>NW_025422005.1:18027500-18652500 GCF_011764305.1 Mustela putorius furo | reverse complement strand
AAGGACAGGGCTGAAACACAAACACACTCCCCTAGCATAGCTAGTACAGAAAAAATAAATTGCTGCTTTTTTTTTTTTTTTTTTTTTTGCCTTTTTTCTTTTTTTAAGGAAAATCCAGGATTGGATGGGCATGGTTTGTTCTTAGAGAACCCATTTTGGCTCCTATGAATCACCCTTTTTTTGTTCTAAATGCTTGCAAATCATTAACTTAAAAACCTATTAGTGCCTCCTAGGAGGCTATAAAATAAAAAAAAGATGAACAAAAACTAGTGTTGGCCACAATGGGGAGAAATTGGAACCCTCATCCATTGTGGGTGGGAATGAAAGTGGTGCAGTCCCTCTGGAGAACAGTTTGGCAAAAAAAGTTAAATAGAAAGTTCCCATGGGGCCCGGCAACTCCACTCCTATGGAGCTGTGCAGAAAAGAACTCAAGGACTCAGCAAGGCTGGTCCTCGGCTGGCATCTGGGAATGAGGATTCCACGAGCAGTCCACCATTCTCGAACTGGTGAAGGTGGTTTCCTATCCTTAGACTGTACAGTCTGGGAGGCTGGATACCTACCTGCTCTCCTTCTGGGAGTCTAGGATTTGGGTATGTGCTAAAGTGGGGCCTGTATGACCAGCCCCCAATAAAATCCTCTGGCTCTGAGTCTCTAATAAGCTTCCCTGATATTAAATAACACCTCACACATGTTGTCACGATTCAGTGCTGGAAGAATTTGGCGTACCCTGTATGATCCTGCTGGGAGAGGACTCTTAGAAGCTGTGCCTGGTTTCCTCTGGGATTCCCTGCATGCCCTTTTTCCCTCTGCTGATTTTTCTCTGTGTCCTTTCACTACAGTGCAGATCACAGCTGGGAGTAGGACCAAGTTCTGAGTCTTATGAGCCCCCCTGGTGAATCACTGAACCTAGGGGTCCCCTTACACATCTAGAAAATAAAAAACACAAGTCCACACAAAAAATTTATATATGTGTATGCATAGCAACACTGCCTGTAACAGCAAAAAATTGAAAAACCCAAATGTCCACTGACTAATAAATGAACCAACATGTAGGAAAAAACCATATATATGCAATGGAATAGTACTCAGTCATAAAAAAAAAAAAAGAAATGAAATACTGCCACATGCTACAGCAAAGAGGAACCTCAAAACCCAGACACAAAAGGCCACAGAGTGTAGTATCCCATTTCTACGAAATGTCCAGAATAGGCAAATTCATGAAGATGAAAAGTAGGTTAGTAGTCACCAGGGACTGGGTAAAGAAGATATAGGGAATGACTGCTAGTGGAAATGAGGTCTTTTTGGGGTGTTGAAAATGTTCTATAATTGATGAGGAAGAGTGTACAACTCTGTGAATATACAAAATCACTGAATTTTATACTTTCAAAAAAGGTGAATTTTATGGTACATGAACTATAGCTCAATAAAGTTATTTATATATATTTTTTAAGATTTTATTTATTTATTTGACAGAGCAAGGGAGAGACCATGAGGGGGGAACGGGAGAGAGCCCAATGTGGGGCTCGATTCCAGGACCCCAGGATCATGACCCGAGCCAAAGGTAGATGTTTAACTGATTGAGCCACCCAGGTGCCCTACAGTTATTTGCATTTTTAAAAATTATTAGTAGGGACAAATCAATGTCATATGCCACTGGATAGGCAGTCCTTTATTTCACTAGTATTCTGCCCCAAAATTCAAACCTAAGCTGAATCATGAGGAAGGATCACACAAACGGAAATCAGGAGACCATGTACAACATAAATGACCTTCACAAACGTCAAGGTCATGGAAGAAAAGGAAAGACTTAGGGATTGTTCTAGATCAAAGGAGACTAGGGAGACATGAACTAAATGTCACACGTGAACTTGAATGTGATCCTGGAGCAGAAATAACAATTATTATTATTTCTATGAAGACAATTGTCAAGACAACTGACAAAATTTGAATGGGGTGTAGGAATCGCTAGTATCGGTGATACCACTGTTAATTTCTTCTTTGAAGGGTTTTACTGTGGTTATGTAGAAAAGTGGCACTAAGTTTTTGGTAATACACAATGAAATATTTAAGGGGAATTATGGTTGCAACTTACTCTCAAATGGTTCAGAAAACTGTGTGTTGGGGAGAGAGAAAAAAAGCAAAAGGTAAAATGTTAATATTTGAGGAATCTGGGTAAAGGGTAAAAGTGAAACCTTTGTTAGATATTTGCAACTTTTCTACAAATCTGAAATTATTTTTTTAAAAAAACTCATTCAGGAGGCACCCAGTGGGTTCAGTTGGCAGAACATGCAATGTTTGTTTTCAGGGTTGTGAATTCAAGCCCCACAGTGGGCGTAGAACTTACTTAAATATATATATATATATAAATAAAGACTCCATTATCTATCTATCTATCTTTT
This sequence comes from Mustela putorius furo, assembly GCF_011764305.1. Lineage (NCBI taxonomy): Eukaryota > Metazoa > Chordata > Mammalia > Carnivora > Mustelidae > Mustela > Mustela putorius. The sequence goes on along the minus strand of NW_025422005.1, from coordinate 18,650,101 downwards.
AATGTATCTAACATATAGACGTTCACTGTAAAAAAGCAGAAAGGAAACCACCACCCATTATTCAAATACTATAACCACCATTCCCATTTTGGTGTTTTCCTTTCTATTCTTTTCCCATCCATCTTTGCTTCTTCCAGGGATGACGACATAAACATTTTCCGTTTTATTACAAAGGCTTTGCAAACATCATTTTCAAGAGCCATATAACAGCCTAGCAAGTAGGTTCAGCATCATTTACTTAACCTTCCTCCCATATAATCCGACATTTCAGTGATTTCTACTTTGCAGTTATTGTAAATAATGCCATAACGAACATCTCCGTGCACGCTCCTTATTCTGCACTTCAAGTAAGTTATTTAGGCCAGAGCTTCTTAGAAATTGCTGGGGGGAGAAATTAAAAGATCTTAATATGTATGTTCCCTTTTAAAGAGTAAATCCAGACACCTTGTTTTGCCCATCAAGATGCAACACTTGGTGAATGGAAAAATATAAAACAAGCTTCTGACAATACAGTAATGCAGTTTGCTTGGGGAGATCAAACTAAATAATAGTCATTTATATTTGTGTAGCTCTTTGCACACGTTATCTCACTTGATTTGGGGAGTTCAGTGGTCTTGACAGGATAGATATTATTCTCATTTAGAAACAATCATGCAAGAGCTCAATAAAGTATGAGATGTAAAGTAATAAACAGATAAAAAATGTTTCCAAGTGCAGAGTGACTACAGAAATGCTACTTGTATAATAAGTGAAAGAGCAGGGCACCAAATGATACAACAGGAAACTTCTTGGACTATGTATGAGTATTTTAGAGAAGAAGAAGAAGAAGAAGAAGAAGAAGAAGAAGAAAAGACAGGAAGGAAATACACCAAACACTGACAGTGATTATCTCTGATAGTGAGAAGTTCAATGGTTGTAATTTTTTCCTTCTAATTGACTTATATCTTCTGGATTTTCTGCAATGAGTATCTAGAAATATTTATAATGTGGAAAATTAAAGGCTGCTACAATGAAAAACATACAAGGAAGCAATGAGACAGTGCTGCTCCTAAGTCAGAAGGAAGTGCTTGGGTGGTTGGCCACGGAGTGGATAGGACAGAGCCAGGTTTGACAAAAGAGAAGAAGGTCTTCTACAGCTGGGAGTCAGAGTCAAGGCCAACCAGCGAGAGAAACAACATAAACAGAAGCACAGAGCCAGAATCTCAGAGTCAAACAGAATCTGAGCACCAGAGACAGTCTTTATTCCCAAAGCCACCTTTTTTGAGAAGTGCATGAGGCTCAGACTGGGGAAGTGATCTGCCATGGCCAGGACACCAGGACGCAGAAGTCAACAGCACAGGGGATGGTCCTGTCTCCAAGAATGTGGGCCAGGACGGTGATGCGGCTGACTGGAGCAGGGGCAGCATGAGCCGCGCGGCAAAGGAGGGATGGACTCAAGAACATGACTACAAGAATCAGGAGACGTGAGAACTAAATACCAAGAGAAACTATACCTCTGCCCCCACTGGGTTCCAGAAATACACAACAGGCAGTCATCGGCTGCGTGTGCATACGTGCGTGGCCATGCTGGAGACAGAAGGCGGCTCTAGATGGTCTCTAGAAGCCCCTCCCTTCCAGCCGTCTGTGATTTATAGATTCAAAGAACACCTAACAATAGACCACAGAGCCTTCCTTTTGCCAAGTCCTGTAAAGGCAGGAAACAAAGCTGCAATGATAGACACAGGCAGAGCAATGGGAGCTGAATCCTAAAACATCCCATTAGTTCCTTCTCAGACGAAAGGTGTTCTTGTCCACCTGAACAAAGTACAAGGACATGAAATCTTAAGATGAAAAATATTTACTAGTCTGAGGTACACATCATTATTTTGTTTAAGATGTTCTTTCCACCTGTCTCAGAGCTCTAGAATTCTCTCCCGAGAAAAGTGACTGGAATCCCCTGCATTAATCAGCTGGGCACAGACGCCCATCCTGGCTCACGAGCCCCAGAACAGCAGAGCCATGAGAGAAAGGATACCGGCGAGGAGGGGACGAGAGGGGACTCGCTGGCAGTTTGCCTCGAGACCGGAAAACTAAGACTTTGTGTTGGAAAGTTCTATGGGGGCAACTGGACAGGAAGGAGTAATCACTGAAACAGGGCGACATTCCCCGTTTTAAAGAAAACCCACACACAGACAGGATCAGGCCTGGCAGTGACCCAGAACCACCGCCACAATGTCTCAAAGCTGCCAAGACGGGAAATGGATTTTCCCAGTCATTAGAGACAAGTGCTCACACCATGCCTTGCAGCCTTATTGGCGTCTCCCAGCAGTGACACCTGGCCCCATCTGCAGGGGCTGAGTGGGAAAGGATTTGGTCTCTAATGATCCTGGGATCTAATGACCATACAGATAAAGAGATGAGGATGTTGGGTTGATTTTTTTTTTTTTCCTTCCTTTTCAGCACAGTGCAGGGAGACAGCTGACAGCTTGGTCCCTAAAAACCATCCATATTAGATTCCTCAATCTACCTCCATCACAGCACGACCTGATTGGTGCCGGCTAATGAGACATCAGTGAATACACACCCAGCCCCTGGTCTAATTCAGCAGCTGGACACAGGCGGGATTTGGCTGTGCTGAGGGGTGGAGGACGGGGGTGGGGAGGGAATAGAAGGGGGAGGTGCTGCCTCCCTTCTTTCACTTTTGGGTTTGCTCGAGATGTTGAAAGGCAAATGTAGGAAGCGAAAATGTGGCATCACTCCCCACCTAGCTGGGGTCCAGACAGCTCTCCTGCATCCTGCCCACGGGGATGCAGATTTGAGCAGTCTCAGAAATTTCACCTTATCTGTAGCTGTTCTAAGGCACCATGGCACCATGGTTGAGAGTCTGGGCCCTGGAGCTAGACCCCTGCTGCTCAAAGTGCGGTCCAGGTACTAGAAGCTGGCATACACTGTGAGCACGCCAGGACTCAAGCATCCTGGGCCCCAGCTCAAACCTGCTGAATTAGAACCACCATTTTAGGAAGCCCCCCAAGTAAGTGATCCAATTGCATGTTAAAGTTAAGAAGTTGCTGTAAGACTCTGTCACCTACTGGCTATGGGGCCTTGAGTGAGCGACCTAACCTCTCCGAGCCTTGGTTTCCTCATCTGTGAAATAAAGACAGGAATATTTAATCCTCATAATAATCCTGACAGTAAATAAGATAACCTATGAAAAGCAGTTAGCACAGCAGCTGGTACAGAATATGTGCTCAATAGAAAAAAAAATAACCATAAGATATTCACTACCCTATTAATTTATCAGCTAAGTATCCCTCCCCTCTTTTCTCCCTACACCACCTATCTAATCTAAAGCACTCCCTTCTCTCCACGGGACTCCTGCAGCAGCCTCCTAACCCGCCAACAGCTGGAGTCTTCTCCAGCCTCCTACATCCTTGTCCACACTGCAGGCAGGGTGATTATTTGAAATGCAAATGTACTCGCATCTCTTCCTGACCCCCAACCCACACTTAAACACATCTATCAGGTATAAAGATCAAGCTCAATAGGGCTCCTCTGGGCAGCCCTGCAGGTCCCACCCACTCAGGCCTCCAGCCTCGGCTTATCCTCCCTATCTCTGCCTTAACAATGCTGGCTTTCCTCCTCAGAACCTCAAAGAACCACACCTCTTTCTGCCACAGGGCCTTTGCACAGGACAGCACCTTTCCTCGGATCACTCCCCTCTCTTCTTTTTGCCTCGCAAATTCCACTTATCTGTCACATCTCCGTCCCAGAGAATCCTAGCTTCCTGGATCAAATCAAATTCCCCTGTTATAGAAGATCATCCAAGCCAGAATTTTACATTAATCATGTGATTGATTAATTTGTATCTATTTCTCCCCACTGCAGTCTCCATTGCTCACTATTACTCCCCAACCCCTAGCGGAGTGCCCAGCACACACAGGTCCTTCATGAATACATGCTGGGTAAAGGCCTAAGGATGGTGGTGACACAGGTGAGCTCCCCTGGGCTGCTCATATCATGAGGACCTTGGAGAAAGGGCAATCCTGGGACAGAAACACTGAATGACCTGTGGCTTTGACTCAGCAAGGGTTTACCAAAGGCCCAGCGAGGGAAGAGCTCCAACTGTGAGGCCACAGGGGATGGCAAGAATGAGCAAGCCACTTTCCCATGAGGTACCTTTATGATCTTGCTACAGAGTCTGCAGCCGGACAAAAGGAGCTGATGGAGAAGATCACAAGCCCGTCTGAGTTCTGCCCCTGCACTGAGATTAGTTCCCAGCCTGCGAAGGGAAGGCTCCTCCCCACTCCTCTGTTCTGTCACAGTCTGGGTATGGAGGGAGGAACCGGGAGACGGGACATGGAGAACAGAGATGAAGGACAGCCGGGATGAGCTCAGCTCATCTGGGAGGGAACTTCCAGGGGAAATGGTTCGACAAGGCCCTCTGAACGATTTTAGTACAAAACTCACCTACGCACAGGGAGCTCTGCCATTCCCAAAGTGCTTTCCCTTCCTCACTGGAGCCTTATGGTCACCTGTGAGCGAGACAGGGTGCAAGTCACCACCCCCATTTTACAGAAAAAGGAACTACACTTCCACATACATACATTTATGGAACATACATGATGTGCCACACATGATAAGGGCTTTTGGGTGCATTAGCACACACAGTTTTCACCACGGCTCTGAAAGGCCCTTACAGAGAGGAGGTGGCAAGGTACAGGAGCTAAGAGTCTGGCTTTGGGTCCCAGCTCCCCCAGCTGTGTGTCCTTAGACAAGATACGTAACCTCTCTGTGCCTCAATGATCTTAACTGTTCAGAAATGATACTGTTATGCTTATCCAGCGCTTTCCATGAGTCACTAGGGATTTATATATATATATATATATAATAATTCATTTAATCCTCATTTTAACCTTATAACATTAGTATATCATTGCCCCATTCTCATATAAGGAAACGGAGGCACATGTCCAAGCGTTATAGCAAGTAGGCGGCAGAGTCAGGATTCAAACCCAGGCAGCCTGCGCTCTTGGCCACCATCCTCCACCACTACCTCTCCTTGAGGGGAGCAGTTGCATAACTGCCTCAGATGGGTGCCGCGCGGATGAATTACAACACAAGGCACTCAGCACAGTCCCCGGTGCATGGAAAACCCATCCACATTAGCACCTATGACCGCCTGCCATGGGGTCCACGGGCATCTTCCCAGCGGGAAAGAGAACCAGAATTGCCTTCTCCACAACTCATATCCAGCAAGGCTGTCACTGACATCTCCAACACACGCCTGCGGTTCCCCTCCTTTCCCACCCCCTCCCAGGCCCTTGTCCCTGAACATCAATCAGCCAGTCACCCCGCGTCCTCTCTCACCCCACTTCCCCCATCCTCTCGCCAACTGCTGGAGCTGATCCTTTACAAATGTAAACCATTACATGCCCTTCTTCTGTGTAAGTGCCTCGGAGAGCCTCCCAAGGCTCCAGGCTTGAAAGGCCTGCTCTGGCCTCTCCCAGATCCCAGATCTGTGTGTGTCCACCACAGGGGCCTCTGGACAACAACTCAAACGCATCCAGCCCCATCCTGCCTGGGGTAGGCAGATAACAGCCCCCAGAGGTGCCATGTCCTAAGCCCCAGAGCCTGTGACTACCTATGGTGAAACGGAATTAAGTTTTCAGATGAAACTAAGGTTGCTAATCAGCTGACCTTGTGATGCGGAGATCAGCCTGGATTATCCTAGTGGATAAGGGTCCTTAGAAGTAAAGGAGGAAGAAGGCAGAAGAGTCAGTGTCCGAGAGGTGAAATGCAAAAAAGCCTCCACGGGCCTTTGCTGGCTTGGAAGATGGTGGAAGTTACCACGAGCTAGGGAATGTAGGTGCCTCCTGGAAGCTGGAAAAGGCAGGGTTGGATTTTCCCCCACAGCCTCCAGAAATGAATACAGCCTAACTAACACCTTGGTTTTAGCCCAGTGAGACACATTTTCAACTTCCGACCTCTGGTACTGTAAGGGAATAAATCTGTGTGGTTTCAAGTCACTGAGTTTGTGTGATTTGGTACTGTATAGGAGACTAATCCACTACCTCAGGGCCTTTGCACTTCCCAATGAAGAACTGAGTGAACAAATCACTAAAACTCCAAATGTACTTCATACTCTCTCATGGCCATTTTTCTGAATAAGGACTTCCAATATTCTGGAGCATTCTGGGTACTCCAGAATGGGTACCAGCATTCTGGAATTCACTATTCTCCTTCAGTCCCTTGCTATCCATCAATAGTAATATTTAACACTTCAGCAGGGTCATAATTTCTTTCAAATCTGCCTCCCTTGCTCCTGAACTCTGGGACTGGCCAAACAGAGGCAATCAACACAGCACATGAGTAATAATAAGGGCTGTATGCCTTACCTCTGCTGTCCAGTAACAGATACGTGCCGAGCATTTACTGTGTGCTGAGCACCAGGTAGGCCCTTCAAGAGCTTTTCATCCGACACCAGCCCTGCAAGGTGGGCTACTGTTACTATCCCTGTCCTGCATCCCTGATGATGCAGTCAAGTCCTGGAGGGTTAGCTACCTTGCCTGAGGACACAGAACAAACAGTGGCAGAGCCAGGCCACGGACGCAGCAGGGCAACTTGGAAGGCCACTCTCTTAAGCACAACAGCACACCACATCACGCCCAACAACCCTCCCACGTGAGATGAGCTGCTCCTTTTCCCAACACCTGGTGCTAATGCAGAGGGGTAGAGCTGGTGTTTGAAGCTGGGGTCTGGCAGATTCAAAAGGCTGTGTGTCCCTCCCATCCCCCAGGCTGTTCTGCTGTCTAACGAGTGAAGGAACAAAACGTTGACCTGGCACCTCCGGACGGCAGGCGGCTCACAGAGAATGAGACTGAAGACCAGCCGGCTGCCTGGGCCCAACCGCCTGCCCAGAGGTCTGTTTTTTTTTTTGTTTTTTTTTTTTTTCAGAACAAGAAACGTCCACATTTCCAGTTCCTGAAGGCTCGGGCTGCTTGAAGAAATGGAAGAAATGACCTGCTTTAAAGCTGCTTCAGCATAGGCGAGAGCCTCTGGAAACGTGAAAGGGGCAGAACCCATTCTTTTGCCTGAATGTTAAGGGTTTTGTAAAAAGAAAGGGGGGGGAAAGAAGCAGATTTAAGTGACAGCAAGGAAAAGAGTAATGTGAGTGTTGCCCAGGTCGTGACTAGAGCATGGAGAGAAGTAATCCCGCTGCCACGTGTCCCAGGGAGGTGACGGGATCTGACATCTGGAAGTTTGGCCTTGATCATCCAATGCTGAAGGCTGCTAGTGGCACCCAGTGACAGCAAGGAGCCCAGGGGACCTATTTCAGGGCCTCTGGGGTTCACAGGAGGGCCCTCAGCTGCAGAGGACAACAAAAGCTCCAGGAGGACAGGAGTCTTGTTTCCTAGTTGGTGACGCCATTTTGTGAGGACGAGCTTTGGGTATAAAACACTGAGGCCCCCTCCTTAACCGCATCCAAGTAGAACCACGTGCAGCCGCCTACATTCTCTGGTGGTTCTTCCTAGAGCCCAAGGAGGATCAGTACTGTTCTCGGAGATCCCCGTCCTGGACTTAAGGAGGAGGCCTGAGACGCACTGGACACTCACAGACAGTGAACAGCCTTGTTTCTTGTCCAGTAAAACGGTTTCAGTCAAGGCCTGGAGAATGAGCTAGTATTTACTTCGTACCTCCATGTGCCAGTCCCTGCGCCAGACGTTATCATGTCCATTACCTCATTTAATTCTCCATGGCTACTCTGGGAAGCAGAGATCATGCCCATTTTATGGACAAGAATACTGGAGTTCAGTAATTATTCCAAGGGTACACAGACAAATCCAGGTCTGACTCCAACCTCTGCCTCTTTCTGTTCTTTTCTCAACCTCCCCTCCCCGGACACCATTCAGAAGGTACGTATCGATTCCCCTAATATATACCCTGTGTTCCTGCCACCACAGCCCCTATACCTGCGTCGGGAAACACATAATAAGGGGAAAACAAGAAAGCAGGGGAAACTTTAAATGCTGATAAGCACTGTGAAGAGAAAACCCGAGCCAGGTGAGGATGGGTGACTGAGTGGGTGGAGATGGTGGAGGAAAGCCCCCAAGACAGTAACTAAGCTGAGATCTTAACTACTATCTGAAAAACAAAGCTCCTTCTGTTTTCCATTTATAGCCTGAGAAATGCACTTGACTTTTCTCTTTATCCCTCTTAGGTCTCTATCAGCAGATTCCAAAGTACATAGTTTCTTTTTTTGGCTAGAAGGACTGGCAAAACCCACTGATAAGGTTACCTGTTCATCCCAGGAGAGAGAATTCCAAAGCAGGAATCAAACCTGCTCAGCCTCATAAACACAGAATAAGACGACTGGGGTCTTGGAGCTCATTCATCCTACCATGCCAAGTAGTTGCCACCCCCTAAGCTCTCTTTGAGTTTGCATTAATCAGACAGCTCACCGTAGGTTTTCTTTTCATTTCTCCAGGTCTGTGATGACGGACAGCATGGGGTGGCACTTCTGGATGCATAATAAGGGGCTGGTGGTGTTTTCTCACTCCCCCAAGACTGAAATTCATGGGACACAGGACATTTTTTTTTTTTTTTTGACAGCACTGATCTGAAACCCTGTGTTCTTGAAAGGATTATTGCGGTCCTATTATAAAAGATAACCTAATCACATGGGAGAGAGTGATTTGATTTCAAGCAATTTGATTTCAAAACCCTGGAAGAGAATACCAAAGAATAATTAACTATGAAAACCAAAAGACACTAATCTTGACGAGCTAATGGGACAGACTGGAAGAGAGAGAAAACTCAGATCTTTAGAGTTTCACAGATTCTGGAATGGTTTGAATGACCAGAATCAAAGCTCACGGCAGGCCTTCAGCTGGCTACACGTGTAGCTTTTTCTTCCCTCAAATCCACACGTCCCAAATAACTGGGTGCACCTGCCCCCGGTTTGCTGGTCTGCTGCTCTGGCTTCTAACAGGACCAGGGTTTACTCCTGCCTGAGTTGCCTCCAGATCCCTGCTGGGGTCTAGTAAACCCCCTGCAGGAAGGAGGCAGCTCCTGCTGAGTGGGCAAAACAGACCCTTTCACAGGAGGGAGACAAGCAGACTGATGGCCCTTGACAGGTGATCTGATGAAACCTTCACAGAATTCCCCTTCCCTGAATTTGCTTTGGAGGTACAACTCTGGGTGATGGTGGCTCACTGGGGCTCTTTCATAAATCTCGAAGACAGGCCCTTTCAGGCATTCCCTACAAAAGAAAAGACCTCAGTGAGATTTCTGTCACTGACAGCCATTTATTCTGTATAAAGGAAAAACCATCATGTTTTCCCAATTCGGAGCACAGTGGCTGAAAACAACAACAACAACAAAAAACCCCACGTTGCATAAAATGGTATCAGTTCAGCAGCAGAGGCAGCATTGCAGGGGTGGGAGTGGAGGTGCAGGGGTGGCGGGAGGGGTCTTCTTCAGCTGCTGTTAATAAAATCACAAGTCTTGGGTGCCTTCTCTAAGGAGGGTGGCTTCTATTCAACCTGCTGCCTCCAGAAGCTGCTCTCTTTGTGTTTCTTTCTGGGCAAGAGGAAGAAATGCCTCTTATTTTCACTGTGGACTTGATGTTCTATTTATGTACCTGAGAAAGATGTGAGTAACCGTTTGTGCTCAGATCTGACTCTGGGCTTGGCTGGTGCCGCTTAAAATGAATAAAAAGGACGAGCCTCCTTATTTGGAATCCAAGGGGCCCCTCACATAGGAAGTCACTAAGTGAGAAAGCTTCGATGGAGGGGGACAGAAGAGGGGCAGGGTCGGACTATGATGTGAAAGAGAGAATGTCAATGCAAAAATGCTTTTTGAATGATTAGCTGTGGCTATTTAAGCCATTGAAAGTTTAAACCCTCTTGAGGTCAGGGAAAGAACCAGAAGAAAATCAGAGGCACATTTCCTTGCTTCTTATGATAAACCCAGCAAAATTTTAAAATGCAAAGCATCTCTAAACAGCGATTTGATTAGGTTTTTTTGTTCCCCCCAACGAGGCCATGATAATTAGCAAATGCCTGGGAGATGAGATTTAAATATGCCAATCAGTCCATCTCAAGAGTTAGCAGAAACAACATTCAATGTAATTATCTTTAACCGATAACCACTTTTGTGGGGTTACAGCCTTAACTGGAGATCTGAAACCCACAACATGACCTCTCCCCAGACCTGGAGCAGTTGCTTTCCCACTTTAAAAAAAAAAGAAAAGAAAAGAAATAGCAATGCCAAGTGTTATCTGAAAACCCCACCAGTGTGACCTTTAAGGAGAAGGATTTTGAGTACCTCTGGTGATAACGCGGCCCCCATTTCTTCCACTAATGGGGCATTTTCCGAAACCAGCAGGGTGATGGAGATAACCTGAATTCACAAAGGTGTGAACAGACTACCTACAGTATCTAAGGCCCTATTTTCTCCATCAGTGATCGTTTCTTGGGTTGGAAATCATCAAAAACTTAAAGATTCACAACATCTTGAGTTTCACGCAGTCCATAGGGACATGCAAAATGGGTCCCTCAGTAGAGATTGGTCTGTAATGGGACAGAACGTCATCCAAAAGAGAACAGTTAGCTATTTGGGAATGTTTTCCTGTCTTGCTCCTGGGGCATGCTGCATTGTGAAACTACTCTGGTTAAAATGGAGTCTTTTCAAAGACTCAGGCTGTCGTCAGACCAAGTTCATTTTTCACACCATAGACTGGGCTCCACTATCTCTCAAAACAGCTTTTTAAAATATGGTAATGGCGAAGTGGCTAAGAGAGAGGAAGGTTTCACTTCTTCAACCTGTAACTACAGAAACGTGTGTCTTGGGCACAAAGGAACGTTACCAGGCAACGTGATAGAAATGAATAACATTGATAATCAATCCCATAGTAATAGCTTTTATAATTAAAGATTACTGCAAGTACAATGGATTCTAACACAAATGGGAATAATGGAGACACTGCCATCTCCCTGCCTCTTTGTCAGCAACTGTCCTCCTGCCTACACGTGGACCCTATGCTTCTGTGGTATGGGCCAAGTCTGTAATTAACCACCTGCCAGTGTGGGGGGGCCGTAACTCTAACCAGGCCAGCACTTTCTTCACTAAGTTCTTACAAGCAATAATTAAACCCTCTAGCCTTGCTTGTGAGGTCTGATCACAATTGAGCAGTACACATATACGTACATTGGCACATCTAACAATGATGGATTCTCAAAGAACCACTGGCTGGTGCCGAGGCTGCCAGCGCTCTGATCATCAGATAAGTATCTCCTTATGTGAGTGCCTTGAGTCCTAGCCCCTGCCCCACAAGCCTTCACCTTTTCTTTTAATCGAACAACGTTTTGCAATTTCAGCTCCATCTATCAGGCGCTTCCATTGTCTGCTAATAGAGTTTACAGAATCCTATTCCCCAGTCTCTGGCCAGAGCCAAGAAATCTTCCGTCATTCCTGTAAGTCCAAGAATGTTTCAAATGCACTATAAACTGAACTTGAACTTTGTCCACCATTTGGCTGTCGACCTGAGAACTTGCCAGCAAGGGCTTTAATTCATAATTAGATGTTGGCTAGACAAATTACCTGCCAATGGTACCTTTGCCTACCACTACTGCACAGGAGAATAATGTTCAATGTGGGGATACATGGAAAGAGAGAGCTCTCCTGGGAGGAAGTGTTTTGCAAAATCTATTTCCTTGACAACTGTTTTCCAAGCAAATGTTAGTACTGTAGGGGTTTTTTCCCATGGTTTTGAAATATGCTGGCGTCTAAAAATCAACATTGTTAAATGCCCTAATGTGAAAAATAGGGATCAAAACAGAAGTAAAATAATAATAATAATAATAATAACCAGAGTTGAAAATTTTAAAGTCCGGGGATTCACACCACTTTCTGTGTGTGGGTACGTGGTGGGGTGGGGGTGGGGGGGTTGGAGGGAGACAGTAATGAACAGAAGATGGGCAGCATTTAGAGGTACGGCTGGGGATTACTTAGTTTCCCAGCTCAGGTGACCATGGAGAGAACGTGGAGCACAGTCTCCCCGCCCTGCTGGGCCCCTCTACCCAGAGCTGGAGGACTAACTCGGGCTCTTGGGGGGAGCACAGTCTAGTCCCTGACCATCCCTTTCAGCACGAGGATTAAAGAAGGTCCAAGAACAATCCAGTCAGTCTCGGGATTAGGTTATGTTTCTTTAGAATCGTGCAGTCTCTGATTCTCTGAGACAGGCCCGATTTCAAATATTCGGTCCCATTATTAGATGATGTGTCAGACACCATGTTTTTATTCGGAAAATGGTTTTATGGCATTGGCGGGTCTCCTGATGTGGGCAGAACCATATTCCTAGTGCCAGGACAGAGCAAGGGTGTCAAGAGGGCTACCATCCTCTGCTCCAGCTGACCTTTCTCCCCCTGATGACTTCAATGGAATTATTAGCTCAGCTCTAAACAGGTCATGGCAAATCAGGACACTTTCTAACATACCCATTCACCCACACAATATTCCACATTAAGTGTGGTCTGGGTGCCAAGAATGGTACTAGATATTGGGGACTCAGAGGGACAGGATAAGTGCCTACTATAGGGAGTCATTTTTTAAAGCAGGTTCTTGATTTGGGGTCTATGGGTAGAACTGGAATCTAGGAACCCCTTGAAACTGTACATAAAAATGGCGGGTTTTCTGCACATGTATGCACATACCATTAGCATTATTCTGGGGGAGGAGGGTTTATACTTTTTATCAGATAAGCACAGGGGTCTGTGACTCAAGACAGGTTAAGGATCAGGAAAGCTATAATGCAAACTGCTGTTCTGTCACCAAGATCTACCCATAGTGAAGGGGTAAGGACAGGCTATGCAACGGAGGTGACGTCTGGGCAAGGTCTTGGCAAATGCAAGGGCTCGGCTTCACCTGCCTGGAGTCAAAGAATAAAGGCTATGTCCTTCCAGTTCGAGCCTCTCCCTCCAGATGCCCTCTGGGCCCCTCCCCCACACCCATCTCCCTCCTCCATGCTTGTTCCTCCCTTCATCCACTTCCTCAAGTTTTTCCTGAGCACCTACTTAGGCCAAGCCCTGTAAGCAAGGAAAACATGGGCTCCTGCCCTCCCGGGGCTGACATTCTTGTAAGATAGACAGACACTAATCAAATACAGAGATATATCATTACAAACTGAGATCAATGCTAAGTAGGGGGGAGAACAGAGAAAGAGCATGGTTGCCTGTGGGGACCTCATTCCAGAGAGACAGGCAAGGCTTCTGTGCTCACCAGCCAGCAATCTGGATGATAAACCACCTCACAAGTCTGAAAATCCTCAAAGGGAGAGACCACGGATCACTGGGCATGGCAGCTCACAGAGCTTGCAAGCACCTGGCATGGGGAGCACGTGTATTTGCTGAACAAACAGACGAGTGGATCAGCAGGCTATCCTGTGCTGTTCCCTGTATTTAACATTGCTCGTACCTCTCAGGCACACAGCTCTCACTGGAGATCTCCTTCAAGCCCACAGCGCAGAGAACAACTAAAAAATCACCCAACTCGGTGATGCCTCCCACTTCACAAACTCTCAAGAAATGCATTTTCCTTCCCTCTTATTGGCTTTCTCCCACAAAGCTACTTCGATATTCAATTCTGGGCCTTCGTTCAAGTTCTAAGCTGTTCGCACATGACTCTGCTCACACTCGGTCCTGGAACTGAGGCTCAACCCCCTCCGCGAAAGGTTGAAAAGGCAGAGGCCACCCTCCATGGGGAAGAGCAAGACACAGAGAAGGGGGACCTTGTGCCTCGAAGCAGGGAAGAGCTTGAAAATGCATAGCAGGGAGCTGACATCGATTCTGTTTACTGTCTGTTTTGTTCGCTGTTGGCACATAGTTCACACTCAATACTTATTTGCTAAATGAGCCAGTGAATGAAAGGGGACTTGGACATGCCAGGCAGAGGCAGACAGGTGGCAAAATAGACAGGACGGGCGGCAGAGCTGCACCACTGGTGGGCTGGCAAATGTGTCTTTCCTGCAGGAGCTCTGCTGGATATTCTCGCTTACCTTTTAGAGTGAGACAAAAATGAAGTAATGGAAAACAGACCAGAATTCCATTTGTCTGTCGATGATGGTAGCAGATTCTTTGCTGAACTGGACAGCAGCTTTTGAAACCTGGAAAAGGGTTATTTTCCATTTCTCGTGCTATTTACGATGACACACGTTAAGTTTTCTCCGCGTTATTAACATTTTCTCCACCACGTTCCTAAGTCTAGACAATCATCAGGACAATAAATCAGATCCTGATTTATAGCTTTTTCTAGTTTCTGTGGTGTAAACACTCCTACCACTGTCTATCTCCAGCTGCCTACATGATGTTAGGGAGAGATGTGCAGAAGAGCGTCATTATACAGACATGACACAGACAGGGTAGACACATGTCCCCTCAAGAGCACATATGAGTAATAATGTAGTAAATTAACGAAGAAGTGAGGAGTTTTGAATATTGGCTACCTTTGCTTTTCATATACCTTAATTATACATTTATGTAATTAATTTTTACATAATGGCAATTTGCTCCCAGAATTTCTGGAAATTTAACAGTGGCTCTCCTGCTTCAGCTCTGGCCCATCACCAGGTACACTGCCAGCAGACCAAACTCTGCTTTGGGATCGTAGGAGATTCAGCTGCAATGGACTCACCCAGAACTGTGGTCATGTTTATACAACATGTGAGTTTTGTCATTAAAAACAAAACAAAATAGAATTTTGAATTCTATTGTGGGCCTGCTAATCTCCCTGGATTTAGGGTTTCTAAAAACTTTGCTGCAGCCCCACCCCAGGCCTACTCTGTTCCCCAGAGGGAAGGGTGCCGGCTCTTGAAGGCCTCAAAAAAAATGCAGACAGTACCGTGCTTTTTAGGTAGTAAAGTGCACATTACAGAAAACTGTGGCCTGAAGATCTAGCAGAAGCTCTGGCAAGTCAGCCAGAAGAGAGGTTAATTCTAGGTCCGAGGCAGGGCTGGGAGGACAGAGCTGGGTGTGCTAAAGAAGTCGAAACATCTGCCTTGTTGGACACCATGGGGCATGGGGAGTAGGGAAAGGTCCCAGGAGACAAGGGATCTAGAACAAAATGGTCTTGGCTTTGAAGGCTGCCCAACAAGAAAATCCCCAACTCCAACTTCCCAGGTCACATTTAAGCTCCAGCTGGGGCCACCCAGGCAAGTGGGCGACTTCATGGCTCAAGTCCTTTGTCAGGTGCTGGGAATGAGCACCCTTGGCCCTGCCATGGCCTCCTGATCTTCCTGATATTCCACTCCTGGGCAGTGGGCTCAGGAACAACGTAGGGTGTGCAGGGGAGAGGCAGGGAGGGCCAGCATCATTGTGGGGCTACTGCCAGGCCTGGAAGATGCAGGTAAAGTCTGGAGTCAGTGCAGCTTCCCTGAGCTTCTACACAGTCTTGTGGAGAGTCAGGCTGACGGGGTCTGGGGAGAGCTCAGAGGGCCCACTGCGGTGTTCTTCTCCAGGGACAATCCCCCGTGAGGCTGAGGAAACGCCAGCAGTGGGAAGGGCAGGGCCGGGGCTGGCACGGAGAGTACGGAGCACAACTCAGGACCCCAAGTCCCACTAACGCTCCATCTTGCACATTATCTTGCACCAGCCCACCCTGGGGGCCCAGGTGTCCTCATCTAGAAAGACAGCAGCTGGGGGCACCTGGGTGGCTCAGTGGGTTAAAGCCTCTGTCTTCGGCTCAGGTCATGATCTCAGGGTCCTGGGATTGAGCCCTGCATCAGGCTCTCTGCTCAACAGGGAGCCTGCTTCCTCCTCTTTCTCTCTGCCTGCCTCTCTGCCCACTTGTGATCTCTGTTTGTCAAATAAATAAATAAAATATTTTTTTTAAAAAAGATGGCAACTGTGAGAATGATTTCCAAGATCAAAGGAGAGAAAGAAATGGACTATAGAAGCTGTGATGGGCTGAGCGGATGGGAAGGATCGCAAAGAAGAGGAAGACTTTTCAGAGGCAGGTTTGGAGGAGCAGCAAGCTGTCTCTACTGGGTTCACTCCAACCCTTGGGCCAACCTCTTTCACTCCCACAAAACCTCCGGCCCCCTCCCCATTCATGCAGCCCTTCCAGCCCACAGTCTGTGCGTCCTAAGATTAAGGGCAGAGCAGGATAAGGAAGGGTCCTACTCTAGATTCACACTCTGGCCATGGCACTTTCCAGCTGTATAACTCTGGGCATGTTGCATCACATCTCCGAGCCGCAGCTTCCTCAACTGTAACACAGGGAGAATGATCATCTCCTAGGACCAGCGTGGGGATGAATAACCCATGGGAAAGGACTCCCCACACTCTGACAGGGGTCACTGAGTTGTGGCTTTGGGGGACTAACACCTGCCAGGCCACCCAGAGGGAGAGCAGATGTTGGTAGAGAGGAGGGGCTCTCAATCAAGGCCTAGGGGGCTGGGAAATGGGCCCAGAGAACAGGGAGGAGCACAGTAGGGGCCTGGCTATGATGCCCTGAAAGGGGACAAGCCCTCAAATGGGCAGATGTCCAGTGAGTGGGTCCGGCGCCATGTGTGGTGTTCCACAGCCTAGAACTCACATCCCTGATCACCCTACAGGGCGGGTGCCTCACAGTGCAAGTTACATGGGTGTGTTTATTCTAGTAAGGATAACATCTAAAAGGCCATGGTAGCCAGCACCCCTGAGGGTAACAGGGCCTGACATGAGGTTACCAAGCTCCCTGGTCCTGCCTTCTTGCTCTTCTATGGCTTTTGCTGTATCAATCTCTTTTCTGTGTGTTTGTCAAAGGGCAGCCACCAAGTCCCCAAATGGGACATAAATAGGACTGATGTATGATGAGCTACTATATTCTCAGCACCAGAAGTGTAAGGCCCTTAGCCTTAAAGTGACAGATGAGTAGGAAATTATTTCTTGCTAAAGAATAATGAGGACCACAAACCGCTGTGTAGGGGGACGATTCTCTAGAAGGTGAGCATTTCCAACCAAATGCAGGAGGCGCCGCCATGCCAAGCCTCGGGGCCTTGCTTCATCTCTTTGTTCCTATACTTTGAGCAGCAGCCTCCTTCCTTACCCCTGCTTCTCCTTCTCCCCAACCTCGGGACAAAGGTACATGTTGAGGCCAGCTTTCTCAGTCTGGGTTACAATACGCAGGACAGTGTCAGCCTCTCATTGGAAGGCTAAGGGCCCTGGGATCCCTTTCCCATCTGGATCCATGCACACGACCTTTCCTCTGCTTGGTTACCACCCAGGTTGGCCTCTCGATCCCCTCCCCACACCTCTTTGACTCCCTCCTGATCAATGAATCTGAAGAGCAGGGCGCCAGTGTGGGCATGACCCAACAAGTGTCTTCTGCTTCCATTTTCCACTTCTACCAGCACCTTCAAAGGACCAGTACAATTAAGTGGACAGAAGCACAGCCTGGCGTGCAGTCGAAAAACACACACGGATTTACCTGCAGAAGGTAGAGACCCAGAAGTAATGTGTGTCTATCCAAATACAAAGCTGACCCTATCAAACTGGGCAAGCATTTCAGCGAACACTTTGGTGAAGGACTATGAAACCAGAGTGTCTCAAGACCTGGAAAACCTGCCAAATGTGCCTGTAGCTACACTAAGAAATGATATCCTTTAGGTCATGATAATCCCAACCTAAGGCCCACATGGGTTTTGCAGACCATCCTTCAGAGACCCAGCCCACCACTCCTTCCCCTCCAGAAGAGGAAGCAGCTCATGAGGACCCCCCAGTCCAGGCCCTGGGCTTGCTCTCCCACTCCCAACTCCAAGGGAGCTATTTCATACTGTCAGGTTCAAGGACAAGAGTTTTGTTTGTTTGCTAAAGTTAAACTGCAACAGGAAAAGTTGAGATTTCAGAGTAAGAGTCAATTTCTTCACATTCTATTAACCTCTGGCACAAGTCCTTGAGGGAAAACTGCATTTCCTAGAGGGTTGTGAGGTTTTTTTAAGATTTTATTTATTTATTTGACAGAGAGAGAGTGATCACAAGTAGGTAGAGAGGCAGGCAGAGAGAGAGGAAGGGAAGCAGGCGCCCCACTGAGCAGAGAGCCCGATGCGGGGCTTGATCTCAGTACCCTGAGATCATGACCTGAGCTGAAGGCAGAAGCTTAACCCACTGAGCCACTCAGGTGCCCCTTCTAGAGGGTTTTAAAAAGGAAAAGACTTCAACCAACAGATTTGGAAATCAGTCCCCCTGATACAAGGCCGACAACACACCCAACAAGACAAACCAGGGGTTAAAGGGCCCACTTTTTAACCAGCCATGCTCTTCCCCACACATCAATTATCTTCTGTCCCCAAGGGTCAGGGGAAAGAGCCAGAGAATAGTTTTCCACTTGTATTTGTCAAACTCAGCTCACTCCCTTGAAGTCCAGAAGAGAGACTTGAACTACGAGTATCAGTAGGCTCTGTGTAACTAAACTAGTCATTTGGTATTTTGAGAGCACCTGAGAATCGCAATTACGGAGGGGAGGAGACGGTCATTTCCTCTCAGAAAGGGTGATTTTCACCCTGGAAGAGCGGTGTTAGGTTCCCTCCCTAAGTTCCATGAAACATGGGAGCTGAGCGAGAGGCTGCAGTAGGAGAGAGACTGGGGGATCTAGTCTGGGCCCCACATTTTATAGATGAAACTCAGACCAGAGGAATTAAAGGACTCACCCCAGATTACAGAATGAATTAATTCCTTAATCCATGACCTTTGGGGATGAAGTAGGTTGGAGCCCTCCATCAAAGATATACTCTAAGTTTTGTTTTCTTTTTAGAATAGCCTAGCTCGCAAGACGGTTTATTTCAAACCAATAAGGCCTTGCTTTGTTTTAAGCCACTTCAACGACCAGAGGACAGCATGTGTTCTGGTGAACTCCACGGCACTTTGGAACCACAGAAAATTTACAGCCTAAACGTGAGCAGATTACGTTCCGCCGCAGCTGCCATAATGTCAGGCTTCCCCATGCAGCCACACACAGATTAGAAGCTCGCTCCGCATAAAGAAAGGACAATTATTGGGAGGCAAGAAAAGCTGTTTCAGCAGCGGCTATGTCCTGGGGCGTGGGAGAGCTTGGCCTGGGGAAGTATCTACCTACCCTGTGGGATACAGCTTCCTTAATGCAGAGTCTAGATCCGGCTCAACAGTCCCCCAAAATAAAAGTCAGAGTTGTTTTCTTTTTACAAAGCCTTACCCTCTGGAAGGAGTCAGGTGCCCCACGAATCAGTTTAACAGCCTGGGACCCCCTAAGATAACAATCTCTACTGGAAGTCTCGGATAGGTCTTCATCTGTTTCGAAAGGCAGCCTCTAGGATCCCTGAGGACAAGGAATGAAAACCAAGGTCCAGAGCAGCTAATCTGTCCACAGTTGCACAGCACATCAGTAAGAGGTAAATGATCCTGGGCTCTCGGGCTGGGGGACAGGAAGAGCTGAAGAACCAGGCTGATCTCTCTGGGTGATGCTGCACCCTAGAATCCAGGGGGAACCAGATCAGGGTTTCTCAACTTCGACACTATGGACACTTTGCACTGGATAATTCTTCATTGTGGGGAGCTGTGCATTGTCAATGTTGAGCAATATCCCTGGCCTCTACCCACTGCAAAGCCCCAGTTGTGACAACCAAAAATATCCCCAGACATTGCCAAACATCAGCAGTGACTGGTGGGGGCTGGGGGGGAATGTGGTACAAAATCACCCCAGTCAAGAACCCCTAGAATAGACAGTGAATTTCAGGGGCAGTCCCTACACTGTCAACCCAAATACGCCTGACCCCTGCCCCCCAGGCAAGAGCTGGGCCACTCAGCAAATTTCCTGCTGGAGCCAGACTGGAGGGAAACCAAGGCCAGCCAGAGCAGCCTAGTTCTGGGGAAAGCAGCTTAGCACCAATACCCTCTCCAACATGGCCCCTAGCCCAGGACACTGACAGCTGTTGGGTCCAAGAGAGTTCAGAAAAATTCGGGCATCTGTGGAGCTCCGTACCTTAGAAGCCAGAGGACTGCATCCGGGGCAAGGGACAGGACTTCTGATCAGAAGGCCGTTGAAGGAAGGGCACACAGTAGTCACACCACAACACAGAAATAGTGGTTTGCTAGAAAGCCCCCATAGAGAGCTGGGTAATTTTCCGGCAGAGAAGCTACACTAGAAGCTAACACTAATGCAACACCCTCCTATGTGCCAGGCACTCTGCTAAGCACTTGCCCATATTCTAACCTCAAGGATGGTTTCCATTATCGCTCATTTTGAGGAAAGAGAAACTGAGGCAGCAGGTCTGTGACTTGCCTGAGGTGCCCTCTTGCCCCCCCACATGTCTCTGGGAAGACAGGCCCAAGCTCTGCTTCACAAAAGCACCTCACAAGGCTTGGGGCCTAGTTCCAAGGCGCACGAGGCTGGGGAAAGATGGCACGGCTCGAGGCCGGCAGCAGCTTCGGCCTTTGCTGACCGGCCACATGCCAAGTGCTGCCGGCACCTCGGGCCCGTGCCGGAGCGGGCGCTGGGGGCCTTCCAGCCTGTGGGGCAGGAAAGGCGGACGCCAGCTGGAACAGAACTTGAGAACACATTAGCAGTCTCACTTCCCGGGAGAACGTCACTCTGCCACACTGAACAGGCTTCTTTGGCAGCAAGTAGTACTCGCAAGCGTCCCAGTGTCACTTAGAGAAGCCATTTGTTTCCCAACAGCCACCAGGAAGGCAGCAGCTGTCCTGCAGCAGAAGTCTTTGGCACTGCCTGAACCTCTTGCCAGGGGCCACACAGGCTTTCCAGCCCTGACACACGGGGCCAAGGCTCCTTGGTTCCTCGGGGAGCAGAGTGACTACCGGTGTCCTTGGGAAGTGCCTGGAGGCCTGGGGGTCAAGAATTGCTGAAGGGACAAATTGGAAAGATAAAGCACTTGGCTTTGGGTAGCAGTTGCTGGGAAGCAGGACAGGCCCTCGGGGTCTCCAGACTACTCAGCAATGCCTGCTCAGGCCACAGCAGGCAGGCCGCAGTATCTTCCCCCCACTCGGTACCTCCCATAGCACAATGTGGGACCATGTCACTAGCACGTCTCAGATGAAACAGGACTTTGCTGCTTTCCTAAATCCCCAAATCCAGCAGTTTAAGGAAATGCCTGGGACAAACCTGATACAGTCCCCCAAAGCACAGATTTTCCCCATGGGGAACATCTCTCTTTTCCTGAGAGTTGACCTCAGGCCCCCGCCAGGGTGGGAATTAGAATGCGTTCCACCAGGCCAGAAGGATCAGCTTGCGGTTAAAGGATGAGCATGTTAATTCTGACAAGAGCCAGAAGAACACACGTTAGCCTCTCCCTGCAGAGAGCATCTTACCTAAAGATAAGGAGTTTCGCCTTGGGTCATGGCTCCATAGACACAGAAGGTTCAGGAATGCCTTCAGGAGACTTGTCCACACTGCTGGCCATGGGCTGCCCTTTCTATCTGCTGGGAGGCTGCTCACAAGTCACAGGGGCAGACCAGGAATCGGTCCACGTCAAAGACTTGCAGGGCAATGAGCAGCCTGGAGCAGGCCCCTCCTGGCCCCAGGAAGGCAGTGAGCTTGGTGAGAAGCTTAAAGTACAGCTGAAGAACCGAGTACGCTCAGGACCCAGGCCTGGAAGAACCAAGAGCCCTCGTACCCCTCCAGCTGGGCAGTCTGTCTTTCTTGCCAACTGGGCCCAGTCACCAATAGAAGTCTCTGGTAAGGGCTAGTCTGCGCTTTCCTCTGGGATGCTCTAGAAGACTCAGCAGTGGCCAGGCCCTTGGTTCTTGGCATCCACTGATTTCTAGGATGTTTGCTCATTAATTGGTGTGCAGTAGACGGAAACTCTCCAGAACCAAGCTTCCCTCCCCAACTTTTCCTGCGGGCATCATTGCCTTCCGCCCTTTCTCCTAAGCCAATCCCCTCCAGTTCTCTTCTGAGGGGGTTCTTATTTGCTGAACGAACAAGTTGAAAAATAAGTTTAGAAATAAGCTCAGATAAGAGCAATAAAGCCTCCCTTTAGCCTGTGCCATTAGAACTGATTTGAAATAGGAGAGCCAGATTTTCCAGGTGAGAATTACAGGGTTTGTGGATTAAGAAGACAACCGAGTCTCCTTTATTTTTCTTCTATAAGAACTAAATTGATATTTACTTGCACAAGCCAAGAGCAAAAAGGGGCAGTGAGCTCTCCTAGCAGACATTTAACCACTCAAGTGTGGCAGATCCATCCTAGCCTAAAATGGCAGAAAGAGAATTCAGAACATTCTACATCAGGGATAAGTCCTATATGGCCCCAAAATGGTGTTTTCTATAGTTAAAATCCCTGTCCTTTGCTAGATCTGAGAGTTAAAGCAGGCAATGTCTGACCTAGTCGCTCGAGGGGGAGGTCACAAGCTCCCAGTACAGGCCCCCAAAGCAGCTCAGAAACAACCACAGAAGTAGCCTGGAGAGGCAGCTGCCTGAGGAGCAAGACAGGTTTCTCAGAGGCCCCAGCAGGGTGAGCACTGGGCACTGACTTCATAACAAAAGACTCCAAGCCCTTATAGAGTTTCTGGTTGGAGCCGCTCAGCTCATGGTCTGGCTTACATGTGATCGGCAAGGTCACGGTCAGCAGTGAGCCACTTGACTCTTCGTCTGTCCCTGGACAGCAGGAAAAATAAGTGTTGGCTAAGGAACAATGCTGAGAACCTCATTTATAAAAGCAAGAAGAACAATCTGTCTCATGGCAGAAAGACCGGCTTCACACCCAAGGGAAGGGGAGACCCTGTAGGATCCCATCAGGAATGCAGATTTGAGTACTTAGGGGGCTGGCAGCACACATACCCTCTAGTTCTTAGAGTCAGAAGCTGGTTTTGTCCCAGCTACCAAGCTGGGCAACTCAGCTTGGCTAGTGGCAAAAGGTCTCTGGGAAGCTAGTATGGCCCCAGGCGAGATGGAGCATCCTAGGATTTTCAACATGAAAAGCAACAAGGCTGGAATGTGTTCAACCTCTGGAGTTCACCTTGTGATACTGGGCGGGAACCAGATGCTTCCATTAGACACAGGGCAGCTGGAACAGAGCAACAAGTAGGCTCTCAGAACTCAAGGAACTGAGAAGTCCCCTTGGAGTCCAGCATTCTGGGACCCTCCAGCCCTAGAGCCACATGTGTGTGTTGGGATGCCAGAACAGAAACATGCCATGGGTGAACTGGCCTGCAAGCCCTGAAACCATCCTGTGAAATGAGAGCAAAGCCTCACGGGCTGAACGGGACTGCGGAGAAATCCAGAGCAACTGAGAATAGAAGTGATGGGTTCCTAGGCCAGGTGTGCAGGGCAAGATGTTAAGGTCCCCACCTCAGAGCTTGCCGCTGGTGGAACAACAGTAGCAAAAAGACCCACCAGCTTCGACCTCAGAACCAACAAGAGCAGTGACCCAGCTCCAAAACTGGGAAAGCCAGTGAACCCCATGACCTAGTCAAAGGGTCAGCCCATACAGATCAAGGATAACCTCAGAAACTGCCAATAAAGTCCAGAAATACAATGACTTCTTTGTTCATAGAGCGGATCAATGAAGAAAGTCGACAGGACAGAGATGAAAACAGGGCAAGATGAGCCAGAGACAGGAAGGCGTTCAGTCAGACTTAGGTGTCTGAGGTTCTTCTCCATTTTTACCCTCACTCTGTGGATTCACACCACTACTGGGAAAATATTTGGGATTTCTGACATTCATAAGGTGCCTTAGTATTAGCACACCCTGGATGCTGTCACATCACACATTTGTCACAAAGACAAAAACTGAAGCTCGGGGTCTCGGGGTGGAAAATGTCGAGTTTCTTCTGAAGACCCACGCAGACTGCACGGTCTACGAAGAGGCTGGAGAGCGAGACTTGAGTGTTCCTGAGTGGCGTGTGTGAGATGGTCCAGGAAGGTGCACTTTCTAAGGTAGGTGAAAACTCGAATCAGTAGTCCTGGCATCCTTCCTGGGATGTGCCCGGCATAGAGGTTAAACACAATGCTCGTGGAATTCTTGAGGAAACGTGGCGTGCTGATTTGGCTTCCAGCATTAGGTTGTTGACAGGAAGTAGGAGACAGGTAGTCAGGGAAGAATGACAGTTTGGGGATTCATGTGATGACAATTAGCCAAGTTCTGCTCTGCTTCTCTTTACAAAGAAAACTTCCCTTCTCTTTGCTCTTGGAATGCCATGTTAGAAGAGAGACATTTCCATGGCAACCTCATACACATTTAGTGATGTGTCACTAAATTTGTATGTGCACAAAGGCACATTAGGAGACTTTTTGAATGTGGCAAGAGAAATAGATTTTCATAATTGAATGTTGCCCTCAAGTAGAGTTTACCATTTGCTGAAAGCTGGGGCTACAGCAGGAGAGGCGAACTCTGCCTCATCAGAATTGAGGCTCGACCCAAAAATCTCAGCTGACTTGAGCTGAGGGCTGTTTCTTCGGGAGGCTGTTGCCCAGAAAGGGGCTCAGACAGATGGGGGCACAGCCGGGGGCCAAGATGGCCTTGGCAGAGACAGAGAAAACAGATCTATCTCCCGTCTGACCAGAGCCTGGGGAGAAAGAAAGCTATGTGGTTAAGAAACAGACATGACCCTGATTGCTTCCTAGGTTCTCAGCACCTCGTGACCCCAAGATTATCTTCTGTTCTAACAAAGAGCATGTTGGAAAAGATTAGCACCAATATCAGAGAGTTCCCCTCAAGAAGTGGAACACAAGAAAAACTCTGAATTGAACGCCCAAAGTCCCAGGTATATGTCCTAGTTCTGTCTTTTCCTCGTCAGGCAACTCTGGAAGCCATTCTCTCTCTAAGCCTCAATCTGTATACTGGGAAGAAGCTTCCCGATTACCAGATGCCCCAAGGAGGGAGTGAATGTGGAGGCATCACTATGAAACTGTAACACTGATAAATCGTAACACTGTATGGTGGCACTGACTGGGCCCAGGCATACCGGGTAGCAGTCTGGGCTCCCGGAGCTTGGGTCTGGTGAAGGGGCCACCCCAGCCCTGCCTGTGCTGAGCTGGACCTGCTGCTGGCTGTTCTGGTCCTCCCCCACCCCACCATACCTACTTCTGGCCTGAGCCCATCAGTACAGCAGCCAGAAGGCCCAGGCATCGCATCATATACACATTTAACTCCCAGACACTTGATTCTACCCATCTGCCACCTCCTCTCCAAACCTTTATTTTCCCTATTACTCTTCTCTCAAGCAAACTAGGCCTTGGCCTCCATTGCCCAAGGAAAGAGAAGCCACCAGTGAAGAACAAACAGAAAAGTTAAATTTTGGCTTTTGAGTTTCCACAGGCCAGGGTCCCGATAATAAGAGATTTTCAAGGATACATTGGAACATGTGTGATTTCACCTCACATGCTTGATTCAGACCCTAACCCCAGGGTAGAGGGCAACCAGCTGCCTCTGCTTCAGGAAAGGGGCATTGCTTGAGGGTAAAACATGGCCCCTCCACACTGGAATCCAGTGAAGCACCCCCATTCCCCCATCACACACTCCTTCCCCCATCAGCCTCATCTGTGGCCTGGGCCTAGAGCTCTAACCAGGCTTCACACCCTGCCTCACCCGCCGGTACCCAGCCCCTACCCCCCGTGAGGTCATCTGCCCCCATCCCAGACTCAGCCCACAAACACCACCCAGATCAGCTCTCCCCAGCCCTCCCAGCACCACCTCAGACCACATGGTCCTTCCCTGCCCACGTCACTGCCCCTTACACTTCCTGTCACACATTACCACCAAACTAGAGAGGCTCGGCCACCCCTGAAGATTGGCAACCCAGGCTACCCAGGTATGCTTATGAACTCTGGCCATGTTCCCCAGGCCCTGCGTCCCCTCCCTGCTCCCTCCCGATGCCACTGGCCCCCACTAAGCTGCACTGAGGCTCACCCCACACAACATTTTTGGTTTATGCCAGAGGGGCTGGCAAGCTGGGTTCTAAAAGTCACTACCTCCCCTCACGCTGCTGCTAAGAACGTAAGACAGTACAGCCACTGCGGGAGTTTATGCAAGTTCCTCATTAAGTTCAACATACAACTGCCATGTGACCCAGTAATTCTACTCCTAGGCAGGTACCCAACAGGACCGAAAAAAAGGTCCACCCAGAAACATGTACACAGATGTTCACAGCAACACTACTCACAATAGCCAAAACGGAAAAAATATCCTAAAGTCTGTCGACAGGTGAACAGATATGCAGAGTGTGGCATACTCACACAAGGGAACGTTATTCCTAAATGAATAGAAGAAATGAAATTGGTGCATTCTACCGTACGGATGAACCTGGACATCATGAGACCACACGGTATAGGACTCCGATGCCATGAAACATCCAGACTAGGGAAGTCCGTAGAGACAGAAAGTGTGCTAGTGGTTTCCAGGCGCTTTGGTCGGGAAGGGACTACGGAACGGCTGCTCAGAGAGGAGAGGGTTTCCACTCGGAGCGATGAGATCTTCTGGAACTAGCCAGTGGTGATAATCACACAGTATTGTGAATGTACTTAATGCTACTGTATTGTACACTCTAGCATGCTTAATGTTATAAGTTTTACATTATGGATGTTTTACCCACTTTTTAAAAAGTCACCTCATAACAGTCTGTGCAATTCCTTGGTGCTGCCCAGTAGCCTCCATGGCCTTGCCAATGTAAGACTTTGTTGCCTCCAGAGTTCCGGGACCAGAGGGGGCTCCTGGCTCTGGGACCGGATGGGGGGTTTTGGCTCTGGGACTAGAGGGGGGGTCCTAGCTCCAGGAGAGGGGACTGCTGGCTCCGGGACCAGAGAGGGGGTACTGGCTTCAGGACCAGAGGTGGGGATGCTGGCTCCAGGACCAGATGGGTGAGCTGGCTCTGGGACCAGATGGGGGTTTTGGCTTCGGGACTAGAGAGGGAGGTGCTGGCCCCAAGACTGGAGGTGGGGGTGCTGGCTCTGGGACCAGAGGAGGGGTGCTGCTCTGGGACTGCAGTGGGGGGAGGTGCCAGCTCCAGGACCGTGATAGGGGCACTTGCTCCAGGACTGGAGAGGACCTGCTGGCTCTTGGGACCAGAGGAGGGGGTGCTGCTCCAGGACTGGATGGGGGGTGCTGGCTCCAGGACTGGAGGGTGGGGGGTGCTGGCTCTGGGACTAGAAGAAGGTGCTGCTGGCTCTGGCGCCAGAGGAAGGAATGCTGCTCCAGGACTGGTTGGGGGGGGTGCTGGCTCCAGGACCAGAGAGGGGTTGCTAGCTTGGGGCAGAAGGTCCAGGCCCAACAGGCGGGTCACACTGCACAGAGGTACAGAGTCAGGAAGTTGGACACTTTTCAACTTAGCTGGTGGGGCTGCTCCAACATCAATAAACCCGGTAAGGACGAGCAGGGACAAAAAGAACAGGAACTTGTATTAGCTTCTGTCACTTCCCTGAGGAGGCAGAGCAACCCAACACAGGCTATTGATGAAAATACAGTGACACAGGGGAGAAAGACACCACATGCTTTTCAGAGCTGCCATGATAAACCGAATGAATTAGCACTGGTCACGTCCCACCTGTTACCCTGGGCGGGCGGGGGCGGCGGGGGGTGAAAAGACCTAAATATTCCAACTCCAAGATGCTCCAACCACTACAGGAAAACAGAGCAACTCAGGCAAGACAGAAAAAGCTGAGGCTACCTCGTGGCCTCAAGGCAGGAACTGCTTTGGCACTGGAGCTTTCCGGATTTCTTCTAGACACAGTGCAGCCGAGGAGACTGTTTTCAGTCTTGGGCCAGAACTGGGGCCAGAACTGGGGCCAGAACTGGGGCCAGAAAGCAGGGCCGCCTCTGCGGCTCACATGCCATGAGAAAATCTGGAAGGGTGTCCAGTGTGAGAAAACCACACAGACGGTCTGTGGAGGGCAGGTTCATTAGGGACCCTCCCCGTTCTATGGCCAGCTCCGTGTGGAGGGTTCCAGCCACAGGCTGAAAAGAATGTATCTCTTTGTCTATTGCCTGCCTGGGGTCGCTGAGAAAAGACAAAATGTATCTCCGCTACTCAGCAGTGTCTTCCTTTCTTGGACAGCAAAGAAGATTCGACTAAGCCTCCTCCCTGCACCCGTGGTCTCCTCCCACTGATGAGCTGGCAGGCAAATCTTCAGCCCAAGGCCAGGCCGGAGACACACACACCCTATTTCGAGAAAGGAGGTGGACGAGCTGTCTGTGTGCTCTTCTGGGACAAGGAGTAAGCTGCAGGGCTGGGCTCGCTCAGCGTAAGAGTGCACTCAGAGTACCCAGCTCTTCTCAGCAGAGGCCCGAAGCAGAGTCCTGATGACCCATGAGAAAACGAAGGGGAGAAGCAGACTCTCATCCTTGATGCCGGCGGGGAAGGCCAGCGGAGGGGTCTACGGCCAGTAAAGACAGTCCTGTGCGGCTGGGCAGGGGTGAGGAGGGGAAACAAAGGGCTGACCCCGCAGGAGAGGACACAACGCCGCAAGCCTGCCTGAGCCTGGAAGCTGCTCCTGGGGCTTCGTGGGCAGCCAGGTGTGGCAGAACCAGCTGGAAGAAGCAGGCTGGATGTGGCTCTCTTGGCCCCTCTGCCATCTGACTCTGCCTTCTCCCCAAATCTCAGTTTCTTCTTTAAACACTGGTGCTGCCGAAGTTTTCCTTGAATGGCTTTGCATTCCAGCCTTCGACCCCTGCCACGCCACACTGTAACTTCTAGATGAGCTTCTCCTGTGCCATCAGCCCCAGTCCCAAACCCATATTTCCAACCACCCACTGGCTGTGTCTGCCTCAATTTCACAACTGTATCATTTTTTTCATGCCTAGAATTCAACCTCTCTCCCTCCCGGGAATTCTCACTGTTCCCCTCCCCGATGTCTCCATCTACCCCAGGTCGAAACCCTGGGCATTCCTAATTACACCTCCTACATCCACAACTCCAACCCCTCCCCAGGTCCAGCATGTGGAGCGGCCTGCTATCACTTAAGCCCCCAACCTCTGGTATTCTCCATATCTGCCTGAAATGCTGTCCTTTTCCCCAAGTCAAGGTTAAATGGATGGGACTCCCCATCAATGGACATGGATGGTCTTTGGAGGACAGGTTCATTAGGGACCCTCCCTGTTCTATGGCCAGCTCCATGTGGAGGGTTCCAGCTGTTTGGAAAGGGTTCCAGCCACAGACTGATAAAGGTGTCCTTTATCTGGGCACCTCCATGATGCTACAATTGTGTATATATCCACTGCTCCCTGGCTAGATGCTCCACCCCTAAGAGCAGAACCACATCTCGGCCTCCCCAGCATCCCAGGCACTGCCCAGCGAGGAAGAATAAGGAAGTTCTCTAAAAAAGTCACACTGAACAAAACAGATCAGCAGCAGGTAGTTAATATTCCTTTCACTGCATATCAGTTCGACTACATTATTTCATAAAGTCCGGGTTGGACCTGTTTGACAACTAGATTTCCAACACGAATCAGCTCTGCAAATTCCGGCAGTCACATGAAGGCAGCTTCTAGAACAAAAAAGATAGCAGGGGGAAAAACCCAGCAGCTAATAAAAAGGACTGAGAATTGCATCAAGAGGGGAGGGGAGGTCAGGCCCAGAAATGCCCAGTCCCTCTCCAACCTAGGAATGGCATTCACCCAGGAGAACTGGCAGAGATGGACCCATGCAGAAATGCCTCGGCATCTAATTAAACATTTTAGACTCCACTGCACACGAGAAGGAAGCCTACGTCCCCCACGGAACCCTGACAAATGAGTCGTTTCCAACCAATCTATCACCATAGCATCTGGGTACCTCAGGAAGATGAAAATAAGACCAATACATAAATGAAAACCAATATACAAACAATCGTGTCCCCACACAGGCCTCCACAAAGCCGCAGCCACAGCCATCTGCCAAGTTCCATCCCCGTCACCACTTCCTGCAGCCAGGCCTCTGAGTAAGCGCGGTTTAATGTAAGATCTAACGACAGAAGGAAATGTCTTCTCTGAAGTCTGTGTCTCCGTTAATGCTCCCATGCTAAATGTCCACCCCGGAAGCTGGAATGAAATAAGACTGGGACAAACAGGACTTGCTTTATATGCCACTTCAGCCAAAGAATGTGCTAGAAATAGGTGGGACAGATTGAAGAAACAGGGCAATCTGGCACAGGTGGAGAATTCCAAGGTTTCTTGCATGGAAACAGAGCTCTCGAGAGGACCGTCAGGAAGCTGTGGGGAGGACACTCCCACTGCCTGGTAGCTGGTCTCTCTTCGGGCAGCTTTCGCCAGAGGAGGCCTGGGGAGAGTCGATCTGATCTCCCAAGACAGCGATTCTCAGGTTAAATCTCATCCAGCACCTGGCAGGGCAGAGAGGGTCCGAAACCGCAGACCTGACTGCTGGGAGTCTGAATGCTGGGAGCTAGGTTCAGCTTTTCACTTGTTCAATATCTTCTTTTTCCTGAGCATCTGTTACTCCGTGGTAAGGCCCAAACAGCAAAGTGAAAAGGCCGCTCTGTTAACCAGAAAGTGGCAGAGAGGCCATGGGCAGGAGGGCGATGGTCTTTTGGGAAATCTATTTCTGGACAAGCAAATATTTTCATCCCAGATATTTATGTCCTACCTGCTTCCCACGAAAGGATTTAGGTGGGATGGGCAAGTGCGATGCACCTAACCAATGTCTCCCTCCTGTGCATCGTATATGGTGGGAAGTGATTCAGACACATATATTACACTATAAAATTCCTTAAAGCCACAGATTCATCGTTGCCTTTTCTTTAGCTCATATAGCCTTCAGTGTCTAACTGGAGCTCAAGAGATAGTCGTTTTCAATGCCTTTTCCTCAAAGTTTTAATAAATCCATGGCTTCTCTTGATCATGCTAACGCTATATGCTCTTCACTCTGGAAAACTCAGTCTTGAGTCATTTCCTCAGCTCATTTTTTCCTTCTTGATCCTGGCCCAAGTCTGAATAAATAGAGAAAATTTCCAACCTCTTCCCTAAGTGGGTAAAAGGGAAATAAAGCCAGAAAGGAAACACAGCTGACGTGAAGACAAAACTGCAGGAGATGTGTTCGAAATCATGGCTGCACATTAGAACCACCTGGAAGTTTTTTAAAAGCCCAATGCTCAGGCTGCACCCAGGACCAATTAAATCAAGCTCTCCGGAGGAGGAACTTGGGTGTAAGTACTTACTAAAATCCCTGATGGGGTTCCAGACCATAATAAAGGTTAGAATCCCTGTTCTAAAGATTCACCAAACCCGTTCTTTTGATACCTACCAAGACTGATAATTTCTACTTAATTCCATCCCCAAGTGAAAGTGCTTCTTCTAAATTATCACCCACGAGACTTTAGATGATATAATAGAATGGATGTCAACCGAAGTGGCAGGAAAGCAGGTTTATATCATATATGAGCATTCGAACTAGCAGGGCCTCGAGGTGGTGGCTGCCTTTTCAGTGTCTCCATTCTCTCAGCTATAAAATAGGGATTATACTCCATGCCCTGTATGCCACAGGCTGTGCTGGGGATCAGCTAAACTCTTAATGGGATGCTAGGGCTCTACTAAAAATACCACACACAAAAGGAGTTTTTGATCTCAATTTTCTAGGAGGAAGTGGGCATCATCCCAGCCCAATCCCACTCCCTTCCAAAGCAGACCCCCCCTGCCCCCATGGATTCTCCCTGGGGATTTAAACGCCAATGGGTGGTACAGAGGCCAGAGAGTCAGAAACCGTTTTTATAACATGGAAGAGGACTTCAGATACCAGGGCTAGAAAACCTGGAACTCTGCTCCCTCTGGTGCAGAGTTCAAGAGCACTTTACTGAGAGCACAGAGAATCTTAATATGCTTTAATCTAATTCAGTGCCTAATCACAGGAAATGTCTAATATTGTTTATCTCCCTCGGCCCCATTTGGACTGACACTAGTCTGGTACCATTCTTAGCTACTCAAGGATCAATAACCAGACAGACCTCCTAGCATGATTATAAGGAGGCTATTACCTCTGCAAGTATATCAGTGTGAAGTCTCTGCCTCTTACATAATTATACACCCAAGACCTGTATCTGACACTGCTAGAGAAGTCTCTAGACTGAGCTGCTATTTTTCTGTCTAAAGACAAAGGTTTCTCTATAAAGGGTTTCCTTATACTCCAAAGTAACAACATTGGTTATATTTTATAGGCTGCTCTCTAAAACGTCCAGCTCTGAAAGCAGGAAACTAAAGTCTTCTTTCCCCATTGACTCTTATAGTTAAAAACCAAGACCACTCCAGAGCTCTGTAAGGTATGTCATAGACATGGAGAATGGCTTCTGGGAGAGCTGGGAAGGAGACAGATTTGCTGATTTAGGTCAAGAACACAAGTATAGAAAAAAACAATAATGGTGCTGAAATGTCTTCCCAAGAGATCAGCACTGACTTGGCAAAGTTTAGGTTTAACCTCTGAAAAGCTTACTCCAGGAGTGAAAAATGGGGAGAGGGATCTTAAAGAACTAACTGATTGATAGCTTTTATTCAATACCCCACACATTCCAAAGGAGACAAATAAAGTTAAGGATAGACTATGCTATAAAATATTATCTTTCCTCTGCATTGAACTTTACTGAATAAGGGGAAATAAGAGATCAGATCTCACAGAATGAACCTTGGAAATCCTCCATCCATGTGTTTTTAGCTTTCTTCAGGTCAGTAATTCAGTAATGTGGCCTATGTGAACAGTTCTTTTTTTTTTTTTTTTTAATGTGGGCATTTACAAATCAAGGTTTAAAAAGTAGTCATTAGACATAAGGTAAGGAGCCCAGAGCAAATATTTGACAGGTCAAATCCTGGGAAGAAAGTGACACTAATGGAGGCTGCTGAAACATCAAGATATTAGCAAATATTTCTTCTAACATCTAAAAAAACCAGAGGAACAAAAATGCACAAATCAGTTAAGACAACATCAACGAAAAATTAGGAGCCCTTTGAGAACAGTTATCTTTACTTAGGATATAAATTCAATACAAAATTATATTTAATGTACCCAATACCAATCACCAAAAATAAATAAGAATCTTTAAATATCTAAACTACACTAAAATATGTAGATTAAAGTTCATGCACTTGATTCAGGAGTCTTTAGAAACCTACTCAAAGTGTTCATTTGTACATTACAGATAACACTAACTTATAGAAGCTAGATTGAATGGTTTCCTAACCAAGTACAGGTTAGAAAACCACAAAATAGGAAAAGTAGAAAATAAAGCAGGCAGAACAGGTATCCTGATAGCTACAGAAAGAGGGGAGAAAGACTGCATAAAAGCAGATGAACTAGAATCTTAAAAAACTAGGATTCCCAATGTTTAGCACAGAATTCTTTTTTTTAATGAGTAGACACATGAAGTTGTAAAAACAAAAAAATGTGGACCAGAACATAAAACAGTCAATAAATACAGACCCAATGATGGGAACAATTTTAGAAATAGCCAAAAAGACTTTTTGAAAAAGTATTATAAATATTTGAAAAAGTATTATAAAGTATTATAAATATAAATAATAGAACTTAAAAAATATGGAAACAATAAATGAACAGATGGGAAATATCAGAGAAACAAAAACAATGGAAAATATCGAGATGGAAATTCTAGAAGTAAAATACCTGAAATAAAAAATTCACTGTGTAGGCTTAACAACCAAATGGACACTACAGAAAATTCCAGTGAACTTGAAGACATGTTCATATAAACTATCTACACCAAAGCACAGAGAGAAAAGCTGAAAAGAAAATGAAGAAACTCAGTGACTTTAAAAAAACATCAAGCAATCTAACTCATATATAACTGGAGCTCTAAAGGAAAAGGAGATGGACTGGGGCAGAAACAAATACTGAAGAAATTATGAGCCAAAATTTTCCCAAACCTGATGAAAATATATCAACTCACAGCCCCAAGAAACTCAAAAAACCCCAAGAAAAATAACAATGACATCCACATCTAGGCATATCATAGTTAAATTGCTGAGTATGAAAGATAGCATCTTAGTAACATGCAAAGGGAGCAGAAAGATATATGCAGGGGAATATACTCTAACCTCTCATCAGAAAAAATAAAAGCTACAAGACAATGGGTCTTTCATTTAAGAAAAATAAAAGTCAACCTAAAATTCTATATCCAGCAAAAATATCCTTTTAAAATGAAGGCAAAATAGACAAAAGCTGCAAGAATTGATCAGCAAACCTACACTACAAGAAATATTAAGAATGGTTTCTCAGGCTGAAGGGGAAATGGTACCAGACAGAAACTCAGACATGCTAGAAGGAATGAAGAACACTATAAATGGTAAGTATGTGTGTTAATAAAAAGATTCTAATTTATTAATTTATTTAAGAAAACTGACTGAAGCAAAAAAGGCTACTAATGTATTATGAGGTTTATAATATATGTAGAAGCACACTATATGACAACAACAGAATGAAGATTGAAAGAGGGGTAGTAGACATAAGCAGATTGTCAGACTAGATAAAGAAATTATAAGAAGATAGTGACTTAAGCCCAAAATAAGAAGGAAGGAAATAAAGACAAATGTAAATACTAAAAAAATTTTACTGGATAATTTGTTTAAAATATTTTATTTATTCATTTGAGAGAGCGAGAGAGCGAGCACAAGCAGGGGGAGCAGCAGTCAGAGGAGAGGGAGAACAGACTCCCCACTGAGCAGGGAGCCCAATGCAGGGCCAGATCCCAGGATCATGACCTGAGCCACCCAGGTGCCCCTTTAAGGGATATTTTTTAAAAAGATCGAAAGTCAGTTCCAGAAAAAGATCAGTAAAATTGGTAAACTACTAGCTAAACTATTTTTAAGAATGAAACAGAAAACAATTACCAATATCAGGAATGAAAGAAGGAGCACCACTACAGGTCCTACAAATGTTAAAAGGAAAATGAGAATCTTAGGAACAATTTTATGCTAGTAAATTCTACAACTTGGGAGTCTGGGTGGCTCAGTTGTTAAGCATCTGCCTTCTGCTCAGGTCCTAGGATCAGGACCCTGATCCCAGGGTCCTAGGATCAAGCCCCAGATTGGGCTCCCTGCTCAGCGGGAAGCCTGTTCTCCTTCCCCACTCCTCCTGCTTGTGTTCCTTCTCCCACTATATCTCTTTCTGTCAAATAAATAAATAAAATCTTTTTAAAAGAATTCTACAACTTGGATTAAATAGAAAAGTTTCTTGAAAGCAAAATTGACAAAACCAACACAAGAGAGAGAAACTCTGAATAGCCCTGTATCTGTTAAAGTAATTGAATTGATAATTTAAAACCTCTCCCTCCCTCTGTCTCTCTCTCTCTTTCTCTCTCTCTCTCTCTCTCTCACACACACACAAATCCTCTAGACCTAGATGGCTTTAGAGGTAAATTTTTTTTTAAGATTTTATTTATTTATTTGACAGAGATCACAAGTAGGCAGAGAGGCAGACAGAGAGAAAGAAGAGGAAGCAGGCTCCCCACTGAGCAGAGAGCCCATGTGGGGCTTGATCCCAAGACCCTGGGATCATGCCTTGAGACAAAGGCAGAGGCTTTAACCCACTGAGCCACCCAGGTGCCCTGGTGATAAGGTCTATAAAATATTTAAGAAGGGGCTCTGCTCCACGGGGAGCTTGCTTTCCCCTCTCTCTCTCTGCCTGCCTCTCTGCCTATTTGTGATCTCTGTCTGTCAAATAAATAAATAAAATTTTTAAAAAATTTAATAATAATAATAGTGTCCCACAGACTTGTTAATAAGAAAATAAAAGAGGACATTTTTCAGTTCATTTTATGAAGTAACATAATACTGCACCAAAAAACAGACAAAGCTCTTGTAAGAAAACTACAGACCCATATGCCTCACAAACACAGGTGCAAAAATTCTTAACAAAATATTAGAAAATCAAATGCAATTTTAACATTCTTTTCAAATCAATATCATTCATCATATTAATAGAATTAGAGAGAAAAACAATATGACCATCTCCAGAGATACAGAAAAAGCATTTGACAAAATTTGATCTTACTTCTGATAAAAACTCTCAGCAAACTAGAAATGGGAGGGAACATCAATCTAATAAAAGGCATCTACCAAAACCCACACCTAACATCAGACTTAACATAAAAGACTTAATGATCCTCCTTTGAGATCAAGAACAAAGAGGTCAGTTCTCACCACTTCTATTTAACCTTGAACCGGAAGTCCTAACCAATTCAATCAAGGAAGACAAAGGAATAAAAGGCATAAACATTGGAAAGCAAGAAGTAAAACTGTCTTGACTGATGGACAACATGATTGTATACCTAATAAATCCTAAAGAATCTACAAAAAAAAAATTGAATGAATTCAATAAGGTCACATGATATAAAGTCAATATACAAAAATTTCTTACATTTCTATGTACTGGCAACAAAAATTTTAAAATAAAAATTTATTTATTTTTAAATATTTTTAGTTATTTGACAGAGAGAGAGTGAGTGAGCACAAGCAGGGGTAGTGGCAGGCAGAGGAGAGGGAGAAGCAGGCTCCCTACTGAGCAGAGAGCCTGATGTGGGGCTCAATCCCAGGACCCTGGGATCATGACCTGAGTCAAAGGCAGATGCTTAACAACTGAGCCACCCAGGTGCCCCTAAAAATAAAAATTTAAAGATTACCATTTATAACAGTATAAAAATGAGAAAATACTTAGAAACACAGTTAATAAAAGATGTTCAAGTCCTCTACATTGAAAACTACAAAACACTGTTTAGAGAAGTTAAAGAAAATCTAAATAAATGGAAAGAGACACCACATTCATGGATCAAAGACCCAATACTGTTAAGGTATCAATTCTCCCCAATTTGACTTACTGGCTCAAAGCAAACCCCATCAAACTCCCAACAGGATTTTTCACAGAAACTGACAGTCTTGTTCTAAAATGTATGCAGAAATGCAAAGGACCGATAATAGCCAAAGCAATTTTGAAAAAGCAACTTAAAGATAGAAGACCTGGTTTTAAGAGTTATTATAAAGCTACAGCATCAAGATAGTATGCATTGGTATAAAGATAATTCCGTAGATGAGTCCAGAAACAGAACCATATATATATATATATACACATACACACACACACACACACACACACACATATATATATATATGATAAATCTAACATGGCATCAAAGCAATTCAAGGGGAAAAGAAAAGACTTTTCAAGAAGAAGTACTAAACAACTGAACATCTAAATGTAAAATAATGACTCTGGACTCCTACCTCACCCCACATACAAAATTCATTTGAAGTACATGGTAGACTTCAATGTAAAAACTAAAATGATCAAGCTTCTAGAATTAATAGGAGATTATTTTCATAACAATGTGGAAGGCAAACATTTTTTTTCTAAGTAGACACAAAGTACCAACCATAAAAAAAAATATTGGTACAATGACTTCATCAAAATTTAAAAGTTCTGCTCTTTGAATGCTACCCCTAAGAAAATGCAAGGACAAACCATAGACTGGAAGCAAATATTTATAAAATGTATATCTGACAATGGACTTATATCCAGAATATGTAAAGAATTTCTATATTCAGTAAGATGATAAAGAGCCCAACTTTTTAATTTAAAAAGGGCCTAAGATTTGGACACTTAAAGGAAAATATAAAAACAGTAAATAAAACTCATGAAAAGATGTTCAATACCAACAGTAAACAGGGAATCAAAAATTAAAACAACAAAATATTACTATATACCATACAGAACGGCTAAACAAAAAGGTGGACAATAACAAGTGTTGACAAAGATGCAGAATTCTCACACGCTGCTGACGGAGGTATAAAATGGCCTTAACTACTTGGGGAAAGTGCTTCTAGTTTTCTTATAAAGTTAAACAAATGTCTACTCTATGAACAGCAATTCTACTACATATTTAGAGAAATGGAAACGTATCTATACAAAGACTTGTACATAAAATATTCATAGCAGCTTTGTTCATAACAGTCAAACACTGGAAACAACCAAAAAGTCCACAACAGGTGACAGAGAAACAAACTGCAGTGTATTCATGCAACAGAATGTATCTTGATAACAGAAAGGAATGAAGGAGGCATTCACACATGGATGAATTTCAAAAACATCCTTGGTGAAAGAAGCCTTGTGCAAAAGGGCATATGTTGTAGTACTCCAAAGTTTCAGAACAGGCAAAACGCATCTCCAGCGACAAACTGAAATAGGAGATGGGAGGTGGAAGGTGGGGGACTGCCTGGGAAGGAGCAGAGGGATCTTTCTGAGGTGATGGAAATGATCCATATTTATTTCCATAAACCTTTGCAATGGTTTTCCGCATTTGTTACAATTCCGCCAACTGTATACTTAAGATCTGTGTATTCTGCTGTATGGAAACTATACTTAAATAAATAGTGTCTGTCTTGTGGGATTGTTGTAAAAAAACAAACACACACAAGGGACAGGCATTGAGAGGCTGACAGACTTATCTAGACCACTCAGCGGGGCCCACAGAACACTGCTGTACCCGCATGGTGGATTTTTTGGTGACCGCTGGAGGTGGAAGGAGGAAAGAGAAACCTCCTGTTATTCAGCCGCTGGAAATGGCTGCTATTTCGTGAAAACGACTTGCCTGTAACATTCACCTGTGGAGCAGCTGATACCCAGAGCATGCCAAATAAAAGCACAATTATTGCTCATTGAAGGAGGAGAACATGAATTGGTATGTCGAAGTTTCTTCTGTAAAAGTTATCACTAACAGTTCTGCCCTAAAACAGATGGACAACTGCCCTGGTCTTAGCCTTTAATTAATGAAAATGCAGAGTTAAGAGACATAACTCAGACCTCCTTGTAAGTAAGAGCTCTTCTGACTGCCTGCCTGCCAGCCAAGTTTGGGGAGCTCTCAGCCCAAATCTTAGAAAACAGCCTTTTCAGGGAAGAAAACACCTACACCTGGGCCACCACACACTGAGCCCATAGCTATAGGCTGGGGGGCTCCACAGCGTCTCCTCTCTTTGGGGGTGGAGATGGCAGAACGGTGTAACTTACAGGGATCTGTGACTGTGACTTACAGCGATCTCAGCCACATCCACTCTGCATTTAAAAGAACCAAAGCTGGGGCGCCCGGCTGGCTCCATCAGAGAAGCATGTGACCGTCAATCTCCGGGGTGCTGAGTTCAAGCCCCACGTTGTGTGTGGCACCTACTTTAAAAAAATAAAAATAATAAAAAAAATAAAAGAACCAAAATCATGCTGCTTAAGCTAATAACCAGCCTCTAGACATGAGGTGGAGGAAAAGAGGGACTTGGGCTCTTGCTTCCTCAGAATTCTTTTGAGGAGTCCCCAGTCTGGTGTCCTGTCATTATCTGCTATGAGAATCCAGAGCTAAAAAAAATCTGCTGTTTCTTTTCCCCAAATCATGTAAACAGTTGTGGGTAAGACCTTGGCCGTGGGGTAGTCAGAAGTCAAGAACCAGACCTTGCTATTTAAATGAGCCTGGTCTTTCTGAGCCTGCGGTATACGGACTAGAATAATCATCATCATCATCATCATCTTTGATTCACAACACTCATCCCTGTTTCATGCAGGGTCCCTCTTTTATTTTATTTCTTATTTGTTTTTTAGAGAGGGTAGGGGAGAGGAAGAAGGAGAGCGAGAGAATCCCAGGCAGTCTCCATACCCAGGGCAGAGCCCGACAAGGGGCTCCATCTCACCACCCTGAGATCATGACCTGAGCCGAAATCAGTCAGTGCCTAACCAACTGAGCCACCAAGGTGCCGTGGACTCTCTTTTAAAGTAATGTAGTAAATACCCGTGAATTCAGGAGAGACAACTACTCTCCTGAATCTTGTCCACTACTTCCTTGCTAAGGCTTTCCTGACCGGGCCAATGAAAGCAAGGCAGGCAGGGAGAGAATTTCTTTTTCTTTTTTTTTTTTTTAAAGATTTTATTTATTTATTTGACCGAGAGAGATCACAAGTAGGCAGAGAGTTAGGCAGAGAGAGAAAGGGAAGCAGGCTCCCCGCTGAGCAGAGAGCCCGATGCGGGGCTCGATCCCAGGACACTGGGATCATGACCTGAGCTGAAGGCAGCGGCTTAATCCACTGAGCCACCCAGGCGCCCAGGGAGAGAATTTCTTAAAGCTCCTACCCCCTACCTTAACACAGACTCAATTTAGGGTACAGGAAGACCAGAGGCAGTACCCACAAGACCAGGTGCCCACTAAGATAATCAAACTGCTCCCCTGAATGGGACTTTCCAATTTGTGAGCCTGATTTATTTTTTTCAATAAGAGAAAAGATGTAAGTCCCTTTGAGCAAAGTATGCCTGATATATATCACAATATTTATTTTTGGTAGAGTAATGGATCAGTCTTCGGGGAAAGCTAGAGAAAAAGCATTTCTTGAGCTCGGATGTAAATCAGTCACTCTGAAAACCACAGGGGAATCTATATTCGTACCCCTCTGCTAACTACAGTGTGAAATAAACTGACTTTTAAAAGTCACTGTTTCTAGACGTAACACTAACAACAGAGTTAGGGATGTGAGGCCCAAAATCCAATTGCTTGTGGAATGTCTGCACCTGATTCCCCCAAATGTTAATACACCTCAAAATGAAAGAAGAGATCCAACCAATCCACAGGTTAAAGTTGTACACTGGGGCAGGGCAGGGGGGCGGGCACAATTTCTAAGCTTTACACCCAGTACTCAGTTCCAAGGAGGAAGGCTGAGGTGCGGCTGGGCTCAGGATGGAAGGGTCTCCCAAGGGACCCGTCCAGTTATTACAGGCCAGTCTTCCTACCTACATTAAACGTATCATAGAGCAGGACAAGAGTGAAACTGAAGGAGAAGGGGAGAAAAAGATCTTTGATGAATCGGCAACTTAAACTGAGCTCTTCAAAGGAAAGCTATTTAAATCTAAGGTGTTCCTAATATTAATTATCCTGAACATCTCATAGGCTCAGATTCACATGCTACAAAGAACACAAAGCCTTTTAATTTTCCTACCTGTCCATGGCACTAGTGGTGATAAATCAGATATACAGAGAAACCACACATGACTAACGAACCAGTCCATTAATGGCAAGCAAAGATCATTTGCCAAGATGACTTACTCAGACATAGTCACGTATCATAACCAGCAATATCCTGCAGGCTTAAGGCAGCAGGGCATAGAAAGCAAGAGCTGGGGCACTCCCTGCCAAGTCTCGGGCACCACAGGGCGACTCAGGCATCCTCCAGATGCCTGCTATCCAGGCATGAAAAGATTTTACTCATGGCTGCCACCTCCCCATTCCCTTCCTGGTAGACTTGCACTTGGAATAATACCACAACTGAGTCCCCAACCTTGCTACAGCCCTTCCTCTGACACTTAGAACTCCAGGTACCTTCAGGAAGAAGACCCAGCCTCTGTCACCAGCAACCTCAGCTGTTAGCTTACAGATCTTCACTATAGACACTCATTCAAGTAACTGAGCTCATTCAAGGTATCTGACCCTTTTCTAGGTGGTTGGGCAGATCCATAAACAAACCAGTAAATAGGTGGGAGTTAGGAAAAGAGCAGAGTTCCCTAAATGCCAGTCCCTTTGTTTTACCAGGAAAACAGGCCCAGTGACTGGAATTTTTCTTTGAAGTCAGAGTTGATGGTGTGGCTGGGACTTGAACCCAGGCTGGATTCTTAGCAGGACTGCCACATACAGTGGTGCACAGGGATGGGGATAGAAATTCAACCCATGTTCTGCCAGGGGCAGCCTCATTCCAGTACTATATTCTCAATGTCCCAGACTACTCAATTCCCCATAACAAAACCCCCTTCACTGGAAGGGACAACCAAGGTTCTCCTGGTCAGCTATCAATCATCATTAGGAGGACCCAAGAGAGTCTAAATCCTTTCACTGGGATGTAACCCTGACAAGCTATACACTCCCAGCTCTTGTCATGAGTGAGAAGAGTCTGCTGAACTTGAATCTGTAA
The DNA here is from genome assembly GCF_011764305.1 of Mustela putorius furo. Classification (NCBI taxonomy): domain Eukaryota; kingdom Metazoa; phylum Chordata; class Mammalia; order Carnivora; family Mustelidae; genus Mustela; species Mustela putorius. The sequence goes on along the minus strand of NW_025422005.1, from coordinate 18,608,253 downwards.
GAAATCCACCAATGGCTAACGTCCCCTATAATTAATAATCATGACAATAATTTCCTATATTATCATCAGATCTGAAAGGGAAGGCTGCTAGCAAGCTGTTTTATATTCTCGCCAACTCTTTACTCTTCATGATCCCAATATGAGGATCTGTCATGGTTCAATCCCATCTCTAAAGTTCCATATGGATGATGGGAGTAATTAACTTAATCAACTGTATGAATATCTACTCTTGACTAAGTGCCAGGGATACAACAGTGAATACCACCACCATTGTCAATAACAACACACCATTGTCTCTGACTCCATGGAACTAATACCGTTGAATACAGAGCTGGGGAAAGCCCAGTTGCTAAGGAGTCCCTAACCAGACTGGCAGCTGCTTGGGGCAGGTCTGGGAGCAAGAGTGTACGTGACCACCCTATTCTCCCCTCCCTCACTCCATTTTACAGAAGGAAAAATAAGGTCCAGGGATGAGAGCAGGTGGCTTGCCCAAAGTCAGACAGTTGATGATAACTGAGCTGGGACTTTTTTTTTTCTTTTTATTTTTAAAGATTTTATTTATTTATTTGACAGAGAGAGATCACAAGTAGATGGAGAGAGAGGCAGGCAGAGAGAGAGAGAGAGAGAGAGAGAGGGAAGCAGGCTCCCCGCTGAGCAGAGAGCCCAATGCGGGACTTGATCTCAGGACCCTGAGATCGTGACCTGAGCCGAAGGCAGTGGTTTAACCCACTGAGCCACCCAGGCCCCCCCTGAGCTGGGACTTGAACCCACAGTCTCTGGCCTTCCCCTTTCCATCACACTGCCTCCTCCAAGGTTCCAAGGCTGCAAAGTGAGAAGAAAGAGTTGGTACTACTGACAGATTGTTTCCTGATGCATGTTCACCCAGAACATGCAGCTTCAACCCATCTTATCAGCACAGACCTCATGCCCATGTTCATCTCTTGAACCAGAATGTTTATAAATATATTTCATTGATCTAGAGCCCGGGTGTCCAGTCTTCATTCACTCTCATTTATCACCCTCTCTGGGTCTCTCTTGACGTTTACTTTCACTTTAAAAACCTCATCTTATAAGAACAGAGCCCTTTTTATCTGATGCTAGCTCCCCCTCTGCTCCTGGGGTCTAATCAATCCATGTCTGGAAATAAACAAACCAGAGAGGGAAGCAACAGTCCCTTTTATGAAAATAGGCACCTTTCTAAAATGATCCACCCCTGGGCATGGCACAGATAGAAATTTAAATGAGAAGGAAATAAAGACATCCTCCAGCCATAGTCCTATGCATTCCTTATCAGGCAGGATGCCAGGGAAGGCAACTCTGTGTTAACAGCTAAACCAAAAACTCTGCCTCGCATTTTTCAGGTTGCTTGGAAAGGCGGGGGGTCCAAACTCAAGGAGCCTGAAGAGACAATAGGCTTCAAAATATAATAGTGTATATAGTTCAGCCTCCTCCATTCTGAGGAGTTGAAGGTCTCCAAGATACTAAGAGAGGGCTCATTGAACACCAATTGCAGGTAAACGCAAGCAGGCCTCCAGCTACTACCAGGGGTGCTCAGAGATGCCAGGCTGAATTACCCAGACATCTGGCAGCCAGCGCAGACCTTCACCCACCATGTTATCTTACCACCCCCTATACAGCAGCATCTCCACACCTCCCACCATCCCCTAGCTGCTGCAGCCTGCAGCCTCGGCCAGCAAGGGAGGCTCTCTGTGTATGGAGGGGCAGAACCAAGTCTCCACTAGCAAGCCCACTCTTCCTACCATGGTTCTCAACCCCAGGCTTTCAGAAATAGGTCACAGATCTAGATGCAAGCGCAGAAAACCCCTCTTCTGAAGAGGACAGTAGTTAATTCTTAATTGTTTGGGGGATCCTTTTGAAAAGATGATGGCAGCTCTGGACACCCCATGGGAAACTGCGTGCATGCAGTTTATATGTAATTTCACTGGGGGTGACTGCCCTCTGGGGAGGTATAAAAAGGCAGAAAGGGCTAATGTGCTCAGAGTCAGCTTTGAGCAAGGGAGCTGTGGGTGGTTCAGGTAAGTAATCAAAAACACAGTTCTTAACTAAAAAGGGAGCAATTATGTCCCTTTCTTAGCTACTGCAAGTTCCAGCCTTCGATTAATCTTTGAGATTTCAATAAGAATTTGGAAACCGAGAGTGCGCACATGCACTAAACAGGGACTTATCTTTGTGGCTTCCAATCTTGACGTCACAAAATGACCTGTGATTGCTAGTTAAGATAGAGTCTCCCAACAGGGATTATCGCAGAAGGGCTGAGTACCAACAGAGGTAAGAAGTAAGGCAGAGGTGAACACTGGGATGGGGGATAGTCCAGACAAGGAGAGAGGGATAGCTAAGCTCTCCATTGGCTCTGAGTATATCCTGGCAGGTCAGGTCCCGACCCTTGCTGCCAGCTCCCCTTGGAAGTCAGACCGGCTGACTCCTTTGCAGCAAACCAAGAAGTCCAGACGGAAACAGCCTTTTCCTTCTGGGTCCACAGGGAGTGGGGGATGCATCCTCTCATTTCTAGGGAGGAGACCCTGGCCCACAGCTTGCCCATAGCCCCCTCGTGGCCTGGGGGTGTCACTGCAGCCCCCTCTGCATTGCTGGGCAAAAACCTCAAGGAGGCAGCTCTAATAGTGGTAGAGCAGAATATTTAGTTACCAGACATGGCTTGGCAACAGTCTTCAAGCTTTTGTTTTTCGTTTCTTAAACTAAGACCAAGATTGACACTCAAAATGATCCTTCTAAACCCGTCCCTGGTACAGTCCCTATGGGGAACGAGTCCAAGACCTGCTTCATTAAGCCAATAACCTCGGAGCTTCTGTAACATCACCACCGCCCTCTTGATCACTCCTTCCTACATCACATTTCCTTATGTATAAGTGTTTCAAAGCTCAACAGAAATAGTTAGCAAGAATGCACAACACCCTCTGGTTTGTAGGTTGCTGGCTAGATTACAAAATACTTTCAGGATCCTAAATACCACCACCACCACCCCATCCCCATATCCTGGATTTCCAGGTAGCAGATCCTACAGGGGTTTGGAGGAAGTCAGGGCTTAAGGACATACAGTGAGAAAGAATGTGGCCCTTGGCCCCATGGTAGGCAAAGTGGGTGTCCATTAATGAAGCTAACGAGCAACTCCAAAAAGGGACAGAGTGTAGCGCATCTGGGTTGGGGACTTGACTGAAAAGACCAGATTCAGGGTGGGGGAGAGTCGATCCAGTGGTTCGGCTCCCATCCGTCAGAGGTGGGGATGATTAACTAAACCCAGCAGTGGGAAAGTGCCCACTGAGGAGAAGGTGGAAAGTTTGGGAGGAGAGAGAGGGTGCAGTGTCCCGTGAGGGCCTAGAACAGTAGTCTAGGGACCAGAAGTGACTGGGACCCGGAGGAACAGACGCAAGCACGGAGGGTCTTCTCGCTTTCCGGGGGAGGAGAGTCCTTACCTCCTTGATTTTCTCCCGCTGGGCTCGAACTAGGCTCTGCGGCTCCTTACTCTCATCTGCCCTGGTCCCCAGGACCGGGTGGCGGAGGCGGCTCCGGAACGCGTTGAAGTCAAAGCTAAACGGGATGCCCCCCTCCTGGGGTCTGAGGGCCGTGCTGCCGCTGCTCCTGGCCGCCGTGGCCATTTCCCGAGTCCCGGTGGGGTGGGTGCGCCGCAGCCACACTTTCCGGCGGCGGGTACTGGCTTGGCTGCTGGCATCGTCCTCACCGGGGGCTGGCACGGCGGGGACCGGGTTGGGAGGCGACTCCCGCTCACGGGCCAGGGGGTGGCCGGCGATATCGGCCACTACCTCCAGGCCAGGCTGCTGGGTCCGGGGGGCCAGGAAGAGGCGCTTGAGGCGAGAAGAGTTGGGCAGCAGGAAGAGGGCCCCGAAGCACAGGGTGATGAGGCCCGAGAGGAAGAGAAGGAAGAGGAACTTCTGCGGCAGCCGCAGCCCCCACGGGGAGGCCGGGACGAAGACGGGCACTTTCCTCATGAGCATCGTGGCCTGGCCCCGGGCTGGGGCTGGTCAGCTCCGGCCGGGCCCCCGAGGCCCTCCGAATGCAGGCACTGGCCAGCCGGGGTTCGTTGCGGGGAGGTCGTCGAGGGGCGCCGCCCGGGGTCGGGGGGGGGGTGTCCCTGAGAGTTTCGCCGCTTCGGGGGCTGCCCCTGAAGTTCAGGGAGTTTGGGGCGAGTGCCCCAGCGCCGAGGCGGAGGCGCAACGAATCTCGGCGGGGCCCGGGCGCGCCGGGCGGCACGGCTCGGGGCCCGGGCCCGCAAGGGTCGGCCGCGCGCCACAGCCTTCTCTCCGGCCGCCGCGCAGCCCCTCCTCGCAGCGGCCGGAGCCCGCAGGGCCCGCGCCTTCCCGCGCTACGGCCGCCGCCGAGGCCGTCACATGCCGTCCGCGGCGCCCAGGCAGTCCGCGCGGAGGGGCGCCGGCAGGCCTCGTCCCCGCGCAGAGCCGCTCGCAGCCCCTCGCCCCAAAGTTTCAGCTGCAGAAGCAGTTTCCAGAAGGGGCCGACTCAGGGGGCGAGGCGGTGGCGGAGCTGGCGTGTCAGCGCCGCTGCGAGAGCGCGCCGACCCTGCCGGGTCGCGACAGCCCCCGGCTCGGCTATCGGGACACGTCCACAACTTTGCTCCGCCACGGAGCGGACGCGGGGCAGCGGGAGCAGGCACTTCTGAGCCCACTGGGCAGGGGGCTTCCTGGGCTCGCGGGAGCTGAGGGATGCCCCAGCCGCGGTCCGGAGCCGGGCGCCGTCCGCGACCAGCCGCGGCAGGGCGGCTGCAGCTGCGCCCGGGAGTGCGGACTTCCGCCCCGCCAACTCGGTAGGGCTCGGCACCCCGCGGGGATCACCTGTTCCCGGCCCCCGCCGGCTCCGCGGAGCGCGCAGCCCCGTCTGCACCTCTCCCGTTGCAGCTGGCGTCCTCTCAGCGGCCGCTCCAGACGGGCCGCTGCCGCCGCCGCAGGCTGAGCCGCCGCCGCCGCCGCCGCCGAGCCTGCGCTCCACACGCGCGCACACCCGCCCGGACGCCTCCGCCGCCGCCGCCGCAGCTCCGCTTTCACTGAGACAGCGCCCGCGGCCCCGCCTCCCTCCGGGCCACGCCCTCGGGCCACGCCCACTGCGCGCGCCCCGCGGTCCACCTCCGCCGCGGCGCCGCAGCCAGGCCAATGGCCTCGCGTCCGTGGGTAGCGAGCGCGGGGCCTAAGCGCGGGTGGGGAGAGGCAAGGGGACTCCAAGCCACGCCCCCTCCCTCAAGTGGCCAGCGCCGCGCACACTCCCCCCATCCCACCAGCACCAATGGTCCAGCTGCGCGGAGTTGGCGGGGGCGGGGTGGAGAGCGCAACGAGGTCATTGGCTGCCTCGGAGGGATCCCCGTTGGGCTGCAGTCGTCCATTGGTTAGTGGCCAGCGTTCGCTGGTCCGGGAGCAACCGCGAGGCCCCCGTGCCGGCCCCCCCCAACCGCTCGGCTAGGGTCATTGGCCTACGGGTGGGGGCAGGAGACCCCGCTAGTCTAAAGGGCTCTGGCCATTGTTCATGAGCCGCTGTCACCCCTCTGGGATTGACAGGGAGCTGGGGGCCTGCCCAGGGGTCCCCAGAGCTTCTGCAGAAGCCGTGGTGGTGCTGCTGTGCCAGGCTAAGGAAAAGGTGGCTGGAGCCAAGCCGGGGAGCAGTAGCCGCTGTTGGACCAGGCTAAGGCAGTGTTTCCACTGGACCCCCACCAACCAGCTCTGCCTTCCTTTTCCCACAGCCCCAAACTGGACTAGGGTCCCCGGGTGGGGGAGGGAGAGATGTGAGGTGAGGGCAGAGAAGAGAGAACCCTGGTCCTGTGTGCAGACCACACGCATCATGTGTCGTGCATACCTAGATGCCCGCGTGTTTCTGTGCACATGTGTGCTTCTATGCATTAGATACATATGCGCTCGGGGTTGAGTGTGAGTGAGTACTTGCACACATACACTTAATTTAGGTACGGACATCAGGTGATTACACCGGAGCATTCATAGACATCTAAACGTATCAGTATGAATATTGACTTGTGTACACACATACCCACTGACCCACAACAGGTCCAAAAACATGCACACGTACCCACTGCCAGCCATATATTCCCAGACCTGTGTGCCTCTCGACTCCAAGGCCCTCTCTCACACCTTCCTCCTTGGACTTAAGCCTCTCTGTGCTTTCCCTTCCTGTTAAAGCTAACCCAGGGCAAAGCAACACTGTGCTGTGTGGGTCTTTCATGCAAAACACTTTATAGAGACAAATAACAGCAGAGGGAGAGACAAATTAAGAGGTGTAATAGGCAAGAGGGAAAATATCTGCTTTCAGCTGCAATTTAAAATGAAATGCAGCGTTGACGAGACAGAAAATACTGCAGGGAGGCCTTTACGGTTAGAAGAAGCAGCCCAGGCGGGCTCTCACCTCATAAATCTTGCTTCTTCCCTGAGGCCTGCTAGGATGGGCCACTGGGACTCAGACATCCTTCTCCCTCTGGCAGGCCACTGACAGCAGACCCTCCCCTGATGTTTAAATACCCTTGACATGTAAATTTCTTTCACTTGAAAGTAAAAGACTGCTCTGGGTAACAGGTGCAAATACGTTGGTGACTAGAGAGGAGACAGATAGTCCCACCCAACCCAGCAAGTTGCACCTAGCTTAAATGTAAAATTCTAATTCAGATGTTTCAATCCTTCATTAGTTTGATTGGCAGGAGTCAGTTCCCTGGAACCAGCTGTGAACATCAGAGTCAAACATGGGATCCCCTTAGATTCAGGAACCCAGACACGTGGCCTGGCCTGTCCCTATTCCCAGTGCCCAAGCATTCCCTCTCTGGGTCCCACCCCGAGAAGAGGCAGGCTTGTCTTTGGAGAACCAGGAGCCCAACATTCCTTGGAGGCACCCTGTTGTTCCACATTGTGGGTATAAGGGAATCACTGTTCAGTCCCCTGAGAAGGTAGGATCCAGCAGGAAGGGGAGGAAACCAAGGCTGAGTCTTGGAAGGGTATGTCTGTTTGAACTGGATGCTCAGGGGGACTGTGACACCTGGACCAGCCTCTCATATGCTGGTGAGCAGGGGTAGAAAGCAGAGCTGCAGCAAAACTGGCACATTCCACAGACCCAGGCTACAAAAACCAAAGCCCAGAGAGATCAAATCCATTTCAGATTGATGTCATGTTGGTGGTTACACTGAGTTGGTGACTTTTTATACTCTTCCTCAAGAGCTCACTGAAACCCTGTGGGCCCCTATCCCAGCTTCTGTAGACCTCACATTTACCTTGGCTTTTTTATCCCTGGGTTTTTCTATTCATATACAGTCCCGAAGCAGACAGTGCCTCACGACAGGGACCATGGCTTGTTCACTTCTCTAACCGCCCTGGGTCTTAATTGCAATGCCTTGCACATCAGCACTGTGTTTGTTGAATAATCAATGAACGAATGAGTGAGTGGGTGCCCATTTCACAGATGAGAAAACTGAGGCTCAGGAAAGGGAATAATAATGAACTAACATTTCCTGTGTGCCAAATATATATTGCTTCGTTTACTTTTCCGAACACTCTTATGTGGTGGATTTTATTTATAGCTTCATTTTATAGATAAGACGACTAAGGCTAGAGAGGTATAGGCTAAGTTAACAAGTATCTTTCTCAGTTTAATTTAGAAATTCAAATGGAGCGGGGAAACAGAAATGAGTAGGCGTTTAAAAAATCTGTTCTGTCAACAAACTTTTATTGAACTTAGATGCTAGGTATTTCACTCGTCTCAGGTTGGACACAAAGATGGACAAAGCATGGTCCCTGCCATTATTGATTCATTTATTCAACAAAGATCTATTTATTGAAGGGTGTCTGGGTGGCTCAACCACCCACTTAACCTGGATGGCTAAGTGTCTGCCTTCAGCTCAGTTCATGATCCCAGGTCCTGGCATCAAGCCCCACATCCGGCACCCTGCTCAGCAGGAAGTCTGCTTCGCCCTCTAACCCTCCCCCTGATTCAAGCTCTCTCTTTGACTCTCCCTCTCTCAAATAAATAACATCTTTTTTTTTAAGATGTTATTTATTTGACAGACAGAGATCACAAGTAGGCAGAGAGGCAGGCAGAGAGAGAGGGGGAAGCAGGCTCCCTGCTAAGCAGAGTCCAATGCAGGGCTCGATCCCAGGACCCTGAGATCATGACCTGAGCCGAAGGCAGAGGCTTAACTCACTGAGCCACCCAGGTGTCTCAATAAATAACATCTTAAAAAAAAAAAAAAAAGAACCATGTATTGAACACCTACAACTACCAACTACAGGGGGGCTGAGGATAACAGCCCTCTAAATAAAGCAGATGCAAACACTATCTTCAGGGAGCTTCCTATCTAATAGGCAACAGTGACCAATTTAGGCTGTCAGGAAGGACCACAGGGCACTGGTCTGCATTCTTATTTTTTTTAAGATTTTACTTACTTGACAGATCACAAGTAGGCAGAGAAGCAGGTGGGGGCTGCGACTGGCTCTCCACCAAGCAGAGAGCCTGATGCAGAGCTCGATCCCAGGACCCTGAGATCATGACCCGAGCCGAAGGCAGAGGCTTAACCCACGGAGCCACCCAGGTGCCCCTGGTCTGCATTCTTCATATCTCATCCTATCAGGTCCTCATGATGGCTTTCTCTGAAGTAGGCCTTGAGATCCTGATTTAACGGATGGAGAAATTGAGGCTCAGGGGTGTAACACGATTTATGCAAAGTCACACAGGGAATGATTTGCAAATATGACAGAAAACCAGATTCATCTACTTCTAGAATCTGTGCTTCTTCTATTAATAATATTAATAATAACTAAGATTAGTGGCACACTCGTTATGCACCAAGCCCTTCCAATAGCATGTTCTAGAAGCTCACTTTTTGGATCCTTACAACCACCCCACGAGACAGGTACTATTGTTATTGGTATTTTACAGAAGAAGAAACTAAAACACAGAAGTTAAAGAATTTGCCCAATGTCCCATATCTGGGAAGTGTCAGAGGGAAGATTTGAACCCAGTCAGGTTCCAGAGCCTTTTATGTCTTTCAAGTCTACTACTGCTCTCCATCTTATAATGCCATGAAAGGAGGTGCTGTAGAGGGTCAGAGCAGGGCACTGGCCTCAGGTGAAATTCTCAGAAGCTTGTTGGTAGGATTGTATGTGCTCATTACCATCATTCAACAAGTACCTATAAAGTGCCTGCTATGTTCCAGGCATATACAAGGCTTTAGGGATATAATGGTGAGCAAAAATAGATACATTGTTCCCATTTGTGGGAACAGTTTCAAGGGGAAGAGGAGTTTCAACAAATGAGCAATCCCCAAATATGCACACAGCCTGAGATAACAATGAGGAAAGAGCGAAATGCTGCTGTAGGAATGTGGAACAATGGATCTAGACCTAAACTAAGGGGGTGGGGAGCAAAGTGGTCAGGGAAGACTTCCCTTAAGGCTGAATGAAGCTATGTAAGCAAAGAGGGGCAGTGAGAACACAAACCTGAGAGGACAACATGTGCAAAGGCCCTGGGGTGGAGAGAACATGGTGCTTTTGAAAACAGAAAAGCCAGTAAGTCTGTGGAGTAGAGAGAGTGATGGGGAAAGACAGGTAGCATCACTGAATGATTTAGGGCTTGAGTAGGAATGTGTGTAGAGAGGTAGGTGGGTGGGTAGATTCAGATTAACATTTTAAAAAGGCTTCTCTGGGGGTGCCTGGGTGGCTCAGTTGTTAGGCATCTGCCCTCAGCTCTGGTCATGATCCCAGAGTCCTGTGATCAGCCCTGCGTCGGGCTCCCTGCTCAGCAGAAAGCCAGCTTCTCCCTCTCCCACTCCCCTTGCTTATGTTCCCTCTCTTACTGTCTGTCAAATAAATAAATAAAATCTTAAAAAAAGAAAAAATAATAAAAGCTACTCTAGTTGCAGTGTGAGCAACAGAATGGAAGGCAGGAGTAAACAGGTAGGTTCCTTTGAGAGGATATTGCAATAGTCTATGGTGCCTTGGCCTGGGGCAGGGGCAGTCACCAGGACTGCAGGATCCAAATCATATTTAGGATCCAAATTGATAGGACTTAGTGAATACTTGAAATAGGACATTGATTGCGAGGGAGACATCTGCACTGACTCCCGGGTCTTTAACTTGCCCTGGAGGTGGGAGCATTTGTTGAGATGGGAGCAGTGAACTGGGCTGTGAGAGGCTTCCCCTCGGTTCATCAAGAAGGTGCTGGGCAGCTTGTACCCAACCTGAATCTCAAGTGGTCATTAGTCCTATTTAGAATCAAAGACCAGAGATAAAGCCAAGTTCAAGCCAAGAGATAATCATCAGCTGGTTCCTTAATGGCCTCCAGATAAATTGAACCCTGGGCAGGGGAGACACTGATGATTGGGGCCCTGCCCAGTGAGAGCGCACCCTGTCAGTCTCGAGATAAAAGGCCCTACAGCTGGTCTCACTCCAGCAGGCTACAAGACTTAGTCAATATCTCTCTATGCGGTGGGGGCTGATTTCAGAGTCACAGAGCCCTGAACACCTGCCCTCATAGATTTTTTTTTTTAAGATTTTATTTATTTATTTGAAAGAGAGCATGCACACAGAGGGAGAGGCAGAAGCAGGCTCCCTGCTGAGCAGGGAGCCCAATGTGAGACTCAATCACAGGACCCCAGCATCAAGACTTGAGCTGAAGGCAGATGCTTAACCAACTAAGTCATCCCAACGCTCCTGCCCTCATAGATCTTAAAAGAACGTCACGAAATTTCCTTTCACCTTATCTTCCCTGAGTCCCCAAACTTAAATCAGGAGTCATCCAATCAGCCAGGAGTTAGAATTCTCAACTGGGAGCAATGTTGCTCCCCGAGAACATTTGGCAAAGTCTGGAGAGAATTTCGGCCATCACAGTTGGGAGAGGAGTGCTGCTGGCATCTAGTAGATAGAGGTCAAGGATGCTATTAGACATCTTACAAGGCAGAGGGCAGCCCCCCACAATAAAGAACTGTCCAAGGGCTCCTGGGTGGCTCAGTCAGTTAAGCATCTGCCTTCAGCTCAGGTCTTGGTCCCAGAGTCCTGGATTTGAGCCCCACATTGGACTCCCTACTCAGCCTGCTTCTCCCTCTCCGGTTCCCCCTGCTGGTGTTCTCTTTCTCCCTCTCTCTGTCAAATAAATAAAAATTGTAAATAAATAAATAAATAAATAAGACTGTCCAGCCACAAATGTCAACAGTGTCAAGGGTGAAATACCCTGGCCTAATGTCAAGGCTTTGAAGTCAGAGAAGCCTGATTTTCCCACACATTGACCAGTTGATCATGGGCAACTTGTCTAACCTCTCTGAGCCTCAGTTTTTCCATCTGTCAAAAGAGGGATGTCAATAGTAATACATACTTCAGGAAGATGATGTGAGAATTAAATGAGATAGCTGACCATCAAGAGACTGAAGCAGGGGTGCCTGGGTGGCTCAGTAGGTTAAGCCTCTGCCTTCAGCTCAGGTCATGATCTCAGGGTCCTTGGATCAAGCCCCACATCGGGCTCTCTGCTCAGCAGGGAGGCTGCTTCCCCCACCCCTCGCCTGCCTCTTTGCCTACTTGTGATTTCTGTCAAACAAATAAATAAAATCTTTTAAAAAGAGAGAGCGAGAGAGAGACTGAAGCAAATGTCAGGCTCATCCTCCAAGTGAGCAGGAGCTGAGCAAGACTTATTCTTGATCTGCCTCCCAAACCTAAGTCCTCTGTATGTTGGAAAAGGGAAAGCAGAATGGTAAGAAAAAGAATCCTGGAGTTGGAGTACCAGTATTGAGTCTGGACTCAGTCTCCTACCAGCACTGAGACCTTGGGCAAATTGCCCACTTCTTGAGCCCCCAGTTTCCTCATCTGTAAGATGGACAGGTTCACAATACTCACCACATATGGTGGTTCTGAGGACTATGGGAGCTAATCCTTGTCAATGACTGAGGATAGAGTCTGGCACATAGTGAGCGCTTGATCAATGTCAATTGATGTTATGAAGGACAACAAGAATCACTTGCTGCCTCATTTCTTAGTGGCAAGCAAGCTAGCAACCCGAACTGAAACTTTGTAACCAAGTTTACAGGAAGGGAAGCTCCATTTCCAAATACTCTGTCCATGGTCCCTATGAGAACTTTAATTTGTCAAGTGAAGATTAATTCAGACATGGATTTCATTTCAGATGAAAGTTCTATTATACTAAGCCCTAATCAGGCAAACCCCTCCTCTCTGAGAGTTTCTAGATTATCCTGCTTTTTTTCTTTTAAAATTTTATTTATTTATTTGACAGAGAGAGAGAGACACAGTGAGAGAGGGAACACAAGCAGAGAGAGAGAGGGAGAAGCAGGCTTCCCGCCGAGCAGAGAGCCTGATGCGGGGCTCAATCCCAGGACCCTGGGATCACGATCAAAGCCGAAAGTAGACAGCGACTGAGCCACCCAGACACCCCTTGATCATCATGCTTAACGGTAGATATGGAATTTAAGAATCAAAACATATAAGTATCTTGTAGTTAGAGGCAGAGCAGATGCTGGCCTCAGTACTTGAGAATACCAGTGAGGCCACTTTCACAAGCATAGTAAGGAGTCAAGGTTCTTCTCACTCCTGAAATTCAGGGTGACATTTACCTCATTAACATTGTGAGGATTAATGAAATTATCCACACTAATTTCTTAGCAGGGTACAGGGCATATAGCAAGAACTAAATGTTAGCTATTATTTATGGCACTCTTTTTCAAGAGCATGTAAAATAAATATCTGTGTCTCATAAAAATACACTTCCAAAAGCTTACATCAAGCCCCATAAAGCTAGAAATGAAATAGTATCTTTAAAATGTAATCCTGGTGTAATGTAGTCATCTGGTTCCACTTGCTAATATTAAGGAGTTTTTGTTTGTCTGTTTTCTGTAAAGATTTTATTTATTTGACAGATAGAGAGCACAAGTAGGCAGAGCGGCAGACAGAGAAAGAGGGAGAAACAGGCTCTCCACGGAGCAGGGAGCCCAACATGGGGCTTAATCCCAGGATCCCAGGATCCCAGGACCCCAGGATCATGACCTGAGCTGAAGGCAGCCGCCCAACTGACTGAGCCACACAGACACCCCTGTTCTCTAATGTCCATGGGTTGCTTATTGAGGCTCCAAATTCCAGGCAGGATCTCAAAATATCTGCTCTTGTGGTGTTAGGATGTTAAGAAGCGCCCGAGGCATTGGGTGGGTGTTGCTGGGCAAAGACCACGTGCACCAAACAATCTTGAGGAAGTACCCTCAAGCCTTATCCATTAAGCCATTCAAGTGTTTTCTAAAACCAGATCAATAAGGCAGAGTGACAAAAGAATTGTGGTTACAGCCTTGAATCTTAGAGACCCGCAGATGAATCCTGGTCCTGCCTCTTATTGACAATGTAACTTTGAGCAGGTCATCTCGTCTATTTCTGTCTCAGTTTCCTTGGCTAAAAAATAACAGTGATGTGAGTACTAACTTCAGTACATGTTAAATATTTGTATTGTGCAAATAAATATAAAATAGCAAGTTTAGGATTCAAGGTTGATAAAAAAGAAAGATGGTTTTGAAGATGGAATCACACCAGTTATCTTCCTTGTCCCATCTCTGCCATTTGATTGGATGAGCTGAGCAGATCACTCTTCTCTCTGAACCAATCTGTTCATAAAGGGGACCCTACATATACCCTATCTGAGATAACCAGTGGGCAAGCACTTGGTTAATAAAAAAGCAAAAGAGACATGTTTGCTGTGGCTATGATCCCTTTTTAGAAAGAATTTTCATCATTCCACAAATATTTATTGAGCCTCACCATAATTTTAAAGCTTTATGGGGTGCCTGAGTGGCTCAGTCATTAGGCATCTGCCTTCAGCTCAGGTCCTGATCCCAGATTCTAGGATCATGCCCCGGGTAGCTCCCTGTTGGGCACTCCCGCTGCCAGTATTGTGTCTTGCTGTGTGTCTGTCAAATACATACATACATACATTAAAGCTTTGTGATTCCCTCCCTTTCCTATTTCGCTCCATTCTACTTTATCTACTATTCTTTATATTTAAAAAAAATTTTTTAAGCTGATAAATTTTAAATAAATTTATTTAAAACTTAGAAAATGGGTCCTTTGTCCCGTTTGCCAAGGATTTCTGGATGTCTGCCTTTGGAGCACGTGGTAGAATTGTCCCACCCCCTTGCGGTTGAACAGAGCCACGTGACTAATTCTGGCCAATGAGTTGGAAGCAGAATGGCAGGCGTCACTTCTAGGCCAGAGCATTTAATGGCCAGAGCCAGATCCTCCAGAGCTGCGACTTTCCCTCTCACAAGGTGACTCAGAGCGCTGGAGCCGGCAGCTGCTCCATCAGCCAGAGTCCCTGCCTGTACGACAAGCAAAACCTTCTGCATATCTGCGTTGGCTGCACCAGCATGGAGCTTAGATGAAAAATTAGTATGTGTCGTGTCAAGCCACAGAGACCACAGGGCTTTAAAAAGGTTTTTTTACTTAAACAACCCTGTAAGGTGAAGTTAACTTTAATCATCTACTTTACTTAATCCAAAATAGCTAAAATATTATCCGTTCAATTATTATTTTAAAATGGGTAATAAGGTAAGTTACATTCTTTTTACACACCAAGTCTTCATGGTCTAGTGTGTTTTTTACATTTATGGTACATTTCAAGTGCGCCATGAGCCCCATGTGCCTAGTGGCTACTGGACTGGACAGCACAGCCATAATGGCTAATGATCCTGATTTTGAGGCACACTATTCTAAGGCATCCTCAACACATAAATCTTTATCCTCGTCTGGAGGAGCTCTGGAAAAAGAAGTCCAGTGTTTCGTAAAGTAGGCTGTGGCTACGTTTCTGGTACATTTTTCCTCATTTAGTGTGCAGCGGGGGTATTTTCTTTCTAGCATTACAACTCCCCACCACTTCCCTCCCCTTCTCTCATGCACTCGAGTACCCCTTCTTTCCCTCAAAGGAAAAAAAAAGGGGGGGGTGTTTTTGAGGGGCCCAGCTTGACGGTAAAGAAAAACTTGACTATTTAAAATGTTCTCTGGACTCCTGGGTGGCTCAGTCGGTTAAGGGTCTGCCTTCCGCTCAAGTCATGATCCCAGGATCCTGGGATTGAGTCCCACATCCGGCTCCTTGCTCAGCTGGGAGCCTGCTTCTCCTCTGCCTCCTCTGCCTGCCATTCCCCTTGCTTGTGTTCTCTCTCTCTCTCTGAGAAATAAATAAAATCTTTAAATAAATAAAATGTTCTTGGAACCCATGGTATTTCAAGAGTAGAGATTCAGTAAGCCCCGGGTAAGGGTGAGGGAAAGGTCAGTACACTTTCTTGTCCACAGGGTGTGAACTATAAGCTTCTGGATCAGGAGGGAGGAGAGGTAGAGGTGGGGGAAGGATGGAACTAAGGCTTTAGGACCTGATCTCATATCCTGGGGCAGAGAGAATTCCTTCTGACTTTGAATATTGGCTTGGAACTTACACTCAAATGTCAAGGGTTCCAAGTAAGTGTTAATTGCTTTTTTATTAATTTGTTATTATATGTGTTTGCTATTGTTGTTATATGGCACCTACTGCTTGGAAAATGTGCTTTTTTTTGATTTAGCGATATGTCAGGAGCATTTTTCCATGAAATTAAATATTCTTCTTCTACCTCATCATTCCAACAGCCAGATAGTAATTCTTAAATGGGTATACTGTAATTTATTTACCCAATCTGCTATTGTTGGACATTAAGGTCATTTCAAATTGTTAATTGTGTTCGACAATAGCTTATTTCTCTCGTGCTGCCTCGGCTCTTGCAGAAGATTCAGGCAGAGCACACATGCAGATGGGAGAAGGCATGGTCACCCCAAGACGTCCTTCCGACAAACTGGGATTTTGCAACATAAGAGGCCGACTTTTAGGGGGTTAAAGAGGGCATGGCCTGCTCGGGGCACTGCCAGGAGAGCTGTGTAAGATGAAAAGAGTGTTGGAGACAGAGGGTTGTGGGAGGTCCCAGGTCGTGCCGCTCAGTAGCTCTGTGGACACCGTCACTGAGCCTCGGTTCCCTTGCCGGGAAAATGAGGGTAATAAGTGGGCCCTTGGTATCATTGCAAAGATTAAATCAGACTGACTGAAATCTGGTTAAATAAGACAGATGGAGCATGCGCACACCCAGCTCGGCTCCCTCCCGCCGCTCCACTAACGCAAAGGCAAAGGGGATTTTTTTCAAGGCATAAAACTACAAGACTAATTAGCGCAGAGAGATAATATTAACAAATGTGGAAGGCAGAAAAGCAGATCAGTGGGTTGTAACTTAGAGGAACCAAGGACCCCGAGCCCTAAACTGCCAAGGGAAAGCTGGAAGTAACCGTACTTACATGATAGGAACCCCCAAAGGCTCAGTGGTTACTTTCAAAGGCCAGCGGAAGGAGGAGCTAAAGACAGGAGCATGGTTCCTTCCCTTCCTTGCCTTCCTCTACACCTGGTTCCTGCTTCTGGATAGAAAACCGGGGTCAGGGCCTGAGGACAGGTGGGAAAAAGGCTGTTCCTCCCATGGGCATGTGCAGCCCACACTATGCCAGGCCCCATGTGCCCGTGGTGGCAGAGGATGGCAGACACAGAAGCAGACTCTCCTGGTGGGGGTGGGGAGTACCAAAGAGTACCAAAGCAGATGTCCAGCTTGCCCTGGTGAGTCAGAGATAAAAGTTCAAAGGGGACTGGGACAGGGGTCTGGTGGGCTACCCCAACACCCCATGTTAAGACGGGGGCTCTAGAGCCCATGAGGCAGGGCCTTGCCCCAAATCCACACTCTTCAGCCCGTCTCTTCCCACGTGCCCAGCTCAGCTCTCCCAGGGCTTCCCTTTTGCCACCTCACAGACCACGGCCTCCTCCAAGCCCTCTCCAGGCCCTCTCCAGGTGCCTCTACAGCCTGTCGCTCGGATAAGGGTAGGGAGGATCCAGTTCAGCCAGTAGCTGGGCCCAGGATCCACAGTTTGGGTCCCTCTCACTCCCCACCCTCCTGGCAGAAACGCCCCCCACCCCTTCCAGGAAATCACCACTAAGTGCTCTTCTCAGAAACTCCTACTCCCAATCCCCTGTCACATAATAGATTAACCCATAGGGCTTTAATCTGCCCCAGAGGGAAACGTGCTTTCCTAACCATCTGAAAAGAAACGAGTTTCCAAAGACCAAAGGACTGTAGCTGTAATGGTGGAAACCTATAGGTTGTGGGACCAATCAGATGGACGAAGGAGCTCCTCTCAAACCGTGTGTGTAGATAGTCGTGTCATATCAAATGGGCTAAAGGGAAAATAGAAAGGGATCCTTTGACCTGTCTGCTCACCTAGAGTCAAATGCCTTTGGCAGAGGCAGGGAGGGCTCATATATATGCCCCTGGGATGGGACAAGGCGGACGAGGGCTGCCCTGTAGCAAATAAAAATATAGAAAGTCCAGTTACATTTGAATTTCCGATAAACAACCAATGATTCCTTTTTTTTTTAAGTTTATTCATTTAAATAATCTCAACACCCAACATGGGGCTTCACCTCTTGACCTTGAGATCGAGACCCGCACACTCCCCCAACTGAGCCCACCAGGGGCCCCTAACAGATAATTTCTACTGTGAGTATGCTCCGGGCAATATTTGGGACATACATATACTAACAGATTATTCACTAATTTGTGCGGAATTCAAATTTAATGGGCTTCTTGTATTTGATCTGGCAATTCTACCTGCCCCCAGCACAGGTCTGACACATAGTAGGTACTCAGTGAAGGAGGTATCTGTTTGAGCTTTGAGCTGGACAGGAAATCACAATGTTATACCTCACTGGGTTGGGGTGGACTTTGCAGTTCCTGGAGGTAAGTTTTAATTCCCCAAATGAAACTGTTATTTAACTCCAAGGGACCAGAAAGTCATGGATCTGTCTGATGGCCATCAGGAGTGAAGAGAAGGAAAGACTTCCCTTGACAGAAGAAGTTTCCAGGTAGAGAAGAAAAATAAGTCTATTTTTCCCTCGTATGCCATTGGTTCCAGCCCATTACATTCATTCATGCAACAACGATTTAATGCACGCCCACTGTGCACCAGGCACGTTTGATAAACCAATGGGATTACTATGATCATCTTATTACCTCCATTTGACTGAAGAGGGAAAGTGAAGTCTAGAGCAGTTAGGTGACTTGTCCAAAGTAACACAGAAGGTAGGGGGTGAATGGGGGACTCATACCCAATGTATCTGTGACACCTGAGCCCTCGCTCCTTCCCCTTCATGCCTCGTAGAGATAGGAGCCCCTAGGTAACAGGGAGCCTGAGAGAAACAGGAACAGATCAGGTAGAGCCCACCCAGCTGGCCCGCTGTCACCAAGCCATCGCCCAGCATTACAATTTTACCTCCTAAATATCCCTGAGCCACCCATCTTGCTCCCTTTCAGTTCCTACCCCTCTCCCCCAGCCCAAACCACAGCCTCAACAACAGATGAGTCAGACTGGCTCACCTCTCCAGTCTGCTCTCCACACAGCAGGCAGGGTAGTCCATAGGAAAGGAAGATGTGAACATGTCACCTTCCTGCTCAATGTTTCCACAGCTTTCCTCAGCTCTCAGGATGACAACAGAACTCCTGACCGTGGCCATCCAGGTTCCATGTAATCTACTCCTACTGACCTGCCCTGCTTTGTCTCACTTCCTCTTACTCCCTCTGCCTGCATTAGTCAGTATTTCAGTTATCTGTTGCTGCATAACAAGTCACCCTGAAACATAGTGCCTTAAAACCACACCTGTTTTTACCTCTTGTGATTCTTGGGCTTGACTAGGCTCAGATGTATGGTTCTTCTGAGATGAACATCATCGGGAGGTGTGACTGGGGCCAATTCTCCAAGATGCTCACTCCCTTCTCTGGTAACAGATGCTGGCTGTTGCCTCGGAGTACAACTGGCACTGTGAGCTGGGGACTCCCTATGGCCTGGGATTCTCATGGCATGCCAGCTGGAGTGTCTCAAAAGTGAGCATTCCAGGAGGTAAAAAGCAGAAACGCCTCGCTCTTAACTTTAAGGCCAGGCCTGGAATAGAGTATGACATTTATCGCTATCTTTTGGTTAAGAAGTCATGGGCCCAGCCCAGGTTGAAGGGGAGGAAAAGCAGCTCTACTTCTTGATGGGAAAGAATTGGTAGCCCTCTTTCATCCACCACAGCCGGTCTCAGCTTCTGATCACAAAAACCACTCCAGTTTGTTTAAGCAGGAAGGAACTTCATATGGGGGAAAGTAACCTCTGGTGCTGTGGGGAGGGCTGGAGAGGTGGGTTCTTGGCGGAGCTTCCAGAAATGATCCCAGAATGACACTGCAGCCTCCACCATGATCAAGCAGCTGGGAAATCAGGATGCTGGCACCACCACTGCTGCCTCCAGAGCAAAACTCTGCCCTGATCCCTTCTCTGAGTGAAGCTCTTTGCAGATGAGGCTCTAGACACGGTTCTCGGCAACAGCTGCTGCAGATAAACAGTCTCCTTGCCCCCAGATCAGAGAGACATGAGTCTACAGTGTACTAGCACCATGGTGCTAGTACCTAAATCCCATCTGGGGGCCAAGAAGTCCAGCTTCTTGGTCTTTCTAGTACAGGATGCCATACTACAAAAGATGCTGACCA
Organism: Mustela putorius furo; assembly: GCF_011764305.1. Taxonomy (NCBI): domain Eukaryota; kingdom Metazoa; phylum Chordata; class Mammalia; order Carnivora; family Mustelidae; genus Mustela; species Mustela putorius. The sequence continues at coordinate 18,588,653 of NW_025422005.1, read as the reverse complement.
TGCCAAGCTACAGGAGCTCCACCATCCCGGGCCTTCTTCCTGTCCCTAGGAATAGCTCTGTGTCCTCTCGCCACAGGACCTTTGCACATGCTGTTCTCGTCCGCCCACGATTCTCTTTTCTCTCCTCTCCTTCACATCTCTGACCTTCTATCTCCTACCTTCTACCTCCTATCTTCTCTGATCTTCCTATAAGTTCATGTCTCCATTTTGTGGATGAGGAAACTAAGACCCAGTGAGGTTACATAATTTGCCCAAGAGCGCACAACCAGTAAATAGGGCAGCTGGAATTTGAACTCAGGCCGCTTGACTCCAGAGTCTGCTCTTAACAGCTGCATTATGTCAGGCAAAGACAAGTTCACCCGTGTTAAAAGGCCAGGGGCACGGCATGCAGCCACCCTATAAATAAACAAGGATGATGCTTCAGCAAATGTTGACAAGCCCAGAGAACTCTGAGAGTGACAGGCGGTACGGGTGGAAGGTTTGGGGACAAGGTCGATGTTGTGGAGCTTGGCCCTTAGCTCCCAAAGAACATCGATGGGCTGAGTTTCAAATACAGCTGATCTAGAGGAGTCCTCAGAACCCTGACACTTCTACCCTCCAGTAGGGAGCAGAGAGCAATTCACACTGCATATCAAAGGAGGAAAGCATCTCATGTCTCTCCCAAGAGGGATTATCAATTTCAGCAGCAAAACCCACAATCGCAGTGAACAAAGTGTGCTCAGTTCTCATAACTTTAACAAGCAGAATTTTGTAGAGCAAAGGAGACAGCTGTTAAGGAAAGAGAGCCATCATAAAGGAAAGGCTTGGGGTATAATTGGTGCCCCTGCTTGTCTGCCCTTGGCCGTCAGAGCCCAGGGAAGGGAGTCTAGGAGTCCAGAAGACTGCATTTGATTTTTTAAAATGTAGCAATGTCCTCAGTCCATAAGCAGCAAATGGGACCACTTGCCCTCCCTAAGCTAGGTCTGGGAATTCTTGGGGTAAAAGGATGGCATTTCCTCTTCCTCAACCACAACTCAGGTCCCTCAAAAGTCAGCATATGCTCCGCAAAGGAAATAGACAAGACCAGGAAAGCCTGGTTAGCAAACCTGCTGTGTCACTTACCTGCCGTATGACTTTGGGCAAGAATCTTCTCCTCTCTGAACCTATTCCCTGTCCATGAAATGAGGGTGCTAGATGAGAACAAAGGATTTAAACTTTGTTTCTTAACACCAGAAACCTGTGTTAAAAAAAAAATCTTACAGGACGCCCATGTGACTCAGTCAGTTAAATGTCTGATTCTTGATCCCAGGGCTATGAGTTCAACCCTCGCTTAAAAATAATAATAATAAAATAAATCTTACATGTCCTGTCCTCTAGGAAATAGGGATATAGGAAGTAAGAGACCAGACCACTTACAACCCACTGTTCTGTGAAGTCCATGTCCTTGAGTGAAAAGCTACTCAAGGAAATAATGTCTTCAGATGCCACAAGATGCCCTTTTGGAAAACCATGAGTAGTTTGTGGGGAAAGAAACGTTTTTTTGGGAAACTTTTCCTTGGGAAAAAGTAGCTTGGGAAAGAAAAGTTTCTTAATACCATGACTGGATCACCCTGTGACTTTACCCACTCTGGACCCCAGCTCTCCCATCTAGAAGCTGAAAGCTATGGGCTCAGTGGTCTCTGCAGTCCCTTTCAGTTTTGACAATCGAGGACACTGCCCTGGTAAGGTTACGGTAAATAAAACCCATGGTGGGGAGGAGTGTGTGAGGGGAAGAGCTCGGGGACAAGAATAAGGTGATTTTCAGAGATTCCATTTAGGGACAAGGGAAAGCTCAGGGGAGAACTGAAGCTTGTAAGAGGTAATGAACCCCAGGTCAGAACTCAGTAATATTAAGAGGTCATGGTCTCGGTTTCTATTTTAGGAAGAATAGAACCAGGAGTTAAGATAGTAAGTGTGGAATTTAATGTGTGGGATGGATAGATGGAACATTGGGTGGATGGATGGATGGATGGATGGATGGTAGGTGGATAGGTAGACAAAGGAATGGAATATTCATAGAGTATTAGATGGAGGGAGTGGGTGCATATATTTGGTAGATGAGACAGGTGCATATAATCAGGTAAATGGAAGGCAGGTGAGCAAGTGGGTAGGTAAATGGGATCTGTGAGTGGACAAGCAGACATGCAAAAAGATGCAAAAAGGTGGGTGGGCATAGGGGCAGGCAGGTGGATGCCCAGGTGGTTGGATGGGTGGGTGGGCGTTCCAATGTAAGAAGGCTTAGGGGATAAAATTGGATTTGTTTGTTCAGTTTTCTTGGCCATTTATCCCATTTCCTCTTCCATACTCTACTCCCATTCAGTCAAAGACACCTGAAACACTTACAGTGAGTTTCTCAATGTGTGGAAATTGCTCCAGTGGTCGTGCATAAAATTATTTTATGTAGTTATAAAATAATCTCAGAAGAAATCCAGACACAGCTTGAAGTAACACTGAATCACATAGCGAGGAAGATATTCCCTTTGACTCCTCTTTCCGTCTTTCTGATGATCATGTCAAGGAGAAGGTCCCACCGGGTGCTATTGTGTCTTCAGCGCCTTGCTGATTCTTTAATCTCCCGTTTTAACAAAAAAGGTAGACTTTGGGATCAGAGCCTTAGGCAGGAGATGGAAGGTAACAATGTTTCATTTTCATTAGATTTCATTATACTGTCACTTTGTGTATTTGACACAAATTAGGATAGTGTTAAAAAGGGTTTCCCTTTTAAATGAATGCATATACATAAAGTGAGTCAGGTTAGATGTAAAATATTCTGTGATCAGTCTTGATCACTGGGACAAGAGATCAAGAGATGTTGGATACAGTGAGAAAACACTGGTATGCAGAAGTACAATCTAGTTATGTCATTCCAGGCTTGGCGTCTGCTCCGGATCCTTCATAAGGGGACCCCCGCCCAGCCCACTACCAGCCTCTCCTTCATCCCTTCTCCCTTCCCCACTCTGATCCAGTCCCAAGAAATTTCTTTACTTTCTTCCAGCTTGCCAGGCTCTCTCTTGCTTTCAGGCTTTTGAAGCTGAACATCCCTCTGCCCAGAACTCATTCCTCCTCCTCCACACTTGAAAGGAATCCCGCTCAGCCCTCAGGTAATGGTGAGAGGTGGCCTCATGGAGGACACCTTTGCTCACTCTCCCAGCAGAGTTCTATGCTGTCCTCACCGCCCCCAGAGCATCCTTCGTGCCCCCATCACACCACCCAGCCTACAGGGGAGAGACTGCCTGGTTAGCTGCCAGTGCTGCCCATTAGAAGAGAAGCTGGCCAAGGACAGGGACTCTGTCCAGGTCACCCCTCGCTTATTTGTTTGTTTGTTTTACCGAGTGCCTCCTCAAGGGCCATCACTCTTCTAGCAGACACAGCAGTAAACAAAGACAGAAAAAGTCCCTGTCCTCATTCTAGAGGGCAAAGCGGGACAAATATAAAGAATTGTTTTTTTAAAAGCCATATCTACCATATATACAATTTCAGGTTGTACTGAGTCCCTTCAATAAGTTAAAAGAGTTCAGGAATTTGGATGCCTGGGTGGCTCAGCTGGCTGAGTGACTGCCTTTGTCTCAGGTCATGGTCCCGGAGTTCCAGGATCGAGTCCCGCATCGGGCTCCCAGCTCCTTGGGGAGTCTGCTTCTCTCTCTGACCTTCTCCTCTCTCATGCTCTCTCTCACTCATTTTCTCTCAAATAAATAAAATCTTTTTAAAATTTTTTAAAAAATAAAAGAGTTTGGGAATTAAAAGAAAGAGAGAGAGAGAGATGAGTAGTGATGGGGAGGGATGACAGCGACTGCTATTTTAAATTGGGGTCAGGAAAGGCCTCTCTGAGGAGGTGACATTTGTACCAAAACCTAAAGGAAGTGAGGGGAAGATGGACAATGGCAAGGGGGAAGGCCTTGAGGTACAAACCAATGTGGTATGTTTAGCGAATTTCTAAGGAGCGAGAGTAGCTGGGAGCAGCAAGCCTGGACAGGGGCCCCCACCCTGGGACTCGAGGAGCAGGCTGCCCTAAGAACAAGGCTGCCTTGAGCAAACAGAAGGGAGGATGCCTTCTTTTCCTGCAGGCCAGCCTACCCTGAGCTGCCGGAGAGACCGAAACATTTGTAGAGGTACTTCCTGTTAACATTTACCTTGGCTGAATGTTTATTAATCGGGTCTATTAATAGACCTTTTTTTTTTTTTTTCCTTTACCCTTCCTAAGGAGTAACTCCTGGAAGAAGCATTTTCCCCCAATTATCCTCTACCTTGCATAATGCTTCAGGTTTGTAAATTGCTTTTCCGTCCCTTATTCACTGATCTATGTGTTGATCTATCCGTATGGCACCCATACACTTTCTTGAGCATGGAACAAGACAGACTGAGGTCCTACCCTCATGAGGTGTGTACCCTTATGAGAAGCAAGCCTGGGGGGCTCTGGTGGGGTCCAACTTCCCTCTCACTTTTGGTGGCGCAGCAGAGAGCTGACTTGGCTGGACCAGGCCAGTCTGGCAGGAGCCACCCACGTCTGCTTCGGCAAATACTGGTGCTCCTGCATGCCGAGACCCTCGAGGTTCTCCCAGAGTCCACACATCCCTCAATGTATTTCTTATTACTTAGAGAAGTTGCTCTTAACTCAAGAGTGATGAGTAGGTCCTTCGTCCCAGGAACTGTCGCACGTCTGCCCCACTTTTTGTGGGGGGCGCCTCTCTGCTGAAACACTGGCCATGTTGAGGACCACGCTGAAGATGGGGAGAGTTCGAGGGGCTGCAGATGCTCTACTATTTCTCTGCCTCTCAGTTACTCCCTGGTGGTCTCAACCTGCCCCAAGGGGTGTGAGTGCTGTGTGTGTGTGCCCCCTTGCATGAGAACTCTAGTGGAAGTAGACAGGAAACAGGCAAGTGCCCTAAATTATGATGAGTGTTACAAAGGAGATGACCACGCACTGTGGAAGTGACTTAAGACTTGGACTAGGGGAGTCACAAGCTGGGTTCTCTTGAGACAGACATTTCAAGGGAGGTCAGCATGTAGGTGCTTAATAGGGAGGGTTCTGAGATCAACACCTGTGGAAGGGAGGGGAGACCCCAGTCCTGGTCCGAGGACCTCAGTGGCCCCTAGGGGAGCAGTGAAGTGGGAACAGCCCTTCAGAGTCATCCTGAGTTGGTTGGGATGGCTGGGAGGAGTTCTCGGATTCTCCTTGCTGCTAGTGGTCACTGAGCAGTCACCAGACACGGGCAGCCCTGAACGGGGTGGTGGCCGGAGGGTGTGGGCTGTCTGAGGGCAGCACCCCAGACCCAGGAAACTGAGTCTTTCGCTGAAGGGCGATCCACCCGGTGCATCGTGTGTCCACCACAAGGAGCTTCAGGAAGACTTCCTAGAGGAAGGGGCATTTAACCTTGGGGATGGAGGGGTGAGCAAGGAAAGAATAGCTGTTCAGGCAAAGGGGACAGTACCTGAGAAAAACCGAAGGGCCAGAGGGACAGCAGTGCTCTTGGGAGCTACACGACCCCTGAGGAAAGCAGTGGGTCCGTTTTAGGGTGAAGAAACCACCTCATAGAGGCCAGTGGACTCACCCAAAGTAAGGTTACAGCAAATGAGAGAGCCCAGATTAGAAGCAGAGCTGTGCAGCCCAATTCCAGAGCCCTCCCACACCCCACTCCCATTTGGGTGCTGTCCTCGTCAGTCTCTTCTCTGAGACGGCCACCGGCGGTCTCTGTTCTCCCCTCGGCACCCGCGCACACAGTGCCTACAGTTCTGCCCGGTGAAATGCTCCTATCCCCTCTAGTTCCAGCACCGTCTCTGCCCCCTGAAGGGATCCTGGCTCCCGCCTGGGTTAGGGTTCAGGTCAAGAATTGACTTGTTATTTGGAAATTCGAGATCAGTCTCTGGCCACGGTCACAGTTCAGTGAAGGACAGAGGTCAGGACTAGAAGTTAGGGCTGGATAATGACTGGATTTCTGACCAGAGCCAAGATTTGTTTGGGGACTAGGTTTAGAGCTTCCTCTCTAATAAGGGTTCAGCCTGGAACCAAGAAATGGTCTGGAATTGGGTCAGAACTCAGCCTGGAACTGGGGTCAAAGAGAAGTCTGGAAAAAAGATTGAGGTTCAGTCTTAAAATAAGGCCAGGGCCCAATCTGGAACCAGGACCAGGGCTCAGACTAGGGACGATAATTAGAGCTTAGCACGGAGGTCGGGGCAAGGCTCTCTCCAGGGGCCGGTTTGGGTCTTGGCCTGGAAACAGAGTCAGGGTTAAGCCTTGGGTTGGGGCTCAGGGTTGGGAATCTGAGTCTCAGATGGACTGACGACCATCAGGCCTCTGACTCCCCTGCCTCTCAGCCTGAGACCTGCCCTGAGAGTAGGCAGGAGAAACCTAGTGAGGAGAGACACACCCCGCCCTCCGCCCAGCTGAAGGTCCACCCCTGCTGCAGTGCCATGCTCCAGACCCCATCACTCATCTGTCTCCCGCTCACCCCCCGGGCCCGGCATTTGCAGGCTCACGTGGGTATGCAGTATGTGGGAAGGAGGAACCCAGGTACAAGGCCCTGGGGAATGCGGCAGCACTGCTGGTCTCGTGTTTGCGGGGAACGGTCTGCACAGATCAGATGGAGCCCCAGGGAAATCAGAGCCAGCTCCCAGGAAGGCACAGAGGTGCGTACAGGGAAGGGGTGGGTGTCTCAGGCTATATTCCATGCCCCCCATCAAGCCTGACTATCATGAGAGCCCCAGGAGCACCAGCCTACAGAAATCTGGGTGTCTACATCAACAGCGTTCCATGAGTCCCCTGGGACTGGCCCTGCCCAGACCTCTGGGAGGATGATGACCAGGTATAGAGCAAAGAGCCCCGGGCTGGATCTGGGGGACCTGGGCACCCTGGCCTTACTTCCCATCTCTGAGCCATCTGTAAAATAGAGATAAAGTAAGAAGGGTGAGTATTTCACAAAGGAGGAAACTGACCATCAAAAAGAGGAGAGACAGCTCCTGGCTCACGGCCCAGGGAGGGACAGTGTGGGGCCCAGAACCCAGGCCTTCCAGCACTGAGGCCCTTACTACTCTTGCCAGTGTGGCTTCCTATGTCTCTGAGATGGACCAACAGCCTGCTTATACCCCACCCCACACAGGCTCCCAGGGAAAGACAGAATAAGAGAAAGAATGGGTGGGCAGAGGGGGCAGGACAGACACCCTGCTTGGGTCTCCCTTTTCACAAAGGGACCCCTCCTCAGCCTGTGGGAGAGGTGCCAGGAACATCCTGTGTTATGGAAGTAAGAAGTTCCCTGCCAGGAGGTGAGGTTGGCATCTCCCCCCTGGGAATAGTTGCTGGTGGGCCAGACTGTTCCGGTTCCACCTGAGCAGGGCGGGAGAGAAGAGAGAGAAATGGCACATTGGAAGGAACTAGCAAGGGGGCAGCCTGCTGCCTGTGCCCCACTAAGGGTCAGTAGAGGCCACAGAAAAGAGCTGGGCTTGCACCATTGTTGGTATCCATCCAAGAAGGTATCCCGCCACACATGGGTCCCGTGGCAGGAACCATAAAGCAGACGGCTGCCATCAGCGTCTGGGGAGAGGTCATCCACATCAGGATATCCTGGGGAGGACAGATATCCATATCAGGGGACTCTGGAGGCTGGGGATTCCACAGGACCCCCAAAAAGCACACCCACATGCCCAGCAGAGAGCCAGCATTCAAACCCCTGTCCTGCTGAGGGCACCGGCAGTGGGCAGGCTCAATCCCCAAGGAGGAACCCAGCCACGGCAGACAAGGAGATGTCATCTCGTGAGCCCTGATTCCCTCAGCCTCTACATCTGTGTCTTAACAGAGAAGGGGGATGAAGGACCTGCTTCCACACGGACACAAGTCAGAACCACGGCACTGAGCGCAAATAGCCAGACGTACAAGGCACATATTGGATGATTCCGTATACGTGAAATGTGCAGAACAGGCAGACCACAGGTGGAATGTAGACTAGCAGCAGGCTGGGGGGGGGGGTGCTGTAGTGGAAGGCTTCCCGTGGAGACGGGATTTCTTTTGGGCGGGATGAAAATGTTTGAAAGGGGGATTGTGGTGCTGTATGCACAACTCTTGCGACTATACTCAAACCCATTCAGGTGTGCACTTTAAACAACTGAATTGTTATGTGAATTACATCTCAATACTGCTCTTATTTAAAAATGGAGGTGGATTTCTTTGGGGGCGATGATGAAGTTCTGGAGATGGACAGGGGTGACGGCCGCATAACACCGAGTGTGCTTAGTGCCTTAGGCCAGTACTAAAATTACAGATTTTATGTTAGGTGCATTTTACCACGATTTTAAACAAATAAACATTTAAATTTAAATTTGAAAAAAATGGCAAGGGGAGGGAAATATCCCAGAACAAGACTATGTATTCTTGAATACTCCCAAGATACTAGGAACCAGAAAAGAACCCACGCTCTGTTTGCGCACACACAAACACACAGGCACTCCTAGTCCCACAAGTCTGTCATCCGGAAACAAAGGAAAGGAAAGCTTTGACTTGCCCCTGGGATGAGGATCTCGAACAGATGGCCGTGTAATAACAGTGTGACCACGACACCCTGGGATCTGACACTGAACAGTTGGGGCCCGTAACTGGAGAAAAATGAAACTGTTTCCTGTTAATGCCCTTATAGTCAGGGAGCTCATCAAACTGGCTACAGATGCTCAATGTCAGCCCCCCATGGCGCATAAACTCATTGAAGGCTGGGACCACTGGGTCTGTCTTGTGCCCGGGGCCCAGCACAAAGCCGGACACATCATGGGTCCTCAATGTCTGAGGAAAGAATCAAGAGCCTCCCCCATTAGACAGAGAAGAAACTGAGGCCCAGGCCATGGCCCTGCTGAGGGCCACACAACCAGGGAAAAGGGGGCAGCCAGGACCAGAACTCAAACTTCCATCTCCTGCAGCCTAGGCCCATGATGGGCAGAGCTGAACTCCACTGACGGCTCAGCCTCCAGCTGTGCACATCTGTTGGCCTTGGTGGAATGAGGCAATCACCCAGGAGGCTGGCCAAGAACTCAAACCTACAGGACAGAACAATAGAAGGCACTTCCAATGGGTGGGGTGGGCAGTGCAGCGCCAAGCCTGGGGCCCCATAGGGCTGCCTACTCCTGACTGACTCTCGGAGCTGCATTCCCGAGGCCACACCTCATGCTGTCACCCTAATTCCTCCTGGCTGAGAGGCAGGAGCCCTGGGATACTGTCCTGGTCAGCTACTCTCTGGGGGATGAAATCAGCAGGTCCCCGCCCCTCTCTCTCAGTTTCCCCTAGGAGATGATTAGGTTCCATCCAGTTATGTTAGTTCCAGTTTGGCTTTGCTGACACTGACCTCTTAAAACACTCAGCCCTGCCTAGTCTGAGGAAAGAGACATCACACCCTTAGATGCCCAAGCCCTACCCTGCACACACAACCCCTGAGAGCTGAAAGAGAAGTCACACAACTCGAAGGATTCCCCAGTCTCAGAAGGGAGAACATCTAAGAGTCAGAAACTCCTAGTCTGATGGGGGAGAACTGGGCCACCAGCAGTAGGCCCCTGTGTCAATGCTTGGGCTCTGGCTGGCTTCTGGGGTTTTTTTTTTTTTGTTTTTTTTTTTTTTTGAGATTGATGGATGGCTAGATTGATGGATGGCTTGATTGATTTAGAGTGCAATAGGGGGAGGGCGCAGAGAGAGAGAGAGGGAGAGAGAGAATCTCAAGCAGATTCCATGTTGAGCGCAGAGCCCAGTGTGGGGTTTGGTCTTATGACACTGAGATCAGGATCTGAGCTGAAATCAAGAGTCGGAGGCTTAACCAAGTGAGCACCCCAGGTACCCCTCCTCTTCCAACTGATAGGGTTAGGGGCTCAGAAACCAGCATCTCTCTCAGTTTCCACAGCAGTGGGTACCAGCTTCTTGACAGACTCACCCTGAGCTGTGGCCTGGCAGAAAGCACGTGCTCCTAATGTACTGTCTGCTTTGGGAGAGAAGTTTTCTGACTCAGCTGTGTCTGTCACAGTCCCTGGGATGGTGTCGCCTTGGTCCGAGACCTGTCCCTGACAAACCAACAGCAGGAACATCTAGAATTAGGAAGTGCTCAGACAGGGCAGGCTCCTTTGGCCTGTGCAAGACCCAGTGACCAAGGCTGGCCTAAATCCAGGACAACCCCTCCAGGAGCCTCACTCTGAAACATCTGGCATCCATGGTGCACAGCCCGGTCCTCACAGGAAGCCCCTCCCCCCAAAAATCTGGGTTTCTTATTGATGAAGAGACTCAGAGCTTGCTTCCCCAGCCACAAAATGAGGTTGATAAAAGTAATAGCCTTCAAAAGGCAATTGTGAAAGATTCCATGGAGGAAAGGCAGGCAAAAATATCAGCATGGTGCCTAGCCAAGGGTAACATTGGCAGTTTTTAGGTCCCCTCACCCCCGCAACCCCACTCAGCATTCAACCCCCTTTCTTGCTTGTGGGACTAGCTAATGGCCTGAATCTTACAGGGCGGCGGCCATCCTCCCAGGACAGAGCCTGAGCCTTCCCAGGTCAGCCTGGAGCAGGCACGGGACTGGGCTCTGTTAGGCTCCTGCCAGCACTGAATTCAGGGTGCAGAGGACAGTGCAGCTGTGCCCAGGATGTGACGTCCAGCGACCGTGGCCCGGGCAACAGCCCCGGAACCATGCATCTCCACGCATCTTGGCCAGCCTCCTTCTACAGCTGCCCTTTCCCTGAGCCGGGCTGGTGTCCTTCCAACAAATTCCTGTCCTGCTTCAATTAGTGAGCGTCAGTTTCCATTGTTTTCCACCGGGGGACTTGACTGGTTTGGAAATTGGTCTGCGGGGTGGGTTTCAGACAACACACCCGCAGGGAAATGGGGGAAATAGTGATCAGGGCTTGCTGGGTCCGAAGGTAGTGAAACTCCAGTTAGTATCCAGGGTCGGGAATCTAGCAGGCTGTGGTATGTAGTGGTGAAACAGCTAATTAAATTAAATTAATGAATTACATTATGGCCTGTGGCCATCTGGAAAGAAGTGCCATTGAAGGCAAAGCTTGGAGGGCCTGAATTGCTCCTGCCGTTGAACACATGAATGGCACGAAGATTTTAAAGATCTGGGCGGCTGCTTCCATGACACTAGACAATTAAAAGAATAACAGCTTTAATCCCAACGTTCTTGGCTCAAGGCATGGACTGGAGCCTAGGAACTTTTTTACAGCCGGGCTAGAAATGCTCTTATCTTTTACTGCAGCAGGATGAAGTTTGAGGAAAACCAGATGCAAACGTGATCTCTGCACGACCAGACTGCAACAGTGGCTGAGCGCTCACGCAGATGGGTCAAGGCTGCTCCCGGGACCGCTTCTCTCCCCGCTCCACGTCCTGCTGCGTGTGGGGTGCATTTGGCCGTGAGTGACTGAACACCCCGGGAAAGGGGAGGCCTGGGGCAGGTGGGCTCCTGGGCATGGCCCAGCTCCCCCTGGCTCCCACCACTGTCGGGGACGCCCTCTGCTCCAATCCACCCTCCTCGGGGCTGGCTTCATCTGGCCGGGGCTGGAGCGGGTTTATGCAGGCTTGCCGAGCGGATGGCATGCACTCCTTGTCTGTGTTCAGTGACGTCCTGTCACAGCTTGAAAGTGGCCACAGAGGGGATATTTACACCATGGAAATCTGCAATTGCTGCCAGTCAGCACCTTCTTTCTTTAAGGGGGCGAGGTGGTATACCAGCCACAACTGGCCTCCTGCTAGGTCTGGTGCCCTGAGGGGTGGCAAGGGGGCCACTGGCTTCTTTGTGTTTACACCAAAAAGGGCGAGGGGGAGTGACAGAGGAAGGAAGGATCTCTCTCCCCTGACTCGGGAACCAGGTCGATTTTTCAGTCTCACTGAGCACCAGCACCAGGCGGGATGCCATGAACCAACCGACGGATTCTCACCAGATCCCTCTCCGGAGCCTGAGTGTGGAGTTGGCTGCCCTGAAGAGCACAGGCTGTGCTGAGGGCAGATCTTTGAACAAAATGGGTCCTTCGTGGAAGGAGGAAAGATGGAACAGAGAAGACGAGTGGCAGAATGAGGGCCCCCACACCCTCTCATGGTGCCCAACTGCGCCCGTGGCTTCCCTGACCACGACCAGAGCTAGTCCCCCGCCCCGCCAGGCTTGGGTAACTGGTCACGACTGGACATCTGCGCTCAGGCGATAAGAACGGCAGTTCCAACAGCTAGAGCATAGAGTGTTGGCCACATCCCAGCGCATCTAACCACAGAAGAGCCGGTATGAGGTGGTGCTGTTGTCGCTCCCATCCACAGATGAGGAAAAGGAGGCTCGGAGAGGGGCATGACTTGCCAGAGGCTACAGTGGTGGTGCTGGGATGGGGAACCAGCTAGCTGGCTCCAGGTCCTGGTACCAAAACTCCACTCCACCCTGCTCTGCTCCCTCTTCTGCCCCCCACAGGAACCTCAAACTTACTGCCTTCTCTCCAAACCTGCTTCAAGCCCTTTCCCCTCCTCGTCAACACCAAGTCAGTGGTCAGGTGTCACTAAAGGATCTCCGTTCTAGAAAGCTTTTCTAATCCCATACCAGCCTAACGCCCTCTCCTTGGCTGGCCCAATGAGCTCTGCCTCCCCCATCAGAGCCCCGAGCCCGGGTGCTCTGACTATCTGGCTTTGTGTCTGTTTCCCTGGAAATGGGTCTTATTGCCCCCAACATGCCCAGGGTCCTGAGTGCAGACCTGGAATGCAGGGGCCACCTGCTGAGAGCCCAGACCTGGGCTTCCATACCCTCCCCTCCCCCACAGCTGGGTCCTGTCCTGTCGAGCCCGGCATGAGCCGACCCCTGCCTTACTTTGCAGGCAAATGTCCCAGCAGCCCCTCCACCACTCCACCTCCCCAGCTGGGTCTACTTCACACGCTCAGCACGGATTTCCCCACCTCCGCTCCTCAGCCTCCTTCCTGCTTTACTCTTTTATTAAGATTCTAATTAAATAATTCTAATGAAATGTAATGAGCTGAATCGACAAACTTACTGCAATAAAACAGCATTTGAGACATTCTCTCTCCTGCTCTTTTCTCGGCAATGGAAGCGAGATGGCATGGGGCCTTTCCTGCTAAGGGTGGGGTGGCCATCGGCAGCTGGCACTGAGTGCCCTGCTCACAGGACATCACTGTGGGCCGGAACCACGGGCCTGCCACCCCCAGTCCAGCTGAGGCCTCCCCTGATGCAGTGCCACTCTTAGCACAGAGGTCTGTCTATTCTAAGAGATCAAGCACTGGCCTGGACCTCACCATCCGGCCCTCTTCAGGCCTGTGCCTCCGGCCAGCCTCAAAGCCTCTCCCTTACGGCCCTGCGTTGCCTTCTCCATACCAGGAGGGGCTGCTGAAGGCTCCAGACCTATGATCTGGGGTTTGCTAAGTACACGGGCATCTGTTGCTGCCCTTCACAGAGGAAGAAAGGCCTGGGCCTGTGTCTGGCTCCATCTCCAGTATGGCCTCAGACACGTTCCATCTCTCCTCTGGGCCCCAGCCCAGTTTCTGCCAAACATCAGACTTATATGGTCATGAGGGAGCTACTGTGACAGGGAAAGTGCACCAGGGTTTCCGAGCTGGGCCTGGCCTCTGGCCCTTCCTGCCTCTATGGCCTGGGGCAAGTCGCTTCACCTCCCTGAGCCCGTTTCCTCATCTACAAATGGGACCAATATCACCTGCTCTGCACAGCCGTCATGGAGACATTAAAACAAAAATAAGTGTGACGCTGACATGGTCAGTTGGTTAAGTGTCTGCCTGCCACTCAGGTCATGATCCTGGAGTCCTGGGACCGAGCCCCATGTCGAGCTCCCTGCTCAGCGAGGAGCCTGCTTCTCCCCCCTGCTTGTGCTCAGTCTCTGTCAAATATGAATAAAATCTTTAAAAATAAATAAATAAATAGGGGCGCCTGGGTGGCTCAGTGGGTTCAAGCCTCTGCCTTCGGCTTGGGTCATGATCCCGGGATCCTGGGATCAAGCCCCGTATTGGGCTCTCTGCTCGGTGGGGAGCCTGCTTCCTCTTCTCCCTGTCTGCGTCTCTGCCTACTTGTGATCTCTGTCAAATAAATAAATAAAGTATTTATAAATAAATAAACAAAAAATAAGGCACAGACTAAGTACTTGATAAATTATGACCACAAATTATCCCAATCCATGTCCCTTTTGCCATGGCAACCCTGGGGACTGAGAGCTGAGGTGGGGGATTTAGAGCTTTCAGAATCTTCCAGACCTGACGCCCCTGCCTTCCCACTCTGGGTTAGACCAGAGCCATCAGCCAGTGTAGGGACACAGTGCCCTGGTGGCATCAGGCTGGACTCTAGAGCCTCACTCATAGGCCCTGCCCAGGCCCCAGTCACAGCCCTGAGGAGCTTTCTCCCATGCCTGATCTCACCACCTCCTGGCAGGGAAGGCAGAGATCCATTCATGGTCCCATTTCACAGACAAAGAAACAGGCTCAGAAAGGGGGTGGGGACTTGCTCAAGTCCCATGGCCAGGCAGCCAGAGTCAGGTTCCAATACCTGTGAGCCATGAACTGCCATCTGCCCCTCCAAGTGCCACACGGCCCTGGCCGTGAGACCCAACAGCCTGGGAGGCAGGCAGGGGTATGGAGGGAGGGGAGAGTCCACAGAGCAAAGTGAATGAGCGAGGCCCTGGTTCCTGGGCTGCCCCAGGCTCACCCAGCCTCAGGCTCTGGGGCCGGGCACAGCAATACTGACTTTGGAGTCAGGGAGACCTTGGTTCAAGTCCTGACATTGCAATCACTTGGGTCGGTCACAGAGCCACGGACAGCACCTCTGGGAACCTGGGTCTCTTCACAGGGTGAGTGAGGGCGGGGGAGGGGTGTAACCCCGGAAAAAACGGAGGGCATTGTGGGTATCCTGTCACAGCCTGCGTGTTAGCTTCCTGGGGCAGTTGTGGCAACATGGCGTTGAGTTCTGCCATCTACAGTTCCGGAGACCAGAAGACTGCACTCCCTCTGTCCCCTGCAGAGAGGCATTGTGCCTGGCCTCTGTCAGCCCCTGACTGCCCTCGAAGTCCCCACAGTATGGCAGCGTCGCCCGGGTCTCCACATAACACTCCCTGCGTCTCCTCAGCCCTTCCTCGGCACATGTCTGTCCTGTCCAAATTCCCCCTTTTATAAGAACCTATGTCACATTCGATTAGCCCACCCGAGTGACTTTGTTTAAACCTGATTACTTCTGTGAAGACCCTATTTCCAAATAAGGCCACATTCTGGAGGCTGGAACTTCCATGTAGCTTTTCAGGAGGACACAAGTCAATTCATAAGAGGATGCAAAGCTCTTCTGTGCTCATCGAATCCTGACGGGAGGGCAGCTCCCCACTCAGGGAAGGGACATGACTGGTACGAGGTCACACAGCGAAGGAGTCTCAGAGCCAGGGTTTGAACTTTGGTTCCCCTGAGTCTGGGGCTTCTCCACCACCCTCTTTATTTAAAGTGAGGAAATAGAGTCCAGAGCTGTCCTTCGGGATCAGGAGCCTGATCCTGAATAGCCATTTGGCATCAATAACACTATGAACCAAACACTAACCAGGAGTCAGGCACCTGCTTTCTGTTCACTGTCTCAGGCTCCTGCCTTTGCAGCCGGACTACCTGGCCCAACCCAGGCTCTGTCCATTCCCAGCTGAGTGACGAGGCGAGTAACTTCACCTCCCTGGGCCTCAGTTTCCTCTTCCGTAATATGAGTACAGTAGCTATTTCAGAGGGTTAGTGTATGGGCCAAATGAGGTGCTCCAGGTAAAGCTGTAGCACAGCACCTGGTGCACGGTGAATGCTCACCTCAGCTCCACAGCAATACCAGGAGGCGGTCCCCACTCTGCATGTGAGGAAACTGTAGTCATCCGACCAAGGTTAAGAAGGAGGAAGTGGCAGAAATGGGATTTGAACCCGGGTCCCTCTGATTCCTAGCTCTGTGTCCTTTCCACAGTACTAAAGACCTGGCTTTTCCAGAAGGTCCTCAGGTTCAGGAATCTGGCTGTTACTTAAGACTGTCAGGGCCCAAACATCAGACAGTCTTCCTAACTGGGTGCAGGGAGCCCTGATCCAACCTGGTCACGAGGGAGGGAGGGGGAGTTCTCCCTACTTCAGCTGTCAGAGGCCCCAGGGGGCAGACCCTCCACCCAAGTCCCCAGGAAGCGCACATCAACTCCACTAGGTCCTAGGGGCCATCAGTTTTGATTCACTATAAAAACTCAGAGCTGAGCTCTGTGGAAGGTCAAGCAAGCAGGGGCTCCAGTGACTAAGCCAAAATCCATGACATTCCTCCATGCTGCCCCCTACAGACGACCAGGGACCCACACATATGTACAAAGGAATACACATGCCTGCTCCCTCTGCCTCCATCCCCCGGAACTCACATGTTTCCAGGCTTACATTCAGGTACGTGTGCCTGAGATGCACACAGACCCACGGAGCCAACATGCCCTCGTTCTACACACCCAAGGCGATGACACGATGTGCCTGGAGATGCTTGTGGCTCCACAGCCTTGTGGCTGGCAGGGACCAAGAGATGCCAGCTCGGCACATCAGGTAAGGATGCAAACTCTGGACCCAGCCCTACAGAAACCCACAAGGTCCCTGATGCACAGATCTGGGTCCCTGATCAAGTGCATGGTGTTGTCCTTGGTTGGAAAAGAGAGGGAGGAAAAGTTCCCTTTTCAAGCTTCTGCTGCTCCTTTCCTAGCCACTTGCCTGCTTCCTCTGGGGCCTGCGACCTTGGAACCCCAAAGTCTCTGCATCCACACTTGTGTGCCACCTCTCTGCAATCTTGTCTCTCTCTGCACAGAACCTTCGGATGAGTATCTCACTCGGAAGCCAGCCCAAGGCCCCTGCCACAGCCCAGAAGTCCCAAGCGCCTGACCTGCTCTCAGACCTCATTTCCCAGTTCTCCTTTCCAGTCATACTGATTTGCTCCTGTTGTTCCTGCCACATTCCATTTCTGTCTGCCTCAGGGACTTTGCACTTGCTCCAGTGCTCTTTCCTCTGATAGCCATGTGCTGGCCTCCCTACTTCCTGTGGGGTCTCTGCTCGAGAGTCCCTGCCCACCCTGGGTAAAGTAGAACTGCCCACCAGGTAGTTTACCATCTTCCCTTGCTTTTTCTCCTCCATGAGATTGAGCACCCTAGAGGACTGATTCATACTTACAGAGGGTGCAGTTCCCAGAATCACCCACAGCAGAACGTCAACTTCACACGGATGGGACTTGTGTCATTTTGTTTCCTGCCGTGTTCCAACTACCTGGAACGCCGCCTGGCCTGTGGTGGGTGATCAGTCAATGGGTGTTAAAGGAATGACTCTCTAGATCCCCAAAAGCAGCCAGGGGTAGGCTCATCTCCAGACAGCCCAGGAGTGCGATCCTGGTTCTGTCACCCAGCAGGGCCCTGTCCTCAGCCTTGGCTCTCACAGGGCTGTCCTGAGGATCAAGATATTGTGTGAGGCAGGTGGAGGGTGAGGCAGGGAGGTTTGCTCTGGACCACTGCCCTCCCCCAACCCAAGTGCAGAGGGGGAGGGGTGCCAGGTTTCTGGTGGCTGCTCAGCACTACTCCCCTTCCCTTCTAGTTGCCCTCTTGGACCTCAAGGCTAGGTCCCTCTAAACCACTTTCCCACTTCCTTTTGGGGCAGACTCCAAGCAGTCTGCCCATGAGGCCAGATCCCGTGAGAGCTGGAGGCGAAAGGGCCCCAGGATCCCGAGCAGCAAATTCCCTCAACCCCAGCCTCCCCTGATTCCCTGAGCCTTTGCAGGAGCTTCCTTTTCTCCCCTAGCCCTGCCAGTGGTTTTGTGAGCAGAATCTATTAAGAGATTTATTTCCTACTTAAAACTGCTGGGGTAGAATGTTTTCCTGACTGAATCCCAAGTGGACAAGAAAGGCTCTCAAGTTTTCCCAGAGGGCACATTTCGGTGGTGGGGACAAGCCAGTGTGTGCCCTTGAATGGCATCAGGGTAGAAGCTGGTGGGACATATGCCCCGGGAAAAGGCCAGTGGACCTCTCCCCTAAGTGGGGACTGGTCCCCAGCCCTGCCTCGCCCACCCCCAGAGTGGCCTGCAGCAACTAGGACAGTGGGACAGCCCCAGCGGATGCTGTTTTCAGCATCTTATAAACAAGAAGTCTTAGTTAACTCATTCTCTCCTCACAACACCCCAACCTGACCTGAAAGGAACCCCAGACCAAGACTATGAAATCATTGACACAGCTAAGTGGCAAAGCTGAGATTCCCGCCCTGGCTGGTGCCCAAGGCGGTGCTCATCACCACTCTCGGTTCTCTCTTAACAGCCTTGTGCCGGCATCTCAGGGCCCGAGAAGGGGGCTGAAGAGACAGAAGATGAGTTGACACTCGTTCCATGCCTTGGAATTCACCAGGCCTTTTCTCCAGCCCTTCTTATAATCTTTTCCACTGCCCCACAAAGCCTCGGACCTTGAGCATGTGGTCCTTTCCAGCAAGTGTGGGGAAGGGACTTCTCTCTTCTCCTTCTGGGGTGGAGGAATGGGCATGGGCCCCATGGAAAAATCTATGGCTGAAATCGCAGCTCTGCATAACTGCCCACACAGGCTGGGGGAGTCCTGTCCCTCTATGGGCCTCAGTATCCCAAGTGTAAACAAAGTAGGTAGCCCAGAGGACCATTAGGGGCCCTTCTGGCACTAAATTCTAGAATCCTGCTCTAAAGACATTTTAAAAACCAAGATCTTTGGTCAGGGTGAAGGAGTTTTCCCAAACCAGGTGGGGCTGTGTGAGAGCTAGAATGCCAGGCCCAGGGTAACTGAGAGAGCTTGCCATGGGATGGGTTTGCCTCTAGAACAGATAGATACTCTGCAAAGTGGGCCATCATGCCACAGAGGCTGGTCTTGACCCCTCTCTCAGCAGGGTCTCACAGGAAGCCAGACCAGCTGTCTCCCTTTTGGTGAGCTGACTGTGGTCCTTGACGGCCACTGGGTGCCAGGTGCCACGCTGGGCACTGGGGCCACAGGTGTCTCAAACCCACACCCTGGCTGTCCAGAGCTCAGGGTAACCAAGGCAGTCTCCAACCTTTGTACTCTCCTTCAAGGCCTAGCAGGAACACTTCCCTCTTCCAGAAGCCCTTGTTGGCTTCCTCAGCTGACTTCCAATGTCCCCATGGTGCAAGGCGAACCTACGTCATGCCCAGCTCTCCAGGGCCCCGTGTCCCACAACCCCAGGACTGCAAAGAGATCAGGACAGGCCCCGGAAGCCCCATCCCACGTGGGGGCTCAGCAGGTGCAGTCAGAATTGTTGCTTGGCAACCAAGACTTGTGACACAGCTCACATCTGTCCTGGCTGCAAGCATAGGCACCAACCCGATCCAGCACCTGTGTGCTGGGAGCTCTGCTCAGAAGCTCCTAATACGCAAGCAAGGTGTTGTCCAAATGTTCCAAGTGACCCACAGCCACACCGGGGCAGGGAACACACAGGCTTTGAATCCCAGACCTACCTCTTACCATCTGTGGGAGGCTGGGAGGTCACATAAGCTCTGTGAGCCTCAGTTTCACTGTCTCTAAAACGAGCTTATGATGTCTACTAGCCCAGTCACTGCGCAGCAGCTTTGACTGGTGAATGTGTGGAGGTGCTGCCAGGGGTCCAGAGAGGGGTTCCCCTTCCTGGCGCCTCCGAGGCTGCCATTCCCCACCAGCCACACTCTGAGTCTGCCTGCAGAGGAAATCTTCCCCCTCTGAGGGACCACAAAGCTCACTCTGGCTACCCCTTCCCTGCCGGCCCCAGGCTGGGCAATGCCTATTGGGGGCAATATGTGGTAGGGTGTGATGAGGCATGACTTGCCAAGTCCTAAGCCGCCATGTCCGAGCAGCAGCCCCAGAGCGCCTGCCTCTACCTAATTAGAGGCAGGAGGGATGTTTGGGCCAGTCTGGGAGATGGACCCCGCTTTAAGTGCCTAGCCTGGCCCAGGCCCCGCTACTCTGCCCATGGAGACACCCACTGGCCCGCGGCTCCCATGTGCCCTGTGGGCGAGGCTGCCCATTTCTGGGCATGGGCAGCTCGGCTTTACCCTTCACTCCACAGGGTGGGTAGGGTCATGGAACTAAACAAGCACTGGAGTCAGACAGACTGGGGTCCAAATCCCAGGTCTGCTCCTTACTGGCTGGGACACTTTGGTCAATTCACATGTCTGTCCTCCCTGACCCTCCACTGTCCCATCTTGAAAATGGGACTAGGACCACCCACCTCATAGTGCAGTTGTCAGAATTAGTACCACCGGTGTTAGGCGTGAGGGACCTAACAGGGCTTGGCATATATGAAGCGCTGGAGAAAGGTTCACACCCTAACAAGCAGGCCACGTGCTGTGATCTATACACTCAGGGAGGAAGGAGGAGGAAAGCCAGAACTGAGAGCACGGAATCGACCCTGATTCCCTAACTGGGCTTACTGAGAAGTCGTTGGAGAGATTTAACTGGGATGCTGTCTCCTCCTGGGAGACAAGACCTTGACATCCACCCAGTGAAGCTGAAGGTCACATCAAATCTGAAAGGCGACTTTGTTCTTCCTGGCTTCATCTGTTATGCATGAAAGAGTAGACGGCGGGTGCTTGGGAGTCATAATTTGAGACATCCGGAGACTAAAGACATTGGCCAAATTTATACCGAAAGATGAACTTGTTGGGTGTCTTTTCAGATTATGGGAGGTGAAGAAAGGAGAGCATTTCTTAGTCATCTATGATCCACTCAGAATTCAGTGAGTCTGCCTGACATCAGAGGGCTCAGCCTCTGGGTTCTGGACATTTTAAAAATCGCTGTTTAAAAGGGACAAAGAGATACATGTTGGAGACCCCCACTGGAGCCTGTGGAGGGAGCCTTTCTGTGGCCGGCACCATGGGGCTCACAGGACGCCATGGGCAGCAGGACTCCTGGAGTGGCTCCAGGGAGGTCAGGACGTGGTGGGGTCAATGGTCCACAGATCCGAGTCTGGCCTGTGGCTCTGCAAAGTGCTAGGTGCAAGACAGCCTTCCTCCCTAGCCTTGGTGCCGCAGCAGTAAAAGGAGCTAAAAGCAATGGGCTCAGAAGAGTTCAAGTTTAGCACAGCCCCAGGCACATGGTAAGAGCTCCGTTAACAGCAGCTGTCTTTATTGTCAAATTTTACTTTGATTTCCTTAGGGTCTGAATGCCTTTTGCTCGGAGATAAACTTTGAGCCATCTCAGTAGCCACCTGTGACAAAATGTCTACTACCTCTGAGTCTCACAAAAACCAGGGAGGTGGGAGGGTTTAAACTTGCAGTAGCCTTTTCCTAAATGGGGAAACCTAGGCTTAAGGAAAAGAAGTGACCGGGGGCACCTGGGTGGCTCAGTAGGTTAAGCCTCTGCCTGCAGCTCAGATCATGATCTCAGGGTCTTGGGACTGAGCCCCTCCTCGTCTGGCTCTTGCTCAGCAGGGAGCCTGCTTACCCCTCTCTGTCTGCCTGCTTGTGATTTCTCTACGTTAAACAAATAAAATCTAAAAAAAAAAAAAAAAAAAAAAGGAAGAAGTGATCGATCCAGTGTTAGAGCCTGAGTGAGGCCTTGGGTCTCCCACATCACTAAAACTCTTTCCACCATCGCCCACCCCCGTCTCCAGTCACAGCAAAGCCGCCATCTGGAGTCCACTGGGACCCTGTAATGAATGCATGTTGGGGACCCACGTTAAGAATGTGACAGAAACGATGGGCATGCTCCCCAAGAAAGACACACATGTGCGTGATCCACACATAATCACACGCACATTCCATGGGTTCACAGACCCCTGGCCAGGAGGCCCTGCCCTAGGTCCTGCTGCTCCAGATCACTGGTGTGGCCCCAAGCCCTCTAAGATGAGCTAACCGCATGGCCACACCTGCTGGATGAGACGGCTTCCACCTGCGGACCACAGACCATTCCCCCCACCACACCTCAGCCTTTGGTCACTGCCACCGCAACCACTGAAGGCAGGAGCTTCATGCTCACCAGGCCATGGGCCACTCCCTCCAAGTGCTCTTTGTGGTTCAAAAAGAGAACCTTTATTACTCCATCTTTCCCTCATGAGAACGTCTTTTACAGCAACACAAAATAAAGCACAAGACTCATCTGCAGACACACGGGGGCACACGGGACAGCTTGTCAGCCAGGGACACACAGGAAGGCCAAGTCCCATTCTTGGTCTCTCTCTCTCTCTCACACACACACACACACACACACACACAAGCACAGCCTCTCAAGGCCAAGTCCTGTTCTCTGCCTCTTTCACACACACACACACAGCACGGCCTCTCAGGGGCTTCTGGACCCTGGTGCCAGGGACAGTTGGCATTGGGCCCACCCACTGCTGCCTCACAACAAACCCACAGGCCCGCACCAAAGTCTGGGGGGTGGGGGCGGCAAGGTACAGGAGCAGGGCAAGGAAAGGAACAGATTCCAAAGTCTGATAAAGACTCTACGAATTCCCCGCACCCCCCCGCCAACTCCTCGGCCAGGCACTTCTGTCTCTGTGCACCGATTCATGTGCTTGGAGAAGTAGATTCTGAGAAATGGTGTGTGTTTTCCCCCGGCTGGTGCAACCTGCAAGCGTCAGTGACTTGAGCTCAGTAAAGCCAAGCCCAGGAGGCACCTCCAGGTGGAGATGCAGCTCTGCTGGGAGCCCCGGGGTGGTAAAGTGGGAGAACAGGAGACTGAGGACAGCCAGCCAGCGCCATGCCCCGACCCAGGGGCGAGAGCCAGGAAAGAAGAGCGTGATGCTTCAGAGTGTGGTTTGGTTTCACCCTCCCAATTAGCATCGACACTTCATTTCCACGGAAATCGGCAGCCAGACAGCTAGCAGGGCAGGAGGCTCAAGCCAGTTGTGTGTGGAAAGGCACCAGATGGTTTGTTATGAAACACGTTTTGGTCAGAAAATAGCTGGGGTTTTTGGTTCCTGGGAGGACAACAAAGCCAGAAAGAAGGGAGGTGTGAGCCGGGAAAGGCGAGAGTGAGAGGCAACTTTGGCATCAGACCTACTTCTACTCTGCACTCTACCCCTTCCACAGTCAGGGCCTGTCTCCTCCTCTGTAAAATGGCGACAAAGCAGTCCCGACCAAGTCTCGGTGCTCGGTGCCACACGTTGTCCCCGGAGGCGAGGGGAGTCGGAGCTGAGACCCCCATGCGGACACAACAGGAAGAGTGGGCACGTGCCCGTCCAACTCGGGGAGAAGAGCACGGCAGGGGACCCCGATGGAGGGCAGTCACAGATGATCCCCACTGTTGCAGTCTCTCTTGGGACCCGTGGGCAGCCAATTACACTGGTTCCGAGCACCGACGAGGCCCACCTGCGGGGACTTCGGGCCTTCTTGCAGCGGGGCAGACAGGAAGCTCCCTGCAGTACAGCACTGTGGAGGAGCCCCTGAGGGCTACACCTGCTGTGTGTGCTTTAAAGTGCCAGCTGCACACCGTCTTTGGTCGGGGGCAGCCCCTCCATTGGGGAGCCCGAGGCGGGGGCGCAGGCCTGCTGGGCCCCAGCCGAAGGCACACTTGAGGACGCAGCGCTCTCCTGAGGCTGTGGGGCCCTCCTGTGCTCCGTAAGGAGTGGGGGCGCCGCCAGGGAAATCTGGGTCCTTAGAAAGGGAGAAGGGACAACAAAAAATGCTTTGGTCACCGTCCTGACACCCACAGCAGAGAGAGCTGGCTCAAGAGAGGGCAGAAAGCTGGTTAAAATACTGCGCTCGTGCCGGACGCAAAACCGGCTTCTGAGTTGAACCAAGAGTCACTGAATAAATATTCAAGGCATCCTTCAGTTCTTACAGAAAGAGCAGAGCCCAAAAAAAAAAAAAAAATGTCCTCCTTCCCCCCTGCTTGACTGGAGGCAGCTGTGACTCGCAGGCTGACAGCGCTGCCACCCAGCAGAAGAGGGCCAGGAGTCCCGGCGCCTGCCCCATGCTGCCACAAGTGGCTTTGGTCTGTCACGTGTCCCACCAGCACGAGGGCCCTCAGAAGCTGAAGAGGTCATCCTGCTCTGCACGGCGGCCATCGGGCTTGTCCCAGTTGACAGGTGAATGGCACTCGGCGTAATGGATGTCCTGTGC
This sequence comes from Mustela putorius furo, assembly GCF_011764305.1. Classification (NCBI taxonomy): domain Eukaryota; kingdom Metazoa; phylum Chordata; class Mammalia; order Carnivora; family Mustelidae; genus Mustela; species Mustela putorius. The sequence goes on along the minus strand of NW_025422005.1, from coordinate 18,564,627 downwards.
TGTCAACCCAGTGTCCAGGACCTGAGGGTTCGTCCGAGAGTGCGCCAGCCTGGAAGGCAGAGCTGTGTGAGCCCAGGGCCCCAGAAGGGGGCTGGCAGGACCCCGAGCAGTAGTGAGGAGTGAGAGCACACCAGTGGGAGAAGGCCAGGACACAGGGGCTGGAGAAGAAAGTCCTAGACATCAGGACAGGTGACGCCTCTGACCAGAGTTTGAGGACCAAACAGCTGAGAAAATTCTGGGGCAGGCAGGGGCATTCCCGCCACAGAGCCACCCTGACCCTGACTCCACCGGGGACAGGTGGGAAGGGCAGCGCCGGCGCAGACAGCGAGGGACACATGCGGGGTGGAGGCAGCGCAACCGGGCGCGGACTAGCAGCGAGAACTCTGTTATGGGAAGGAAGACAGCCCAAGCGTCCAAAGAACAGAGAAGTAAGTTAAGGACCTGTACAGCCCAGGTCCTTAGAGGAATGGGAGGCAGTCAATAAATGAGGTATTTACAAGGAGTTTTTAACAGGCTGGGGGAATGCTCCTGATTGGTCAGGGTTAAGTGAAAATCAGGATCCCCAAAGCAAATACCATTGTGAGTGATCAAGGCAGAAAGAAAAATGTATATGTATAGGATTAGCATGAATTAAACCCAAAAGTCTGGGCTGTGGGATTACAGGATGGTGTTATTTCCTGTTTAATGCTTTGCTGATTTTCAAAGTTGTTAGTAAAGGGCATAGGTTCTTAAGTAATCTGGAAAAAGCAAATGGAAGATTTTTCTTAAAATGAGGGCGTTGTAGTCAGCTAGAGAAGCAGGAAGATGGTAAAAAGAATCTCTGTCTCCATGAAAGAGCCACCCATGCCGACCCCCTATCTGCCCAGGCCGGGCCCAGGGGTTTCTAAGCAGGTTCTGGCAGGGAAGGAGTTGGGGAGGAAGGAGAGGGCTGCAGGCGGCTGCTCAGGGTTCCCAGAAAGACAGGGACGTCTGACTGATCAGGCCCAGTGTTCAGAACCCGGAGCTGCCCAGGGCTCTCTTCAGCCCAGCCTTCTCCGTGCCATGTCCCCAAGCTAAGGTAGCCATGGCTACAGGGCTGGCCCCTGTGAAGATGGGGAAAGGCCATCAACCTCGTCCAAGACCAAAATATCTCCCTATAGTGCCTGACATTCCTCCTCTATCTATCGTTCCATGGACTTCATTAAGCATTACCTCCTCCCTGCCCCCTTCCACAACTGCAAAGTCTCTGGAGGGAACAAAGCCTGCAAAAAGCCAGGTTTGGAAGACTACACCAGCTGTAGAAAGCTGGAATCAACCTGAGCTGCAGAGTGTTTAGCACATCTCAGACTATGGTAGAGAAGCCACTAGGAATAGTTTTTGATTCAACAGCAAGAGCCTTTTAGCAGACCTGGCCAACCCGACAGTGAGTTCCCCATCCCAGGAGGTATTCGAGTTGAGATTTTACACCCTGGCAAAGGTCAGAGTTCATATTCTCAGATATGGCAAAGGACCCCAGAGACCAGCCCACAAGTACCAGGCCCTCTTCCCCAGCACAAAGAGCCCAGCTAATGTTACCTCGAAAATGCTTCATCCAGGCCATCATCCAGCTCCTTGGGGAAAACAAAGAAGGAGATATGAACCCTCAGTGGGGGAGACTGTGCTCACAGCCAGGCCCTAGCCTGGCACTGGGTAAGCTATGGGGACTCGGGACACAAACACAGGAGTCTGGTGGGTGCCTGGGGAACAGGCACACACATCTCAACACACAGGCCCAAAAGTGGAGTATAGAACAAGACAAAGAGCACCTGGGGGGTGGGTAGAATTCCCAGCTCTGCCACAAGACAAGGGACCCCTTGGCAAATCGCTGCTCCTCTCTGGGATTCAGCTTTTCCTTCCATAAAATGAGGGGGTTGGATAGAATAACGTAGATGGCTTTCAAATTCCAAGAGCAAAGAGGGTAGGGAAGAAGGTTTTCTTGCTTTTCTCCACTTCCAGGCTCCTGAGGGAATAACTCACAGCAGGAACCCCACAGCTCTGGTGGGTAAACAATGGGCAGGGCTCCTTGCAGCCTCCCTGAGAAGATGGGTAGGTGCTAAGAGTGGTTCCCAGGCAGCAGAGAATGGGCCTGATACCTACTTGAAGGGGCCGCAAGGAACGGATTTGTGTCTCTCAAGTCCATCACCATTCCAGATATTTTACAGTTAAAGGAAATGACAAAAGTAACGTGTGATTCTGCAAGTGATCCGAGAGCAAAAAGGGGATGTGTGGTGGACATGTGACTACAACCTGTGCCTGACCTCATGGCGTCGGACTGATAATGACTTCCATCACTGTAATGTGCTCATGTGAGATGCTGGTATGTGGAGAATTTGGATGAGAGGTGAACAGGAATGCTATGTACTGTTTTTATAACTTTTTTGTTAAGTCTGAAATCATTTTCAAGTGCAAAAAATTTCTGTATTTTTAATAAAAAAAAAAAAAAAAAAACAGGGGTGCCTGGGTTAAGCCTCTGCCTTCAGGTCAGGTCATGATCTCAGGGTCCTGGGATTGAACCCCGCATCGGGTTCTCTGCTCAGCAGGGAGCCTGCTTCCCCCCCTTCTCTGCCTGCCTCTCTGCCTACTTGTGATGTCTCTCTGTGTCAAATAAATAAATAAAATCTTAAAAAAAAAAAACAGTTTCCTCTGGGAAATTCTGCAGGCCGAGGTCCTCATCTTCACTGAGGGGATGAAAAACCTGAGACACAGAGAAGTCAGGGGGGCTTGTCTCAAGTCACAGAGCGAGTCAGGGCCCAATTGCTAACCACGGGGCTTCAGGCTCCTCCTTCAGATGGCAAAGCGGGGAGGGGTGTCGGAAGCAAACCGTGCCCACGCCAAGAACAAGGGAGCCTTTGGCTGGTTCTGTGGTGGGCCGAGCCACAGGCGCTCAGACCAAGAGGTTGGGCATTGTGAGAAGACAGCTGTGCTAGGAGTCAAGCCTGCTGGGGATGCAGCCCTGAGTTCAAAGGGGACATTGTTCACCCCCCACCCTGGGCCTGGGCGCTGCTGGGCTGAGTCTGGTCCTCCCATAGGACTGAAGTCATGGGTGCCAGGGCCTGGGCCCTAGAGAAGCCTCAGGCCTCAACCAGGGATCAGGCATAGGCTCGCTGGATTCCTGCGGGGTCCCCAGGCCACATGACCACTCACCCAGACAACACTGCTATTGTTCAAGCCTTGAGGCCTCGGTGCCTCGTCCACGTTAGTGGTATTAGCGCTGACTGTGGACAGTGGGGCCTTGGCCGTCTCTTCCAAGTCCAGCAGGTTCCCAGTGGCAACCACTACGAGGGGTCCGGTCAGGTGTGTCAGTGGGAGGAGTCTCCTATTTCCAGGCTTCATCTCCAGCCCCATCCTAGAGCCTCCCAGGCCATCCTGGTCCTGACCCCATCCTCAGGCATTGCCCTCCCAAGCCTATCAACAAGACTACCCAGAGCCCCACCCCAGCACCTCCCCAAATGGCTGGACAGCTGCCCACAGGGCCCAAATTTCACCCCAACTAATGTTTTAAGCTAAAATTTTCACATTCACAACAGGCTTTAAGTATTTTAAGAGATCACATAAGATGTTAAATGTACTGAGAAAGGGGTAAACACATATTTACATATTTGCATAGACATATTTGGAAGAACATGCATCAAAAAGAGTAACCATTCCCTTTTATCTGCATTTTCTAATTTATCTATGTTGGGCATGTATTATTTATTTAACAACAAAACAAAAATAAAAAGCCAAGGGTTTGCCCCAGCCCTGGAGGGAGTGAGTAGGGCCCTCTGGATGAAGGGCAGCCCCCGATCATGCAGCTGATTCCGGCCCCATCCCCTGCCCAAGACTCACAGCTCTTCAAAGACGGGGTGCTGTCTCGGAGGCCCCCACCTAGGACGTCCCCGCCCTCTTGGCTGGCTTTCTCCCTCTTCTCCTTCTCTGTGGGACAAAGGCACAGAGGGTTGCAGGCCCCACAGCCAGCAATCACTGGACAGGGGCCCACATCAGGTGTCCAGCAGGGAGAATAGAAACTGTAGATCTGACCCTCATAAGCACCCTGGGGGAGGGAGACAGCTGTTCCTTTCCTTCACAGGGGGACAATGGGACTCAGGGAGGTGAAGGAACCTGTCCAAAGTCACACACCAAGTAGGTGAGGAAGAAGAGAGTTGGGCCTGGATTCCAGGGCCTTTAGTACCCACTCCCCATTTCTCTTTCTCTGCCAGCCTTCCCCTGTTCCATTCTCACCCCCCACAGTGTCCCTGAACAAGACTCACCTTCCTTGGACATCTGCCAAAACTCAAAGGCGACTTTGAAGGCCTGAGCGACTGTGAGGGTGACAGCCTGGGCCTGAAAAACAGGAAGCGGGGTGGGGAGGGGTGCCTGTCAGGCAGGTAACAGCAAGTCTGAAATGCAGGCCTGAGGCTCTGCTCTGTCAAGGCCCTGAACTGCCAGATGGGTGAAGGCAGAGTCCCAGCCCCTCCCAGGTCACCAAAATAGCCCTGTGGTGTCACAAGGCCACACCCTCTCCAAGCAGACTGGGCCACATCCTCACCACTGGTAGGTAGCGCAGCCAAGGTTCCCAGCCCCAGTGTTTGCAATGGCTGTTCACCTCTACTTTTTCCCCTTTCCTTTGGGCTTCTCTACATTCAAATAACTAGGGGCTTACTTCTTCTAAGAAGCCCCCCTAATTACCTGAGGATTTCACACTTAGCCCTTGGAATTAAAGAACAGAAAAGCCAGAACTGCAAAGTGCCTAGCCACTGCCTAAATGACCAACTTCTAGAGGCAAGGGTTAAACTCCGGGCAGCCCTACACCGGGTGGGAAGGGAGTGCAACTGGATCCACAATTGAGTGTGTGCCCATGGCAGGGGACCAAAACCATTCAGGGCCATAACGCACCTGGAAGAGGGAGCCACACCTTGGCTCTTCACCCCTGAGGAACTCCCATGCACCCTGCCAATTCTCTCAGGTCACCTGGACTGAGGCCCCACAGGCCCACCAACATCTCTCTGGCATCATGTCTATCAAAGTGGCACCAGCTCACATACCTGTGTCTCCCTATCTGGATGCTTCCTTAAAGCAAGAACCCAGTCTAAACACCTTGATCCCCAGAGCAGGCCAAGCCCTCCAGAGGTGCAACACTGCATTAGCCCAAGGGGCAGGCCTCCTGAGGCCTCACTCAGCCAGGACCTACCCCCAGCCCACATTCATGGCAGCCTCCTCCTCTCTCTGCTTCCAGTTCAGGGTTAATCACAGCTCAGCTGCTGGGAGTGGGAGTCCCAGAGCTCAGCTGTAGCCGGAAGCGACATCCAGCTTCCTTCTGACAGCTCGAGCCTAGAGAAGAAAGCACCAGATTCCTTCAAGTGCACAAGTTCAGGCCTACCCAGCCTTGCTCGGACCCATTCCCTTTCCCTCCACCAGACAACCTGATTTAATTGAGAAATGAATCTGCGGCTACTGCCTTTAAAACTCTTTTTTCTAAAATCTAAAATCCTTAAACAAGCTGACTGATCCATGCCAATTAAACTTCACGAAGTATAAAATCTCATTTGAATGTCTCCGTCATTTACATTTTTGATGGAAGTACGGGCGCTTTATGGCAAAACTTAAATATGGTAATTAAGTATGAAACTCTTCACAGCTGTTTACAATTTAAGCTGTCACGTCTGAATCAAGTTTAATAGACCCAGTTACCATTGAGAATTGCCCATGAACTAAAAATATGGGCTGATTACCAGCCGGAGTCAGCTCACTACATACCCAAGACGCGGCTGGTCACCTAGTGTGGCAGGGAGATGGAAACACCATTACTTTTGCTTCCAGGATATCTGGGGCCATGAACCTGATACTGGTTTTGCATCAATCTACTCATTCATTTGCATACATTCCTGCCCTTTCGCCCTGAAATCCCAAGCTACAAGAAAACCAAACATAACCCAAGATGCACGTGTGTGCAGGTGGCTGCAAGTCCAGGCCGGGCTGGGGCTCGGGCGGGCCCTGATCTCTGGGGCAGCTGCCGGAATCTGGGCAGCATTACAAGAAAGGACTGCTCGAGCCTGCCCAGGGGGAGGTCTTCCTTCCCTGATCCCGCAGGCTAAATGCTTCTCTCTTCTAGGAGTGCCTCTGGCTTGTGAGTCCCTCAGCACCTGAACCAGGTTCTACCTCACCCAGTTTTTCTTGTCTCTGGCTTGTTCCCTGTAACCAGGCTGTGAATTCCTTCAAGGGACCAGGTCTAGCTCAGGACACCCAGGATCCCAGACCCCAACCTAGTACTCAGACCAAGTACGGCCATGGGTCCCTTAAGGCCCTGCTGGCCCAGAAGGATTACCTGAGGAATGCCAACGGCTGCGTACAGCAGAACAGCTCTGCCCCAGCCTGCCCGGGATAGAATCTGTTGGGGGTGGGGGGGTGCGGAGCCACTTTGTTTACTGTCAGTCCACCTGCACTACAACCCTGGGCCACATCAAAGCCACAACCCCACCTTCACTTCCGAATCCCGAGGCTGCAGGGCTGGCGGAGGCCTCACAGTTGGGCAGACAGAAGCATTTCTTTCTGGGGGAACTCATCTTGGCCGTGCCAAAAAGGAATCACCGGGGAAGGGAGACCGGGTGGCTGTGCTGCCCGAGCTGAGTTGAACAGGGGGGTGAACCAGAAAGGAACCCCCTTCCCGCCATCCTGGGTGGTCACAGACTTCTAGCCCAGAGAAAGGGTAGGGATACATGGAGACTGTGGGCCCCCAGCCAAAAGCAACAGGGGCTATGTCGGCATGCAAATTCAAGTTTCCCCCACAGGCTGACTCTACCCACCCACCCCGGCTCCAGTCACATCTGAGTCCTCCACCACCAATCATACCACTTAATTCTGCACCTGCATCTTTGCACATGCCGATTCCTGCGCACTCCCTCTCTTACCACCCCCACCCCCTTTCTCTTGGCCGGCAAACTCTTAACTCATTACTCAGCCTTCAAAGCTCGAAATCAAAATGTGTCCTTCTCTGGGAAATCCTACTGACCTCTGGTGAGACTTAATGACCTCCACCCTAGAACTGGGTTCCAGTTACCAAATCCTGGCCCTTCTGCCCCACCACCCTGTTGGTATCTCCACAGCCGATTCCCTGGGTCCCCAGGTCCAAACACAGTGCTCAACCCAGAACAGGCAGCAGTGGACAACTGGGGAGGCACCTGACCACTGGGGGGCTGCAGAACCTGAGACCCCCATTTCACCTTCTGCCTCCTTCTCAGAAAGGTCCACTAAGCCCTGAGAAGCTCAGGATTTCCAACATGGCCAGGTTACTAGCAACCCGGGCTTAGCGGTGGCCTGGGGAAGGCGTGAGACCACCACCCTCATGTCAGGTGGCCTGTTTACCCTGCCCTGCCCTGGGCTGTCTGAAGGCAGAAAGCCGGCTAAGGAAGGGTGGATAAGCTGTAATTGAGCCAGTCAGCTCCTGACACAGAGCAAAGTGTGTGAGGAAAAGTGACGAGCCTGGGCCCAGGTGTCCAGCAGGAGCCACCCACTCTGCCAGGCCAGGGTTCGGCTGTCAGCGCCAAGCCACAGGCAGGTTGTTTTCCTCAATAACTGACCTCTTGGCCTGGGGCAGGCTGATTTTGTTCAAGCCTGTCCAAAGTCCTCTGGCCCCAGACCAGGCCTCCCTTCAGCCACTGGGCTGGCATCCACTTTCTTTTACCCCCAGCTCCCCTTCCCAGAGGAAGCCTCTGGAGCTTGGCGCCCCTCCTGCCCGGGGTCCACCCACACTCTGCAGCAGTGGCTATGGGCCAGCTTCCCCTGCCCAGTGCCTGCTCTGGTCAGTGGGGAGGAAGAGACAAACAATGGGGACATAATGAGCCTTTTTAAGTCTCTGTGGCCTCATAAGAGACAAAGCCAGGAGACACTGTCTGTGAGAACAAAGCTGTCATGGGAGAAGCTACTGCAGTTCGGGGACCTGGGGCATCACGAGGCCTTGGGTGAGTGGCTGGCGACACTGAGTCTGCAGGAATGAAACAAGGTACACAGAAGAAAGGGGCCTTTCAGAACAATCCTAGAGCTCACTGAGGTGACCTCCTCATTCTGCTGATGGGCAAGCAGCCCAGAGAAGGACAGGGTCTTATCCACAGTCACACAGCACAGCAGCCAGAATTACACCCCTAATCTGTCTCATCCTGCAGTGTTCCCTCCAAAAGCCCTTGGTAGGCTGAATCATGGCCCCCAAAGATGTCCACATCCTAATCCCTGGAACCTGTAAGGGTTAGCTGGCATGGCAAAAGGGACTTCAAAGGTGTGATTAAGTTAAGGATTTTGAGGTGGGGGTTATCCTGGATTACCTATGGCGCCCAATCACAAGGAGCCTTCTAAGAGCCAGGCAGGAGGGTCAGAGACAGTGACAATGGACTGACAAGGGAAGCAAAGTGACAACGGAAGCAGGAGGAAGACTGGGAGGTGCTGAACTGCTGGCCCTTGGGTTGAAGAAGGAGCCAGGAACCAAGGAACGGTGGTCTCTAGAAAGTTTAAAAAGGGCAAGGAAATGTATTCTCCCCTGGAGCCTCTGAAAGGATTCCCAACTCAGACTGCTGACCTCCAGAACCAAAAGAGAATAAATCTGGGTTGTTTTAAACCACTACTAAGTCTGCGGTAATTTCTTATAGCAGCTATAGAAAACTAACACCATATCTCGAGCAGGCCCTGATGGGTAGCAGGAAGCCTGGGGGTCACTTAAAGACTGTGATGTCCTTGACGTGTCCATGATGAGAGGGGTAGGGGAGATGATCTTGTCTCCTTGGTTCCAAGGACCATAGGATCTGGGGAGGGCTCTGGGCTCTGAACAAGGTTAACAGAGGCCAACGCTAAACCAATAAACGTCAGAGTCTCCTCACAGAGCAGATGCTCAGACCTCCAGGCCTCCAAAACGACAAAGCCTCAACACCAAAGGTGAACTCACTCTGCCTGCTTGTCGCAAAGTTCAAGACAAAGCCCAGAGACCACAGGGGTCTCCACTCGTCTCAGCTGGATGTGGCCAGAGGTAACCTGGAAATGGGGCAAGGAGCTCGGGGCTCCTTGCAGTCATGCAGCAGGGAGAAGCAGCATGGGCTAAACCCTTGCTCTGCCCAGCTGGCTGTGTCATCTTCAGCAAGACAGCTGACCTCTGTGAATCTGCTTCCTTATAAAAAATAAAAATAGCGAAGCTAGTAGCAGCTGCCACGCCACAGAGCTATGAGGACTAAACAGAAGATCCCTCAAAGCCCACCACTGACAGAGGCACATGGTAGGTGCCAAAAAATGGCCATTTCCCTCCCCACTCTGGCTATAGAGAGCCAGGTCCCCTAGCCTTTCCCCTGAGCCCTGGGATCATCAGTCTCCAAGGACTAATTCCTATAAGGCCCTGAACCCCCAGACCGTACTGAAAGCACCCCCTTCAAATCCAATCAATCATGTTAAAGAGGAAGGGACTAGGGCACTTACTGGGGACATGGCCTTGTCACCACCCGCAGGCCAGGATGGCCACTGAGGGCAGCCCACAGTGACAGGCTGCCTACTGACTGCAGCCTTACTCAGTGCTCTTAGCATCCATGTGAGGGTCCCAGGAATTTCATTCCTCCTATTAAGTGATGTCACCTCTGGGTCTTGCCTCCCCCCTAGGGCAGGGTGCCAAGGCCAGAGCCTGCTTGGGCCCCAGCCTCTCCCCACTGACCACTTTCCGCTTGGTGCAGAGGAAGGCATGGCACTCAAGATTCTCGTTGTGCTGGCTCTGTGCAATGTAGGCAAACACTTTGTCGTGCATCTTGTCTGCTGTGCAATAGGAGATCCTGAAAGGCAAGCGGGAAGTGTCACCAAACCCAGCGCAAGGGCCTGCCCACATATGGGTTGCCCCACAGGGCATCTCCCCTGATTCCCCAAGAGCTGACTATCCTACTCCACCAGGGGGAGACTCTGGAGAGACAGCTTTGGCCTCTGGACCTGGCATTCTGGGCCATCAATGGGGGGCACACAGGCTAGGCAGGAAGGAGTGGAAGGGACTTCCCCCCTCTACTGAGCCATACTCCAGAATGGTAATAGCTACGCCTTTCCTGCATCCCAGGCCAACGTTCTAGATATGACTTCACTTAATTCTCAGAGCTGCCCTGAGATGGGTTCTATTATTATCCCCACTTTTCAGATGAGAAACTGAAGCTAAGTCTTGGATCTCCTGAGGATTCCAGAGGTTATAACCACTGCCATGCTTCCCTTAAGGGTCTGTGCTGACCAGACGGCCCTGACCAGACAGGGGAAGCAGGACACTGCCCCAGCCACCCATGCCCTTCACCAGGCCTTCCCTCCCAGCCCTCCAGTCATGCCCCTGCCCAGAGGTCAGGGGAGTTCCAGGCCCTCTCTCTCAGGATGACTGAGACTTCTGGCAAATTCTCCTAGAGCTGTGGTCAGAGGTCAAGGAGCTGGGAGTTGGGTGAGGGAGTGTGAGGATGACCAGACCCAGAGCCCCAGCGGGTCCAGGAGGAATACACAGCAGCTCCCTCCTCCTGGAACACTTGGTCCAACCCCCCTTGTCTGCTCCCTCCGTGCCAGCTGCTCGGCCTGGGAATGTCAATCAGCAGAGGAACTGGCAGCCCCAGATGGGACTGGAGCTCGGCAGACTCCTTGCCCTAGTGCGGCCCCAGCTTCCTTCACAGCCACTGACACAGCCATCGGCACCACTTAGAACCCACAGGCCAACAGCTACCTCTTCTCCATCCCAGCAGATCCAGCCTCCTGCCACCTTCCTGGGGAGGCCTTGTAAGGTCAGACAAGCCCCTCCTTCTCTGCTCTCTTGGGAAATACTTATACTCTCTCTCCTATTGCTTTCCCTACATGTCCTCCTTGCTGACAGGGGCTGGCTCAAAGGCTCCCCTAGTTCAAGGAGACAGGAAGAATCAGGAAGGTGAGAGGAGGACACCAGCCAGAAACGAAAACCAACCTCCCTCTTTCCCCAACCCAGTACTGGCCTAGGCTCCAGTGGGGTGAGCCACATGCTTGGAGACAAAGCAAGAGGGCGGAGGAACGCCCAGCAGTTGAGTGCCTGCTGGACAGAACTCCAGCCTCCATGCCCTGGTCCCAGCCCAGCTACTACCTCACTGTGGGGCCTCCGGCAACTCCCTGGGCCTCAGCTTCTCCATCTGTAAAATGGACTGTCCCTTCCAGCACTAAAATCCTACAACCAACCAGCCAAGAGAGGGAACTGGGAGAGCTTGAGGTTTCAAGGGCTGGGCTCTGCCTCCTTGAGAACCGTGTCACCCCCACCCCCCCATACCATCTACAATCTGGCCTCAGACTCTTGCCTTGAGGCCTCCCTGAAGGCCTGGCCAGATGTCCAGAGCTGCTGCATTCACAGTGGAAGGAAAAGGCAGTGACTCCACACCTCTCGGCTCCAAGCCTGCCTCAGCAGCACGCCTGGGGAGAGGCGGTGGGGAGAGGGTCCCAGTCCTCACTAGGCCTCAACTGCCTACTGCAACTAGGAGTAATGACAGCAGCAACTGCCCTTTAACTGAGCACCCACTATGACCAGGTGCTGTGCACTCAGCTCTTCTAACAGCGCTGTGAAGCAGTGTCTGTTTCCATCCCCCATCCCCAAACACACATACAGGAGGAAACTGAGGCTCCAAGCTCACCCAGACAGAAAGTAGTGGAACCTAGGTTCAGAAAGGGCACCCCCCCCAATTGCCCCAAGCAGCAGAGTGAATGTGGGGGATGCTGAGCATACCTGTAAATGGACACGTTCTCGATGAGCTGGTTGGTGATGTTGTCGGTCAGGATAATCCCCCGTGGCGACACCTTGAGGGTCACTTTCTGTAGCTTCTTCCCGCTGGCCTTTGCCTTGGGGTAGACGTGGGTGAGAGAACCTGCCTGCCCCACTTGGGACCTACCCTCATGGGCTACACCTAGTTGGTCTAAGCCCTAGACTCGAGGCCCCCGTGAGGCCTCAGCGTAGAGACAGCAGACACGATGGGGAAGACAGCAGTCAGCACTCTCCTGTGATAAACACAGGACAACCCCGGCTCATGAAGCACCTGCTGTCTGCCAGGCACTGGACCTCGAGTCGTCCTCAGAGGCAACAGAGCTTCTTCTGAAGAGGAAACAACTCAGAGGTTAAGGGAGCTGCCCCAGGACATACTGCTAAGAGGGCCCGCAGACTCTGAGCACAGAGTGGGCTATCACAACCCAGCAGGATCACTCCTGGGGAGTCTCCAGTCCACCCACTAGACCTAAGAGTGTCTGAGCTGAAGGGTCCAAGGCCACCAAGGAGGTGCATTTAGAGGGCCATCCTTACTCAGGACGGGGAGATGGGGAGGGGATAGATCTGTCTCTGGTGCATTATCCCATCTCTCAGGCCAGAGGGCAAGTGCTTGCGTGACCGCAACCTCCCCACTACTCCTTGGCACTAAGTCACCAACCCTGAGGTAAGGGACCTGAGTTGGGGGAGGGGAGCCTGGGAGAGGCCAAGGCCAAAACAGCTGGAGAGGAGGACATGGACCCTGACCCTACAAGCCCAGTGGCTCTCCTCTACCAGAGTCCCTAAGCCAGATGCAAGGGGAGTCAAGGATGGGAACAACTGAGATGCATCCCATCAGGGTAGTAAGCAGGGGATGAGCGGTACCCCAAGAAGCAGCCGGCCCTTGGCTCATGGCTCCCCCACCCTGACTGGGGCTCACCGTGGCCACAATCCTCTTGACAGCTGCAGCTGACAGCTCCTCGCCCTTGGGCTGCTCCACCAGCGTCATGCCCAGGTACTTGAGGCTGAAGAGCATTCCCTCTAGCAGTGTCTCCCGCGTGTCTGTCCAGTTCTCCGGCAGCTCTGTGCAGAAGGACAGTCCCTCAGACCCTGTCCTCCCTGCACCCATTTCCTAGGAAGACCTAGCAAAGGGTATTGGGGTTGTCCATCTACCATTATTTTTTTACCTATAATAAAGAACTAACATTTTCCAGTACCTACCAAGCACCATGGTAAGAAGCCTTCCATAAAAGATTCTCACTAATTCTATGACAGCCTATGAAGCAGACACTTTTATCGTTTACCCACTTACAAAGACACTGAAGCCCGGGAGGTGAAATCACACAACCACGTCCACAGAGCCAGCAAGTATAAGAGCCAAGATCTGAGCCCATATTTTCAAGTTCAAAACCCAAACTCTATACTTCAATACTTGCTGAGAGCAAACCATGCTATTTTCTTACTGAATTTTCTACATGATCCTGTGAGGTAGATGCTATCCTCACTTTACAGATTAGAAAACTGAGGCTCAGAGAAGCAAAGTCATCAAAAGGCCACCTACAGTGAGTAAAGAGTTGGGAGTCAGGACTCAAACCTGGGTGGTTCCCAGAGCCCCAGCCTACTCTTACTGGCCTCCATCTCCACAGCCATGAAGAGGAAGAGGCAGGGGTGGAGGACCAGGAGAGAGGTGGGGGCAAGGGCAGGAAAGGGAGAGGTGAGTGCTCAAATGACATCTTATGAAGGCTGCTGGAATCCAGCAGACCTGGGTTCAAGTCCCAGCTCTGCTTTCCACCACCTCCATGTGTTGGGAAAGTCCCCTCTCCCCTCTAAGCCTAGTAATGCTGAGGCCAGGGTATAGAGCAGGGCACACAGAAGGGTCCTCTGAAAACTCTGCCTGAGACTGAGGTCAGGAAGGTTGGGAGATGAGAGCTATGAAAACTAAACAGGGAGAGAGCTGGAAAGCCCCCACCTCACCCCACCCATGTGAGAGAGGGCCCCAAGCAGGCAGAGAGGCAGGAGGGCAAGTGTGGTCTTCATCAGTGGTTTGAACAATCCCCAGGGTTTCTCCCCAGATCGCTCAGCTGGAAGCAATGAAGCCAGCAGCGAAGGATGGTCTCTAGGGATCCTTCCAAGCAGATCACCAAGACAAATGAAAACCCCACACTCCTGCATGTCAGGGCCCTTTGCCTGTCCATTATCATCCCTTCTCTGACAATGCAGTATAGGAAGTATTACGATTGTATCCACTTTAAAGAGGAGGAAACGGCTCTTCAGCTTCACCCATGATCTTGGATAGGGCAGGATCCACAGAGGAATCAGTTTCCAGAGGCCACCATTGGAGGCAGGCAGGGCCAGCTTCCCTGGACCACTTTCTGGGAGAGGAGCTGGGAGAATCCTGTACTCTCCTTGCTTATCCAGGAGCCCTCAGTGTCTCTAATGGAAGAGCCACAGAAAGAAAGCTTTGAACTGGGCATCAATGGTGCCAGGGCAGCTGAGGCTGGGCAGGGCTGCAGGCCCCGCCTACAAGGCACAGGCTGGCTCAGGGGTTCCTGTGCTATTGGACCTAGGTGGCAGTACTGGGCCCTCTACCCTGTCTGGCCCATGCTGCCCCTCCCAGCAACTGTCTTGAAGTTCTCCACCTCCAGGGGTTCTACCTTCTTTTCCACCAGCCATAAGAAGCCTTGCATACCCACACCTCTTTGGTTTTGACTTGAGCAAGCCATTGTCTCTCTCTCAGACTGCTTCCTCATCTGAAAAAGAATGCATGGGTATTGGAGGGGAAGGGCTCCTTATAAGAACTTACAGGTGTACCCGGTCCCCCTGTTTGAGGTCCAGGTGAGCAGGGACTTGTTGGCTGGTCATCCAGAGCCTGGCATGCAGCTGGCACTCAGTATTTGCTGAGTGAAGAAATGACCTGGACAACTCCAAGGCTTCTTTCGTGTCTGTAATGTCTCAAAACCATCTTCAGCTGCGGGCCCCAGCCCACTGCCTTCCAGCCCTTGCACTTGGGCCACCACCCCAACAGGAGGCCCAGTCCCCGCTGAGAAGACCCCCAAGGAATCCTATCCTCTGCTGTATCAATCACAAGCCTGTTCCATTTGATCCTCCAAAAAGAATCAGAAAATCCCAGAGGTGACCCAGTCCTGGGTTGGCTGATGGAAGCCCCAGGGCAACTCAGACCTGAGCCTCAGCCTCAGAGAAACCAAGACCACCCCCACCAAGACCACCATCACATCATCAGTTTAAGACTGAGCTATCAGGTAACAAAGACAAGAGTAATAACAAAGCAGCTCTGACCACTACTTCTAACATTCACAGCTACCTTCCAGCCAGGCATTCTTTCATTCCCCTTTCAAAGGAGGGAAGGGAGGCTCAAAGGACACGTGATTTGTCACATTAGTCATCTACCTGACTCTAAAGCCCAAGTTCCTGATCAGTAGCCCATCCTATTGATGAGGGAACAGAAGGCTGGCTAAGGACAAAGCAAAAGGCTGACACCTTGCAACCTCCTCCCCCGCTCCCCACTCCTGGGTGGAATGTATGTGACATTCTTTAAAAAATCCCATCTTAATGTTAATACCTTGCTAGAGGGCAAAACAACCTTAGCAATGGCAAGGCCTCTGGTATCTGGTATCTTATAGGTCCTCTTTAGCATATGAAAGTTCTACTGAAACCTCCCTTTTCCTTACCTCCACCCCAAGTCCATGGTACAAAACGTGCCGGCCCGTCACATCCCCAGCCCCGTTACATCCCCACATCCCCGGGACAGCAGCTCTTCCTGCCCACGGGTCCTGTTCCCATGCTTTAATAAACCACCATTTTAAACCAAAAATGTCTCAAGAATTCTTTCTTGGTCATTGGTTCCGGACCTCACCCCACTGAACCTCACCTATATTCTAGAACTTCATCACTATCTTCTCATGAGGCAAACCACCTTGATTTTAGCAAAAGGTCAGGAAGAAGTGTCTAGAGCCAGAAATATTTCCTCCCACAATTCCTAATTCCTGAGGATCCCCCTAAGTAGGTATTCAGACTACTGCTTTCAACCCAAGATGCATCTAAGCAAGGATAGCCAACTACTTGCTGCCCTATCACTAGTTTCCTTGGCAGACACTGCTAATCAATTGCAGCTCTATTTTCTGATTACAGGCTTTGGACTGTTTCTCAATATAAGGCTCCAGGCAGGCAACACCAATCAGGGGTTGGTGTTGGGGGGCCAATCAGGGATGGCCTCGTTCATCTCACTATCCATCCCTGTCTACAGCAAACATCCTTCCTCCCCGCCATTTTCACGTCTCCACTATCCCATTTCCTTCAGCTCAGCCTTTCCTGGCTCCTCTCCAAAGCCACTTCCGCCCCTTCCATTCCAAAGGGCCAAAGCTTGCCAAGGTCACAGATGACCTTTTTGCTGTCAAAACATTCCCCAGTCCTCCCCGACCTCTGAATGCTTGGCATATTCTGCATTCTTCCTTCCCAGGCCTGACCCTTCTCCTATTCCATGGCCTCCTTCATGAGGGCCCTGGTAGACCAGTTGCTACCCATCAGCCATGGAGACCCTCTGCCCAAATTCTTCACGTAATAGATGATGACACTGAGGCCCAGAGAGCAATGGGACTTGTGCAAGACCACACAGCAAGTCAGAACTTTACCCTGCCCTGCCTCCCCAGCTCCCAATCCACTACAGGCAAATCCCACAATGACTTGTGGGGAGTCACAGGTGTCCCAGTGCCCACTCCCACAATATCCCTGCATCCACACACTCATTCCCATGCACATGTACACACAACGGACACTGTAACCATACAGAGCTTCTTCCTCGTGATGTTTAACATTTTCTTTCCCACTTCTATGGTTTGGCTCAGGGAGTTGCTTCTACTCAAGGAGTTCCTTCTATCAGAAATGCCCTTCCCTTTATTTGGTTGAAACCCCTTGCATCCACCCTCATCCAGGAAGCCTTTTTGACGGCAGGATAGCCTAGCTGTTAAGAGCAAAGGCCTGAATCCTAGAACCCCAGGTCTGACATTGAGTGATGTTGAGCAAATTAATTACCTTCCCAGAGTCACAGTTTTTTCATCCATAAAATGGGGAAAACAACAGTCCCCCAGCTCACAGGGCTACTGTTTTGACCCTTTGATGAGATAATAAAATTAGATAATGAGATAATAAAACATAATGTGCTTAGCACAGGACCCAGCCCATGGTCACACCCGCTGATGGGGCATCTTCCCTCTGTGAGCAGGCCTCCCATTTCTTTCTTGAGCCTGTGCCTCTCTTGAGCATGGATTTCCCTCTCTTCCTTCCTCCTTCCAGCCACATCACTCACACTCAGCAGCTGTCTACCATGTGTCTTCCTCTTGAAGGACTTCTGGTCATGTGTGTCTCCCCCAGGAACTGAAGAAGGTGTACTCCTGTCCGAAGCTGCAGCTGTGCTTCATCCTCTTCCCCCTTCCCACTACCTCATCCTCCCAGGCCCAGCAAGATCCTCCTTCCCCTCAAGGAAGGGAATCCTACCTCTGCTCCTATGCGGTCCTTCTGGGCATGACTCATCTCTTCAATGAGGTGGAAGGTCACTCATGCCCCACACCCTCCCTGAAGAAACCCACCCCTAAGAGCACTCAGTAAGACAAACGCATTCACACCGCCTGCCCCAGAGCCTGCCATCTAGGGCTGGAGGCCACATGCTCCTAGGGGAGGAGCCCAGGGCTTCAGGAAGAGCTCCCAGAGGCCCTCAGGCTAATACAGGCCTCAGTCCACAGCCCTGTTCCGGTCCTGGTTATTTTCAGCCCTGTGGTGGAATAATGACTGTGCTATTTTAACTTAGCAATTTTACAGATGACCTGCTGTCAGAGTTAGCTGGGGACGGACCATATGCCCAGTTTAACTTGCGGCTGCAAACGTGTGCCCTTTCCTCATTAAGGCCCGTTGCCCAGGACTCAGAGCTGGGCAGGGGGCCCCTGTGCCCCTCTTGGAGAAGGGGAGAGCCAGCCTGGCTCGTGTCTGGAAAATCAGAGCAACAGCCAAACCCATGGGCCAGAGGGAACCTCCAAGCGCCCTGGCCTCCAGCCTCTTCCAGTCTGGTGGGGAGATGGCCTCAGAAGCCAAAGGGAAACATCTCAGAAGGCAACTCGAGCTCTACCATGACCCAGAATGTAGCTGCTTTTCTAAGGCCACAGTCTCTTTATCTGACAAATGGGTTCAGTTCCTCAAGAGCATCATCAGAAACAGGTTCAGCATGTAAAAAAGTGCCAGGTAAATTTCAGAAGTTGTTAAGATTATCAAAAGAAAATAATTAAAAAATTACCATCACATAAGCTCTCATTTCCTGAGTACCTAAACTCTGTGAAAGAAAAACTAGGGGTCAAGGTTAAAACCCTGGGGTTTGGAGATGGGCTGTGGGTTTAGTCACTCCACCTCCCTGGTCCTCAGTTTCCTCACTTACAAACTGGGACAACCCCATAGTGTTGCTGTGAGGATGCAGTGAGTTTACACACCAGGTAGGCTCAGAACCATGCCCGGCACACTGAAGTGTGAGCTACTGTCATTACCAAGGGCTGAGGGCTAAGGGCTTGAATGGGCACACAGCCATTTTCTGTATTTTGTGGGAGAGGCAAGGATATATTAGGATTCTCACTTTATGGATAAAAGAGGCTCAGAGGAGTCTGGCCATGACTCCTAATTGACAATGCTGCTCTTTGCCTCCCACAGCCTGTGCTGTTCACACACACCGGCAGTCCACCAAGCCCCTTTTCATGTGAACCAGGGGTCAGGTCCAGGATGACCCAGAGGGGTGGGTGACCTATCCTGCAGGGCTGCCTGAACAGAGTGCCGCTCCGTGAGCACGGAATGACCTGACTCCTTTAAGGTACCTATGCCTCCCTCAGCCAGCAGACCTGTGAGAAGCAGGGCCCCAGCCTCCAGTTAAACGTCCCCTGCACTGTTCCCTCTGGCTGGAAAGCTGTTCCCACTTTCCTCCCTCCTATATTCTCACATGTGCTCCAAGTCACCTTCTTGGAGAGGCCTGACTGCCAGCACTGACACTAGTAGTGCCCCCCACCTCGATCCCCTCAAGTGGACATAATTTCCACACACAAACCCTGACTAGCCACCTCTCTGCCTGCAGCTCTCTCTGGCTACCAGAAGGGCCGATGTCCATGCAGACTGGGGCATTCAGAGCTCCCATCCCTGAATCCACCACTGCCAGGAGCTTGCCCCTCAGAGTAACTGAAGCACATTCTCCCCTGCTTCCCAAAGCTCCCCACGGGATGGCGCTCAAGTCACCCACACTGGCGACTGGCTTCATATTGTCCACGTTCTGGACTCTCTTCCCTTCTCACTTCTAAAGATATTTCCTACGGTCTGTTCCCAGATAGATAACTCGCACTCAGATCCTTCGCTCAGCATCTGCTTTCTAGAAGAACCCAAAGGGAAATATCACTCTAAGGAAGTGGTCCCCGCCATTTCCTCACAGACCACTTTATCCTTCTTCACAGGGTCACCACTACTCGCCTGCACCCTGGTCATTCTGCTTCCTCCACCAGACCTTGAGCACTGCTGGCAGACAGACAGACTTGTTCACCAGACTCTCCAGCACCTATCGGTACATGGCACATACTCTGTGATCAATAAGTATTATGACTTGGGGGTTTATTTATAATATCTTCTATTGTAAATATTTTAAGTAAGTACAAATAGATCCTCTGTTCCCCACAAACCACCATACTCTTAACTTTCCTGGAACCTGTGTCCTGTATTTCTTTACCAGCTGAGTCCTCGGGCAGCCTGGAAGGAGCCTAAGGATCAGAGGGGACCCCTCCTGGAAAGAAGGGTACTGAGGGGCCAGGGTGAGCCTCCTTTCAAGACGCTAGAAGAAAAGAAAATCCATGGCTAGGGACTGAGATAAAATATTATGGCTCCTGAAGAGATGGGAAAAAGGCCATGTGTGGGAGAGGGAGGGAGGTAGTTCTTCAGACTCAGGACCAGCTGGGAGACAGGGCCATCAGGTTCAGTGCAAAACAGCCTGGGGTTATCTAGCTTGCTGTGTGACCTCAGGCAAGCTGCCTCCCTTCTTTGGGATTCAGTTTCTCCACAAATAAAACAATGATCATGCTAATCCCAGCTGAGGATCTTCAGCGGTTTGGGGAGGAGCAAGTCACCGCTGATAGCAGGTTTCAAGTCTTAACTTTAACTCCACAGGCTTCATTTTGGCCCCAAAAGTCAACCGCGGGGCTCCATTCCAGATCGCCGGAATAACTCATCAGGCCAAGCTACCCCAGACATACCCACAGCTTCCCTCTCTACCTTGTGGCCACTACTGTCAGCCCAACCTAGGATGGGGTCTACTCCAGCTCCTCCCACGGCCAGAGTCATGGTGCCTCATAGCAGGCATGGTGATGAGAACCCTGGGCTGGGGATTTGGAGTGCTACCTCTAGGAAGCTGTGTGGGAGCCTGAACCTCCAGTCTTTTATCTCTGACATGGGTCTGGTAAGAATCCCTGCTCTGGGGGCACCTGGGTGGCTCAGTGAGTTAAAGCCTCTGCCTTCGGGTCAGGTCATGATCTCGGGGTCCTGGGGTCGAGCCCTGCATCAGGCTCTCTGCTCAGCAGGGAGCCTGCTTCCCCTCTCTCTCTCTCAGCCTGCCTCTCTACCTACTTGTGATCTGTCAAATAAAACAAATAAAATCTTTAAAAAAAAAAATATGTGCTATGGTGAGTGCTGTGAAATGTGTAAACCTGGTGATTCACAGACCTGTACCCTGGGGATAAAAATACATTATATGTTTATAAAAAAATTTAAAAATTAATTTTAAAAATCTATTTAAAAAAAAAGAATCCTTGCTCTGTCACCTCACAGGAGCAAATGAAACAACAGAAGCAAAAACTGTGTAAAACACAGTGACAAAAGCAGTAGTTACTTTTTATTGATTGCCTTTTGCTATTCCAGGCAAAACACTATTTCATTTAATACACACACACGCACACACACACACACACACACACATATGCGCGCACACACAAATCTGAGCTGGGTACTACCGTTATTTACAATTTACAGGTAAGAAAACTGACAATAACGAAGGACAGTGAAGATTCCACCCAGATCACTCTGGGTCCAGAAGGCTCAGGACAGCATTCTGGGCTTTCTGTGGGAGAGGGGGGGTTCTCCTCTCCTTTTCTCTGCAGGTGTAGATAGGCTCTGAGCCCTCAAAACTTGTTTCATCACAGTAATAGTCACATTGAAGTTCCACATGACAGGAAGGGGAGAGGGACAGAAGGAAACCACCAATGAGGTGCCAGTAGGAAGCATTAATCAATAAGTTTCTCAACACCCCTGTCAGGTTAGAAGTTTTATCCCATTTTTCTGGTGAGGAAACTGAGAGCTGGAAAGGAAAACAACTTGCTCAAGATGAGAGCAGCAGGAGAAACTCTTTCCCACCATCTAATGTGGACTCCTCTCCCCGTTACCCAGAATCAGAGGCTTTTAAAGCTTTCTTCCCTTACCTAGCACCCCTCTTCATCCCCCTTCCCAGGAGAACTGCAGGGTTCCACCACTGGAACAAATCATTATTCTCAGAAGTCCCAGTCAAATCCCTGAAGTATTTAAAGGGGCTATATTTAGGGGCCAATAAGTGTGGGAGATGGTGCATCCCTGGCCTGGCCCTGATCAGCCCTAATGGGTCTCTGACCCCACCCCCACCAGCAGGCCACGGCCCGTGTTCCCAGTGCCAGTCTTGGTTTAGGAGGTGGCCACGGCTGGAACAGTGGAGTGGGGCAAGAGGGAGGGGCAGGGCGGGCTTTCTAGGCCCAGACACGCTGGCACTGGGAACTCGGGCTCCCCTGGCGGAGCCCTGGAAAGAAGGACAGGGGTGGTGGCGTGTGACTGTACTGTCAGTGGTTTCTAGTGGGAGGGGGGGGAGGTGGTAGAGGGGGAGGGGAGAAGCTGGAGTCCCAGGTATTTGATAGGAGGGTGGGCGTGTACAGAAGTCCTGGCTCCCGCTCCACCTCTACCAGGAAGGCCAGTGTGACCCCAGGCAATCCACTCCCTTTCTCCTGGAGAAAAAAGAGGGACTTACGCCGGGTTTCTCAGGCCTCAGGGGAAGGTGCCAGGTGCCGGGTTCCCTGAGAGTAATTAGAGCCGGGCGGGGGGGGGGGGGCTCCCGGCCTCCCAGACGCCCCAGGGAGAGGGGAGAGGTGGCGACGAGTCTGCCATTCTCCTGGGCGCCCTGGGACTTCGGAAGCCCGAGGGGGAAAGTGCGAGAGAAAACAGGTTTCAAAATTAGCCCGAACGCCAGCCAAGAGGAGGGGCCGCAGGGGTCTGGATGACTCGGGCTGTGAATCCTCCTGAGACCCCAGGCTTGAGCCTTGCCCCCAACCTCAAGGAGGTACCCGAGAAGCCCGCTCCTACCTGAGTCTGTTTCTGGGCGTCTGGGAGCCCAAAGACGACCTCCAGGGCTGGCGGAGGGGGTGGCGGGAGGCGGGGAGCCAAATGGGCTCCCACCGGCCGCGGACCTCGCAGCTAGGGCGCAGGGCTACAGGCATCTCCCCAAACCCAGCGCTCACCCCTCCTCCCCCGAGCACCGTCTCCCCTCAGCCGCCCAGCGCGGCGAAGTAGCCAGGTGCCGGGCTTCGCGCACGTCTCCTCCCCTCACCTGTGGCCTCTCCGACTGCCGCCTGCACCTGGGGACCCCGAGCTCCGCACTCTCCCCCAGCTTCTGCCCCTCCTACCCAGCCGCACAGAGCGGGGACAGGAGTGGGAGCGCGACTAGACCCCCGGCGCCCCCCAACCCCCGCAGGACCCGGCAGGGCCGCAGGGCACCGGACAGACCGCGCCTCTGCCCCCGGCGCCCGCGGGAGGCCGGTCCCTCTGGCTTGGACCCCCGCCCGGCCCCGGCCCGGCCCGGCGGACGCGCACACACTCACTCCGATGCCGGCCACCGCTCCCCCAGCTCTGCTTGGCGAGGCTGGGGCTCCGGATCAGCGCCCGCCCCGCGGACTTGAGCGCGTCCATGGCCGCTCCGGCCGCCACAGCTAAAACTCCGTCAGGGAAAACTTTCCGCCGGGGCCGCGCGGCGCGCGGGCTCCGCGCTCCTCCCCCCGCGGCGCGAGCTCCGCGCCGACGTCCGCCGGGGCGGGGTGATGGCCGGCCAGGCCCCGCCCCCGACCGCCCTGCCTCGCCCCGCCCAGCCCGGGCTCCAGCTCTTGCTCCCCAGGGAGTCCACACCACCGGCACCCCTAACATAGAGGGCCGAAAGCCCGAATGGCCCCTTCTTTTCCCCCCTCTCCCAATCCCCTTGTTCCTAGGATTTCTAGGCAGCCAGCTATAAGATACTTGGGGACCATTTTACAGATGGTTAGACCTAGGGTTGGAGAGAAGGGTCTTGCCCGAGAGGAGGGTAATGCCGAGGGCAATGGGAGGCTTAGAAGGAGAGGTGGGAGTAGTAGGACTTTGCTGGGAACCGGGCAGGACTATTAAAGTTTTCCTTAGTAAGACCACCTCGGCATTTTATTCACCCAGCAGCACGCAGGCTGCTCTCTGGCACGATCAGGGCTCCAGGGCTGCCCCACCCCCCACTCCATTCCCCATGTGGTGATATGGCCTGGGTATTAGGGTCTAACACTGACTTGCTCTGTTACCTGAGGCAATTCCTTCCCCCCTCTAGGTCTTAATCTTTATCTGTCAAAGGAGATGGGATCCTATTTCTAGTGATCCTTCCAATCTGCCAAGGTCAGGTGCTGCATGACCTGGACCCAGATCCTGCCATGCTTAGTAGGAGGCATTTTGCGGGCAGTCTGGATTCTAGAATTCCTCCAGCACAGATGTGTGAAGTACAAGATTTAGAATTCTCTCTAGAATCCTATACTCATCTGTTGGGCTTTGCAGTCAAAAGAGCACATGCCTCCATGCCACAGTCTGGCTTCTTCTAGATGGGGAACTTCGGCAAAGGTGAACTTCAGCTTCTAAGATTGCTGCTAGCTCAGAAGACAGAAGTCCTGTTCCTGTGCTGGGAGAAAGATGGGGCTGAGCTGTCCCCAGCTGGATGGTGAGGCCCCGCTGACGTTTAAACTAAGTGCTTTTTCCACCATCTGTCCTTTGCTTCTCCAAAACCCTGCAGCCAGCAATACACCCACTTTATAGATAAGATTTCAAAGTCTGGGAGAGAAGCACTCAAGAAGGGTCTCTACAAGTCAGAGGTTGGGATCCAACTCAAACCCAGGCGTGTAGTCCAGAGTGGAATGCTGGGGATTTGAACCTGTCTCCTTCTTTTGGTGGTTGTGAACTTACCTTTCTGAGCCTCACCTGTAAAAGCAGCAACAACACCTATGCCACAGGGCTGTCTGTAAGAATTAAGAACATGAGTTCATGAGTTGGAAAGGCAGAGATCTGTCCTTGAAAGCTCACCTCCAGAAAGCCTTCCCTGACTGCCACCCATCTGTTAGGCTTCTGCCTTTTGAGATCCCACAGACCTGAGCTCTCACCATTGAGAGTGTTGTTGCTGCCTGTTTCTACTCTGATTGCCTCCACCAGACTTTGAGTCCTTCAAGGCCAATAAGTTTTTCTGATTCATTTTCTGAACTCCCAGCAAGGGGTCCAGATGAGCCGGAATACAGGCAGTGTTCCTTTCCTTCCTCTCTTCTTTCCTCCTTCCCTCTCTCCCTCTCTTTAGCTTTTTACCATATGAGGCTATCTTCTCCCCAAAAAGTGCTGTGGCAATGGGTACGTAGGTTCTCGGGGCGGAGCCCCCCCAGCTCTCTTTCCCTGAGCCTTCTGGATCCTGGGGCAGTAGAGAGAGCATTCTGGAGCCTGGAGGAAAAGCAATCACCCAGGGCTGGCAGGTGAAGGGCAGCTGGTGGTGTCCGGCTAGCAGGGGGCACCATATGGGCCTAGGGAGCAGGCAGGCCTGGGAACGCTGAGCCTGCACTGAAGGCTGTTTCCAGGCCTATCACATCGTCCCGGAGGTGACTTGCTGGGAGCTGTCAGCCATGCGTCCCCCGCAGAGGGGCAGTCTGCCTGTGCCTCTTCTGCCAATCCAGGAACAGAAGCAGAAACAGAAGGTCAGAGCTGCAAGGGGCCTCCTCTGAGGTCACCATGACCAAAACCTCCTTTCACAGGTGAGGAGCCTGAGACCTAGGGAAGGGCAGGGACTTGCCCAAGGTCACACAGCGAGGCAGGACTGGAAGCCAAATCTCTTGCTTCCTGCCTATAAAAACAGAGGGAGCAGAGAAATCTTGAAAATACACCAGTATTCAAGGAAGAGTTTTAAGGTGATTTTGTTTTCTTTTCTCTTTTTTTTCTCATTTGCTCTAACTTTGTAAAAAAAATTTTGCCACGATCATATAGCCTTTTGTAATCAGAAAGAAAAATAAATAAATAAATGAGAGGGAGAAGCTATCTTTAGTTATAACTGGCTTTTGTCTTTAGGAAAATGGTGCCAGAATTGTAATCTTACTGTTTTCTCCCCCACGGGGCCCTCATGGAACCCCAGGAAGATAGTGGGTGTGCGCAGGTTGGGAGGGCTCTCGGCTTCTCTCCAGCTATCATTTGGACTTGCAGTGGGGCGAGGGTAGAAGCCTAGCCTAGGACCTGGAGCCCTGATTTCCTCAAGTGATCTGTCCTCCCTACTTGCCTGAGCCAGTCCCTTTACCTGGCTTGGACTTAGAGTTTCCATCTGTAATACGGTAGTTCTTACAACAGAGTATGTTTTCTTGCCCCCCCCCACCAGCAGAGCACAGTGCTTAAACACGTGGATACGGGAGCCCGAGATCCTGTCTCCCCCATACATTTACTTCATGATCTTAGGTGGGTCACTTAAATCTCATGGACCTCAGTTTCCTCATCTGTAAAATGGGGATTATACATCATGGATCGTTGCAAGAATTAAAAGAGTTAATGTCTGGAACGTGTTTAGGATTATGCTTGGCTATATATATAGGTTGCATATTTTAATAAAACTAGAATCACTTTTCTGACTGGATGAGCAGTAAAAGTGGAATAGCTATTATTATCATGATTCTTTACTGGCCCCCAGGGAAGGGAGCTCTTTTGCAATTGGAACCAGCCTGGCCCAGTCTGAGCTCCCCCAGAGTCCTCCCCTCAGCCCCACTGCCCCACTCCTGACTGCTCAGCCCTCTCACAGGGATTCAGAGGAAACTTGGGTTACTGGTGAGTTACTGGTGAGCCCAGGGATTACTGCTTAGACTTGGCTCTGACCTTTAGCCTGACCCATGGGACCTCTCCTGCCTACAGTGTTCCACTGATCCAGCCGCTCCAACCAGTTGCTTCTGAACCCTTCCCTCCTCAGAGCCTTCCCATGATCTTTCCTCTTCCAGAAACATCCAGTCAAAATGCCTCCCAGACTACCCACCTTTGCCCCAAAGATCTAGCTGGTTTCCTCCCTGTTACCCGGTCACAGCTACCACACACTTGTCTTCCCTGGCAAACGGCGATAACTCTTTGACCTTTGCATTCTACAGAGCTAGGCCCTAAAACCAAATCCTCCGTCTCTATAAATACAATCTCAGCCAACCAGGCTTCAGTTTCCCCATCTGTGCAGTGGGCATAATACCTGCTGTAGAGGGCTTTGTAAGGCTTCTGTTGGATAATACGGGGGAAATGCTTGGCCTAGTCCCTGCCAGGGGTCAAGTGCTCTGTCAATGGTAAGTCAGGTGACCATTCATGTTTTACGGTTCCTGGTGAACCTGTTTACCTCCTCCATCTGCTGAACATGCCCCAAGCATGGGGGCTGCGAATCATCCTTCACCCCAGGGGTCCCTGGAGCAGCTGACCAGGGCCTGGCACCAAGGAGATGCCCAGTACACATCCAAGGACTCCACTTACATTCTGTCCTCTGGTTCTCAGCATTTGCCCAGCAAGGGGTGGGGTGGGGGGGAACCCTCTGCAGTTGGAGAAGCAGCAGCACCTAAAAGGGATGGGGAATGTGCTCCTGAGGGGCTCCTACCCACCCAGACTGCCCACCTGGGTAGGACCACCAACTATCTCCTGCTTCTGTGAGCAGCTCTTTGCTTAGGGAGCTGCTGAGCTCATTGAGAATGACAAAGCACTGGTTAAGTGTCAGGAATTGATGAGTCTCCTGCCTCTTCCTGCCCCTCCTTCTCTTTGCTCTTCTTGGCACCGTCTGGCCTGGAGACCAGGCCTACAGGCAGACGGAGTGGTGAAACTGAGCACAGATTAGTATCAGGAGATCTGAGGGCTGGCTGCTTCTGCCACCCTCTTGCGTGGGACTCTGGGCTCCATTCCGTTGGATCCATTTCCCCATCCTCAGGGCTCTTAACCTTGTGTTAAGAGCTGGGACAAGGCTGCGGGGCCAGGCCAAAGGGCTCTGCCGAGGGACTGGGCAGGAGCTGCCAGGTGGGTTGAGGTAGACAGTCTTAATAATGCATACAGCCCTGGGTTTACGTCCTAGCCCCACCTCTCACCTGCTGTGTGATCCTGGGCAGGCTGCTTACCTTCTCTGAACAACATCACCGAAATGGGATTTGACAGCACTTAGCTCTTACTGGGAGAACCCTTATTTGTCCTAGATATGTGTCTGTAACAGAGACTCCCTGGACAAGAGCATCTCTATCAAAAAGAACACAGAAATTAAAGGTGAGGGGCGCCTGGGTGGCTCAGTGGGTTAAGCCGCTGCCTTCGGCTCAGGTCATGATCTCAGGGTCCTGGGATCGAGTCCCGCATCGGGCTCTCTGCTCAGCAGGGAGCCTGCTTCCCTCTCTCTCTCTGCCTGCCTCTCTGCCTACTTGTGATTTCTCTCTGTCAAATAAATAAATGGAAAATCTTAAAAAAAAAAAAAAGAAATTAAAGGTGAAAACTTGTAGTGCAATTTGATAGTGCAATTGCATGTCTTGAATGTTATAGTTAAAAAAAAAAGGCTTGTTTTTTAATTCATTTTATTTTTCAAGTAATTCATTTTCCTTGCATTTCATAAAAGTATTAGTCTGTAACAGATTAGAAATTTTTAAAAATGGTGCTTCTCCACAGATGGCTTGAGAAGCACTGCTTTAGAGCACCTTGTAAAACAGACGTGGTAGCAATCTTGTCACAACATCTACACAGTTCTAGAGTGTGATTTCCAGGGACCTTCCGCTTCTGTGGCTCCCAAGCCTTCAGGATCAAGACCAAATCTCTTAGCCTGGCTTTTAAAGTCCTCCTTATAAAGCCCCAACCTACTTTCTCATCTGGCCTCCTTCCCCACGACACAACCTTGTAATACAATCCTGTGCTCTCCCCCTGCCTCCCCGCCCCTCTCCCCCACCCCGAACCTCCCATGCCTTCTCACTCATTCATGCCTTTTCCTATGCTTCTCCTTCCATTTGGAATGCCCTTCATTTTGCCCTGAAACTGGCAAACTCCTATACATCCTTCAAGGCCCACACCAAATGTCCCCGCTCTTGGGAAGCCTTTCTCAGTGCCACCCTTGCACCTGCCCTGGGCTCTGTAGTACAGCATGCTACTGAGAGACAGGATATTGTAGCGGTCAAGTCTACATACAAGCTCAAAAGTCAGAACAATGTGGAATGTGGACCTGACATTGCCGGTTGTGTGATCCTAGGCAGGTGCCTTTGTACCGTTGAGTTTCATTTTTCCCATCTATACAGTGGCATCTGCTGTGAGGAGTAGAGATGATGTGTGAAAAGTTCCCAGCACCGTGACCCATGGGAGAGACTCGAGATACGACAACTGTTGTTACCATTATTTCTGTGGTTGATTTCCCAGGTTGTTTTTTCTGTCTCCCAACAGACTGGTTGCTCCTTAAGAGCAGGGACAGTTGAGAGTGTCTGATGTATCTAGCTAGATGTTTCCCAGGCTCTGTGAAGGACTTTTGCACAGAGGGTGTGTTTTGGGTAAGGGAAGACCTGAGGGTTCAAAGCCCACGGTCAAGAAACAATTCTTGAGACGTCTTTGGTGCAAGGAGGTGGTTTTATCAAAGCACAGGGTTGGGACCTGTGGGCAGAAAGAGCTGCACCGGGTCCAGAGGAGTGACCCAGTGTATGCTTTCAAGTTGGGAGGGGTTTGGGGATAGCATAAGCCTCTAAGGAATGTAGAAGCAAGGTTTCTGGGATCTTGAGGGGGCTAGCTGTTGTTGGGGAAAGGTCATTTATTACTGTCTAATAAAACCTGAGTCCTGAGACCCTTCCGATGTGTATCAGTGTGCCATATGCTTGGGGGATGATTGCCAACGTTTATCTTGGGAGAGGGGGGCGGCAGGTAGAAATAAAGGAAGTTTCCAAAGGAATTCTTCCATTAAAGTAGACTTACAGAATCCTGGGCAAGGGGGGCGGGGGAAGACGAAGATTGCCTTTTGCCCTTAGCAAAGTATTAACTTCAAGGCAGCTGAGTTCCTAGAGGAATGTCACTCTGCCTGTTTCAAGGATTTGTCAGTGGGATATAGGTGATAAGGAAACATAAATTTTCTTTTGCCTTTTTTTCCCACATCACTAGTGCCTGTGGCTCCCTTGTCCAGAGGAGGGCTGATTAACTAGCTCTACGGATTAAAAAAAAAAAAAAAATCCTTGATTTTTTTATTTTGTTTTATTTTATTTTATTTTTTTGCTGGTTTCCATGCAGTAAAAACACCCACCAAGGCCGCCAAGTTACCAAAAGTTTAACAACCCGCTTACAAAGTTCCTGAATATTTTTCTTTTAAGATTTTATTTATTTATTTATTTGACAGAGAGAGAGAGAGACAAAGATCACAAGCAGGCAGAGAGGCAGGCAGAGGCAGAGAGAGAAGCAGGCTCCGCACTGAGCAGAAGGCAATGGCTTAACCCACTGAGCCACCCAGGTGCCCCAAGTTCCTGAATATTTTAACAGTCTACTCCTGTGAACCACCCAGCTCCAGCACCCAGTTCCAGCACAGCACCCCTCTGGGTGTGACTACTCTGAGCCAAACGGCAGCCAGAAAGGCTGGGACCCATAGTTGAAAGACAGGCTGCTTCCCGTGCCCTCTGCCCCGGCAACCCATTGAGGGCCACCCAGGGAAGGGCCATAAGGTCGGCAGGCTCCATACAGAGGTCCTCACTCATCCCCTCCCCCAAGCCTCCAGCCTCTTTGCTCTCTGTGAAATCTCCCATCCTTCTCCTCCCTCCACAGGAAGAACAGCAGGTGGGCCAGTGGGCCCAGATGATCCATCAATGACTCCTGGGCGCCTGGGCAACGGGGGGGGGGGGGGCAACCTGGGCAGCCAACAGGGGCCTCTTTGCAATAATGCTGTCCCTACAGCTGCTGCAGGTAACCCTGGTCACCTTGTCCCTTGGTCACAGTGGGGAGCAAAGAAAACTTGTGCAGAACCTCCTCTCACCTCCCCACCCTCCTCCTCTCCTCTGGTCGAGCCCTGCCTCTGGGTCTTTGCCTCTGCACTTCCCTCTGTTTGGAATGCCCTCTCCCTCTGCCCCGCCCCTACTTTCTGCCCAGTTCAATGCCCAGCTGCAACAGTCCTTCAAGAGGTCATTCACCAGCAGAAGTCTCCAGACCCCCTCTGCAGGTGCAGTTGATGTCCCTTTTCCCGCTGCTTTGCCCAGCTGCCCTGCCCCTCCCCCTGCAGCAGTGGTTCCCCTTGGGATGCTCTTTTAAAATGCAAAGATCTGGCAACAACACCCTCTGAGGTGGGAATCTGGGCCATAGGACATTTAAATATAGAGGACTGAGAACCTGACCCTATCTTAACTCACCAGGACGGTGGCTGATTCACCCCGAGGCTTCTAACCCCTCACCAGGACCACGCGCTCAGTCTGCCTCCGTGGGATGGAATCCAGTGTCCACTGCTGAGGTCTCCCAGTCTGGAGAGCCCATCCTCCAGGCCCAGCTAAGGGTTACTCTGTACGGAGGGGAGGGGGGCTGAGCACCACATACCCCGCAGGTGAGCTTTGGACTGAATTGTGTCTCCACATCCCCCCAACAATTCATATGTTGAAGCTCCCCAGTGTGGTTATATGGGGACGTGGGGCTCTCGGGAGATGATGAGGGTTAAGTGAAGTCAAGAGTGAGGGGACCTAATCTGATAAGGTTGGTGACCTCCGTAAGGACAGGAAAGAAAGAGATGAATTGCGGGCGCTGTGGCAAGGCTAGGTGAAGACCGTAACAAAAGAAGTGCCTGTCTGTAAGTCCGGAAGAGAGCTCTTACCAGGAACTGAATTGGCGGGACCTTGATCTTGGACTTCTCAGCCTTCTAATCTGTGAAAAAAAAAAAAAAAAAACCCACCACAGTTTCATTTCAGCCATCCAGTCTGCAGCTTCTGTTCTGGCAGCCTGGGCCAAATGAGGCCCCCATGCTGTGTCCTGTGCTTGGAAGGATTTTCCCCTGATCTCACGGTGGCTCCTTATGTCTCTCAGATTTCAGCTGAAATGACATGTTGGAGGGGCCCTGCTCCCACCTCACCAGAAGCTGGAATCTAGGGTCTCCTGCCTAACTCCCTGAGCCTTGAACCCTAGGTGGCATCCTGGGGCCTGAACTATATGAGTTGTTTATAAATATCCAGAATCTGACCACACATCCTTCCAGGCCGGTCCACGCCACCATCACCCGTCTCCCGGACAACTACAGTGGCCCCCTGTTTGTCTGCCTGCCTCCTATGGTCTCCTCAGAACCCTGCAGGAGCCCCCCTAAGTCTGACCATGTCATTCCTCTACTGAAACCCCTTCCTTGGCTCCCGCTTTCTCTGAGACCAAAAGCCGTCATCCCTAAACTGTCCCCCAGGGCCTTGCAGAACTGGCCCCTTCTCCAACCTCTCCATCCACATGTCCTCCTGGCCGCCCCGTGGATGCATCAGGCATGCGCCCAAGCCAGGGCCTCTGTACATGTGGTTCCCTCTGCCCATAACACCCTTCCCTTGGAAATCTGCGTGGTTCGTTCCTTCTCATTCTTCGTCTTTGCTCAAACATCATGTTCTCACCAAGGCCTTCTCTGAACATTTGTTGGGAATGAACGCCTTTCCTAAACCCTCCAGGGCTGGCTTCTGGGAGCACCACCAGCCCACAAGCATAGGACCCTGTGCTCAGAAGGGCCCCATGCTTCCCACTTTATGTTCCACCAGCACTGTCTTGAGGTTCTTGATAATTTTATCTTCGGATCTGTGTGTTGTAAGTGAAATCTGATGGACAAGGGAGTGTGCACCAGGAACTTGGCCTCAGCTCACACACAGGCTGCCTGCTCGCCACCCATTCATACCTCTGGCCCCAGTCTGCCTCCTCTCTCTGGCCCCACCCAATTGTGGCTGTCTTGGGTGCCTGGCAGGACCCAGATCACAGGCACCGGACAGGGGCGGGGGAGGTCAAGGGCATGCACCTCACAGTGTCTTGGGCCAGGGCATGGCCATTCCTACCCTTCACTGGCAGCGTCACAGCACATCTGGTAGGTGATTGGCCAGAAGCCACATCTCAGTGGGGGTAAGACCCTGATCCAGGTACTGAGCACATTCTAGAATGGAAGTTTAAAGACCCTTGGGTGTTAACCATCTGCCAACAGTTGCAGCAGTAGACCCATGGGAAGAAGTTGAGATCCACGGGCCCCACCTTCATCTGGGGTGATACGCATCAGTCCTGAATCTTGTGGAAGGGATGGTTTGGTAGGGGGAGCTTGGTGGCCGTCAGGCTCTGGAGAGTGGACGTGTCCCTGATAGTGGGGCAGGGTTCCTGGGAACCCAGAGACCTGAGGTCTCTCTGTGCCCAGGAGAGCTCCCTTACTCTGGCTGGGTGGCTGGGCAGATCAGCTCTTCCTCTTTCCAGTCCTGTTTGGCCTCTTCTGGCAGGTTTGGGGCACCCTTGGGGACAAGCCATGAAATAGAAATTGTGTAATTTCTATGATTCCACATACGAGTTGAATGCTCTAATATTTTCATTTCAAAGCTGACATTGCACAATAGAAAAAGGTAAAACCCATGCTGATAATTTAAATTGACGGTATTTTTTTAATCTTTTTTTTTTTAAGATTTTATTTATTTATTTGACAGAGATTACAAGAAGGCAGAGACGCAGACAGAGAGAGGAGGAAGCAGGCTCCCCGCTCAGCAGAGAGCCCGATGCAGGGCTCGATCCCAGGACCCCGAGATCATGACCTGAGCTGAAGGCAGAGGCTTTAGCCCACTGAGCCACCCAGGTGCCTCTAAATTTAAGTTTTTTTCTTTACCTTGCATGACATTAAATAGCAAGTAGAAAACAGTGACAAGTCGAGAGACAAGAGAGAGATGGGCGCCTGGGTGCTGCCTTAGGCTCAGGTCATGATCCCTGGATCCTGGGACTGAACCTTTGCTCCTTGCTCCACATGGAAATTGCTCCCTCTCCCATTCCCTCTGCTTGTGTTCCCTCTCTTGCTCTCTCTCTCTCTCTCTCTCTCTCAAATAAATAAGTAAAATCTTAAAAAAAGAGAGAGAGAAGCGAGACTGCAGAAAGAAGGGGAAAAAAATCTCCTGCGTACATGTAACAGCTTGTTTCCTCTGCTTTTAGAACAAGCCCCACGTTCTCAGTTTGCACGGGGCTCCACAGCTTATGGAATCAGCCTCATCTCCGGCACTCCTGGTCCTGTTGTGTTGTTTTGTTTTTACAACACTCGCTGTATCTTGGCACTACAGAACTGACTCATTTTTTGTGGTTGTCTTTTCTGGTCTGCTTCCCCCACCAGCATGTGGGGCCCCTGGAAGGTGGCATTTTTTTCTGTTTGGTTCATGGCTGGATCCCGAGGCTACCAAGGTGACCAGGACACCATAGGAACTGCAGAAATGTTCAGGGAATGTTGAACGAAACGATGCTACCTGGGAAGACTGAGGCCCATTGGGTCCTTCCCCTCCCAAGCTCCTCCCCAAGGTCTGTTTTGTCTGTTTTGGCCAAGACGGTTCCTATTAGAACTTTGTGCTTCCAGCATTTCCTTTCCAGAGCTTTCGTGTCTCCTGCCAGCCCCAGCTCTGTCGGTGCGAATGGTGGCAGCTCTGCAGGCTGCGAGGAGCCTACCAGGTGCCTGGACCAGAGGCTTCTCTCCTTCCTGGAATTCCTTAGGTCATTTCCATCCATTGTCTTTGGCTATAGCTTCTTGAATTAGTCTTTCCACCTTGGGAGGGCTCCCTTGCTGGTTTCCCCATCTGCATCCAGGTCCAAATCCTTTTTGGCTCCAAATCCTTTCTTGGGGTTTCCTTGGCCCTTCCGCCTCTAAGGGCCAGGGTGACCTTGGGCAAACGTCCAGCTTTCCTCTGGGGAGGCCCTTGTGAGATGAAGGGGGGCTGCTCTTGCCCTTCCCCCAGGGAAGGGCGGCGGGGGCAGAGTCCTTTAGAAGAACAATGGCGGAGAAAATGGCAGTTGCTTCTGTTGCCTGTGAGTGTCTGTCGGCCCTGAACCCGGGTGCCAGGTGACCCCTTTAGTTACACAAGAAACCGTCCTGCTTCACTGCTGCTACAAGCAACCCCGGCCATTCAGTCATTCTGCAAACGTGTGATGGGACAGAGCCCATCTGTGGGAGTCCCAGACTTTGCTCCCCCTTTCTCCTAAAGAGCATTCGGGTTGTGACTATTCAGCCGGCCTCTCTCCTTTCCCACCTCTCTCTTTTTTTTTTTTTTTTTAAAGATTTTATTTATTTATTTGTCAGAGACAGAGGGAGAGAGAACGAGCAAGCACAGGCAGACAGAGAGGCAGGCAGAGGCAGAGGGAGAAGCAGGCTCCCTGCCGAGCAAGGAACCCGATGTGGGACTCGATCCCAGGACCCTAGGATCATGACCTGAGCCGAAGGCAGCTGCTTAACCAACTGAGCCACCCAGGCGTCCCCCCACCTCTCTTATTTATCGTAGGACTCAACTGCTCTTTGCTGAGGCAAGGAAACCCCCAAACAAAGCAGTGTGAGGAGGACAGGAGTGTATGCCCCTAGAGAGACCTGCTCCCTTTCCCCGGGAGACTTCTGCCCCAGGCTCTGTCGGTCCCACCCCGGGTAGTAGCCCTGTGGGCCCCCAGGCAGCAGGGAGGAAGGGGAGGGCACACGGAGACCCAAGGCCTAGGGCTGAAAGTGACTTCCATCCCTGCAGTGACATTCTGGTGGCTGGGACTTGGTCCCAGGGCCACTCCTGGGAGGGAGGGAGGGAGGCGGGGAATCAGCAGGTCTAGCAGAGGAGGAGGGGCCCAGGGCTGGGAGGACAGCCCGCTGATCCGCAACACCTCCTGTCTCCCCATAAGGTGACTCTGGCTTTTGGACAATCTGGTTTCCAGGTTTTGTGTCATGGAGTGGAAAAGAGAGGAAAAGGGACAGAAATGCAGTGGGAAGAGGATTTTAAGGGTATTAGAGAGACACAAGTCACAGCTGGAATTATTTTTAAATTACTTTTGCTTAATGGTCTGTGTCTTATTAAGTGCTCTGGCCTCGTGGTGCAGGGATGACTGGGCCCCCAGGGGTCCCTGGAAATGTGGGTTACACGTGCCCAGTGCACTTGTAATCTCCCAGGCCCTGTGCTGAGACTGAGGCCACAGGACACGCTTTCTGCCCTCCAGGAATCCACAGTCCAATGGGGAAGACAGATGCAGGATTAGAGGCAAGTCCAAGCTGCTGAAAAGACGCTGAGGGAATTAACTTGGGCTTGGCAGGGTGGGGGAGGGGTGGGCAAGAAAGGACTTAAAAGGGACATCATGTGCTAGGGTTACCTCTGCCTGTGGGAAACACTCCATTTTCTAACACATTGTGCTCAAGAGATGCAAAGCAAAGGGAAGAAGATGAAGTCAAGATTGCAGAAACTCAGGTCGTGGCCCGGCTGTTGTGCATCCTAGGGCAAGTCCCTGTCCCTCTCTAATCACCTTTGTTCCATGCCATGTGCTGGGCCACTGTTGGCATGGTCTGCACTCTTGGAGGAAGTACTGAAAGGCTCAGTTACCGACGGACAAAATACAGGAAGGTGACCTCTTCTCCAGGCTGATGCGGATCCCATGCTCGGACACATGGGGTGGAGATGGGTAGATTTCAGCCACACTTCCCCCCTGGCTTCCCACCCTTGTTCAGTGCACAGGTAGCAGCTTTGCGGATCGGCTCCCGAGATGCTGTGTGATCCCAAGGGGTTAGCTTCTGTGGGGTTCCCCAGAACCCCAATAATCCCTGGAACACCTGCTCACCAGCAGGTTTCCTTTTTCCTGGGCTCTGCCACAGGTGCAGAGCTCACATGGGGCAAGCCAGGCACCTAGGGCACATGGTTAAGGAGACAGTCATGGTCGCGGTGACCATTGACAATGGGTGCCTCCTTAAATTTTGCACACAAGGCACCTCACCTGCCTCACCTTAGTTTTAGCCCCATTCTATTGGGTTCCCACAGATCTGGGCAGGTGGTGGTAGCTTTTCAAAGGAAGGTGCTGGAAAACCACCTGAGACTTGCTAAGGAGGTTTCTCTCAGCAGCGGGGAGCCATGGAGGGGACTGCTCCCAGAAGAGGAGACACAGGGCAGGTGGACCATGGTCCGGGGAATGGGGTGGGGTGCCAGGAGAGACTCTGTGCCTGAGAACCTCGACTTTAGCTAGAACAGCAGGGGGAGACGGGGAGGGCCAAGTAACCAGGCCCCTTGCTTGTGATTTGAGAGGTCTGAGAGGAGACTATGCTTCTGGGCCCTGAGGAGGCAGCCTCCAAGGGTGGCCTCCACTCAGATGTCCACCTTCGGGACCTCCAAGGCCCACCCCAGGGTGGCTCTGGAGGCAGCGAACTTGACACCCGATGCTCTGTGAATTCCAGACTCAGGCCATCTCGAGTCAGTTAGGACATGTCCAGGCCGTGGTCCCTCCAGCAGGGGAAGCCAGGACGAAGTCAGCCTCGCCTCCCGGACCTGGGGAAAACCTGATTGCCTCTTGAACTTCCCAAATATCCAAACCCACTTTCCCTTCTGCCTGGACTGATAGCTGCTGAGTGTTTTTAGAAAAATCAACTCATCGTCACTTAAATAATTTATCTTCAAAGGAAACTATGTAAACGGGAAACTTGCAGGATGGCCATAAATAGAAGCTTTGCAATCGCACGAGGACAATGTTAATCGAGTTGTGTTCTGAAATTCTGGCTGGGTTCTGGTGCCCCGAGTGTTCTGAATTCGAGGGCCAGTCTTTGTGTTCAAAGGGAGGTTAGCAAAGGTCAAAAACATCAGAAAGAAGGATGGTATCCACCTGAGACTCCCCTTTCATGTCAGGAATGGAACCATAGTCTCCCACTGTGAGTCTGAGTCCTTTAATGTGGCATTCGTGCCTGTCTACCTCATTTCACAAATGTGTCCCCTCCTTTTTAAAAATGGCTCCCAGGAAGTCCCGAGCATAGGACAAGAGCTACCTTTCAGAGCTGGAGTGGGAGTTGCTGGTGCCTCTGGTTCTGGGAATGGGCTGGGCCCTGAGCTACACCCCAGCCTCAGCCTGGTTACTCCTGTCTCAAGCGAGTCTTGGACAGGTTGGTCTCGATAGCCCTTTAACCTCAGTCATGTAGGAGCGGACACAATAGTAGGTGCTCAATAAATGCATGAATGCAGAGCTCTTGGAAGAGAGATGGGTCAGACCTCAGGAGCGTCTGGGGGTCTGGCTATGGTGGGGGCTCCCAGAGAGGCTGGTTCATCTCAGGATCCAGCCTCAGCCCTGACAGGGGGAACCCCAGTTCAGTGGGCCTGGAGTGAGAGGGTTGGGGCAGACACGGTCCCAGAGAGAGGCCACTGGGAGGGATGGGTGTGTGCACAAGAGAAGCTTGTGGGTTTGGCGCTACAGTTTTGTGGTGACAACTGTTTCCCACGACTAAAGCGGTGATAAAAACAGGAAGTATCAAGCCGCGGAGACCTTCCTCGATCCTACCAGCCCTCTGTCTCCTCCACATCCTCACACATCAGGCTGGTAACCTGTCTGGTGTGAGGCCTTCTGAGAAGTCCCAAGAATCTCTGAGCATTTGACCCGCCTTGCTGCCCATGTCTCAGGCACCATGACCACAGGGGGGCACCGGCTCTGTGGGGGGCGGGGGTGGTGCCTGGCTTTCTGGTCCAGCTCTGCCATCCTCTCACTGAGTGACATTGAGCAAATTTCCAACACCCCCCACTCCACCCCAGCCCTGGACCTGGATTTCCTCATTACTGAATGGAAAAGGCTGGATATCTGACTGCCAAGGGCTCTTCCTTCCCAGGCATCCCGCAGGATCCTGGGGACAGCAGGAGAAGTGACTGGGGAGACTGGAGAGGAGAGGTTGTCCCTGTGGCAGGAACAAACATGAGCCCAGTTCCCTGCAGACTCCAGATCCAGGGCACACGCACCCATACTCACACACACTCCCACACAGACACACAGACACCCCTCCCCCCCACAACACATACACATGGCATGGGCACAGCTCCATCAGTGAAAGTGAGAGAAAGCACAAGTCATATAGCTGACAATGCCGGCCGGGATCAGGCGCCACAGAGAAGGACAAAAGAGCCGGGCCCCCCATGCCCTTGGAGGGCCCCTGGTCCAGGGAGACAGACCAGCTTGCAGGAACAACAACACAGAGAAAGGCATTATAACAGGGACTGGTGGTTTTGGGGTGGAAGAGAACAACTCTACAGGAGCTGGTGGGGGGGGCTTGACCATTGTTTACCCATTGTTTATGTATTATTTATCATCATTATTATTTATTTTAATTTTTTATAATATTGAGATAGAATTCATAGTACATAAATTTCACCATTTTAAAGTACGCAATTCAGTAGGTTTTTAGCATGGTCACAATGTTGTGCAACGGCCCTACTAATTCCAGAACATTTCCGTCACCCCAGAATGAAACACGGTACCTCTCAGTAGTCGCTCTTGGTTCTTCCCTCCCCGCTGCCCCTGGCAGCCGCCAGTCTACGTTCTGTCTCTTTGGATTTGCCTATTCCGGACAGTTCATGTAAAAGGAACCCTGGCGCCTGAGACCTTTTATGACTGGCTTTTTCCCTTGGCATAAGTGTTTTCAGGTTCATCCATGATCACGTATCAGTACTTCACTCGTTTTCACGGCTAACTAGTGCCCCGTGTATGGTCACACCACGAGTTGTTTAGCCATTCGTTCCCTGATGGATGTTCGGGTGGTTTCCACTTTTTGGCTATTATAACCC
This sequence comes from Mustela putorius furo, assembly GCF_011764305.1. Taxonomy (NCBI): domain Eukaryota; kingdom Metazoa; phylum Chordata; class Mammalia; order Carnivora; family Mustelidae; genus Mustela; species Mustela putorius. The sequence goes on along the minus strand of NW_025422005.1, from coordinate 18,525,852 downwards.
ATCATGTATCAAGTTCTTTCTCCCAGGCACCATTTCAAGAGTTCCTCAGCATCATCCCACATAGCCCTTCGCTCCAGTCCTTTGAGGGGGGTACCCTCTTAATCCCCTTTACGCAGACAGGATTTGCCTCAGTGTGGCACTGTGTGCATTGGGACTACGCGGCTCCCTTCCAAGCCACAGCACTTTATTGTGAAAGTGAGACCCTCCAGGGCCCCATCGAGTTGACTGAATGGATTGAGTAGGGAGATGTTCCTCCGGCCTGTGTGTCTGAGTGCTGGCCTGGGGCAGAGCTCCCAGCAAGCCACAAAGGACACGGGCAGTGCCTGAGAAAGCAGCCTTTGCTTTTTTTTTTTTTTTTTTTTGACAGAGAGAGATCACAGTAGACAGAGAGGCAGGCAGAGAGAGAGAGAGGGAAGCAGGCTCCCTGCCGAGCAGGGAGCCCGATGTGGGACTCGATCCCAGGACCCTGAGATCATGACCTGAGCTGAAGGCAGCGGCTTTAACCCACTGAGCCACCCAGGTGCCCCTGAGACTGGGGCTCATTTGTTACTGCCGTAGTGCCTCGCCTTCCCTGACGGCCATGGCGCTTCCATGGGCTGAGACCCCGGCCTCCTCTGTGCACGGAAGCAATGTCCAGGCTTGCGGATGCACACACAACAGAGCTTGAGGTCAGGCTGAGGGCAGGCAGTGTGGCTTGAATTTCCAAAGACTTGGCGAGTACATTTTGGGAGCTGATCTTCTTGAAGGTTCTGTCACACAGTGGCCAAAACTTTACCCAGATAAGACTCTCAGTCGTGGATCAGGCTCCCCCTGGAGGTTGTTTCCAGATGCCCCTTTGCACTCCTTGAGAACAACCACTCACCTTGGCAGATAATCAGAACCAAAGTAAGTACTGATGGAGATACATCATGGAGCACTTTTCATATTTGTATATATGTTAACCTCCTGGCCACTTTCTGGGACAGCTACCGTTATCACCCCCAATTTCCAGATGAGGAAAGTGAGACTCAGAGAAGTAAAGAGACTGGCCCAAGGTCCCCAAACAAATAGGTGGGAAAGGTAGAGTTTGAACCTAGGTCTGCCTACTTCTAGAGCTCACGTTCAACTCACTATCTTTTGACCACGAAGGTCCTCTTGCTGACCTTTGAGCAACTTGGCATCTACCAGTGTCTTATGCTGGAACTGACCATCAGGTCTTCCAGGGAAATGACACCATAGCATATAGACTGAGCCCACGGTTAAAGGTCAAGAGCCTTGGGTTCAAGTTTTTCTTTTTCTTTTTTTTTTTTTAAAGATTGTATTTATTTATTTGATAGTCAGAGGTCACAAGTAGGCAGAGAGGTAGGCAGAGAGACGGGGGTGAGAAGCAGGCTCCCTGCTGAGCAGAGAGCTGGATGCAGGGCTCCATCCCAGGACCCTGAGATCATGACCTGAGCTGAAGGCAGAGGCTTAACCCACTGAGGCACCCAGGTGCCCCTGGGTTCAAGTTTCTGATCCTGCTTTAACTTACTCCATAGCTTAGGGCAAATTCCTCCCCCTCCCTGGGCCTCAGTGTTCACATCCATGAAATGGGATATTTTGACTAGATCAGCGGTTCTCATGTTAGCTGGACATCCAATGCTGCTTAAAAAACTGATTGATGGGCCCTTCCCCAGATCTGCATTATCAGGTCTGGGAATCCCAAATCTGTAAGTGATTCACACCCCAAGCAAGGCCTGGGAACCCTGCTACTAGGGACCTTCCCTAGCTCAGCCTATGAGTTTATGGAAGCAGAAGAAACCAACCCAGTAATCATGTTGGACAGTCTGAGTCAAAGACCAAATGCAACACTTTCTGGACAGTGTGTTGTGGAAGAATTCAGAAGGAAGTCGGTTGGACTGTGAACGTTGGGGTGGGAGGAAGGTAGAAGCAGAAGCTGGCTTCAGTCCGTTTTCATGGTTTCATTTTCTCTGCGGAAGAAAATCACATTTCCAGTGGAATGACCTTTCTTGGCCTCTTTGCAGTTAGAAGGGGTGGTCCTGGCTAACGAAGGAGGTAGAAGTGATGAGTGTCAGCTCCAGGCCTGGCCCTAAAACTCATGCATGCTCCCTTCCCATTCTGTGGTGAACTTGGACATGAAGCGGGGCTCCAGGGGGATGAGAAGCACCCCCAGCCCACCACTGCGTGGATGGCTGGATGAGGCCGCAATGAGCTCAGACTGTGTTGAAGGATAGAGATGATGGGACTGCTTGTTGTAGCAGCTGGTGGTACTCAGCCTTCTACAGCCTGGAGGAGGAAGTGGGACCAGAACAGGCTCTGAGAAGGCAAGTAAGGTTTGGACACACGGACATTCCAGAGGGAAGGAACAGAGGGAAGTTCCAGAAGCAAGCGGGTGGGAGCAAGACCAGGCTAGAGAGAGATTTGGTGTGACTGGTGTGGAAGGCCACACTGGTGTGCTGGAGTCAGCTCACACCCGCGCTGGAGAGCCAGCCCTTAGCAACCTTTCCCAGCTCTGCGCTCAGTGACAGCCCTCACTTTAGTAGCATGAAATTGGTCATGGTGGGAGTATTTACACCATGGCAACCAGCAAATGCTATAAGCCAGGGCTTTTTTTCTCCTATGGTTATATAGTTATCAGCGTGCTACTGGTTGTACCCACATGCAAATGGGTCCTGCCCATCTGAGAGGCAGTGGGAGGACCAGAGCCCCTGCCGCTGGGTCTAATTCTTGCCCTGCTGAGCTGAGTGGCTTGGGACAACTGAACGTCACCTTTGAGTCTCAGATTCCTCATCTGCAGAATGAGACTACTAACCGTACGCCCTTCACGAGGCTGCTTGTGGACAATGAATGAGATCATGTATGTGGAGCCCTGCCTGCTCTCAGGACCACCATTCCCATGCACAGGACAGCCTCTTAGAAGTACCTGCAGCTCTCTGGAAGCTTCCTCTGGCCGGAGAGCATGTTCACCAAGCCAGGGCCAGTTTGCCAACATACAGCAGGCTGGGGAGTGCTGGGACCTTGAAGTCTTTGGAAACAGTCCTCAGCCAAGGGTGGGTGGGAGCTGGTGGGCAAAGAGCCCAGCCCTCTCACCTCTTCATTAGGACAGATCTGAGGCCCACACTGTCTCCTGGAAGTCTCCAGAGGGGCTGAGCCTTGCCTATCCCGACTGCAGCCTGTTCACTAAGCTAGTCTGACATGGATTCTTTCTTCCCTGCCTCAGTTTCCTTCTTCCTTACCGGTGCTTCTTGGGATCACTGCCCAAAGGAACTTCTCCCCATCCTTATCTCAGGGTCTGCTGCTGGGGGAACCCAACCCAGAGAGCAGCCAAGATGATCAATAACCAGAATCACCTCTTTTTGTGCCAGGAGATTTACATGGTGAGATCCCATCTGAAGTTGGCTGGTCCTTACAGAAACCCGACGAGGCAAACAAGGGATTATCCAGTCCATTTGGCAGAGGGAGACACTGAGGCTCAGAGAAGAGCAGTGATTTGCTCAAAGACGTACCACCATGAAGGGCTAAAACGAGGGTGTCCGTGTTCCAAGTTTCTAGCTTTGAATTGCTCTGGGCTCCTGGAGGGCCCTGAGCTGGCTGGGAGGGTGGTCTCTACCCCTCGGACTCTTCTCCCCTGAGGGTGAGGTTACCTCTGGTCCCACATGGGCCTGGGACTGTGAAGGGCAAATGGGCTGGTGGGAGGAATGGCCGGTTATTAAGTCCATCTATCACTCTGCAGGTCTGACCTCATTCTGTCCTGGGAAAGCTAGTTCTGCCCGGGGTGGCTGTGAGGGTAGGATGGGGCCGGAAGGGTAGGTGGGGGCCTGCGAGGCCAGACTGGCTAGGGTGGGATGAGGTCAGAGACAGCTCCTGGCTCTCTGTGTCCAGACAGTGTGAGAGCAGCCAGGGGCCCAGGGACAGGCAGAACCATTGTAATGCAGTTGACCACGGGCACCTCCCTGGGGCAATGGCCTAAAGAGGGAGCCCTCTTGGGTGTCCCTGCCTCTAATTAACTCCCCATCACTGCCTGAGCCCTCCAGACCCAGGATGCCAAACCCAAAAAGATAGGGGTCAAGGGCAATATAGTGGCCATGACATGAACTTGGCTGTGCCCATGGAGGCCTACCACTTTACTATCTAGTGAGCACCAGCAGTGTGCAACACATGACCCATTTCATCCTCAGGCCACGTGAGGAAGGGTTAGGGTTGAGTTCTGGAGCCTGAGGGACTCAGGTCAGAATGCAGGTCCCACCCCATGGGCGACTGTGCACCACCTTCCCTGGCTAACCTTAGCCCCCACATGGGTGAAATGTGGCTAATAATAACCCTCATATCATTGGAGGAACGTGGTGAGGATTCGGTGGTAGATCTGTGTGACTTGCTCAACTCAGAGCCGGGCACACGGGACACTTCGTAAGTGACAGCAACAGCGATGACATTAGCACCTGGGCTGCACAGGGTGCTGTCCTGAGCCCTTTCCATGGTTGTCAGCCACACTGAGGGGGAGGGACTATTGTTAAGCCTCCTCTCACAGGTAAGGGAGCCAGAGTTCCAAGGGGTGAAGTCACCAGCCCATGGTCACACCGCTGCTGCCAGGTGGCAGAGGTGGGACTTGAATTCAAGTCTCTGTGCCTTGAGGGTCCGACTAGCAAAACCCTCACCCCCCTTTGTACCCCCACACCCAGTAAGTGAGGCTAAAAACCCACTGGCTCATCTCTTCGGTCCTTGAAGAGATGCTGCTGTGCAGAGCTTTGCCAGAGGCTCACAGAGGTCAAGGCACCAGCCCTGGGCTGCAGACAAGATGGGACGAGAGCCGGGACTGCCACCAGGGCCTCTGGCTCTCTGGCCAGGCCTCATGTGGAGCCCTGGATGTCATCCGCAGCTCTGCTCTGGCCTCGCAAGGCAGGGTGTCTTATCCGCAGGCCCTGCCCCCACCTCGCCCGCTCCTGTGGAAGGGAGGGAGCCCCCGCCGGATCCCCAGGCCACTGAAGTGTGGGATTGAGACCCCATTCTTTTCTCTGCCACTAGAAGGTAATTTGCCTGGAACACGTTGAGCACTTAAAATATTTGGTCACATGGCCACCGTCTAGGTTACCATGGTGACCTCTCTTTGAATTTGCTTCCTAGGGGGAGTGCGTAATAATTAATACATCACTTAGCACTGCTGCCCACAGAGAATGTGGGGGGCATCCCAGACTTGCCCTGGGACTGACTTCCCCAGGGGAAGAGCCTTCCCCTCGAAGCAGGGTCCTGGGGTTCCCCAAGGAGTCACCTGTCACCCTGTCCACCATTTCAGTGGCCCTGGCAGCCAGGTCATGGGAGCTGGGGTAGATTAGAGAGCCTCTTTTTACCAAGGGGGGACTCGAAGCTCACGAGAGTAAGTGACTCACTCGTTCAAGGCCATAGGACAGGATCCAGGCAGCCTTAGCATCAGGCCGGAAGGCTGGTTTCCTAAGCTGCAGGACAGGCTCTCAGGGAAGCCCAGCCCTGAATCTCTTCCCTTCCTAAGTGCACTTGAGGCGTGTGAGAGGGTGAAACATTGCCCTCTCTGGACGCCAAGGAGGAGGGGCTGATGGCCTGTGCTCAGTCATCGACCGACCGACCGTTCAGACCCAGGCGGATTATGAGATGGGGCAGGACGTCAGGAACCAGGCTTGGGGGGAGGCTGGAGGAGCAAGCGGATGGACTATGATAGGAGAGGAGCCTGGGAGGGAGCTCCGGGCAATGAGGGCTTGGCCATTTCTGGAGAGGGACCCCAAGCGGGGGAAGGGCAATGCGGGGGCATTCTGCCTCTGTGCTCCTCTCCACCCGCTCCTCCCCTTCATTTCTTGGTCTCTGCTCACTCCAGCTCCTGATGAGAAGTGGAAAGACATAGAGTAGCGGCACCTGGGTGGCTCAGTGGGTTAAGTCTCTGCCTTCAGCTCAGGTCATGATCCCAGGGTCCTGGGATCAAGCCCTGCATGGGGCTCTCTGCTCAGCAGGGAGCCTGCTTCCCCCCCTCTCTCTGCCTGCCTCTCTGCCTACTTGTGATCTCTCTCTCTGTCAAATAAATAATTAAAATCTTAAAAAAAGAAAGAAAGACAGACATAGAGTAGAAAGAATAAGAAGTCTCTTGAATCCAGATTCCATCCCTTTTCTCTGATGAGGAAATTGAGGCTCAGAGAGACCTTAGAGAGGTCCACAGACCCACAAGCAGCACACCGTCAGCAGGAATTTGAACGCACGTCAGTCTGTAGCATCTGAACTCCTAACCATTACCCTTGGGCTGGATTCTCTGTTCCCACATTCCCCTTGGGGGCGGGGCTGAGGGTTTGGGAGGTGTTAGCACGGATAGAGAATGGAAGGGAATATGGGTGGGCTTGAGGTTGCCCAGGGCTGATGAAGAGCAGGACAAAGGGAGGAGGAGAAGGTCGACTTCTTTGCTGGGAAACTGGAGCAGGCACAGCCCAGGCAAAAACCTGGGAGCTTAGGAGCTTCAGCTCTGGAGGTTGGGTTATAGCAAAAGGAAACAGGGAAGAGGAGTGTAGGGAATGGCTTTGTTATCTCCAGCCAGGGTCAAAAATTGAGCTTGCAGTGTTTTGTTCATTGTGAACAAACCTGGGACTTTAGTATGCTGCCACCAGGTGGCGGTGTAACTTGGCTGCTCACAACATTGACGTCCATTAAAATAAAAATTTCAGTCATTTTTCAAAAAAGATAAAAGTCTAAAGAATTAGATTTATACATTTTGTCAAATAATTTTTTAAAATGAAGATATTTTATGAAGAAAACATCTGAATATAAGTCAGTTCTTTCTTCCTTGACCTTTAATTTTTATCTATCTACCTAACTCTAAAACATCTGCCTGACTTGGGTCAACAATTACAGCACATTGCTAATGTTTTTATGCCAACTCAACATACTGGAAAGATCAGAGAAAGTGGAGTCAGCTTCATCCCTCACTTCAATTAGCCCAACTCCAGAGGTAGCTGCTTACCAAACCCCAGATCACCCCACATCTGTACAGCAGACTTTCCATACACCGCGGATCTCCTCCCACTGGGTTTTAACCCCTCTTTTTTTTTTTTTTTTAAGATTTTATTTATTTATTTGACAGAGATCACAAGTGGAGAGAGGCAGGTAGAGAGAAAGGGAGAAAGCAGAATCCCTGCTGAGCAGAGAGCCCGATTCGGGGCTTGATCCCAGGACCCTGAGATCATGACCTGAGCCAAAGGCAGAGGCTTAACCCACTGAGCCACCCAGGCACCCCTGGGTTTTAACTCCTGACTCCCTGCCACATCAGAAGGTGAATTCCTCCAGGCAGAGACTGTGGCCCGTGCATCTCTGTACTTGCCCCAGATCTTAACCGTAATACCTGGCACATGGATAATGACCAGCAGTTTGTTGAATGAATAAGTGAATTTCCATTTCACAGATGAGGAAACTGAAGCCCCAGAGGGGAAATGATGATGATGATGATGATGATAATGATGATAACTGATATCTGTTATGTATCTACTATGTGCCAGAAATGTGTTAATTCATTTAGTTTCCACAATAATTCTAGGAGGTAGATACTAGTATTACACTTATACGTTAGGGAACTGGGTCTTAGAGACATTTGGCATGGAGAGATGAGAGCAACCATCATCCACCCATCCATCCATCCATCCATTTATTTATTTAGGAAAGTTTTGCTGCAGCTAGATGCTGGATATCTATGGGATCCCTGGTCCATGCTAGGCCCTGTGGTCAGTGAGCACCAGGAAAGCACTGCCCTATGTTCCCTCTTTACCCTGGCCAGCCTAGCATGAGGCTCTTCACCCAATGCCTGGTATACAACCTGTGGGACGCCCACCGAAATTGGCTCCTGCCATCTTGAATCTCCCACCCAACCAGTGGCAGGTTGGGTGGGAGAGAGAACAAGCGCTCTTTCGCAGGAGATGGGTAATGTTTCTTCGCCTACCTTTGGCCCTGGTTGAGTTGCGATTCCATCCCTGAACCAATCAGGGAGGACTGAAGGATGCCATTGGTAGATGACTCTGGCCCCCGGAAGTGGGCAGGTGTTCATTCCAGGCCTGGGTGCAGTGAAGAGGGTGAGAGAGGCAAACTCCCTAAACAAAAGGCAGGGTCCGGGTGGGAGAAGGCAGGTAGATGCCGGGAGGTGGCCACACCTGCCACTCGCTCCTGTTGCTGGAAGCTGAGAACTTGCAGACAGATCCCCGCCTCCCTCCAGCCCCTCCGGGTCAGGGAAAGCAGCCTCCCCTGCCTGCTCCTCCTCTTGTTGGCTGTGGGTGCTCGAGCTCAGACCCGGCCTCAGTGTGCTCACCTGCTCAGGGCTGTGGGGAAGGTCCAGCGGAGGCGAGGCCCAGGAAGGCACCTTGCTCCTAGACCCATCCTTGCATGTGCTTGGTGTTCTGAGAGGGCTGAGTCACAGCCCCTCTGCAAATCTGTGCACAAGACCCTCGCTCTGACTGCAGGAAGGGTGCTCAGAGAGCCTGGGAAATTGGGGGCCAAACACTTCTCCACTTCTTGCCTGTGTGATCCTGCCTCCCTGAGCCTCAGGGCTTTCCTCAAGCCTTTCCTCGCCCATGAGGACCAGCATCCCCAGATTGTTGTGGGAATAAATAAGCAGATATGGATGTGGGGCCTGGCTCAAGGGAGTCTCTCAGAGAGATTTTCTCTACTTGTTGGGAGGACGTGCAGAGTCAGGATGGAAGAGAATCAGGAGGCTCCCAGTCAGATTCTAGTGCTCATTCTTTGGATGACCAGCAAACATTTATTGAGCATCTACTATGTGCCAAGCATGATACGGAGCCCGAGGGATACAGCAGGAAACAAAGCAGACAAAAATTCCTGCCTTCCTGGAACTGGCATTTCTGTCAGGAGGGACGAACCACAAAATCAGTTTAAAAATTTAAATATGATAGATAACAATAAATACTGAGAAGAATAAAGCAGAGAAGACAGAGACTATTGGTTAGCTGGTCAGGGACAGGCTCTTAGAAGGTCATATTTGAGTAAAGATAAGAAGGAGGTAAGAAAATAAGTCTAGAACATTCTAGAAAGAAAAAAAAATAGAACTGTTACAGGCAAGAGGAGTCCAAAGAGACATAACGACTAAATGTAATGTGATATGCTGGATGGGATCCTGGAACAGAAAAGGGACATTGGGTAAAAACTAAGGAAATCTGAATTAAGTACAGACTTGGTTAATAATAATGTATCAATACTGGCTCATTATTACAGTACTCATGTACTGTATTAATGTAAGATGTTAATGATAGGGAAACTATATGGGGAGTATACAAGAACTTCTGTACTATGAGTTTTTCTGTACTTCTAAAACTAACCCAAAATAAAACATTGGTCAAAAAGGGGGTCAGCATGGGACGCCTGGGTGGCTCATTGTGTTAAGCCTCTGCTTCAGCTCAGGTCATGACCTCAGGGTCCTGGGATCAAGCCCCGTATCAGGCTCTCTGCTCAGCAGGGAGCCTGTTTCCCCCCCTCTCTCTGGCTGCCTCTCTGTCTACTTGTGATCTTTCTGTCAAATAAATAAATAAAAATCTTTTAAAAAGGGGGGGCAGCAAGTGCAAAGGTCCTGAGGCAGGAGTGTGCCTGGTGGGATTAGCAAGGAGGCATTGCTTAAGGGAGAGTGGAAGGTAAGGAGGTCAGACAGTTAGGTGGGGGGTGAGTTGTGTGCAGGCTGGTGGGACATTCCAAGGACTCTATCCTTTGCTCCAAGGTGGCTATAGAACCACTAGCGGGCTCTGACATCTTTGGACTTGTGTTCCAACAGCATCCTTCCAGCTGCTCTGCTCAAAGTGGACCATGCGGGGCAGAAGTTGAAGCAGAAAGACCAGTGAGGTGGTTCCTGCAGAAATCCAGGTTGGAAAAGATGGTGGGTGGAGGAGGCAAGAATGGGTTGGGTCCTGGAAATATTTTGTAGGCTGTAGAACTGACTGGATGTCAGATGTGGGGTGTGAGAGAAAGAGAGGAGTCAAGGGGGATCCCAGGACAGCCTGTGCCACTGGAAGGATGGAGGGAGACAGATTTGGGTCAAGTTAGGAGCTCAGTTTAAACAGACTGAGTCAGAGGTGCCATGAGACATCCCAGAGATGTCAACAGGCATCTGGAAATACAAGTCTGGAGCTGCGGAGGGAGGTCTAAGTGGCAGATTATGAATGTGGGAGTCGTCAGCAAGGAAACAGAAGGGAAAGCTCTGGAAGCCAGGGTGGGGAGATCCCCTGGGGCGAGGCAGGGTGAATGCTGGCACTGCACATGCGCACATGGTTACTTAACACACATGGCTGCTGTCATCCTTGCAGCCACCTCCCCAACCCACTTCTTGAATGTTCCTCCTGCATCAGTGGGGAGGTCAAGGGCTACCTAGCGTGGCGTCTGGCAGGGGCGGGCCCTCCACACTCCCCCACCAACCTTGTAACCTGGGAGCCTTTGTCATCACCCCATTTGACAGACAAGGAGAGTGAGGCACAGAGAGTTTAGGGGACAGGGCCCCCACTTTTCAGCAGAAAGCATCTTGGAAGTGTTGGGGGTCACATCGAACCCCTCAGTTCTCATAAGGAATTCAGTTGATTCAAAGTCAGGGCTGATCAGTGGGCAGAGCAGCCTCACCCACAGGGCCTCCCCAACCGCTGTGCCAGCCTGCGCGGTGCCCGAAATGCCCCTGCGGGTCCTGCAGTGTTTGAGACATCTGTGGCTTCCCGTGGCAGCAGCTGGAGGGACACGCTGTCCGCAGAGGGAGCGGTTTAGGTTGCTGGTAGTACCCAGGGCCCAGATATCCAGAGGCCCAGAAGCCACTGCATGCGTTCCCGAAGCCAGTTCCGGCAGAAGGGCTGCCCGGGTGCCCGGAGGGATTGATTTCTCCTGCTTTGGGGCTCCCCTCGAACTGCTTTGGGCAGTGGCATTCTGAGCTAACACAATACTGGGAGTAACGAATTAATACATGTGGTTACTTTTGCTTGGGGCGGGGGACCCCTCACAGATGGAGCTCACAGGAGAGGAAGGCATCAAAGGGACCAGGGCAGAAGGCAAGCTAGGACTTGCTGCCTCGGGCTTTGGCTCGAGCCCCGCAGCTCGCTTGGTATCTCCTCAGTACCAACCTGTTTCTGGTGCAGCCTGCGGTGGTCACAAGCTCCGTCTCCGCGGGGAGCAGCACGTCCTTCCCCAGGCTCTTGCTCTCCATCCCGGGGCTCGGCCCAAGGGGAGGGCCTAGAACACAAGCTTGGACTCTTTCTCTGGATTGGTCAGCAGCTGCTCTGGTCACAGCCTCCAAATCTCAGGGTTTTGTTTGTTTCTTTAAGATTTATTTGAAAGAAAGAGAGAGAGCACCAGCATGAGCAAGAGGAGGGGCAAAGGGAGAGGGAGAGAATCTCAAGCAGATAATCCACAAAGGATGAAGCCTGATAAGGGGCTCGATCCCCGGACCCCAAGATCATGACCTGAGCTGAAATCAGGAGTCAGCCGCTTAACCGACCGAGCCACCTGCATACCCCTTTTTTGGTTTTGTTTTGTTTTTGGCTCATAGGCACGAAGGTTGGCTTCGACCCTGCTCACCTCTCAGCCAGGCATGGCCTGTGTCTGGGAAATACTGTACTGGCAGAAAGAACAAGAAGCTAACCTGAACCACTCAGGCAAATTTAAAACTTCTGCTCAGATTGGGCCCGTGTGATGTCCACTCACATTCCATGAGCCAATTCGGACACCCGGGAGGGTGGATGGATCATTCTCTCAGTGGGGACGGAGTGGATCACTGGGAACAATGATACAAGTCTTCCGCGGTCTCCTGACTCTTGCTCAAGACAGACTGGGTCATGGACTCGTTCACCCCAGGGCCAGGGCCCCGGCCCGCTGAGCAGCTTCTGCCTCCGAGGGCCCAAGCTGGCAGCCGGCTCTCTTTCCCAGCTGCCTTCTCAGCTTCGAGACAACCCCGTATGTGCTCGCCTCTCTTTCCACTCAGTCCCCTTTCAGATTTACGCCGGCCACAATCTGTTCATATGATTCGCAATATAAAATACCTCAGATAAGAAAAGAACACATAATAACAAACTTGAAATGATGCTAGCAGGATTTTTTTCTTGGAAACCCGAGGGCCAACAATTTAAGTTGGTGAAGTTCAGTGGGATCAATGTGGTTGGCGAGGGGAATCAGGACAAGAGCCTGCAGGGAAGCCCAGGGGTCACAAGGAGGAAGAGAGCTGACAAGGTTCTCCACAGGGAAGGTGTGAAGACAGACCCCCCCCTCCCCTCACCTCTCAACCTGGCCAGCCCAATGCCTTAAGTCCTGGTCCGCGGGTGCTCTGTGAGGCCCCAGATCCCAGCCAGGACAGAAGCTTCCACTTTTACCCTCCAGTTCCTAGTTTCTTAACCTTGGCTGGGTTAGACATCTCTTGGGAGTTAAACAACAACAACCACAACGACAAAGCTGTTGCTCCCCAGCCCCATTAATTCAGGCTCCTTGGGGGCCAGGCCTGGAGACGGGCATTTTTAAAGAGCTCCCCAAGTGACTATAATGAATAACCAGGGTTGAGACCTGAGGCCTACTTCCCCCAAGCTCCGCAAAGCATGGAGAGGGACATCAGCCCTAGGATTTCAGATCTACCAATATTTCATCAGAAAACAAAACAAAACAAATCTGGATAGTACTCCCAATTTTTAAGTGTTAGCTCAAGCTTCAATTCTATGCAGGCCCAACCAAATGTATCTGCAAACCACTACATAGGAACGTCTGGTCCATAAAGTCTCTAAGTTTTAACATCTCTGGCCTGCTCCCATCTGCTCGGCACACAGTTAGTGGCTAAACCAGGGTGATCCGGGGAAGGACCGGAGTCTGAGAACACAGCAACATTGACTGGGACTCGGGGCTGTGCTTGGTCTGGGTGTCAGGCCACAAGCTTGGGCATCAGGGGAACTACAGAGAGGACAGAGCCCTCACAGGTCATCATCCCTTGGTCCCAGCTGGACCCCCCCTGAGCATGTGGCCTACTGGGTTCCACACCCCTGCCCTGCCCCCAGCAGACACCTGGACAGAACCAACCATGAGGAGAGGGGGACATGTCCCATTTGGGGTTTCTCTTTACCTTAAGCTACTCACCCAAGATCCCCTTTGGGCTGTTGTTGGCTTTTTTGAGTTGTTTTTTGGGTTTTCATTACATTTAAAATGTTTTTAAAACAAGTATTGCCTTTTATTATAAAAGTAATATTTATTACAGAAAATTCAGAATAGAAAGCATGAAGAAGAAAATGAAAATCACCTATAATCTTAACTGTCCCTTGGATTCTGAGTATGGAAAGATTTCAGGGTGTTCTGAAAGCAAGCCCCTCATGCGTGTGCTGAGAAGGGTCCCCTCTTAGGGGTACAGAGTTCCATTTCTCGAAAACTGGGAGATTCGACACCTTCAAAAGGCTTATTCGTCAGACCTTTGATACTTGTCAGAGACCGATTTTGAGAGTCTACCTTGTGTTTTGGATCAACACTTCTCCTTCTTGATCCATAACAACAAAGATTACAATTAGAAAGAAATCTTTAGGGGAGAGCCTCTGCGGCCCAGCGGCACGGCCACTGGAGGACTGAGAAGACCCCTGGCCAAGCCCGCAGGTGCCCTCTGGTGGCAGCTGGAGGGGATGGCTTCAGGCAGGGCTAGGCGGCAGGGCAGTGGTTCCCAGAGTGGGGTCCCAGGATCCAGCCTCAATGGGGAAACTGTAAGAAACAGGTGTCATCCTAGACTTCTTGAATCAGAACACTGGGGGTGGGACCCGGCAATTTAGGTTTTAACAAGCCATTCCGGTGGTTCTCATGAATCCTGAAGTTTGAGAACCATTGTTCTAAGTAAGTACAGGCCTGGTCCCAGATAGCGTATTGCAATTGCATAGGAGAACAGGGAGGCCAGACACATCTCATAAAGGTCACTGGCAAGCTGTCTGGCCTCCCTCTCAACCCAAAAGCGCGCCTGGCGCTGCAGAGGCAGGAAAGACGGGTAGGCTGGGCTGTCTCCAGGCAAAACAAACCCTTCTTGGGTTTCTCGGGTGGGGCTTAAAGGCCACAGCGCCTTGTGTGAAGCTAAGCCTGGGATTCTTAGGACAGAGGTCAGAGCTACACTGGCAGGGTGATTCCAGAACCCTATGATGCCCATCCTGAGGGGATGTAAGATTTGAACCTCGGGCAAAGGCAGAGGAGCGAAAAGCAAGCCCTGAGACAGGAATGAGGCAGGAACAGAGTAAGCCCAAGGAAGAACGGAGGCAAGAAGAGAAGGGTGGCCTCTGTAGTCAGATGGGAAGAGATCTTCGAGACATTCATTTAACCTTCCTGGAGGAAATGCTTGACAATTCGATTACTGTCAAAATGAAAAATCCCCACACTGACTCAAGAGGCACTGGGGCCAGCACTTGGGGAAGTCAAGTCTGAGACACCAGCTGGGTGATGGATGGATGGATGGACGGGCCCAGCAGGTTCCCTGCGGCGAGGTTTCCCTGACAGGGAAGCGAGTGTTCTCCGCGCATCCAGCTGTTTAGGAAATCTCTGCACCTGGCGAAATCAGGCAGGCGTTTGTAGAGAAAAATCTGACAAGAAAACAAAGTTTTGGCAGAAACCAGAGACAGGCAGATGGAAGATGTCATGAAAATATGCCACTTCAAATTTTCCCGTCTCCTTCGAGAAACAGTTCTGTGTACGCCATCATTCTAACAGTACTGCTCGAGAGGCACTCTGTTAAGACATAGTCGTTCAGATTACATGTCTAACCTATTCACCTGTTCCCTCGGTAAAGGTTTCCTGAGCACTTAACTACGTAGCAGTCACTGTCCTGGTTTCCAGGGTTCCAGCAAGTAAGTATACAGACACCCCTACTCTCACAAAGCTCACACGCCCATGAGGGAGGGGGAATAATACACAAAACCAGCAAAATGGGTATAGCCCAGGGCTCTTCGTCTCCAGCTTGCCCTCATCTCCCAAACTCTTAGCTCTGATTTTTCAAAGCCCAAGTGTTGGCTTTTCCTAATCCAGAAGAGAGGGAGGGACAGTGTTTAATCTTCAGGTTGGGGAAGTCAGCTCAGGATGGGGCTTCTAGCCCATAAACACTGCAAAGCAACTGGAATCCTCTGGCGATCTTGCTAAAATGCAGATTCAGATTGGGGGCGCTGCTGGGGAGAGCTCTCCAGGGAGTCAGGTTGTGGGGGAGGGAACTAGCCCCAGGAATAGGAATTCAGCCTGCTCCCTGCCCAGCCATGACTCCTTGCTACAGTTCTGGACTTGCAGCTGGGAGGCCCTGGATAGTTTGCAAAGCACTCTTATGTGTCACCTAGTTCTTACAGCAACTCCTTCCAGGAGGCAGGGCAGCAAGGAACTATGCTCCTTAAAGGTGAGGGCACCACACCCAACCAGAGAGGTTAAGGGAGGTCACGGAGCTGGTACCTTCGAAGCTGGGAGTAGACTCCCATCTGTGTTTAGAGGGCTTGGCTAAGCCACCAGGCTTCGGAGCAGCCTGGAGCCCTTAGAGCAAGGAAGCCAGCTCAGAGGGGTAGGTAGGCACTGAGAGAAACAAGGCCAGGCACTTAACCGGCTGGGCCTAGCCGCCACAGCCCAAGCCACCTGACCACACTTCCCAAGATGGGCTTCACTGAATTGGCTTCTGGGTAGGCTTCAGGTCTCCTGCTTTGGCTCCCTCTAGTGCGATATGAGTTGGCCAAGAAGCCATCGGACAGCAGCCTTGAGAACATTCGGCAGTCCCGGGTGGCTGGCATGGGCCCCTGAACAGAGCCAGGTGAGCAGGGCGAGTTGGGATGGTTAGGAGAGGACTAGTCCCTTCCTTCAGGCCCGGAGCCAGGAGGAATTGTTTGTTTCCACTTTATAGGAAAGATTATCACAGAGAATGGACACACGACAGCTATTTCCTTGTCAAGCTGGGGGACTGTCAATAAAGAAAGGTTATTCAGCTGGTGAAAACACACCCAGCCGGCTCCTTCTGTAAACATTTAACCATATAGAATGGCAAACACGGCTTTAAGGCAAGTCACCAATTACAGTGTACTAAGAAGTGGAACCCTTCGCCATGGGCCTAAAACAACAAAGAAAACAACTAGAGATTTTCTTGGGGGAAAAGAACGTGCCAGTGAGAATGCTGTAGGCAGACACGTCCCTCCATTCCTCCGGGGAAGGTGAAGGCAAAAGCCAAGCCAAGGTGCTTCCCTGGGGTGGGAGTGGGGGGCGGGGAGCCCTGCTCATGGCATTAAGTGTGGTGTGTCTGCAAGAGCTGAAGTGGCTGAGACTCAGGAAGGCCATCCAGCAACAGGGACGGAGGGTGAGGTGCCAAGAGCAGAATTTTCCAAAACCGGAGCCAAGATCAATTGTAACAATGGCCAAGAGAGGAAAGCAGGGACCAAGAGAGGCAGCTGGCTTCTCAGAAGATGAAAACAGACAAAGCCTCTAGAAACACAGGAGGACTTAGAAGTGGCTATCTTGGAGGTCAGTTCAGGATCCAGAGCAGATAGGAAACCCAACAGGCTACTGGTCACCAAGTGGCCCCAAAGATTCTGGAAAATGGGAAGGAAATTTGCTCTCAAAAAAGATTTTCTTGCCAACTACCTTCCAACCCCACCCCTAACTTGCTTTTTTTCAGGAAAGGAGGGTTGTACCAGAAAACAAGTTAGCAATGTGGTTCAAACCATATGTGAGGGAGAAAGAAATTCCAGGGGTGGGGGGTGCGGGCTGGGAGGAGAGAAGGATGGAGGGAGGGGAGGGGAGGGGAGGGGAGGGGAGAGCATGAGGGAGAGAGAATGAGAATGTATATGTCTTAAGCTGGACCAGAACTAAAACCAACTTGAGACCGTGCATGGATTCTTCCCACATCCTGTTTCTGCCCCCGCATGGGCCGCTGCCCCGGACAGGGCGCTGAGATGAGGAGAGAGCAAGAGTGACCACCGAGGGCCCGTTCAGAACAGTCTACCTTGTTTAAAAAGTTTAAAAAGGCAGGAAACTAGTTTTATCTGTAAGAAAATGTTTATTCTTTTGAACCCCACAGGGGGGAAAAAAAAAAAAAAGAATGCAGCCAAGACCACATGTTTAACGAAATAGTGTCCCAAAAGGCAGCAAAACGGGGGGAACCTCAACACAAAGTCAGGGACAATTTTCCATGTTTTTGCACAAAGATGAAAAAAAAAATAAAAACTATGACAATTCTGAGTAACACTTCCATGGCGACAATTACACAAGATGATTCAAAAATGCAAAATGGCAGCAACATGCACACCTGGCTAAAGCTAGAAGTTTTTTTTAACCCCAAAATAAGATCTGTGATTAAAAGGATGATTCTTTTTAATACTTCTATTCTGCTGACTCGCTTGTCCTACTTAATCTGCTTTAAATATGACACATGCCAATTAACAGGAAATTTGAGAAGACCTATGTCCTTCCAGAATCCATGGCAAAGAAGCAAAACCCATCTATTTGGTTTCTTAAATTTTCCTCAGTTTCCCAATACAATTTTGCTTTGCCCCTCCCTCTCCCAGCTCCTCCCCCCGCCCCACCCTGGTTCTTAAACACTTCCAAAAGTTGCCAAAACACTTTTCTACAAGTGTCTAATATACACTTGAAACTGAGATCTTTGTGCAGAGTTTTGAGTTTAAAACTCTTAAAAAAAACAAAAAACAAAAAAGAACTCCTTGGCACAAGAGCTGAGGAATAGTCAAGTTTCTTTTAAATCATCAAACACAAGATGATGAAGAGAGGAAAGCACAGTTAAATGAAATGAAATTTTTTTTTTTTTAAAAAACAACCCAAACCTAGAACGGCAGCTTTGTGTTCGCTGTCCTTGCAGTCTCTGGCACACAAACACCGCCCGGCTCCCTGTCCCAAGGTGTTGGCCTCGAGACGAGTCCAGAACACCGTGGTGCTTTCTCTGAAAGGACATGGGCTGGAGCGGCAGAGGTCATGAGCCCCCGCTACCTGCCAGTTTCCAGCAGGATCCGCAGTGAGCTCGACACAGAAGACAGATGATGGTAAAGGGGGCAAATAGTTTAAAATCGTCAAGTTTCCTCTTGAAATGTCTTTTCCCAAGGCACTGCTAGCAGTTTTCTAGGACTGAACACCCGAGGGGAATAGGAACGTTTCAGACACAACCCCAGGGACACGCTCATAGCTAGTCTCATGGCCTCACTCCCCTCGGCTTAAACGACACTCCCGGAATTTGTTTGGTCCTTGGAGGGGTAATCAGCTTTTGTTTTCTGTAATATCAATTATCATCTTCTGGAATGCAGCTATAAAATCAAAGCCGTGTGAGGTTATTAACCCTTCCACTCTAGAAAGGAAACGGTTTCATTAGCATCCCATGCGAATCCAAAATGCAGGTTTTGCTTGCTTATTTAAGAACAAAACTAAAAGGAAGGATGGAGAAGCAAAAACCTTGCTTTTTTTTTTTCTTCTTCAAGAGGAAACTGTAAGAATACATAAAAGGCAAAATTGGCTATTTGAAATCCAAGAGTGGTTTTAATGTATTGGCCGAGAAAAATAAACTGCAAAGTTCTGTGAGGTCTTCTAAAAATTTACAAGAAAAACTGATGGGCAGTTCTAATCAGACTCAGATGTTATCTTCCCCCCCTTTTTAAAAACGACAACATATACAGTCCCACAAAATACAATATAAACTTTTTTTTTTTTTTTTTTTTTTTTTATCTTGACTGCCAGAGATGCTCCTTTGTGATGCCTTCTGGTAACCAAATGGTTGGGCAAAACCCACAGCTGGTCTTCATTTCTTCAGGGGCTGGTAAACAGAGGCATTGGGATCGAGTCCAGAGGGGCTGGTCTCCACAAATTTGGAAGAGTAGTGGGGGGAAACGGGGCTCAGGGGGCTGGTGGCGGCACTGTATGTTATGCTGGGCATGACGGCCATGACTTCAGCTATCTTCTGTTTAAGGTCCTTGATTTCCTGGTCTTTCTGAAGAATTTGTCCTGGAAGATCAAAGACCCACCATTAGTGAGAAAGGAGGGCGCCTAACACAGTGCCCTTGTCTCGGGCCCATCCCAAGTGCATTTCGCTCCAACTCTGACTGGCTTTGACAGTCTGTAAGAGTAGGAGCTTTTCTCTTAAGGGCCAAATAGTAAATATTTAAGGCAATGTGAGCCACAGACTGCCTTTGTCATTTTCTTTTCTTTCTTCTTCTTTTTTTTTAAGCCTGGAGAAATATAAAGAACATTCTTAGGCCACACGTGGTGCAAGGACAGGCAGCAGGCCACATCTGGCCTGTGGGCCATGGTTTTGCAGGTTTCTGGAAGGGGACTCTGTGTAGGTGCAACAAGCAAAGAGATCACTTTAGGAGCCACGTTCTGAACATGGCGGTGGCCATGGCAGCCAGAGGCGCTGCGGGTTTTACACTAAGGCCGCACCTCTTGAGCTGGACTGTTTTCCTGGGAGGCGGGTCTCTGGGTGTCAGCCCCAGGCACACAGGACAACTGAGGCCGCAGTGTCAGTCCCCGCACCTCCACCCCCAAGGGCTCTGCCGGCAGATACAGGCAGACACACCGAGCTCTGCAGCAGCTGCCCCCGGGGGGCTCCTATGTGACTCAGCGTGCTCGCCCCTCCTTCTTGGCCTCGTGCCCCTCAGCCTGCTGGCCCGCTCTGCCCCTGGCCGGATGCTCTCACAACACGGCAGCACATCCCACCCTCGCTCACCTGGCTTAGCTTCTAGATCCCACCAACCCTTGCCTGCCTTGGACCACTTCCCTTTCCATGCTTTTCCTGCACTGTGTTCACTCTGAGGTTTCCACTTCCTCACAAGGCTTTCCCTGACCCTCCCTTCTAAATCAGACCCGACCCTGCCCCCCAATTCCTAGATTCTCAACACACCCTACACTCGCCTTTTTGTCACTTTCTTCTAAAATAAGGTAATAAGTACAGCGGCTAACGCACCATTCTAAGTACTTAGACTCATTTATTTAGCACAATGACCCTAAGACATGGGATTTATCATCATCATCTTCATGTGTTTTACGGATGAGGAAACTGAGGCAGAGAGAGGCTGAATGACAGAGCCGGGACCCAGGTCTACGCAGTCTTGCTCCAGAATCTTTACTCCTACGGCCTTCTTCCGTGTCTTGTAACTATTCATGTGGGGATGACTGGCGTCCATCATCTCTCTGGTGGCCTATGAGCTCCATGAGGGCGGGAACTGTGTTTACATCTTTACTCCCTGCTAGATCCCTAGTGCCCAGCCCAGTAGAAAGCTGAGGCTCTGCAAGTTCCATATCTTGCCAAGAGTCAGTTATTAAGAGGCAGAGCAAGATTTAAATCCCGCACCCGTATTCCAAAGCCCATGTAATTTCCATCACGCTTTGAAGTTCCCTGGTCTACTCGGGGAAGGACACTCAGGAGTAGCCCCTCGGAAATTTAAATGCTTAAAAAAAAAAAGAGAGAGAGAGGTTGCATTTGAGTTGCACTCATTTTGAGTCCTACGGAGGATGGCAACGGATCTGAAATGGAACGAGAGCGCGGTGGCATGTTTTTAAAAAGAATGTAGGGGAGATGAAAGTCATTTTGGAACTGGGGTGAAACAAATGATATTGAAGGGAGGAAGCAGAAAAGCAACAAGGGGTTTGATTTGAATTACAAAGTTGGGTCCTTATTAGAATATTCTGAGCCTGACAGTGGAGGGAAGTAGTGGGGGAGGCAGCAGAGCCCTAGAAAGCAGCTGCTCCCTCTGAGGCCCTTCATGTCCCCTCGGCTTCAAGTTCACATCAGACAGCCTCCCTCCCTTTGAACAAAATAAGCCTCAGATGAATAAAATACCTAATAGCATCTGATACGTGATTACGTGAACCACTCTCTTTTTTTTTTTTTCCAGGCAGATTTAAGTTTGATTTTTTTAAATCAGCAACATGCAAACATTTCCAGAGCTTTTGGAAAAGGCAATCCTTTTTGCTTTTTTGTTGCTTTACAGAATTCCTAGGCTGACAAGGAAGCTCGGGCTGTGCTGGTGAGCCGGACTCCCGGCGGCTAGGAAGGAGACCAGGTGCTCCTTCCCTCCAGGGGCCAGCTCCCCGGAGAGGACAAAGCCAAGTCAGAGATGGGTGGCTACTTCACAGCAAGCCGAGCCAGGAGGGCAAAAAAGCCAGTGTATGGTCAGAAGTTCAGCTTGAAAGCAGAATTCCCAGACACCTTCTTTTAAAATGCTTCTTCTAGAATGCTTTCTCCGCCAGACCCTCAGCCTGCTTTCTTCTTGCTCTGCCCCCTTGCACAGTCCCAAGCCACTCCTACGGCTTTGCTTCTCACAACTTCTATATTCCTCCCCCCTTCCTGGGGTTTGGGCCTCTCTCTGGGATTTAGATGGCAAATTTCGACTTCCACCAGGCAGTCAGGAAGCCACTGCCAATCAGAACATCTCCAGCCAAACTCATTCTCTCTTCTCATCCTTCAAATCTGCCCTGCTCTTTTTCCTCCGCTCCCGGGAACTTTATCCTCCCGCACCCCTCGGGCTCCTCCACTTTCCTTCACTCCTGCCTGCACCATCGCCCCCCCACCCCCCCACCCCACCCCCTCTCCCACATGCCTCACCTCTTAGACAAGACAGTGCCTGCTTCCTCACAGGTCCCTCTGCGTCCACACAATCTCACCTTCCAATCTACCTTTCGCATTGCAATGCTAAAATGAGGGCAGAACACCCCCTTCCTCCTGAGGATCTCGGGAATACATTCCCCAGGACGGCTTCATTTCTGGTTCTCCCGATCTCCCACATCCTCCAGCTGGGGCCACTGGACTGCTCATCTGGACATTCTCAGCTTTTCTTGCCTTGGCTTACACGATTCCCTCGGTAACGACGTTCTTCCTGGCTACTCTCTGTTCTCAGAACTCATCCTTCAAGGCCCACTCCGTGTCCCCTCCCTTATGAAGCCACCCCTGATCTCTGCTCTGGCCTTTCCAGCCCTCTACCTCTACCTAAAGGCAGCAGGCCTTTCTGCTTGGCTTGCCCAAGTGCAGTAATTCTCACAGGGTTCACAGGGTCCAAACCATCTTTGTGAAAATAATAACACATCATTTGACTTCTTCACACACATTCCCTCCTGGGGGTAAGTGAAGTCTTCCAAAATAACATGCAAGTAAAATTACAACAGACTGAACATAGAAACAGAGATGAGAACTGAAGTATCTTCTATTGAGCCAGAAATTAAAGAGGTCTGCTCAATGTAAAACAATGCCATTTTTCTCAAAGTTTTTTTGGTTTTAGAAAATAGTTATTTTTTATAAAAATATGTTAACAAGTTATATGTTTATTATGTTATTTTAAAGATAAATTAATACTCGTTTTAAAGTTTCTTTCTTTTTTTTTTTTAAAGATTTTATTTATTTATTTGACAGAGAGAAATCACAAGTAGGCAGAGAGGCAGGCAGAGAGAGAGAGAGAGGAGGAAGCAGGCTCCCTGCCGAGCAGAGAGCCCGATGCGGGACTCGATCCCAGGACCCCGAGATCATGACCTGAGCCGAAGGCAGCGGCTTAACCACTGAGCCACCCAGGCGCCCTAAAGTTTCAATTTCTAATAGGTAACTACTGATAGATATAACCCACTTGAAAATAAATCTCCTTAGGGCACTTGATAACTTTAAGAGTGAAGGGGTCCCTAAGAACAAAAAGTTTGAGCACCACTGCCCTAGTAGATCCTTCCACTAGACCACATCTTGTTCATCTTTATCTCCCCTTTAGCTTCTAGTACAATGCTTCAAATGCTCTTTTTTAAAAAATTTTTTTAGATTTTATTTATTCATTTGACAGACAGAGATCACAGTAGGCAGAGAGGCAGGCAGAGAGAGAGGAAGGGAAGCAGGCTCCCCACTGACCAGAGAGCCTGATGCAGGGCTCGATCCCAGGAACCTGGGATCATGACCTGAGCTGAAGGCAGAGGCTTAACCCACTGAGCCACCTAGGCGCTCCTCAAATGCTCTTTACGTACCTGCTGAAATATTCTTTTCCTAAGTCCAACTGTTCGAATACCTGTTTCAGTAATTTATTGCTGGCTAATCAATTTCTTGGACAAAATTGAAATTGCTTTTCACCAGACTCTGTCATGCCTCTATTCAGAAACTTTCCAAAGCTTTCTGTGCCACTCAGAGTAAAGTCCAAAGTTCCTCCCATGGGTTACAAAGTCTGGCAGAACGTGGTTCTTGCCAGTCTTGGCTTGTTCACTCCAACAACTCCGCCCATCCCTCCGGCTGCAGCCCCACTGGCTGCCACCCCTGCTCCGTCCCCCTGCAGACTGACCAGGCTCACGCACTCTTGCTTTGAGCCTCTGCTCAGATGCTCCCTATTCAAAGGATCTTCCACGACCACCATGTGGAGCCCACATCCCCACGGGGACACACTCGCGCATCCTGCCTGACACCGCTTCGCTTCCTTCCCTGCCCGCACCAGCATCTGCTCCGCTCTGTGCTTGCTTGTGGCTGCCTGCCTCTCAGGGAGCCTCAGGGTGCCTGGCATACAGGAGGCCTCAGGAAATACCCAATGAGTGAACAGCCAGCTCCCCAGAAGCTGCTGCCACCACTCCCTGCTTTGTAACCATGTAGAACCCGCTGCCGCTCAAACACATCAGGCCCTTCTGGCTTCCCTGGCCTGGTCCAAGCCGTTTCGTCTGTCTCCGTGGTTCTCTGCCCCTCACTCCTCTACACTGCATCTTCACTGGCCTGACCCCTGCTCATCAGTCAAAACCTGGCTCAGACATCAGTTCCGCTGGGAAGCAGCGGGGGGAAGCACCCAGGCTCGACCCCTGCCTCCCTGTTCCCACAGCCTTACACCTACCACCGCATCAGCATCTTTCGGTGGCTCTGCAGCTCTCTGTCTCTTCAACAGCACTGTGAGCTCCTTGAGCTCATACTGCTCTCTGAATGCCCCACACCACATATTCTCACCTCAGAATATGTCTGCAGAATGAATTAATGTGATGATTCCTAGACGTCAATGTTGGGCACCTCTCAAACCACTCAAGAAGAAAACTGAATGCCCCCAAGCTCTAAGGGACCTCTGCTCTCTGCGTCCCTGTGTGTGCGCAGCCGTCCCACTTCGCCGGGGCCCGGGGCTCTCCTACCTTGCGCGATCTCGAGCTGTCGCTTCGCGTCCCCCAGTGCAGAGAACAGGTCCAGCTTGATTCTCGTCTCTGCACTCAGACTGTTCTCCAGGTGTTGTGTTTTATCTTGCATGGCCGAGAGGGCTGACATTAACACCTCAGTATCCTTCTCGTTTTCCTTGTACTTCCGAAGCTCCTATCAACATCATCAAAGCAGCAAGATGTTACAAGACAGTTTTGGCATCGAGGTCTACAAATTAGCCTGAAATCACAAATAAAATCCCGCTATTACTGACCTGGCCCCTAGAATACAGAATCCTGGTGTTTCATGGGTTAAGACCTCACACTTGGAGTGTAAGATGTATTTATATGATGATATGACATATGAAAATATTTTAGTAGATAAACTGGACTGTATTGGGCTGTTTCTAATAATAACAGACTGTCTCCAAATGAAATACCTTCTTATAAGCCTAACAGAAGAACCACAACTTTCTCCTTG
The DNA here is from genome assembly GCF_011764305.1 of Mustela putorius furo. Classification (NCBI taxonomy): domain Eukaryota; kingdom Metazoa; phylum Chordata; class Mammalia; order Carnivora; family Mustelidae; genus Mustela; species Mustela putorius. Next base: position 18,501,341 of record NW_025422005.1, on the reverse strand, counting down.
CTGCCAGTTGCAAATGTTGCTGTAGTGCTGCAATCCAATTTGCCAAAACTCTACTCTCAACATGCACTAAAAATTATAAAAGTGTTCATTATTTTGACAGGACATTCTGCAAAATAAGCCCACTTAAAACATCTGGTAATGTAGCCCATACACACAACATATTAATGTATATTTAATATATATTTTGTATATTTATTTAATATATATTATATATAACAGCTAACATATTATATATTTACTAAGTAATGTATTTAATAATATTTAATATAGAATATGTATTTTAATATATAACAAACTTAATACATATTAAAATACATGTGTATCTATATAGGCATTTTAATTTTTTCATTTTAAGATAGAAATCCAAACATACTACAGAGAATTTAGAAATATACTAAAGTTCAAGGAAGAAAATGAAAATCACTTAATGTTCGGACAATGTGAAAAACTTGGTATTTATTTCCCTTTCGTATTTTATAAGCATATGTGTATCTATTAGCATAAATGAAATCATACTATATGTAGTTTTGTATACAGTTTTTAAAAAACTTTCTCAACTCTTCTTTGGAAATGTAATTTTTTTTTTTTTTTTTTTGTTAATTTGAGAGAGAGGTAGTGAGAGAGAGCATGAGCAAGGAGATAGTCAGAGGGAGAAGCAGACTCCCCGTGGAGCTGGGAGCCCGATGCCGGACTCGATCCTGGGACTCCGGGATCATAACCTGAGCCGTAGGCAGTCATCCAACCAACTAAGCCACTCAGGCGTCCCTGGAAATGTTATTTTTAATGATTGTATAATATTCCTACTTATATGTATCATAATTTCTGAAACAAATCTCCCTTTGTTAAGGTTGGATTTTTTTCACTTACATACCACTATGATGAACATCTTTGTAATATCAATCATTGATGAGATTTTTAAATATTTATCTTAAGCAGGAGTTGTGAAACAGGAAACACTTAAAAAGTTTATGAACTTTTCCAGAAAGTTATACCTCCTCCAGTGGTTATGAGGCCGGTTTCATTCATCCTCACCCAGGCTGATAATATTATTTAAAAAGTCTTTGCTAATTTCACAAAAGATAAGGGAAACAAGAGCAAAAGAAGCTAAGGGGGCAACACCAAAATAAAAAAGCTTTTGCAAAACAGAAAGGTAACCTACTGAATGGGAGAAGATATTTGCAAATGATATATTCTGCAAGGGGTTAATATCCAAAATATATAAAGAACTTCTACAACCCAACACCAAAAAATCAAATAATCTTCTTAAAAATGGGCAGAGGATCTGAACATTTTCCCAAAGAAGACATAAAATGGCCAACACATGAAAAGATATTCAATAACAATAATCCAGAAAAATGCAAATCAAAACCACAAAATCATCTCACTCCTGTTAGGATAGCAATTATCAAAATGACAAGGAAAAAAAAAGAAATAACAAGTGTTGGCGAGGATGTGGAGGAAAGGGAAGCCTTGTATACTACTGGTGGTGCAGCCACGGAGGCGCCTCAAAAAATTAAAAGTAGAAATATTGTATGATCCAGTAATTCCGCTACTGGGTATTTTCCCAAAGAAAACAAAAACACTAATTCCAAAAGGGATATGCTCCCCTATGTTTACTGCAACATTATTTACCATAACTGAGATATGGAAGCAACCTAAGTGCCCACTGAGAGATGAATGGATAAAGAAGATGCACGCACGCACACACACAAAGAGTATTACTCAGCCATAAAAGAGTAAGATCTTGCCATTTATGACAACATGTAAGGACCTGGAAGATACTATGCTAACTGAAATAAGCCAGAAAGAGAAAAACAAATACCTGATTTCACTGATATGCGGAATCTACAAAACAAAACAAAGGAACAAACAAAAGCAGAAACAGACCCATAGATAAGAGAACTGGTGGGGTGGGTGAAGTGGGTGAGGGGCTGCGGGAGGTACAGGCTTCCAGTTAGGGAATAAGTAAGTCAAGGGAATACAAGGAAGGGCACAGAGTCAATGGTGCTATAACATCATAGTGGTGACAGATGGCAGCTAGTAGCTACATTTGCATGGGGCACGGCATGACATACAGAGTTGTGGAATTACTATGTCTTACACTTGTAACTAACGTAACATTGTGTGCCAAATATATTGCGATTAAAAAAGAGGAAACAGGGGCGCCTGGGTGGCTCAGTGGGTTAGGCCGCTGCCTTCAGCTCAAGTCATAATCTCAGGGTCCTGGGATCGAGTCCCACATCGGGCTCTCTGCTCAGCAGGGAGCCTGGAACCCCCCCCCCTCTGCCTGCCTCTCCGTCTACTTGTGATCTCTCTCAGTCAAATAAATAAATAAAATCTTTTAAAAAAAAAAAAGAGGAGGGACGCCTGGGTGGCTCAGTTGGTTAAGCGGCTGCCTTCGGCTCAGGTCATGATCCCAGCGTCCTGGGATCGAGTCCCACATCGGGCTCCTTGCTTGGCAGGGAGCCTGCTTCTCCCTCTGCCTCTAGCCTGCCACTCTGTCTGCCTGTGCTTGCGCTCTGTATCTCTCTCTCTAACAAATAAATAAAAATCTTTAAAAAAAAAAAAAAAAAAAAAAAAGAGGAAACAAATTTCACAGGAGATAAATGATACATACTGTTAATCTACAGGTCTTTGACGATTGAGGAGGATATATTTTTATATTCTTCGCAGCCATTTATTTTTCTTCTGTGAATTATTCATTCACATCCTTTACCCATTTTTCCAAGTATCAGTTTTACTCGACAAATTTTATCAGTTACCTACATATCAAGAGTACTAATTCCTTATATTTGCTGTAGGATCTATACTCTCCACAACTGATTTTCTCTCTCTCTCTCTTTTTTTTGGCTTTACGATTTTTTCCATTTTTTTGTTTAGAAAATCTTTCCCAGTTTCAAGATCAAATTCTAGTTTAAAACAAAATGCTTTTCTTTTCTGCCTGTATTCAACTCCACCTGAAATTTCTTTTTGTATAGTATGAGAGGAGTTTTTTTATTTTTTTAAGATTTACTTATTTGAGAGAAAGAGAGAGAGGCTTCTTCTCGCTCATGCGAGAGAGCATGAGCAGGAAGGAGAGGGAGAAGCAGACACCCCGCTGAGCAAGGAGCTTGACGAGGGGCTCAATCCCAGGACCCTAGGATCATGACCTGAGCTGAAGGCAGACACTTAACTGACTGAGCTACCCAAGCGCCCCAAGAGATGAGCTTCTAATTTTATTTTTTTTCTTAGTTATCTAACTGTTCCGAAGCCTTTTTCTGACTAGTCCTCACTGTTTCCAACCATTTGTGCTGTTTTTACTGGAGACTTTATGCTCTGTCTCTAGGGCATCTATCCTATGCCACCGACTTGCCCACAATTTCATACCAGTTCCATGTGATTCAAATTACTGTAACTTCATGATATATGATATTACTTTTGAGGGTCCCTTTGGAAAACCAAGTCCAAATACCTGGCTAAGGTACATGCTGCCCAGAAAACTGGTTGTGTCCACAGCACTGGCAGCTTTCCCCATCATGCACTGCTCAGAACTGCAATCTACAAGGCTGAGAGCCATTCAGAATGGTCAATTGCCTGGCAATGCACAGAGGGTTAGGGCTAAGAAGAGGTGCAAAAGCTCCAAAACACACTAATCTAGCCTATAACCTGAAAAAGGGAAATGAATCTACAGTAGGTCAAATTCTGGTATAAACCGTGTCAAAAGACAGTCAATATTTCTAGTTGTATTAGAATCTGGCTAATTAAATATGACTTGAATCTGCTGGACAAGGCTAGAGCTTCTTTCTGTCATAGAGACTTTGAGATGCAGTGGGATTTGGCCTATTATCAAAAGGCACCATCTTGAGGTGCCTGGGTGGCTCAGTGGGCTAAGCATCTGCCTTCAGCTCAGGTCATGATCCTGGGGTCCTGGGATCAAGCCCCACGTCTGGCTCCCTGCTCAGCAGGGAGTCTGCTTCTCCCTCTCCCTCCGGCACTCATGCTCACTCTCAAATAAGTAAAATAAAATCTTCAAAAAACAAAAAGGCACCATCTCCACATTGCAACACTGGGTACACAAATAACAGGAGAACCCAAGTAGGAGAAAGTCTTTCGTGCTCCCCATACCTGAACTTTCAGTTCTAGTTCTCTGATCTGGTCTTCTTTCACCTTCATGTCCATCGTGAGCTTCTTGCCCTCTGCTTCTAATTCTCTGATCCGATTCCGTAAGGTTTCGGTGCACTCCCCCCTTTTAGAAAAGAAGAGAAGAAAGGGATTTAAAAGACTAGTGGTTTACTTGTGCTGCAAGAGTGATATTTCTCTTATACTCCAGAGTCTGTCAGGTTTTAGGTTTTGGCTCAGTCTGCCCATTCTCTATTCTTTGAGAATTTCAATAATGATCTAAAATAATTAACTGGTATCTACTATGAACCAGGCACCAAATGAAGCACTTTACCATTTCCGCCTTCTTTGCAAGTGTAGGATGTATTGTCCCATTTTCCAGATAAGAAAACCAAGACCACGCATTTGTAACACCAGTCCACTCACCTCGCTGCTAGGTCACAGCACTCCAGGGATAAGAACTGAGGCTTTCTAGCTTCCCAATGCAAGAAGCTTTCCCCCAGGCTAGATGACCTGAGACAGTGCCCCCTGAGGCGAGCAGGCGAGAAGTGGATGTGGACTATCTCCAGCAGGGGGCAGTGAGCTAAAATAATTCTCCCCTTTGAGGGTCTATGCCTTGAAAAGTTCAACTCATGAAGTTGCCAGAGCATTGGGTTGCTTCTCAGGGCTGTAGGAAGAACAAACTAAAAAATGTGATGGCAACAGCCAGTCCAGAGCAGACTAACCACTTAGGTTTCAGCAACAGCCAGAGGGAGAAAGGAGGTGTCCTCTGCCTACCGAAAAGGAAGGTCCAGTGAGAGACCTACACCTTGAGATTTGCTTGAGAATAAAAACAGCCTCTACCTAAGTGAAGGTAAACCAGGACCAACGACGGGTAAGACCAAAGCAAGTAAGCCTGACTGGAAGCGAAAGGGAGCCAGGAAGAGATTGAAACCCATGTACTGATGATCAGGTGTAAAATACTGAACACTACGGCTAAGGAATTGTCATAACCTCTTCAGTGGACTTTTTGTCAGGGTAGGAGGTGCTGGATGAATGAAGGACAGTACAGGCCGTATCAGATGACTGTTCAGAAAAATCTCCTGCAAGTGTAAGTGCTTCAGAAACGTCTGCTTTGTGCAGAGGCCTGCGCTTACGAACAAACCAAACCCCCACATCCTAGGCAGGCCAGTGGCGTGTCCTGTGAGTATGCCTGGATGCTGATTGACCAAGTGAGCTCAGCCATGTGCACTACAGAGTTAGCAGGGGTAGCAGGAGCATAGGGGAGGAAAGGGTTCTTTCTGGCTGTTCTCTCCTTAAACATGAAATGACAATACATCGGTTCTTCTACAAATGCCAGAACCCAAAAGAAGGCTTTTAACATGCCACATACAAAAAAGGAAAACTTAAGGAAGAATTACAGTATAATTTTATTGATACAAATTATGACAAAAATTTAAAATGAGGGGCTCTTGAGTGGCTCAGTGGGTTAAGCCTCTGCCTTCGGTCATGATCTTAGGGTCCTGGGATCAAGCCCACATGCGACTCTCTGCTCAGCAGGGAGCCTGCTCCCCCTGCCTGCCTCTCTGCCGCTTTGTGATCTTGGTCTGTCAAATAAATTTTTAAAAAATTTTGAAATGAGGGGTACCTGGGTGGCTCAGTGGGTTAAGCCTCTGCCTTCGGCTCAGGTCATGATCCCAGGGTCCTGGGATCGAGCCCCACATCGGGCTTTCTGCTCTGCAGGGAGCCTGCTTCCCCCTCTCTCTCTGCCTGCCTCTCTGCCTACTTGTGATCTCTGTCAGATAAATAAAGAAAAAATCTTTAAAAAAAAATTTTTTTTTGAAATGAAATCGACGGGGTGCCTGGGTGGCTCAGTGGGTTAAGCCTCTGCCTTCACCTCAGGTCATGATCTCAGGGTCCTGGGATCAAGCCCTACATCGGGCTCTCTGCTTAGCCAGGAGCCTGCTTCCCCCTCTTTCTCTGCCTGCCTCTCTGTCTACTTGTGATCTCTCTCTCTGTGTGTCAAATAAATGAATAAAATCTTTTTTACAAAATGAGATCAATAATAATGTACCCTCACTCGCCAACTGTAAGCCCATAACTGACCCCCCACCACACGGGTGGACTTCACTAGTCAAAAAAAAAAGAAAAAATCCCTAAAGTGAAATAGAAGCACCCCTCCCCCCCACAATGCCAAAAGGCTCTTAAGGATCTTCCCTCCTTGCTGGAATTCAGTTTCTGGAAATACTTGCATACTTTTCAATAGAACAGAAGTAATGCCCAATTCCCAACACTCCACAAATTCAATGGCATCTAACAGTGACTTATGTTTTGGGTTTTTTCCCCATCTTTTCCAGCTCATGTGACAGTTTGCTGATACCCAACCAAGATGGGAGCAGTCAGTCAGTAAAAAGGACTTAGGCAACCAAGATTTTCCTTTCTTCTATCTTAAGATAAAAACTTCAGAAACACATACACCTGAGAGTAGAGAGTAACGACACAGAAAGGGAATGACAATCCAGACTGGAGTCTCTCCCAGTGTTTAGAAGTTGATGGCCACACAGAAAGTGACCAGAAACCCTTTGATGAGCAGCACTTAGCCTCCTGGGTGTGAGAGGCATGGTGCCGCCCTCATCCCGCTTCCTAGATGAGGTTGCTGAGGGATGAAGCTGTTACAAGACCACGCAAGTTGCACAGATGGGGCTTAGCTAGTCAGGAAATAACACTTGGTGGCAACCTCTCATTGCCTGATGGTTCTATTTCAACCCCGCCTGAGGCCTCATACTCTCATGCCGGTCTTGGTGCAAGGCAGAGGCAGAACACCTCATCCACCTCCGATGCAGAGTAGGGAGGTGGGGGGGGTTAAGGGGTGTTGGTTGTGGAGGGAGCGGGGACGAAGGGTGGGGGTGGGGAGGGGGGCATCATGGACATACCTAGACGCGGCAGCAAATGCAACGGCCCGGGCAGCAGTAGCTTCTTCCAACTTCTTCCTCTTTTTCTCCTCCATTAATTGCTTTTCTACAAAACTTCGGGCTTCCTGCTCAGCTTTTAGCTTTTTCTCCAACTGGCTGATATTTGTTTGTCTTTTTGCTTCATTTGCACAGCGTTATGTAATCTATATGGAAACGATTATCATACAGAGTTTCATTGTTAGAAATGCCCACTAGAAACTCTGGGGAAACGTGGCTCCTCTTTTGAACAGCAAATCATAAAAGTCAGCTTCCAGAGTGCCCGGAGAAAAACACATTGTCGTTATTCTTCAACAAGAGCAGCCTAACAAGATACAGAATAAGACCCAGCCTTTGCCCTACTATGGGAAGCGATCTACAGAAGGCACTCCAGAAAAAGGGATAAAACAAGTTTCTATCAGAGGGAAAGACTGCTGTACCACTAATTCTAGTTGTGCCCCAAAGCACCTTGAGAGAATTTTCATTGATCAAAGAACTACCAATGGAACCAGCCCCATGAAAGCTGAGGTAAAGGGTGGAAGAGGGAAGGTGGTTTTTTTTTTTTTTTTTTTGGCCTGAATGTAGTTATGCTGTGGCCCTGCTGCAGCCTTTCCTTTTCCAGCTGTGAGCGGTCTTCTCCAAGTATCCCAAAACAGACCCTGGAGTTAGTCAGAGGGTGCTTAATTTCACAAAGAGATTTCAGCCGTACTCCCTTCCGTGCCTACTCCCACACCCAGCATTCCACATCAGTACAAGGTGAGTTCATCTCAGTGTATCAGCGTCAGGCGAGAGCCTTCACGTATATGGGTCAGAAGCAATGGAGAAGTTACGTGCTTATAAGCCTCTGGCTTTGAGTTATGTTCCTCCAGAATGTCGAAGGACTCCTCTATCAATGGAAGAAGCCCAGAGCCTATGATAGTAATCATTACCCCAGGCACACACTGCCGAAAGAATAAAAAAGGGGGGGGGGCAGATCAATACTGAGTCAAGAAGTAATTCCAGGATGAATCAATGGGAAGTATAAACAAATTCAAACAGAAGAGCTGGTTTTTTGCTTGCCTCTTTTTAAATAAAATAAAAATTCAGGGTCATTTTTTGGGTCCCAGATATCAAAGTAAATAGAGTCTGTTCCTCTGGAAACTTTCATTCAAAGGAGCAGGATTTTCAAATCGTAGCAGAACAACTTCTGTCAATTTTACTTATAGTATCACAGAAGCTCAATGACTATTTTAAACTAAGAGAAGAACTTATTAAATGAAAAGAAAGAACAGTAACATTAGTAAACTGTGCTGTTGGGATGAAACAAGTTTTCGTAGGTTTTGTAACATGCTGAGTATCTGGTACTACGTTAAATATTTTAAATATTTCATTTAACACCCCTACGACCAGGTCCTCTTGTCATCACACCTCTTTTACTCCAACCCCTGGAACCACAGGAACAGTGAAACCGCCTGGTGGCGACTGAGGCCCCCGGGTGCACGTACTTGTTCTGCAGCAGCTCGTTCTCCTGCCGGAGCTGGCCCATTTCGGAGCGGATCCCCCGCTCGGTGCTGGACAGGGAGCTGATCTGACTGCGGAGCTCCTGTTCCACTTGTCTGCTGGCCTGCAGGTCAGCCTTTAACTTTTTAATGTCTTGTTCCAGCCTAGGAGAAGGAGAAATGTGGCATTTTCATCAGGGAAAGGGCACCCACAGGGCTCTGCGGGAGACCCTGGGTGACGTCCCAGACTTCCTGGGATTGGGTTGGGGGGTGGCGGGCAGCGGCATTAGACCCCCCGGGGCAGCTCCTGCCAGCGGCCAGACTCCTGTCTGCAACTGGCTTTTCACTGTGTGCTTCCTTCTGCCCCAGCCCCTACCCCTTCCCATGGCCAGAGAGTAACCTGTTTGCTCCGCATGCGGGGAGCACGGACACCCAGGTGCTTGTGAATTCCTGAGCTGCCAATAAAGGAGGAAGGGAAGGCAGAGAGAGGGTGGCTGAAGGCTTGGGTCCCCCAACACACACACACACACACACACAGTGAATTTCCTATGCCCCCCTGCCCCCCCCAAATCCCCGGAAGGGAGATGTATCAGTAACGGTCAGCTCATGCCCCACTGGCTCTGAGATGATTCTGATACACCAGAATTTACCCTCTCAGATTCCCTTCCACCTTGGGCCCAGAGAACAAGAGTTTCTCAGGCAACCTCTGAAATTGCTAGCATCCTTGCTACATGATGTTCACACTTCCAGTGACTGTGACAGAGGAGCTTATTCAGCTCAACAACAGTGTGAACAGGAACCAATGACGCGCTCTGAGAATCGTAAGAGAATTCTACCTGTGAGCTGAAGCCCATCTTTTCTCTCCAGCTCCTTAACCTCTGTTCCATCTGTTTTCTCTTAGTATAGTAACAGCTTTATTTTAAGTGACACATTTTGGGGAGCTATCACATGCGCAGGTGGGCCTGAAGAGAGTCAACAGAAAGTATAAAACCCAGACTCTCTTCATCAGAGGGCTTTGTAATGTCACTAGAGGCCAACAAGTGACGATTTTTAGTGGTGAGACAGCAGCACAAGGAAGCTGGATTAAATACACGTGAGAAAGAGTAACAACTAGTACTTAATGAGAACTTAGGTGCTACACACTGTTTGTTCCACAGGCTTTACTGGTATGAACTCATTTAGTCAGCACAACCGTAGGCTAAAAGTTTGTTATTCCCATTCTTACAGATGAAGAGGGCTAGACTGGGGAAAGGCTCCAGCCCCAGGTGACACGGGCCCCAGAGCCCACCCTCTTCTCCAGCAGGCTGAGCCGTGGCCATGTCCTCCATAGCCGGGGATGGACGAGAAGTGCTACAGGAGTTCTGACAAGAGAAGGTGGGAATTAGGTTGGGCCTGGAAGGCTGGGCAGGATTTGAAGAAGGGGAGGAGGGGCCACTCTAAACAAGGGGAAAACATGCTCAAAAGCTCAAAAGCCATAGATATTTGGGGACGGAACAATCAGTCTGGCCTCTGAGGAAACCGTGTACTCTGGGAACAGAGTGAGAAGGAGTAGAATGGGTCTGGAGGATGGGACTGTGGGGAACACTGAAGGTCAGGCCAAGGATAGCGGCTGGTGGCCTGAGGAGCTATGCTTTCTGACAAACGAAAACGCAGGCAAAAGTCAGTTTGCTCTGAAGAGACCCTTATGCATGTCGCAAATCCAAAATACCAGCAGAACCGAGATTTCTGGCGGGCAGTGTGACCTCTCCTTGGAACTGCCAGCACCACAGACGTAAGCCCTTACAGACATGTTTTATTAAGCACCAAGTCCCCAGGGCCCACCACAGTGAACAACACTTACTAAATATATGTTGCCTGGCCTCCCTTGGGAAACCAAAGAGCGGCTTTATTTACCCATCTACCTTTAGTCAACTGAAACAAGATCTCAAAAACAGAAAGTCGTAACACATTGATGGTCCTTTCCCAGGCATCGTAGCCTGTCCCCCTGTCCAGTGTACAGGAACAGATGAGAGACCTGGTTTTCCAGAAGCACGGCCTCGTCTCCTGACATAGCTCACTCCCCAGGGAAGGGTCACAAGTCAACATCACGCCACACTTTCCCTTTAGCCAGGGTTATCCCAGTTGAATGTGCTCCCAGAAGTGCTCTGAACAATTACAGACTGGCATTTATATCATCCCCACACCATCCCTCGTTCACCCGAAGTAACCCAAGGGATATCTTCCAAAACAGGTCGATGCTGTCAGGTTATCCCCATTAAGAAGATGGGTTGAAAACATGTTAGGTTATTCGTCTTTCTGGAGAAGTCGGTTTCAGTCTGAGGATTGCATTTCTAGTAGAAAGGGTGAGTTTCAAGAAGAGAATAAGGGCTTAGCATGGGGTTTAGGACCAGGATTCTAGATTCAGTTCTGATGCCAAGTCCGTGACCCTGGGCAAGGCATGTAACCTTCCAGGACTCAGTTTCCCCATTGTAGGCTAATGACCTCTAGAGTTCCTCCCGGCTCAGGCTAGGGTTTCTAGGCCTGACACACTTACAGCCGGCTGCTGATCTGCTTCTTCAGATTAGCAACCTAAGCTGTATCATATGCAGAGGCCCAGGAATCAAGTTCCACACAACCAGCCCACTGGGGCAAAGCACTGTCACAGATGGGAATGAGATCTGCAGAGGCTGGATGGCAATAATTTTGCAGTTATTATTTTGCACCTTTAATCTCTAAGGGCCCATTTTCCTACCCTGAACTAAGGATAATGACAATATTCTGAATGAAAATTTAGAGCTCCTTGAGAAAGGTAAAAACTCAAAGACTTAATGCACTTACGAGAACAAAAAAAAATACAAAATACTTTGAGTGTAACTTCTGGAGACCACAGAACCCTAAACAAAAATATATTTTCTGGGGTGCCTGGGAGGCTCAGTGGGTTAAAGCCTCTGCCTTCAGCTCAGGTCATGATCCCAGAGTCCTGGGATCAAGCCCCACATAGGGCTCTCTGCTCCGTGGGGAGCCTGCTTCTTCCTCTCTCTGCCTGCCTCTCTGCCTACTTGTAATCTCTGTCTGTCAAATAAATAAACAAAAATCTAAAATATATATATATATTTTTTTTCTTATGTAGAATTGTGAGATTTTTGTCAAAGACAATACAACAAAAATGGAACGACGTGGTTACCAGGGTTAGGAAAATTCCCAAGGTTTGTGCCCTTTGGTGAATGTGTGTTATAGTTCAACAAAAAGTTTATTTTTAAAATAAAATAACTTAATTTCACAAAACAGAGAAGTAAAATCAAATTGCTTCAGGATTTTCAAAACTGCCACCAATTTTGTAAGACTCGGAATTACTGTTCTCCAAACAGCTGCGGCAGACCTGTGAGCGAACACCAGCATTCCCAGTTGAAGAGACTGGGGGAAACACCACTTGGTGACACACAAGATAACTTTTGAGTGCTAAATGGAAAACTCTCAGGAATTTTTAAAACATATAAAGGGCCATTATATATGGTCTCTCAGAAAAAGCATTAATTTAACCTCGCATGTTAATTTAACCCAGCAGACTACATTTTAAATCTTAACTGAGGTAGGTGGTAAAATGATTTATAATCCCTTATTAGATCTATTTTTTTTTTAAGATTGTATTTATTTATTTGACAGAGAGAGAGAGAGAGATCACAAGCAGGCAGAGAGGCAGGCAGAGAGAGAAGGGGAAGCAGGCTCCCTGCTGAGCAGAGAGCCCAGTGAGAACCCTGACAACTTGACCTGAGCTGAAGGCAGAGGCTTAACCCACTGAGCCACCCAGGCACCCCTAGATCTATTTTTCATTGCAAAAGTGACGCGGAGTCCAGGCTAAACACTGCATACAACAACAGAAAAGTAAAAATACAGAATAAAAATGTCAGCAATTCTTAATCCTCTCAACCAGACAGAAGCACTCACTTCACCTTTGGTATGCTTCTGTCCTGCACGTGTCTTCTTTCTCTTTCTTCATACACGTCAGTATTTTTTAATGTTGATGTGACAGTACCATATATGCAGTCTGCATCTCGTCCGCACCGTTCCACATCATCAGAAATTATTCTGTTCTGTTTTTGGTTTTGTTTTAAGTCTGGCAAAGATTGTTTTGTTTTGTTTTCTTAAGTAGGCTCCATGCCCAATGTGGGGCTTGAACTCAGGACTCAGATCAAGAGCCGCTTGCCCTACTACTGACTGAGCCAACCAGGCGCCCCCAGAAAATTTTCATAAGCGATTTAATTGCTGCATAATATTCCACTGTATGGATGCACTATACAATCCTATTCTCTAAGATATATTTCAATTTTTGCATATGCTCAACAGAAAAATGTACACAAGTTTTAAAAAAGAATTATGTGAATTAGGAACTTGAACTGAACCAAGACAAAGTGCCAGGGACATTTATTAGACCAATAACTACTACTTGTCTTAATGGTATACTTAACCCTTTGGTGCTGAAGGTCAATACTTCCTAGATAAAATGCAGCTATATAATTTATTGGTGTGAAGCACCAAGAAGTACTGATTAAATGGTGTTAGAGGTTAATGCAAAATCTTCAAATGTATTCATGTGATATTATTAAAATGTCAATAGCTGTAATCTGAATGAGAAGCAAGTGGTCAGGAAGAAAATGAGGCAGACGTGTAACAGTTTATAACCCTTAGAACCGATTTCTGTAAATAAAAAAGGAAGGGGGAAAGCAAACGCATCCACAAGCTCAGACCATTTTTATCAGACCTAAATCCTACTCTCTTCCCTACACAAAAGATTAAGATATAAAAGGGAACTTTACTCCAGAAGAAGTGCAATCTCATCCCCAAAAAAAGAAAAGGAAAGAAAAGAAATTGGGCCAGAGAGATCTTGACAAACCTTGGTAAGGCTCAGGCAGGAAGTCAATGCACTTCCTGCTTGCCCAACTCCCGTGGCCCCAGTGTGCACCTTCGCAAAGTTTGCCCAATGCTGTTACCACTTGGGATGCAGACAGGGCCCCTGGCAAAGCTGGAGTCCGAGTGCCTAACAAACATGCCCACTGGTGCCTAATTAGACAACCCAAGGTTCTAACCAACCCAAAATGTTACCTATTAGGTCCAGACACCTTTCCAAGTCACTTTTATTAATAATTTTAAAAGACAGCACCCAGGAGCACCTGGGTGGCTCAGTGGGTTAAAGCCTCTGTCTTCGGCTCAGCTTATGATCTCAGGGTCCTGGGATCAAGCCCTCCATCAGGCTCTCTGTTCAGTAGGGAGCCTGCTTCCTCCTCTCTCTCTGCCTGCCTCTCTACCTACTTGTGATCTCTGTCTGTCAAATAAATAAAATTTTAGGAAAAAAAAAAAAAAAAGACAGCACCCAACTTGTAACCTGTGAAGTGACCTCTGACCCCCAGACTGGCTCAGTCACAGCAGGAGGTGGGCTCCGTTGGAGCAGCCCTTACTCAGGCAGGCGGCCTTCAAAGCCCAATTACTGGCCAAGGTGAGGATCCCTCTTAATTGCTCCAAACCCGAACCCTAGCTCACCTTCTCCCTCATCCCACCCAAAGAGGGTACATTGTCATATGACTGTCTGATAATTATTTTACATTTACATTACGTTACATTTTAATAAGGGGTGATCTCCTAGCTGACCAGAAGAATGAGGCTTAAACAGTAGCCTTCCAGGCGGGCTAAGGAGGAAAAATATCTCTGAGTATCTTGAAGTACATACGCCTGGTAGTAAAACAAAGTACAGTATTCAAGTGTCAGTTTTTAGTTGAAAGGGGTATTGTTTTAAGTATCTGAAAAGGTAGGGAGATACTTGTGTCTAAATGTCTGTAATCCTTATCTTCTGTGAATTACTGGAATTACAGCCCACAGTACTGTGACTTCACTGAAGGTGTAAAAGTCTCCAATGGGTATTGCCAATAACTTCAGGGTTTTAGAAATCCTGAGGCTTTATGAGCTCAGAGAACTATAAGGCTTTGGGGGCAGTAAATTTCCCTAGGAAGTAAGTCCTGCAGAAAAGGAGAGCTTTGTTTCAGCCAGGACTTCACCTAGGGATGACTAGGTTCCCCAGATCCGCAATGAGTCACACTCTATACCCACTCCAGAAAACCACCGAAGTGTAGTTTCTAGGGCTGCTGGTCTGACCCCATCAGAAAGGCGAGGAGCCTCCGCTCTGCTGGTTATCTCTGAACCCTAAAGAGCTAGTGACAGAGAGGCTATGGCTCTGCAAGACAACACAGAACTGGAAGTAACAAGCATCAGCAAGGACGTGGAGAACAGGGAACGCTTAGGCACTGTGGCTGGGAGCGTGAACTGGTGCAGCCGCTCCGGAAAACAGGATGGAGGCTCCTCAAAACACTAACCACAGAAGTACCATAGGATCCAGTAATTCCACTTCGAGTATTTATCCGAACAAAACGAAAACACTAATTGAAAAGACATATGCACCCTATGTTTACTGCAGTGCTATTTACAATAGCCGAGATATGGAAGCATCCTAAATGTCTACCGAGAGATAAAACGTAAAGGTATATGGTGTATATATACACAATGGAACACCGACCGGCCATTAAAAAAAAAAAAAAAGAATGAAATCTTGCCATTCGCAACAACATGGATAGACCATGTTATTGGTCTAATACCAATAATACTGGTCTAATACCAGAAGATATTATGCTAAGTGAAATAAGCCAGACAAAGACAAATACTATATGATTGCACTTATATGTGGAATCTAAAAAAAACGAACAAACAAAACAGAGAGAAACAGACTCTTAATATAGAGAACAAACTGGTGGTTGCCAAAGGGGAGAGAAAGGGTGAAATAGGTGGAGGGGATTAAGAGGTATATGCTTCCAGTCATAAAATAAATAAGTCCGGGGGATAGAAAGTATAGCATAAGGGATAGAATCAATAATATCACAATACACTTACCACAGTCAGCATTTCATAATGTATATAATTGTTGAATCACTATGTAATACATAGTGATTCAGCTCTACTTCAATTAAAAAAAAAAAAAATACAACCTCGGACACCTGGGTGGTTCAGTTGGTTAAGCGTCTGTCTGCCTTTGGCTCAGGTCAAGATCCCAGGGTCCTGGGATAGAGTTCTATATCGGGCTCTCTGCTCAGCGATGAGTCGGCTTCTCCCTCTTACTCTTCCTCTGTTCTCTCTCTCTCTCAAATAAGTAAATAAATTAAATCTTGAAAAAAAAAAAAACTTATAACCCTGCGTGCTCTATAAGAAAAGGGGCTTCGGAGATCATCTCCAAATTATACAGCCAAATAACTGAAAGATGGATGCTTCTAACAAACCGTCGCACCAGCCAAAATTACCTACTCCTTGTTTCCAGACATCTTCTGCCTTTAATTAGACCACCCTGTGGGGGAAGAATGGCCTCCAATTTTCGAACTACACTCTTCAAGGCCCAGTTAAAAAAGAAAAACAAAAACTAAACAAACTCTCCACCATCAGGTGCTGATCTCCAGGGCTCAAAGTTTTGTCTCCCTCTGAAATCTGAAAGCCCTTACTGTTGGTGCTTCTTGTTTGGCACTAAACCACTGCCCTGGGCTGTTTTTAAATTTGTTTTGGTTTTTAATCTTTTCCTGTGTATGTATCTTATTTTTACAAACACTATACATTCTTTGAAGCCAAGGACTGTGCTACAAAATTAGAAGCTGGGACTGTACTTCTGAAGTTTCTTCCAATCCTTACAGGCCTCTGTCTCTAACCCTCACTCTTTGTCCATCTCCCCAGTGCTAAGAACAGGGTCAGGTCTACCTACAGCAGACCACCCGATTCTTAGTTTAATAGTGGCTACAGGAGACAGGGGCAAATGGATGTCTGCTTTTCAAGAAGGCAGGTGAACATGAAAAGAATGAATGAAAAGCAACTGTTTCATCTTGGTAAGGACCTAATTCCATTAGGAGATCCCCTGGTATACATTAATTATACAAGACAAGACTTGTTTAGGACCACACAGTTGTCTATGCAGAACACTGAGCTCATGCATTAAAGCTCTGTCCCCAGAAGAAATAGTATTTATCCTCTCCACCAACTCCCTCCCCTCCCCTTTCCAGGGCATTCTCACTGGCAGGAAGGACAGCATGGGACATGCACATAAAAACCCAAATGCATTTCATCTCCAATAAGGCGTACACTAACCTGAAGCTGTTCCAGCATGTTCTATAGACCACATCTTTGGAAACAGTGAAACAAAGCTGCCTCAGGTCTCACTGTGGTCACTACAATTGCTTACTAGGCACAAGTATCAAAAAATAAGCAAAAGCTTGATGATTACCAAGTAAAACCATATGACAGGGGGGCCTGGGTGGCTCAGTGGGTTAAGCCTCTGCCTTAGGCTCAGGTCATGATCCCAGCGTCCTGGGATCAAGCCCCGCATTGGGCTCTCTGCTTGGTAGGGAGCCTGCTTCCCCCTCTCTCTCTGCCTGCCTCTCTGCGTACTTGTGACCTCTCTCTCTGTTGTCAAATAAATAAAATCTTAAAAAAAAAAAAAACATATGACAAAGTAACTTATGTCTCTGCTCCCTAATCTGTCAAACACAAATGGTAAACACATTTCATCAAGAACGCAACAAGAGAAAAGGAATCCGAGAGGCATTCACATATGGTCATATAGGGAAACTGACTTCTTCAGATCCTTAAAAAATAAAGCTGTGAGTGCTAGGACTAATATTTTTAATAAGGTTCTTAAAGGATGTGGTCAGATTTGATCATTTGTATCAAAAGTCTTTAAAATATTTTTATCTGTTGATGCAGTGTCCCACTCCCTGACACTCATTAGGGACCTAGAGAGACACACACAAAGACTTATGTAACAGTGTGCTTGTTGCTGCATTATTTCTAATAAGAAAGAAATCAGAGACACTTAAATATTCAACAGATGACTGGCTAATTGTATATTCATGTGTCTGACTGACAGACAACCATTAAAAAACCAATAAGGAAGAATATTTGATGACATAGGAGAATGCTCATGATACAGTCAGTGAAAAAGACAAGTTACAAAACATTATGGGTAAAAAAATGTGTGTGTGTGTGTGTATAATGGAATATTACACAGCCATCAAAAAATGAAATCTTGCCATTTGCAACGACATGGAAGGAACTAGAGGGTATTATGCTGAGCGAAATAAGTCAATCAGAGAAAGACAATTATCATATGATCTCTCTGATATGAGGAATTTAAGAGGCAGGGCAGGGGGACGTGGGAGGAAGGGAAGGGAAAAAAATGAAACAAGATGGGACCAGGGAGGGAGACAAACTGTAAAAGACTCTTAATCTTAGGAAATGAGCAGGGTTGCTGGGAGGTGGGGGAGGAAGGATAGGCTGGTTGGGTGATGTACATTGGGGAGGGTATGTACTATGGTGAGTGGTATGAACTGTGTAAGACTCATGATTCACAGACCTGTACCTCTAAAGCAAATAATATATGTTAATAAATTTAAAATAAATAAATAAATAAATAAAACATTACACATAGTATGAGCTCCATCTGTAAAAAGACTGTGCGAGAGAAAAAAGACTGGCAGGATATATAATAAGATAGTGACTATCTCTTCTTGATCTTCAAAATTGGATATAATCCTTCTCCTAATACCCTCCATGTTAGGAGAAGGAAAGGAAAAGTGAATGGGGGTAAATCAGGGGGAGACAAACTATGAGAGACTGTGGACTCTGAGAAACAAAGTGAGGGTTATGGAGAGGAGGAGGGGGCTGGGGGTTGGGTGAGCCTGGTGGTGGGTATTAAGGAGGGCATGTATTTCATGGGTGTGGTGCATAAACAATGAATCTTGGAACAATGAAAATAAAATTAAGATGTTAAAATATTGGATATAATCAATATATAGAAAAATTTTTTAACATTTTATTATTTTATAATTGGGAGAAAAGTTATTTTAAAAGACAAGGCTATAATGACATATCACCTCCTACCTATAAGAATGGCTAAAATCAACAATACAAGAAACAACCAGCAGTTGGCAAGGAGGTAGAGAAAGGAAAACCCTCTTGCACTGTTGGTGGGAAGACAAACTGGTGTAGCCACTCTGGAGAACAGTATGGAGGTTCTCAAAAGTTAAATTTGGAACTACCCTATGACCCAGCAACTGCACTACTAGGTATTCACCCAAAGAACAAAAAAATACTAATTCAAAGGGATACACGCATCCTGATGTTTACAGCAGCATCATCTACAATAGCCAAATTATGGAAACACCCCATGTGTCCACCGATTGATGAATGGATTGATGAATGTGATTATAATATCCCCAATGGAATATTACTCAGCCACAAAAAGAATGAAATCTTGCCATCTGCAACCACATGGATGGAGTAAAAAAATACCATGCTAAGCAAAATAAATCAGAGGACATATACCAAATGATTTCACTCATATGCGGAATTTAAGAAACAAAACAAATGAGCAAAGTTGGGGGATGAGAAAGGGACAAACCAAGAATCAGACTCTTAACTAAAGAGAACTGCTGGTTACCAGGGGGAAGGGAGTTGGGGGGATGGGCTGAATAGGTGATGGAGACAAGGAGTGCACTAATCATGATGAGTATCGGGTCCTGCATGGATGTGTTTAATCGCTTTGCTGTACACCTGAAACTAATACTACACTGTATGTTAACTAACTGGAATTTAAATAAAAACTTTTTAAAAAAAAGCAAAAGAAGAGGCTGTTAATCTGCTTTCTATGGCTTTTCAATGTTCACTATTACTCTTGGATTTGTCCATGTCATTGGTCAGTTTCAGAATAACCTGAAAGCCTTAGGGAAAGTCCAACTCTTTTACTTTATAAACTTTTTAGGTCACTCCAGAAAAGGGGGAATTTAACCTTCTGGAATAGAGAATGCCTCACTTCCTGAATCTATATCAACTACTTCTTATTCATCAGTTCCTATCAAAATAATAGTTTTTCAGGGTGCCTGGGTGGCTCAGTGGATTAAGCCTCTGCCTTCGGCTCGGGTCATGGTCCCAGGGTCCTGGGATCAAGCCCCACATTGGGCTCTCTGCTCAGCGGGGAGCCTGCTTCCCCCTCCCTCTCTGCCTGCCTCTCTGCCTACTTGTGATCTCTGTCTGTCAAATAAAAAAAATAAAATCTTTAAAAAAAAAAAAAAGTTTTTCTAAATCTAGACTCCAGAGCTACAATCTATTGCCCTGGTTTGGCTCCCTCTGCAAAGGGGAGAGCAGGCATCGCTCTGACATCAGGCTTCATGGCATATACACATCATAAGGGATGGTGCTGGGAGGTCAGATTCTAAACCAGCTGGCCTGTGAAGTCGGAAAAACCAGCATCTAGGTCCCGAACTTTGGTGTATTTTATGTTCCAAGAACACAGCAGAGGAACATCTTGGTGTGGAAGAAGTCACCAGTCCTAGGCACAGGAGGGCTAAGCTGCTCTCCATACTGTATGGCTTGAGGAATACCAGACACCCAAACCACCCTTCTCATCACACGGCTTCCTGTCCTTTCTCCTTGTATGTGCTCTGAAAGTCTCACAGTCAGGTGTGTGCATTCAACTAGATAGGGAGTGGTCTCTGACCAGGGTAGGGGACCTCATCCACAGGTGCATGTTTTCCAGGAATGCCATGAACTAAAGGAAAGGAGAAGGCAAAAAGCTCCCATTAATAATACACAGCAGATTAGTTCATGGGATTTACCAGATATTTCCTAATAGAAAAGTCCTTCTTCTAGGAGTCAAGTTTTGATTGGTGGGGCCAGGGGGTAGGAGGGAACAAAATACAAGAATAACAGGAAGGTCAGGTGCAGAGCTTCCAAACTGGTCAGTCAGTCTGGCCCAGAAACATGTTTTGTTTGACCCTCCTCAACTTTATAACTGGGAGATTTGACATAGATATCTATCTTTGGCATCTCTTCAAAATCTCAGAAGACTTAGCACCACTAGGCCAGCCATTCTCCATGGTGACGACTGGCTGTCCCACTGGAAGGGTATGTGCTCCCAGACTCCCAGGGGCCACGTGCAGAAGTGACTGGAAATGATGGCACCCCTGGCCTGCCCGCCTCGTGCCTGTGCCCTGTCCTGCTCCTGCAGGAGTTAGTCTCTAACACCAGCTCTAGGGTGGGGGTTGAGAGGAGGGAGTAATAAGGGCAACAGTCTTTTCCAGTTCATTATTCTGTGTTTCTTTGTCCAACCTGTTAACAACACGCCACCCAGAGAGGCGACATGTACCTTAGGAGACAGAAGAGCTGTCATTCTTCCCATAAAAGAGAAACTAAAACTTGTTCTAGTCATGAGAGTCCTGGTTGGCTAAGAAAAAGGTCTCAGAGATTTGCAAAGACTGAATGCCCACGCTAGCTGTCAAAGGATCCAAACGGCTGGTTTCTAAATGATAGCGTGAGTAACATTTAAAGAATATAGTTCCTTTTCCTCGGAGCACATCCCCTTCAGGGAATCCACCCCTAATCCCCTTAGTTGGAAATCTCAATTCATCATGTGCCAGCAGGGGCACTGACTCAGAATCTGACACAGAGTTTTACAGTAGTTCCTTCTAAATTCTAGGGAGGAAACTTTCCAACTGCCTAACTAGAAATCCCTGTTTTGTTAGAATAAACGCTCAGTACTCAACATAAAAATGTTCCTAACGTGGACTCCCTGCCCCAAATAATTTGTGTACTTTATAATTTATCCATACAATATAATTATCTTCTTTGATCACCTGGATATGAAGATATTAGGTAAACCACTGCCTTAAATTCATTGATACCTTGTTTCTCAAAAACTGGTTTTCAAGTCACAACCTAGCCTGGTTTAAGTATAAAATTATCATGCTTCTATTACCACATTTATATCTCAGAATATTATAGTTTTAAATCACTGTAATGGTTAATATAAACTCAGACTATATTATGAATTAACATAAACAAAACTAACCAAGTAAAACCCTACAGGTTCCGTAAATACTGGGAGCGTGGCAGAAATGGTGATAAATCATGCCTGCTTGGAGGCAATGCTACACAAACATGAATCAAAAACATTTTCCCACAGAGACAGAAAACAAACACGCTAAACTTACTAAATAGAACGATGGCTCTACCACTTCTTTTTTGCACTTAATAACTTCCAGATAATTTGACAGCAGCTATTTCCAACATGTTTAATTTAGTTAGAACCTCTCACTGTCCGGTTTTCATAATCTGCACTCTAAAATTTCAGCTAAGAGTAAGACCACTCCATGTCAGTTTCTCAGTGTACCTGCAGCAGCCCGGCAGCCAGCACTCGCTGGGAAAGCGGCCAGGGTAAACCCCCAAAGCCTGATCCCTGGCCCCCAAGATCAGATTTTCTCATGCAAACTATTCCTGACACACAGCAAACTGTATTCAAAGGCAAAAGAGAACAATCAAATGGACCATTCTCCCTCTCGCACCAGAAATGATACATAAGCAGTCAACACCCTTTCTAACCTGGGAACTGCCTTGGAGCAGATCTGTGGGATCTGAGCTTCCTCTCCAACTACCACGGGGACAAGGAGAATGCCCAGGGCTGCGGGGTGGGAAGAGAGAGGGCGAGACTCACCAGGAGAGATGAGTAAGACAAGCAAACTGAGATGTTGTCCTCCAAGTTCTTGGCCGAGGTGTGTGTTGTGCTAAGATTCCCTGGCCCCGAAGCACCACAATCAACCCAATGCCAGAGCAAATGGCTTTTTTCTGAGAGCAGTTCCTTGGAGGAGTTTTCTCTCTTTGTCCCTTGTAAGTTCCAGACATTCTTGGACCTCCTGCACAGCCTTAGAAAACGGTACTGGGTGCCTGGGTGGCTCAGTTGGGTAAGAGTCTGACTCTTGATTTTGGCTCAGATCATGATGTCAGAGCCTGTGTAGGGCTCTGTGGTCAGTGGGGAGCCTGCTTGAGATTCCGCTCTCACTCTCCTTCTGCCCTCCCAACATCCCCCCCATAATAAAACACTCAAAAATAATAAAAAATAAGTTTTTTAAAAAGAGAAGAGTACTGATAGAGTACTAAATTTCAAAACTTCCTAGGAAATACCAAGGAAAGGGGCTTAGAGTAGAAAGCATTCTATTTTTTAGAAATAAGACTGTTAACAACCTAGTCCAGAGCAACAAATAGTAGGACACTGGATGTTTGTGCTTGACCTGGTCTGATGGAACATTTAGCTTTTCTCACGTCAAAAGCCTCTCTGAGCGCACGACAACTCCACTTTGAACCACACTGCACTGTACTTACTGATGCTCATCGTTTTCTCCCCCTCTTTCTAATATTTTCCCTGCACAAAGCTAATACTCACTCAACAAGTATTTATTGACTATCTGCTCTGTCTACCATGGTAGATAAGAGAAAAGGAGGTCCCTGACCTCACTGAGCTTACACTCCATTATGGATATAACAAGCCTGTGTAAAAATTCACACTACATAGAAATGGACCGTATAGGAAGTAAATATCCTCTATCATCAACTACAACTGACCATCTGGTACGTACTATTTCAAATAATTTTCTGTGTACTTGAGAACTACATCCACCCGTATTTTGTAATATATAATATTTTGCTACTTCCTCCCCTTTAATAATCAATCTTGGAGTCTTTCCATTATCTTTTTTTAAGATGGGTTTCCATCTTTCAAGAGAATCCTTTGTACACTTTCCCCTCCACACCAATGTGATTCCCCACTTAGGACTCTTCAGGACTTGGGGGAGGGCTGGAATAGTCCATAAAAATGCCATCTCCCCTGGGGCACCTGTTCCATAGACTGCTCATAGGCTCTACCTCCTGAACTGACTGCTCTGTCTTGTTTCTTCCCCACAGTCGGGTTGGCCTGTATTCTCGCTTTGTGCCAACAATCTCGGGTTCCATGTACTGAACCTCTTCCCCGCCTTCTGCTTCAGCATGGCACCAGCAAGTTCCTTGCCCTTCTTTGCCCCTGGAGCTAGGAGCCAGCCCTGCTTACTCCTAACCCTGAGATGGGCAAGTACCTGCAAAGCTTCCTGCAAGGGACAGGAAAGATGGGCAGCTGTAAGAACTGATGCCTCTTTGTTCTTCTGGTGTATAGCATCTGCCCCTAATTTTCCTTATTGCTTTGAAAAGCTTTTCTAAGATGAAAAAATAAGAGTTTCCTGGATTCTCTCTTTACATGGGTCTTTTTTAGTTATTTACACCAAGTCCTAGTAAATCCATGGACTTTATATTAAATATCAGTATCCAAAAATATGGCCCTTTCTTTTCAAAGGATATATAATTTTTAGTTGTGCATGGACATCTTGAAATGTGGGGAAATGAAAAATAAGAAGTACTGTACATTGTCTCTTCTTGTCAGTGTACCTGGGTGGCTCAGTTGCTTAAGCCCCTGCCTTGGGCTCAGGTCGTGATTCCAGAATCCTGGGATCGAGTCTCGAGTTGACCTCCCTGCTTGCTGGGGAGTCTGCCTCTCACTCTGCCCCTCTCTGCCCGTTCCTGCTCTCTATCTCTCAAACAAATAAAATCTTAAAAAACAACAACAACAAAAAACCTGTTTTCTGTTGTTTTTCCCTAAAGAGCAAGACCACGCCCCAGAGGTTTATATAAGTCAGAGGCTATACAACAATCTCAAATGATAGTATTTGAAAGAAAAGATTAAATTCAGAAATACAAAAGACTGTGAACTGCTAGTTATACCACACTTGGGCAGTCTGTGCCACCAGCAAGTCCAGTCAAAGGGGGAAACTGGCTGTTTTTAGCTTTGGCTACTTTTGTCTCCTTTTTTAAGCTAAACCTAAAAATCGTAAATGCAAACAGAAGGTTTATTTGGGCTAGAAAGTGGAATGAAGAGCACTGACATTGTGCTTAATGGAACCCACCAGCTTAAACTAGACAGGAGTCACAAACACATAACACCCTGCTAAAACACAATACTAATCAATATACTCATTGATGGCCTAGAACATTATATACCCATTTAATAAAATATGTTGTCATCAATATATATGCTCCAAACAGATTTCTCTAAGATCCAGATATGGTAATATAAGTTAGTCCCTGGGCATGAATGTTCAATGCTCCTCAGTATAAGTGTTTCTGTATCCCTCTGAGGCAGGGCCACCACTGGCTGAGAGATTATCTAAAAAATCCTGATAAACACTTTCTCCTCTATCTCCCTATTTCAAGTCTCCAAATAAGCAGGATTATACAAACAAACTAAGATTTAAATGGCTATATTTTGGTGTGCTTAAAATAACCAAATACAGGGACGCCTGGGTGGCTCAGTGGGTTGAAGCCTCTGCCTTCTGCTCGGGTCGTGGTCCCGGGGCCCTGGGATCAAACCCCACATCGGGCTCTCTGCTCAGCGGGGAGACTGCTTCCCTTCCTCTCTCTCTCTGCCTGCCTCTCTGCCTACTTGTGATCTCTGTCTGTCAAATAAATAAATAAATAATCTGTTAAAAAAAAATAACCAAATACATTTAGAGGAATGAAAGAGTGAGTATCCAATATAGTATAGCTTTCGCCAGATTTCCATGTTTCCCTGAAGAGAGGGCTCTCCCCAGCATTCTTGCTTCAGACTTTCTCCAGAACTTACTGTCATGGCAATGTCCAAACCCCAGGATCCCAGGCCATCCAAGCTGTCACTGATGACCTCTCCTCAGGGGAAGCTGATAGTTACATCCCTGGTCTCAAATCTTCTAGTTCAGGGCTCTCAGGTCTGCAGGTGACAGTTAGCCTACTCGAGAATTATCCCTCCCAAAAGGGCAAATTCCATGCTGGGTGGGTCCCAGCTGTCTGAACCAGAGTTAACTCCCAAGCTAGCCCTAATCAGAACTGAGTTCTCAGAGACTCTGTAAGCATTCAAGGGTATGAGTGGATGACCCCTTTATGTTCTGAGATTAAGTACACCCTTGTGTCTTTGGGTAAGAGCGGAGAATTTTAACAACACTTAGAACAGCATCTCTATAAAAAAGGAAATGAATGAAATCGGAATAATTCATGAATTAATAATATATGAATTCTGAAGTTCTAAGCATTTCTTCTATAGATCTTAGCCATGAGAACTTAAAATCTAGGTCTAGTGCCAATCCTTGAGCCAGCTTTAGTTGTATGTACACTTAAACAAAAACACAAAAGCAAAAATATAAAGTAGAAAAATAAAGCAGGTTGATAAACCTCTTTAAAGCAGCATGGTTAGAACAAAAGTGGAAATCAAGAAGAAACTCCAGTCTGGTCCCAGCACTCCGACCACAGCTTGGTCACCTGGACTAGCCATTTAAACTTCCAGGGCTCATTAACTTCATTGATACAAAGACAGGGTTGAGGACGCTGGTCTAGATGCCTCTGATAAGTCTTTCAGCTCCAAAAAAATAATCACCATTCTAAATTACACTCAGTTTTGTTAAATGCATCTCCACTAGGCAAACTGTGGAACTTTTCCTTTGTGAATCTTCATACCAGATACTATTCAACTATATTAAAGTCAGAGGTGATCTCTTATTAAGAACAAGCACTAAAAATAAAAAAGATGAATCTTCTGTCTTGGCTACCGAAAAAAAAAAAGCAGGGCAGGGGACTAGAATAAAGAACCAGAAAGAGACTTTTGTTTCAACATTTCTACAGAATATGGATCACTTTACATCTTTTTTTTTTTTTTTAATTTTTTTATAAACATGTATTTTTATCCCCATGGATCACTTTACATCTTGTAGTCAATTTTAAATTCTCTTCCTTGACCAGGAAAGTGAAACAAGTAACAGTCAGCAAGAAGAATCCCTCCAAGGGACGCTTGGGTGGCTCAGTGGGTTAATCCTCTGCCTTCAGCTCAGGTCATGATCTCAGGGTCCTGGGATCGAGCCCTGTATCAGGCTCTCCACTCAGCGGGAAGCCTGCTTCCCCCTCTCTCTCTCTGCCTGTATCTCTGCCTACTTGTGATGTCTGTCTGTCAAATAAATAAATAAAATCTTAAAAAAAAAAAAAAAAAGAATCCCTCCAGTCTTGGGCTGTATTTGAGAGGGAGCTTAATGCCAAGTGCACACAAAACCGTCATCTCTTTTGCTTGCGGGCCCTGAAACTGCAGGAAAGTGGCTCAGGTGACACCCTGACCTAGCCCATCTTCAAGTGACTGCTGAAGGATCTCACAGACCTGCCATGGAATATTCCACATCAAGGGAAAAGAGGGTGATACTAAGTTGGCAAAATGAGCTTGATATAATTTTTTTTAAGATTTTATTTATTTCTGGGGCGCCTGGGTGGCTCAGTGGGTTAAGCGTCTGCTTTCGGCTCAGGTCATGGTCCCAGGGTCCTGGTATCGAGACCTGCATCGGGCTCCTTGCTCAGCGTGGAGCCCGTTTCTCCCTCTGCTGCCTGCTCTCCCTGCTACTTGTACTCTCTGACAAATGAATAAATTAAAATCTTTAAAAAGAAAAAAAATTTTATTTCTTTGAGAGAGAGCGTGCGAGCAGGGAGGGGCTGGGGGGAAGGGAGAAAAGAATTTGAAGCAGACGCCACCATGAGCACGGAGCCTGACTCGCTGCAAATTCGGACCTGATCCAAAACCAAGAGTCAGATGCTTAACCAATTGTGCCATCCAGGCACCCTTCAAATATAATTTCAGTGAAAAAAGTTGGATACAAAAACTATACAAATGCTATGGCCGCAGCTATATATGTTTAGTTGATGAAAAGAACAGTGATTCGTGTCATGTGGTGGGACCATTCCCCCTTTTCTCTGCCTAAATTTTCTGTAACTTTTTTGATATTTAAAATGTTTTAAAATTGACCACTGAAGAGAAAAATGTAAACAAATCTCATTCTAATTTACATTATTCCCAGCACTTAGTAAAATAAGTGAACTTCTTCATTGCTTTTTCTGTTTTTATCTAGAATTTTTCTCAGGTCAGAATTAAAAATATTTGGGCTACCCACATTACACATCGTTTCTAAACATCTTGGGTAAAGAGCTCAAAAATCAAGCTGGCAGAAATCAGGTCATTTTGTAAGATGTATTTTTCAAATAAAAAGGGGACTTTGGACTGGCTTTCACAGGTTCCCAATCTCTTCCTGGGCAGGATCCTAAAGAAAACACTTATTCCCAATGTCCCACCTTCCCCCACCATTCCTAACCTTAGCAGGCTATTAGCATCCTTTTTCTGTGCAGGGCTAGACAGTGACTATCTTCACCTTTATAGGCCATACCGTCTCTGTGGCTACTACTCAACAGCCACTGTAACACAAAAGCAGCCACAGATGTGGTGTGCCTGGCGGGGGGGTAAGCCTCCACCTCTTGGTTTCAGCTCAGGTCATGCTCTCGGCATCAGGAGATCCAACCCCACTTCGGGCACGTAGCTCAGTGGGGAGTCGGCTTGACATTCTCTCTCTCCCTCTCCCACGGCAACTCCCCACCCTGCCCCGCACGCATGTGTTTTCTCTCTTTCAAATAAATAAATAAATCTTTTTTAAAAAGGCAGCCACAGACGCTACATAAATGAATGAGCGTGGTTGTATTCCAGTAAAACTATTTTTTACAAAAACAGGCAGTGAGCCAGATTTGGCCTGTGAGCAGTAGCGTGCCAGCCTGTGGTCTACACACCCTGGAGAGCACAGATGGGGCTCAGAGGGATGGAGAAAAGACCTGAAGGTCTACTTGCTCCTCCTAAGGAATGGCTGTCAAACCTTTGTACAGCCACACTGATCTAAAAGAATTCTCTTTGAAAGTGTTACTGATGAATTTTTCCACCAAAAGTCACAGAATGTGGCAGTTCCCAGCCACATTACCCGTAGAATGATACCTACAGAATGTTTTGCAATTAATTTACTATTAATAATACAGGACTGGTTTTTCAAATGATTTTTTTAAAAAACATTTATAAAACAAGAAGCAGTAGATCAGTCTTTTCCCAACAGCCAGCCTGGCCAGCACACAATCCTGGGCATGTCTGCTGTAGCAAAGGGCTCACGTACCCACTGTGTGTTTGCATCAGGAGCCTTCCAGGGCGCTGCATCCAGCCCCTCTCCGTCTTAAAATAACAATCCCTTTCTCCAGCTAACAACTCAACATGTCAGGTTTGGATCAGTTATAGTCTTACTAGTATCCATCAAAGCACGTATGAAGTCAAACAGGAGGAAATGCGAGATAGCCAAGAAGGGCAAGAGGAACTGGTAAGGCCTCCTACAACCATGCTGAATAATTTGCTCACATACTCTTCTTTTTTATAAACATGCACTGTCGTTCATCTTAGAAAAACTGGAAAATGCATGAAAGTAAAAAGAAAAATTAAAGCCCCAATACTATCATGAGACAATAACTATTGTTATCATTTTAGTTCCATTCCCTCCAAGTTATTTTTCTGTGTGGGGGGAAAAAAAGATGTTTTTGATAAAATTGCTTTCTACTTTCTTCATTATTACGTCATGAGCTCTTCCCTGTATTGTTCAATATGGCTCAAAAAAGTGATTTGGTAATGTCTATATTAAAAGTCCATCAAATGAATGGACCATATTTTATTTAAAATTTTCCCCTGTTGTCAGATATTTATATCATCTCTTTATTTTTTTGGAATACATTAGAAATTGAATATAATCCTATGCAAGCCATAAAACTATTTAAATATAATATTTTCTATTTATGTATTTGACAGCAAGTATTCCCTAAAACAGAGTAATTTCTGGGGTCAGATCAAGGCACATCAGAGTGCACATTAGTGACCACAAGAAGAGGCCTACAACCCAGAACAAGCATGGGGGCACTTGACTCAGATGGGGCCATCTGAGTCCTTGAACTTCTTTACTAAAGGCAGATCTGGTAGAGTCAAACAACGTTGCAACTATGGCCCACGTGAGATGCTGTCACAAGACTGAGCTTCCTCTGCCCTCCCTGCAAAACCCAACAGAGGAAAACTGTTTTGCCTTGACTGCTATTATTAAAACTGTGTAGGAGAAAGGATGTTACAAAGCTTGGGGCACATGTTTTGTTTATAGTATATAGTAAATTTGTGGGATATTTCCTTTGAAATAGAAGGTCAACTAATTGGTCTTTCTCCCATGGGTGTCTGGAGAGGGTCCTCTGCTGAGTGTTTTCCCTGCAGGGCATCATGCGCAGAATGTCGTAACGAACACATGTGGATGTTAGCCTGGCAGCATCAACAGCATGGGACGCTTCTGCAAGTGGCTGGGGGCCCAGAAGCCTCCAGAGCCTTTAGCGGTAGAATCCAAATATATTTCCCTTAATCTAGCTGCCAGTCAGAAAATTAAGACAAATTAATAATCTAGTTCATATAATTTATAATGCTGGAAACCTTGCCTCCTAGGATAAATTGTCTGCTCTTAATTAAGCCAAAGGAAAAGGGATATAAGATAACTTAGCAGAGGGAGGGAGTTATAATTGTCCTCTTGAATTACACATAAAAAAAAGCTCCAGTTCAGATCCCATTCTCCAGATTGAAAGATACAAAGTAAAAGGAACATATGTGTATTTTAGAAAATATAAAAAACAGAGAAAAATAAGGCTGAGCCAGTCAAGGTAATACAACGTTATTCTTTTACTTAAAGATGGGAAAGGAACATATCTGATTAAAATTTAAGTCTAATGTTTTATTTACCTACTGGATTTTTAGAAATTACTTTTTAAACCTAATTTTCCCACAGTTACCTGGGGGATAATTCACAGTTTAAGTGGAGTTAACAAAAACCAAGCACAAGGTTGTAAGGACAACTTTCTCCACACACCCCCACCCCACCTTCTGTATCTTTCTGACAAAGAGCCGTGCATGCATGGGACACGGACTCTTTGCTGTGTGTCTGTACCACAAGAACTTTGGATATGCAAACAGAAAAGGACCAGGACTACAGGTAAGTCTCTCAACACCACAGGAGGTATCAAGTTACATGTAAATTGGTCCAACATGCAAAGAAATCACTGTCACCTCTTACTTCCAATACTGGAAAGAGCTGGAGTCAATGCCTCAGGACAGTGGCACTAGGGGACCAACAAAGTCATGTGAAACGAACATGAAACGAACACTAAAAAGTCAAATACCACAGAGTTAACAATCACAGTATCTGATCACAAGCAAGGCCTACAGGCCCGTATGGAAGTATCTGTTTTTCAAGACCTAATTCAGCTTTACTGGAAAGTGGCAGTAAAGACACAGCACACACTTACCTTACCAGTGCATCTGGTTTGCTTAGCTGGTTATTAGGAATACAGTTTTCCATTAAGTCCTTGTGTGTACTTGGGCTCTTGCTCGTGCATTTTTGCTTCTTCTCGTTTTTACTAGATGAGGAAGGAATGCTCCCGTTTGTGGCGCTATGACTGCGAGGTGATGAGTTCACAACTCCGCTGGCATTTTTGTAATTTTTTGAGGAAGCAGTGCATGAGTCCTCTTTCAAGAGATTTTCTGTACTTCCCACAAGATCATTATTCAATCTTTTACTATTGATATGGTTTTCCATATACTCAATTTCTTGTATTTTCGAGTCTACAGGTTGTAGAATATTGTTGTTATTTATTCCAAGGTTGTGTTTTTTGGCATCCTTGTCCTTTTCTTTCCCTTTTTCTCGGTATTCTATCTCTGGCAAAGTTGTGGAGAGTTTTTTGTTGGCTGGGATACCCCCGTTGTGGTGTATAAGGATCGAGGAATCCATATCAGGCAATCCTTTGGCTGCTACAATACCAAAAACAAACCAACAAACAAAAAACCCACACCGGAATATTTAGTTGTATAAAACCACAGCACAGACTGAGTCAAGAAACTGCATTACCTATGGTTAGAAACTCACTATATCAATTTGCAAACTCACTGAGAAGCAATAACCACACCACATCTCGCTAACTTCAAGAAGCAAATCCAGATAAATTTGAGAAGCTGCACATTCAGAAAATCACCATCGTTTATAAACACCAAGCTGTTACAGTTCTGGCCTTGAAAAGAAGATGAGGATTTTATAATTAAATCATACTTATCAGTCAGATCCAACTTGCCTATCACCGGAAAGAAGAGGACACAGGCCAGTCAGACTCTTAAGAGGCCTTATTTTAAGAGATGCTAACCAAACTGTTAATAACTTTACTGGAAAGACAGCGATTACATAAAAGAAGAGGTGTGATGTTAGGGTATAGGGCATTATCCTTTTCTTGATCGAGCACCAAGGTAATAAGAAGTCTGTGTCATTTATTAGACCACTAGACAAGAATTTTCTGTATGAGGTCTACATACTCCAGTTTGTCCAAGTCTACCTGAAGAGATATTTTTGCACCATTCAGAGAATAAGAGTTTGGTATATATCAACTAAAAACATGACTCTAAACTTCCAACCCTCAAATCAAAGAAAATTGATCCTGCTGTCAATCCATCTGCTGAACTGGATCTATACCCTTAGAGAGATCCTCTTAGAGAAAGCTCTCTTTAAGATTCGCCTTGCATCATATGAACCACTTAGAATGGGACCTACCTACCTCTGCTCCATTCAGAAGAATTTTAACTTATAAAACAATTGTTTCTACCTCTCGATCTTGCTTCTACTTTGGTTCTTGGCCTGCCTCAATTACAAGCTCACAGAGTTATACATATACATTGCTACCGCGAATAAATATTTTTAAATATTTATAACAGATAAAATATTAAAATAGAAAATAAGCTATAAAAATAAAATAAAATAAACATAGTAAAAGCACATGGTCATCATCGGGCACTAGGTAGTTAACCCCCACACCCTGTTACTTCATGACCAAACAAAGCAATGGCCCTGAAAGGGAACACTAGAAAACAGGAAAATCCTTGGTCATTTTCCAAAGTCCTACCAACTTTGCCAGGGGAAAAAAAAATTCTACTGATAGACAAAATAATGACTCATCTACTGAACCAACACAACTTCAGGGTAAAGACCTACCTTCCTCGGCCTCTTTTTCCTGCTTCTGTAGCATCTGTTGCTCTGGGGGGAGAGCTTGTTGAAGAAGCTGCATGTAAAATTCGTTCTCTTTTTGCACTTCCTTCTGCTTCCTTAATCGCATTTTGTAGCTTACATAACTTTTGAAGCCAAAGCCCAAAGTCACCACAGGGTACCCAATACTAGAAAGAAGAAAGTGCAGCCAGTTATCGCCAGTAAAAAAACAAACAACACATGCATCAAGCACATGAGGACACCTCGGAATGAAATAAAGAACTAAATTCTAGATGACGATGGTATTAGAGCACTTAGTAAACACAGATATATATGGGATGTCTGTTGTGCAAATGCGAGGCAGCCGGCACACAGAACACACCCACGGGGAGCAGAAGCACTGCTAGACCAGTAGAGGCTGTCCACCAGACTCTGGCATTCTTCAAACCAGCTCAAGAACTTAACCCAGTGATTGCTGGATATAGTGGCTAATGCCTTTGATTAACAGCAAACTACGTTGTGCATTATTAGAACTTGGGATCTGTATGCTTTTAAGAACAGGGCAAGGATTTTATGATTGGGCATAAGTGAATAGTGTAAGTGTTAGAAAATCAAAAGGGACACGTATTCATTTTTAATACCATAGCCAGGGTCAAATTCAGGTGACTACTTTATTCTTGCTGCCTGAGGGGTATTGTCAACTAGTTGTTCCTGAAAAATCAGTTCATAAATCCTGTCATACATAAATTCAAGAGTTATTTAAATAAGTATTGATATTATCAGTGCCAATATTTGTTTTATACTCCCAAGTTAAACCAGCTGCACTTTCAACTCTAACCTCTGGGATAAAAAGTTGAAATATTTTCATTCAACTCATCAGTCTCTCTAATACCATTTCAAAGCCTCTGCAACCCTGTCAAAACTCATAGTAAGCTTCAGTAACATTCAAACTTATAAATTATAATTAGCCCAAATGTGATCCCACTACAAATTTAAAGTGACAAGTTTTATTGACCAAGTTATTTAATTCATTTGCCTGTGAAAAGACTTTAAAATAATAGAAACTGTGTCTTTTTAGTTGATTCTGTTTATTTTGGTTTCTGCCATAGATATTAGCAAAAATTAAGTCAGTTCATTTAAGTACCATGAAATAGCCATACATTTCATCGAGGCATTTTAGAATCATTATCTGATTATAATAAAAATAGATAACATTATCAGACACCTTTGTGCTTGAAATTAAGTTACATATTTTACACATATCCCCTCATTTCCTCTTTCCCATGACCCCACAAGACAGGTTCCTAATACGCGGGTGAGAGAGCTAAGGCTAAGAGAGGGTGACAGGTCTGAGGCAACAATGCTTTTAGCAGAAGGAGCTGGGGTTCAAACACTCATCTGCCTGAAAAAGTGGAAAGGCTCACGGCTCTTTACCACTATGTTATATTGTCTTTTGGGTTCTTGTAAAAGCTCTAAGAAAAAACTTCTAATTGAACTTACCATTCTACACTGAACACACTGAACTGACTTACAGATTAAGAACACACATAATACTCACCAGTGAGCAGCAAATGGACGACAAAGGTCTACATGAAAATTTTTGAGATCTTTAAATCTAATTGCTGCTTCAATATAAACAAAGAGTATCCAGAGGGACACTGTGGGCAAACACACTCCCCTTTCTGTGGGAAAGCAGTAGAGAGACAAGCATCAGTGATACATTAAACTAACATTACAGATGGGTTGTTTCGGAGACAAGTTCAACTACGGTAGCTTTCTTTTTTTTGAGTATAGTTGACACATGATGTTATATCAGTTACATGTGTACAACATAGTGATTCAACTTCTCTCTATGTTATGTTGTGCTCACCACAAGTGTACTTACCATCTGTCATCACACAAGCCTATTACAATATCATTGGCTATATTCCCTATGCTGTGCCTTCTACTCCTGCGACATTCATTCCATCACTGGAATCCTGTACCTCCCACTTCCCTTCACCCATGTTGCCCCTCCCCCTATGCTCCTTCCCTCTGTCGACCATCACTTTGTTCTCTCAACTACAGTAACTTTCGGGCGCCTGGGTGGCTCAGTGGGTTAAGCCGCTGCCTTCGGCTCAGGTCATGATCTCAGGGTCCTGGGATCGAGTCCCACATCGGGCTCTCTGCTCAGCAGGGAGCCTGCTTCCTCCTCTCTCTCTCTCTGCCTGCCTCTCGGCCTACTTGTGATCTCTCTCTGTCAAATAAATAAATAAAATCTTTAAAAAAAAAAAAAAAACTACAGTAACTTTCATTAAGACTTTCGAACTAATTAAAAAACCGTATGATCCAGGGGCACCTGGGTGGCTCAGTCAGTTAAGTATCCGATGCTGAGTTTGGCTCAGGTCATGATCTCAGGGCGAGAGATCAAACCCTATGTCGGGCTCTGCGCTCAGCATAGAGTCTGATTGAGATTGTCTCTCCCTCTCCCTCTACCCTACTCCCCACACTCTAGCTCATTCTCCAAAAATAAATAAACATATCTAAAAAAAAAAAAAAAAAAAGGAATATGATCCAAACTGAAAACTTCTATCTGACAAAATTAGCGATGGAGGGGCGCCTGGGTGGCTTAGTGGGTTAAGCTTCTGCCTTCGGCTCAGGTCATGATCTCAGGGTCCTAGGACTGAGCCCCGTGTCGGGCTCTCTGCTCAGCAGGGAGTCTGCTTCTCCCTCTCTCTCTGCCTGCCCTCTCTGCCTACTTGTGATCTCTGTCTGTCAAATAAATAAATAAAATCTTTAAAAAAAATTTAAAAAAAATAAATAAAATAAAAATTAAAAAAAAAGAAGTGATGGAATCACAGACAAAAATAAAAGACAAACATCTGGCAAAAAATATTTACAATATGTAAAAGAAAGGAGTCATAGCCCAACCATACAAAGAGCTCCTACAAATCAATAAAAAGGCAACTAAAGAAAAGAATTTGCAAATTATAAAAGAAAAATATAGATGGCTACAAACATGAAAAGATGTCCAACTTCACTACTCATTAGGGAGATACAAATGTTTCAAAAAAGAGATTCCATTTTTTTAGCCTATCAGATAAAGCAAAAATTTAAAAGACAGGTAACATAGGGAGGGTAAGGCAAAGGGCTCATTCTCATACTTGGCAAAAATATAAAGTAGGGCAACATTTTTTTTTTTTAAAGATCTTATTTATTTGTCAGAGAGAGAGAGAAAGAGAGAAAGTGCGTGCGTGCACAGGCAGACAGAATGGCAGGCAGAGGCAGAGGGAGAAGCAGGCTCCCTGCCGAGCAAGGAGCCCGATGTGGGACTTGATCCCAGAATGCTGGGATTGTGACCTGAGCCGAAGGCAGCTGCTTAACCAACTGAGCCACCCAGGCGTCCCAGTAGGGCAACATTTTTAAGAAGACAGTTTGGGGCGTGCCTGGGTAGCTCAGTGGGTTAAAGAAGACAGTTTGTCAGTAAAATTAAATTTAAAATCTTATACATTTGACCCAGAAATTCCAATTCTGGGAATCTACTCTACAGAAAAGAAAAAAAAAGCCCTGGAATAAATGTGTAAGAATACTCACTATATTATTATTTCTAATAGCAAAAAATGTGGAATCATTTTAAATGTGTATCAACAGAGAACTGTTTATGATAAGTCTGTATACTGAAATATGATGCAGCTTTTCAAAGAATGATCTGTACTAACACGATATATAAAAAAAATAAATTCTGGAGAATGAGTTACTGCACAAAGAAATGTTTCTGACATTTAATTTCTGTTCTACTTTGTTTAAAAAGATTTTATTTATTCATTTGAGTGAGAGAGAGAGAGAGAGCACAAGCAGAGGGAGAGGCAGAGGGAGAAGGAGAAGCAGCCTCCCCACCGAGCTGGGAGCCAGACAGATGGACAGACAGGGGCTCAATGCCAGGACCTGGAGATCATGACCAGAGCCAAAGGCAGAAGCTTAACTATCTGAGCTACCTAGGCACCCCGTTCTAGAAATTTTTTATTCTTAACTATAAGCTTACATTTCTTTTATAATTAAAAACAATTTTTGTGAGTGCCTATGTGGCTTAGTCGATTAAGTGTCTGCCTTCAGCTCAGGTCATGATCTCAGGGTCCTGGGATCCAGCCCTCCATCAGGCTCCGGGCTCATCAAGGAGCCTGCTTCTCTCTCTGCCTGCCACTCCCCCTGCTTGTGCATGTTCTCTGTCTCTTTCTCTCTGACAAATAAATAAAATCTTAAAAAAATAATAAAAATAAAAACAATTTTCAAGGGAGGAAAAAGCAACATGCAATATAGAATAAATAAGATAAAAATAATGAGGTAATTTCCATTAATTTTTATAATCAAAATCTGTAGGCTAGGTCTATCTGTGTCAGGACATGATTAATAATGGGATTTTTTCTTTTTTTTTAAAATGAAGATGGACTACATAAGCATGAGGTCCAGTAACTGTGAAAAGAGATCCTCTGAGACTATTTAAGGCAAGCAAGTTACAGAAGAGAGAACAGGGAGTTAGGGGAGGGAAATCAGTAATCTGAAGAACTAAAAATCTTTGGGATGAAACAAAAGAAAAACCATAGTATCTTGGAACTACAAAGAACTTTGGTCCAACCTCCTTATCATAGTGAAGAGTAAAGTAAGGCCCAGAGTTTATGCAAATTGGGTCCAAGTTCACAGAGATAATACTGGGTCTGCTCCTAAGGAGAACTTAAGTCCCCTTAGGCCTAATCCCTGCAGTATAGAAAATGGTAAAAGCTCTGTGAAGGCAGCAAATGGCCTCAACCATTCTTACAGATTTAACATACAAAAAAAGGGGCATTTTCACAGTGCACAAAGACAAACAGCAACCCCTAGGATAAGACATTTTCAAATTCATTTCAAAATGCATTTTCAAAAATTTATATTCTCTAACTCCCTATATTAATTTCTAAAGTTATCATATACATAATAAGCACATTACAGAAAAAAATTTTTAGACAAAATACCTGTATTTCTACATTTATCAAATAATCAAATCACGTTGAAAATATTTTTAAGCAAGTAATCATGTTGTACATACAGTTTTGTATTCTGTTTTTTACCCTCTTCATAGCAAGGAAGTTTATGATTAATCATTCTTTTGTTGTAATAAATAATTTCATCAGCAATTCCTAATTAACTTATGAATTTTAAATTTTAACAAGTGGTAAGAAAAATTAAAACCAAGTTATATAAAATGTACTTATATCTTTCTGGTCCAATAAGAACACAAAGTTTGCTTTGTTTTGTTTATTTGAGCACTAATCATTTATTTGAGCACTAATCATTCCAAATTAAAACATACTTCACAACTTAGCTATTCCAACATTTCTGAACCTAGGGCTAAAGAGAGGCCAGTATCGCTCCTGATACTAGCTTCACTGCTGCCCTGTGAGTAGCACTCCCACTGCACTCATTCCCAATAGGTTCTGTTCATAGTTATAGGAACTGTTTTTTCCAAACTACTAAGACACTATTAAAGTAATTTAGGAAATCATTATAGTTCATCAGAGTCATGCATTGTTGAGCTGGAAGGTTCCCCTAGACATTATCTAGATTATTCCACCTTCTTATGACAAAGAAGAAACTGATGGGGTGCCTGTGTGGCTTAGAAGGTTAGGTGGTGACTCTCGATTTGGGCTAAGGTCATAATCTCAGGGTCAAGTCTCCTAGAGATTCTTTCTCTCCCTCTTGCCCCCCTTCCCAATAAATAAATAAATCTTAAAGAAGAAGAAGAAGAAGAAACTGAGACCTAAACAGAATGACAAATGTAGATGGCAACTCACTTGAAACTAAGACCCAGGATAAGAAAATACAAGGAAAAACTAAAGTATGAAAAAATCACTTTAATTAGAGGATAGCAGACTTAGAAACTGTTGTGTTAGCTTATAAATCAAGTCAGATATGAGAGCGTGCTAAGAGGAAGAAACCCATGCTCACAGTGGGTACTTCAAATAACAGAGCTGACCTGTGCCTTCTACATGGGCCAACATCAGCCTCTCAGCACCTTTGAGAAGAGAAGGAATGCTGCTCCAGAGAGCTTTAATGAGCTGGTACTCCCTCAGTGGTCAATCCTACAGGCTGCATCCAGGCCTAAGCATCAAGTTTCATGCAGCTTTGCAAAGAAGCGTAACACTCTGAGAGCCAGTCTGCACGTCCCCATGCGTCTCACTCAGGCTTTCACAGTGGATTGGAGCTATGGAAACATCTCCTCTCATCTTGGTTTGAGACAGTAGAAGTAAGCTTTACGAAGAATGGAGAGGACTGTGTGGCTCCACTACAGTTAGAACATACCAGAAACAGTGCATTTGGTGAAGAGAACCATTAAGAACTAGGGAGATCAGGATGGTGAAATTCTTTCAAATAACATATAAGTCATAGCTGATGAAAGAGAGATGTTGTGCTTACAGACAAGAGGGCCTGAGAGGATAGGACAGTGCTTTAAATCTCTACAGAAATGTTAACCATGGATGGGAAACCACACTCCTTTGGTGTGGCTCTAATGTAGGGATGCAGTGTTGGAGCTTGAGGAGATGATCTGGAGACCCCTCGAATCTGAAGGAAAAGTTCTGTATATTTCCCTATACTTGTGGGGGAAAGCCTCCTTATATCCTCTACGAGATAAACAAGCCCCCCCCAAAACAGTCCAGAGGTACTGGGTCAAAAGTGTTAAGGAGGAAAATTCTGGCTCAGTATGAGGAAGAACTTTCTATTATAGCGACCCCGAAAACTGAGTTCCCTGTCACTGTAGCCTTTCAATCAGAAACTAAACCACTACGTGTCAGGGATGCTGTGGGGATTCTTATACCAAATAAGGATGCAACTAAATGACCTCAAGCATTCCTTTCAAAGCTGAAACTCCAGGAACATTTTTTTCTATGTGGAACATGGCTGTCTCAGAGTCTACCTAAATAGAAATCACTTCAACTTAAAAAAAAAAAAAGAGTATTTTCATAATGAGAATTGGTTATTGAAATGTCTACAATCGAGATGTCAAATCATAAAGGCTTAAACTTTTCATTCAATAATGAAAAAAATATAAAATATATTTTAGAGGCATCATCTATTAGGAAAAGGCCACTTTAAAATGTCCACATGGTCACCTGGGTGGCTCAGTCAGTTAAGCATCTGCCTTCAGCTCAGGTCATGATCCCAGGGTCCTGGGATCAAGTCCTGCATTTGGCTCCCTGCTCAGTGGGGAGCCTGCTTCTCCCTTAGTCCCTTCCCCGGTCAACTGCGCACATGCAACCTTCTCTCTCTCTCTCTCTCTCTCTCTCTCGTGCACACACATACAAAAATAAATAAATAAATAAATCTTTAAAAAAAAAAAAAGTCCACATTAAACTCAACTCTAAATAATGTATTCAATGAAATCACTACATTAAAAAAGTTTGAATCTAAGATTTCTATCTATCTGAGAAGCCATTAAGACTTACCTGTGTGCCATACGTACTGAACCCATACATATGTGCTAGCAGCAAAAAAAAGCCATTGTATGGGGATGAACAGCAGACATATTATATTTGATGTGAATGCTACACAAACAAAAAATACTGAGAAGGCCTAAAGGAAAAAACAAAACAAAATTAAAAACACATCTTAGAACTTGTTATTTCAAACATTATTAAAAGCATGTTGGACAAAATCTCTGAAACTGCCATGCAAGAACTATAGAGCAAGTTTAAACATTTAAAAGCCACCATGTAAAAAGTAGAGGTTAATTCAATATTAAAAAGTAATCCTATTTATGTCCTCAGTCATGAAGAACTGGACCAGGACAGGCTGAGGTTGGGTCACAATGAGTTCATTTGGACTCCCCAGGTGGGTTACCTAGAACAACTAGAACTTTAACACAGAAAAGCCTCCTCTCTCCTCCCAAAACATTCCTAAAGAGCCTCATTCTTAAAGAACAGGCTGCTGGAGCACAAGTGAATCATGATAATAAGAATTAGGCTAATGTTAAAGATTTTAATAATCCAGCCTTTCTCTGGACACACCACTGGGTATTCCCCAAGAGGCCATAAGCCCGAAGCTATCTTTTTGAGGCTCTGGATTTCTGAGTAGAAGAGTTCCAGGTTTAAGGTGTAGCCATGGAATATAAGAGAACTGCAGGTCAACCAGGGGAACAAACCTAGGCCTGTGCCCTTGCTCTAACCCAGTAGTTTTCAAAACATAGTCTGGGGATCCCCAGGGGCAGGAGGGGAGTCTCTGAGATCCTTTCACTGGGTCTTCCAGGTCAACACCATTTTCATAGCAATATTAAGATGTTATATGCCGGGACGCCTGGGTGGCTCAGTTGGTTGAGCAGCTGCCTTCGGCTCAGGTCATGATCCCAGCGTCCTGGGATCGAGTCCCACATCGGGCTCCATGCTCGGCAGGGAGCCTGCTTCTCCCTCTGCCTCTGCCTGCCATTCTGTCTGCCTGTGCTCGCTCTCTCCCCCTCTCTCTCTCTGATAAATAAAAAAAAAAAAAAAAAAAAAAGATGTTATATGCCTTTTTCATGTTCATTCACTCAGGACTAAGGTGGCTTTTTTGAGAAGCTACATGATATGTGATTTTGCAGTCCACCAAGTTCAGAGGCAGATATGAAAATGCAGCTGCCTTCCATTAAGCCAGCCATTAAAGACATTTGCAAAAACATGGTCAAATCTTCTAATTTTTTTGTTTTGAAAAACACAGTTATTTTTCATAAAAATGTGATTTTCATTAACATGCAATAATAGGCTTATTATTTTTAAGTGAATTTATAAACATTTAAATTTGTTTTCAGTTTTGATTTCTAATATAGTTAATATGGAGAGATCTAACCCAGATAAATAAAAGCTCCTTGAAATCCTCAGTAGTTTTTAAAACTTTAACAGGGCTCTGAGACCACAAAGTTTGAGAACCACTGCTCTAACTCTAACCCAATCACTGACACAGTGATAAGGCTCCAGAAATACTTCAGAGTAGGACTGGGTAATTATTGCTTCCTTCACTACTCTGTTTCCCTCCCAAGGTCTTTGGCCCTCCCCTTCTTTTCACTGGAATGGTAGAGATGGGGAGGGGGTGTATAATGATTTGATCACAGTTTGTTTTTTATTTTTAATCATCAGTTACTGAAGATTTTCTTAGAAAATTAAACCCTTTATACTTGAAAAATGTATTAATAAACGTACCAGTCCCTGGTATCTGAAGGAATCATAGACGCTCCTGATGAAAAGCCAAAATGGCCACAGGTATTCAAATCTGAACTCCAGGACAAAATCTGCCAGGAGGACAAGCGCCCACACTACCAGGAATTTCAGGTATAAAAATGTACTGCAAAGCATAAAAATAAAGAATTAATTCAAGGTCACTGGCGAAGGACTAGAAAAAGAAAAGGCACTGTTTTCGTTAAGAGACCAAAAATATCTTCATATACCATGAAAACAGATAGAGATGTTTCCGTAAGCCACCTAAATTTTAGAAGCTCTGGCTTTCACTCTGAGACCCAAAACTATCAAAGTAAGATGATGACCACAAATGCTTAATTCTATTTAAGATGGAAAGAAATTTTACATTTCACCACTATTTTAAAATGTACTAAGTGTCTGATTTAAAATACTGCAACACTCTCAAAATTACAGCTTTCCAGCTCTTCTTCATTAGAAGAAAATGTCATGGTTGAAAAGCTTCGAATTTGCTGTTTCCCTCCCCCCTACATCTGTGTGAAGAGTCTTTGAAATTCTTGATGCACACCCCTACAAGCTTGAAGGATTCTGGTTGGTTTTTTTTTTCCTCTTTTCTCCTCTTGCCTTTCCATGTAGTATTCACCTGCATTAACCAAGCAAAAACCAAATGACTTCCGCAAACAGAAACTAATTTAGGGAGCAGTTGCCCATTACTACCATGGGTTGTGAGAACACAAAATGTACATTAAAGGAAACAATCCTAAGTACCCCAGCCTTGCTCTAGCTAAGATGTAAATGTGTGCTTCCAGCTCCCTCTGGATTTACGTTAAGTAGAAGCAGACTTTGATATGACAAGCAGGTAGCTCAAAACAAGGTAAGGCCATGGATTAAAATCTCAAAGCCCATATTTCTACTTCATGAGTTATACAATAGATAAATAGAAGCCTTCAGATTAATAAGCCCCTTACTAATAAGCCCCTAATTCTATGTCCTTCACCCAGTCAATTCTGGAGCAGATTAAGTTTAGGCATTAAAAAATTAAAAAATGTTTTCTTAGATATAGATTGGAAATACCCAAAATTCACTTTGATTTGGGCCAGAGCCTTGTATGCTGCTTTGTAATACAAACATTCCAATACTGATGTGATTATATTAGCTGTTTGAATATACACCACCGACAACAAAATCAAGGCTTTAATAAATCATGGTAAAGTATATTAAAATAAGCTACAAAAAAATTGATAAACTTGGTGGGTGGCAGACAACAAAAGCAAGACCCAACACTGAGGTTTCTTTCTTTGCCCTCTAAAGCCACAAGGGTAAAAAGATGTCAAGAACAGACCAGTATGACCCTCAATGATATAGTAGCATAATGAGACATTATTTGCAATTAGGGGCAGTTTCTAATACTAACTCTTTTTTTTTTTTTTTTTTAAAGATTCCATTCACTTATTCGACAGAGAGAGAAAGATCACAAGTGGGCAGAGAGGCAGGCAGAGAGAGAGGGGGAAGCAGGCTCCCTGCCGAGCACAGAGCCCAATCTGGGGCCCAATCCCATGACCCCGAGACCATGACCTGAGCCAAAGGCAGAGGCCCAACCCACTGAGCCACCCAGGCGACCCTCTAATACTAACTCTTGATAGAAGTTCTTAGGGCTTGACAGTAAGTTTCGATTAAGAGGTTTGCTATACAATCAAGGTACCCAAGGCAAACCAGAAGAAAACAGGCTTGCATTCCAAGTCCCACCTCACTAGACTCATTAGTCAGACGAAGACGGAGCCCTCATTCTCCCCCATTAAGAATCCATCACTGATCCAGTGGAGAGCAAGGTGTATCTCACTAGAAGGAAAACTGAGTCACACAGGCATTCAGGAACACAAATCTAATTTCAAACTAGATTTCCAAGCTGCTTAGCTTTCAAACTGAGAGGTTTGTCCTTGTCTCTAGAACTGTTTCTAGGTTTTAAAGAAGTGATAATAGCCTCTAATCCCTGTTTCTGAGGCATCTAAGAAATGGCACACATGGAAATGTTTTTACCTCTCCAACTGAACACTTTTTC
This sequence comes from Mustela putorius furo, assembly GCF_011764305.1. Lineage (NCBI taxonomy): Eukaryota > Metazoa > Chordata > Mammalia > Carnivora > Mustelidae > Mustela > Mustela putorius. The sequence goes on along the minus strand of NW_025422005.1, from coordinate 18,457,793 downwards.
CCACAGGGCTGCCCCTGAGGAGGTAACTCAGATGCGCTGAGGACATCATCTTGTGTGGTCATCCCCACTCCCCAGGTGGACAAAGGAGAGTACTACCAACTGTTCCCAACGCTCCCAAGGCACGGCAGGATTCCAGTCTCGCAGGCAACATTCTGTTGCACTGTTTAGAGAGCATTATCCAAAGAATGACAGCCTATTGAATACTTTTTAGTAACCCGGTCATTTAAACTGAAGGCAATACAGAAATGATCATCTTTCTAACAATGACTATTCTTTTTCAAGTATGTGACTTCAAGAGAGTTCCTTTTTCTGTATTTCATTTCTTAAAAAAAAAAAAAAAAAAACTGCTTTCATACTTTCATGTTCCTTAACACCCAGATCTTACTAAGTCACAGTTTAGAAGCACAGATATCTAAGGAAACTTGACCTTTCACAACCATATGCCATAGCCTCAACTTTCCTCAGACTCCCCTTTTAGGTGGGCCTGCCTCTAAAAATCAAGAGACAATCTAATGAACAAATCAGATTTTACAATTTTCCAAAAAGAGTTCTAGAGCTTAGCTGCACAATCATGTGAATATACATATTATTACTAAATTGTACACTTAAAAGTGGTTAAGACACTGAATTTACATTATGTGTTTTACCACACTTTTAAATATATATAAAACAAATAATTCTTTACTCACATTTAAAAAAAGTTGATTTTACTTTAGGACTAGTACTGAATTCTACTGATTCATTTCTGCCTTCAAGGTTTTAAGACAGTTGCCTGGAGGCTCCTGGGTGGCTCAGTGGGTTAAAGCCTCTGCCTTTGGCTCAGGTCATGATCCCGGGGTCCTGGGATCGAGCCCTGCATTAGGCTCCCTGCTTAGCAGGGAGCCTGCTTCCTCCTCCCTCTCTGCCTGCCTCTCTGCCTACTTGTGATCTCTGTCTGTCAAATAAATAAAATCTTTAAAAAAAAAAAAAAAGTTGCCTAATTCTGTATTCACTTAGTCCCCTGAATCAGTAAATTATGCTTATTATCCTTCTATAGGTACATGCAAAAAAAGTTAAAAGACAAGTAATCTAAAATGATTGCTTAACAGTGTAGAAACCTAATTCCTTTCCTTCCATGTTCTGATGGTCATAAGATTTAACCAAATCCAAAGAGATGACATTCTAGCAGGAAGAGAAAGTTAGGTTTTAAGCCATTGTAGCATTCTAAAATACTTCTTTTAAACCATGAAGAGAATGTGATTAAATATAAAGTATTTTTAGACAAGCTGTTCACAATATGGTTCATAACTTGATGTTACTTTCTTTGACCCAAATGCATTTATGAATAACTATAAAATATCTTGAACAAAAACTTAAAGCATAACTACAATGAAAAGATATTTTCCATAATAATATAATGAAACAAGGGCAGACCAGTAACGTCTCTTGATGGTCTTACAAGGTTCTGTTTTGGATGCCGGTGAAATTAAGAAGAGACACATGCAATGATTAGTCTTAATGGTGGTGATTCTTTCAAAGTGGTTATTAACTATAAGATTCTTTCCCCTCCCTCATTCTATTCCTACCCTTGCCATTTACAACCACTTTTAACCTGAATCTATTTGGCAATATTCTTCAGCTATGGATTAATCATCTACGATTAATGAGAAGTAGTACTGAACATTTTTCTTTCTCTCAGTAAAGTGCACCTTCTCTCTAGTACCACTAGCTGCTGTCATTTAGATCATTTTCTGGAGCCCACATAATTACCATGGTGTGGCCATCAATCCTCAGTACCTGACCTTTTCCCTAGGCAGACTAATGGCCATTTAGTTCACTTGGTCCTCACCACAGAAATGACTCTGTAGAAGATTGCACTGGCTGTGCTGGTGGCCATCTATCTCAATCCCCAGCTTTCCTGTCTTCTCTGGAAGAGCAACTGTGAATTGCTTTTGGCTTTCAGTATGTAGCATGATACTTCTCACACCAAACTGCTGTCTTCTCTGTTATCAAATACCTCTCCCTACTCCACCCCACTTCTAGAATATTCATCCAGCCTCTTGTCCAGCCAATATTCCTACTGAAATCTGATTATGCGTAATCATCGTCCTGCTACTCCAAGTGTGGTCCACGGACCAGCATCATCAGCGTTACTGCGAGCTTTTCGGAACAACAACAGCTATTTCAGGACCCATCCCAGACCTATGACATCTAAGCCTCCCTTTTCACCAGACCCCTAGACCATTTGTGTGTACTTTAAAACTTGAGAAGTACTGGCTCATGGTATAAGCTTCTCATTGTCATGGAACTTCCACTGAATTCCACAATGTCTCAGAAGGAAAACAACCATCTACTTAGATAATCAGTACTTATCTCCAAACCCTCAGCACTCCTTCCCTCAACTGAGATCACTGTTCAGGGTTGATTCTTCCATTTTCTTACTTTTCTTTCTGAGTCACAGACAAGATGACAAGATCCCCACCTAAGTACAATTTAACCAAACGAAGCACTTCTATTACTGCACTCATCCTTCAGCACACAACACCCAAACATGACTTCTTTTAAAAAAGCCTCCCTGAGTAAAGACTGATTAGTAAAGACTGTTACCCATTATATGCTCATAACATCCTGTACCGTAAGAACATTTAATCACAGTTATAAATAAATAGTATTTTATTTAATTAACTGTTTAAATGTAGAGTCCACAAGAACAAAAGAGCTGCCTACTTTGTTTCCTGCTTTATCCTCAGTGCCCAGCAGAATACCCCGCACACTACAAAAACTCAACAAATATTTGTTGAATGAATGACCTGCAATGCACAAGAGTGTTTAGGATTGACAGCAAGGCCTTTCCCAAAGTACACACTTGAAATGAAGGTAGACGGAGAGATCATGCACAGATGACTGGGAAGGGTATCTGAACAATGCAACAATGACAAAGGAAACAAACACAGGTTCTGCTCCAAAGATCACCATGAACCTGCTCCCAGTCTGTTCTGGTCGTCCGTAAGAAGAAATGAATCTAATCAGCCCTGCTCTGCGCACCAAACTATCACTCCGTTTGGCCTGCCTGCCACTGGCTCGGCCTACAGTGAGGGTTCTCGAAGTGTCTTCTAGTAAGCCTAACATTAAAGAAATGTGCAAAAATGGAAAGCCACACCACTCTTCTCATGAATTTATTATTTTTACATCAGCTTATAATTATTTAAAATGTGTCCACCTTAACTTTGAGTACAGCAAATATTGATAGATATAACCCATATAAACCAAGAGCGGAAAGAGGTCGAGACAAAACTAACGAGAGATGGCGGACTAGAGTCGGCAGTTGTGAGATCGAGCCTCTTGTTGGTCTCAGTGCGAAGACTGTTTGGGATTCTCTCTCCCTCTAACCTTCCCAACCACCCCCTCTCCCAGGTGCATGCTCTCTCTCTAACATAAATAAATAGGAACGCCTGGGTGGCTCAATGGGTTAAGCCTCTGCCTTTGGCTCGAGTCATGATCTCAGGGTTCTAGGATCGAGCCCTGAATATGGCTCTCTGCTCTGCAGGGAACCTGTTTCCCCTTCCCTCTCTGCGTGCTTCTCTGCCTCCTTGTGATCTCTCTCTGTTAAATAAATAAATAAAATCTTTTAAAAATAAATAAAAATAAAACATAAATAAATAAATATTATAAAAAAGAATTATGTGCTTTAGTGTTTTTGCAAAGGACTAGACAGGCTGCAGACAAACCAAGGACAGGTACTGTAACTTAACACAATTGGAGAACTTCAGAGTTTTAGAAATTCTGCTTCAAAAACACTTCCATCTAAAAAAAAAACAAAAACAAAAAAAACAAAGGGCGCCTGGGTGGCTCAGTAGGTTAAGCCTCTGTCTTCACCTCAGGTCATGATCTCAGGGTCCTAGGATCGAGCCCTGCATCGGGCTCTCTGCTCATTGGGGAGCCTGCTTCCCCCTCTCTCTCTGCCTGCCTGCCTCTCTGCCTATTTGAGATCTCTGTCTCTGTCAAATAAATAAACAAAAATCTTTAAAATATTTTAAAAATATTTAAAAAAAAATAAAAACCATACCACTTTCGACAGTATGGACTCTGTGAGGTTCAGAGGCTAGTGCTGGAAGCACGTGAGGAGAGAGGGAACAACCCACAGGATTACACCTCCTACCTTCAGCAGTAGTAATCATCTACCTAATCACACCTTATGCTTACATCACATGTGTAATTTTCCCAAATGCTTTCATATTCATTATCTCATTTTAGTCTTACAACTGTGAAATAGGCAGGGTAGTTATTACCCTTTCATAAGAAAGAAACCTGAGGAACCAGGAACTGAGAGGCTGCGGGGCACTGTTGAAAGAACACAGGAACAGGAGTCTGGAGACCACAAAGAAGTGAATTCTACTGGAATGCTGTGCTGCTGCTAAAAAACATAAATGAATATATTTCCATGGGAAAAAAAGGAAAAAAGATTAAGTGAGGAGAAAAGCCAAGAAACTTGTATGTGAAATGGAACCCTATTTTTGTTAAGAAATACACGTTTGCTTATATAGAAAAAAAAAAATGATACCTAAAAATTATATAACAGTCATCACCCCAGAGCAGGAGTACTAAGGTCTGTGTTGCATTATGTGCTAATATACTATCATGTTAATTCGTTCATAACAAGTATGTGTTACTTTTATTTTTTTAACTCTTCATTTTGAAATAACTTTGGACTTAAAGTTGCAGGAGTAATACAAAGGGTTCCTTTATAGGTTCCAGAACACAAATGATAAAACATTTTACCATGTTCTTACTATCATTATCCCCTATATATGTTTTATTGGTTTTTTTAAATCGAAGTCAGGAAATTAACATTGATATGTTACTATTATCTGATCTAGACACCTTATTCAAATTTCAGCAATTATTTCACTAATGTCCTTTTTTTTTTTTTAAGATTTATTTATTTTAAGAAGGGGAAGGGCAGAGGGGGAGGGAGAGACTCTCAAGCAGACTCCCCACTGAGCGTGGAGACTGACACAGGGCTTGATCCCATTACTGCGAGATCATGACCTGAGCTGAAACCAAGAGTCAGACATTCAAATGACTGAGCCACCCGGGCGCCCCTCACTAATGTCCCTTAAAGCAAGAGATAAATAGATAGCGCTCGATCAATCAATAAATCCTGGTTCTATCACATTTTGCACTGCTGTCATAGCCATACTGTGTGTTTTTTTTTTTAATTTATTTAATAGAGTTTCTCTTTTTTGAGAAAGAAAAAAGGTTCCTGGTACCTGTTGCTTCGCCTGGAAAATGAAGATAATGACTCTTGCCCTCCATGTAAGAGAGTCTGAGAGTATCATATGAATTCTTACACCTAAATTCTTACACCACTCAGAAACAATTAAGTGGCACAATACTGTACAACAGAAATGGGACAGACTTTGAGGTTAGACAGATATGGGCCTCTATCAAGTAACTAAACCTGGGGCGATCATGGTCTCCTCACATATGAAACAAGCTAATACCCTTACTGGAACAAAATAAGACAACGAAGAAAAAAACAACAGTAGTAGTAACAGCAAATAACATTATGAGCAATTATCTGTGTTGGGCATGATGCTAAGTTTTTTACATGACTTATGTCAATTATCCTTCTAGCAGTCCTCTAAAGTAGGTGGTATTATTTACCATCCTCATTTTACAGATGAGAAAACTGAGGGCTAAAGCAAGTAAGTGACTTGTTCAGGGTCATACAACTAGTGTCAGGGACATTCTTTGAAGTCAAGTTCAAATGACTTTGAAGCCCCTATGTTTATTCATCACACTGGACTTTCTTCTCTCATATTAGATATTCAATAAATATTATTCCCCTTCTTTATATACTTTCCTATATACACATTCAACTTATATAATTCTTTATTTCCCCAAAAGAACCAAGTTTTTAAAAATGAGATGTACTTTACAAAAAAAATAAACCCTTAGTATCTCATTCATAAACTATGAATTTATAAAAACTTCATTTGTAAACACATTATAAAGCTCTGCAGAAAATAAAAATTTAAAGCAAATATTCTTTTTTTTTTTTTTTAAAGATTTTATTTACTTGAGAGAGAGAAAGAGACAGAGGAGTGGAGTACTAGGGAAAGGTAGAAGGAGAAGCAGACTTGACCCAGGACCCTGGGATCATGACCTGAGCTAAAGGCAGAAGCTTAACCAACTGAGCCACCCAGATATCCCCTAAAGTCAAATATTCTTTAAAGTAATAACTACTGCACAAAAGATGGGATAACTCAAGAGTGCTTTCTAGCGAAACTGTAATGATCATTGTACTAGACGATCACTGTAATAGAGAAACATGCTCATTGTAAGAGAATCATCCTTGTAATAGAGAAACATGTAATTCAAAAATAAGAAGATAATTCATTTTTTTAGAAGTCATAATTACCATAAACCATGAGGTATAGCTTATCAAGCCTAGAGCAAGAGAAGAAAATAATGCTTATTACATCTGAGAAAGAAGACTCTAGCCTTAGTATTTCTCTCATCAGAGACAGAACTTTTTGTTTGACTATCAACATGGCACTCACTCTCTCTATAACTCAAGTGCCCTCACTACAAGATAGGCCAAATACTGACTTTAGTACTGAGCAATTATTTGGTTTTTAGAAGTGCTTTAAAGATGAATGAAGTAATAATGTAATTTAAAAACAGAGCTAGACTGTTTCTAGCCACCTCCCCTGTGCTAGGTAAGGAAAGAGATCTCAAACAGTATAAATGCATTAGTGAGGTCTACAGATACCCCTCAAGTGGACTAGCTGCACTATCTCAAACCACTAAATGCAAGGCCTCTAAAAAAGAAAACACAACAGAAGAGATGGATGAGGGAAAATTATTTCTGATGTCACAATCCCATCACTCAATGTGAGTACACTGTCCTTAAAACCAGCAGAGGAAAACAAAGGAATGAAGGTTGGTGCTATGAAGGGTCTTCAAAGTCTGGGGATGGTTGGCATTGTGGAAAGTTGATGAGCCAAGACCAATTTGGTATCAGTTAAGTAAAATGTTGTCGAAGTGAAGATATAAAGACTCAAAGAATAATTCAAACAGCTGATTATATTTTTTAAAGTTTCCATTACCAAGATCCATGTGCCTAAAGGTGAGAGACCGTGAGGAAATGGTCAGTCCTTGGGTATTTCAAGAAATTCATGATGGGGAAAAAAAAAAATCTAGCAAAGGATATGTGTTTCTACTGTTGGTCTGTATGATTATACTCACATAGCTTGTTGAGCAAAAATCTTTATTATTCTGGGCCTATTTCTTGAAAATGATCCAAGTTAAATAATTACATCCAAATCTAGTAAGCCTAGAGAATAAAAGTAATCAGTATCTTTTTGAAGAGCACACTAAATTTCATCAAGAAAAGCAACCCAGGAGCATCTGGTGGGCTCAGCTGGTACAGCATGTGACTCTTGATCTCAGGGTTATGAGTTCGAGCCCCATGACAGGAAGGAAAGGGAGGGAGGAAGGAAGGAATTAAGGAAAGTAACCGAATTACAGTATTTAACTTCGAGCTCTTAACCATATTGAAAATGTCTATCTGACCCTCTGGACTCCACAAGGTATATGCTGTATTTTATTATTTCCCCCTTAAGTATCACCTGGATGGTAGCCTAGAACATGACAAAACAAAACACATGTATTTACACACACAAACCCCCAAAGGGTTAATATCAGCGGGAAGATCTGGGAGAAATGGCCAAAGAAAAAGACCCTGGAAACATAAGTGCCTCAAGAACAGGAACTGGCTCCAGAATATTTGGCACATAACTAAGAAGAAAGTGAAAATAGTAAGTTACTAAGTCTACCATTAAAATCAATCTCCAGATCTAGTGACGTTCAAGAAAGGCCACGAGGAATCAAAGAAAAAGGAGAATGTCACTAATAAAACAGGAAGCTTTAAAGCAAATAATGTGAACTAGAGCATGTTCCCTCCTTCCCCTGCCTCAACTGGTAGCAGAAATTGAAAGGGATTTTCAAAACATCTAATGAAACTAAACTGCCAAAAGTACTCAGATGAGAAGACTCAGATGAAAGCTGGAGGAAAGTACCTTTCTTTTAAGGTAATACACTACTGGCAAAAACTAAGTACAAAACTCCAGGGTGGCAGATTTCTTTAAATGCACTCCACGGAAACTGCCAATACAAGGATTAGGTAAACAGCTCCCTGGGAAGGTTATTCAAAACTTACCCCCCTCCCCAACACCCCACTAAAACAATACAGAATCTATCACTTTCCTGTCGGGTCCAGTGTGGCTGAAGTCAAAGCCTCCCAAGATTACCAAAGTGCTTTTAGGCTGTGAGGTTGCAACACTGGCGTGTGGGGTTTCGGTGGCAAGAACACGAGTACAATCAAGGCAGCCAAGGGTCATGCCAGCCTCTAGTGGCTTTAAGAAGCATAGCCCAGAGGAGGCTAAAACGAGGCTTAGGAAACATCATTAATTAAAGAGGCAGGAAAAGCCGGCAAGTGAAATCTCTGGAGGTGAGATTAGCTAGACTAGGGTCTGTAAAAGGAAATTAGGAAGCGGAGAGGGATGGAAACTTTGATCACTTCAGAAGTCAAAGGCCAGGAAACGCTCTCCTGAAACAAAGATGGGACAAGGTATTCCATCTATCAGGGATGTCCTGAGTCCTCAGCTCCAGGGGGAGGGCATGAAGTTGTCAGAAGCCAAGAGTCGGGGCCAGCCCCACACCCCCTAAGCCGCAGGTGGCAGGCAGAACACCCCCCCAACCCCCCCCCCACACACGGAGACAGGAAGTATTTGTAAATTCGTGAGTGAAGGGGCGCTTCCTTCAACCACCTAAAACAAAGATATAAAACAGTTTCCTGAAGTTTAACACATGTGCCTTACTTAAAATGCTTACTGTGCCTACTTGGGCAAGAAACAATTTTAACTGCAGAGGCTTTCAACATAAACATCTCTGCCCCATCTTCTACTTACCACACCTCATCTCCTCATCTTCCCATTATAAAGTCAGTAATTCTCAGGGGGAAGGAAGTGGGGGAACACTTGTTCCAGTGTTCCAAAGTGACAGATGGGTAAACCACAGAGGATCCCCTTAAGGCTTTTAAAAACTACACAGCACTCCAACCCCACCTCACCTGGAGAATCACTGCTTGTAATTAGACGTTACTGTTGGGAGTGTCTGGTTCATGTGTGAAGGCAGAGACCTGGACAGAGAATGACTGCCATAAAACCTGAGGACCTCAGAAATGTCACAGTTAAGTGCAGTTATTTATTTTACTTTCTCTTATTAATAACTGTCCCTTATGGGGCGCCTGGGTTGCTCAGTGGGTTAAAGCCTCTGCCTTCAGCTCAGGACGTGATCCCAAGGTCCTGGGATCAAGCCCCACATGGGGCTCTCTGCTCAGCAGGGAGCCTGCTTCCTCCTCTCTCTGCCTGCCTCTCTGCCTACTTGTGATCTCTGTCAAATAAATAAATAAAATCTTAAAAAAATAAATAAATAACTGTTCCTTATCATTTCCAAAGTACTTTCACATCTATCTCATTTGAGTTAGAAAACAATTCCTCACTTAGTGGCGACCGTCTACTTCATTGTAAAATAGCACAGGGCAAAATAAAGTTGTTAATGCCTCAGGCGAAAAACTAAAACAGCCAGCTAAAATGTAATTCAACAAACATACTTTTCCTTGAACAGAACGCAAAGTTTTCTGGAACCTCAAAAGCACTGTATAAGTTTAAGAGGGCATTATGATGATCGACTAGACTGTAAACTCCTGAAGACAAGAAATCATATCCTATCCTGTATCCTTCACAATTCCCTGAACAATGGAGGTTCTTAACCAAGTAGGAGGAATTCGTTTATATTCATTTATTTATTAACTCACACACACAGCATTTATTGAATACTGAATTCCCACTCTAGATCTATGCTGGCGTGGATGATTTTTAAATGTGCTTCGAATTTTAGTCCTTAATAACATAAAAGACAATCATCACTATTCCTGTTTCTCCTCTCTTATTCTTGATTATTAATTTGACAGAATAAGATATCTGTACCTTTCAGTTTTCAAACAACGGGCACACATATAAACGTAGATAATGCCGATATGTCTAAAATCCATTTTCCTTCTACCTTGCCCCCAAAACGATTCTATCACAGTGATTATACTGACAATAACCATATCATTTAACAATCACCTCAGTCACAGTTGCTGGATTGGAGCCCATGATTAAAAGCGTCTCAGCAATAGGATTTTTTCCAGCAAGACCAAGCAGCAACTGACCCTTTGACTACTCAACTTCTGTTTATAGCTGTAGCAAATCTCATAGTCTCTCTTGCCTCCTTAAAGAATAAACCAAACCATGTTAAACTGTGATAACAACAACATGGTAAATAATATTTGTAGAGCCCTCTAGAATTTATAGAGTTTCACAAACTGAACACCAGCTCCTTAGACCTCAAGACTCATCTGACAGATGAGAGAATGGGGCTTAAAGTGGCAGAGCTGGGATTCTGAGTCCAAACCCAGGTCTCCTGATGCCCGAGGTCCAATGCTCTCTTCATCACAGCTGCCTCCTTGCTATGCCCAGACTCAAAAGGTTGTACAGACTGAGAACATGAAAATAACATTCATGAAACGTTATGCTGTGAAACAGTAGATAGTGGTTATCAAAACTGTCAACAGGGTCTCAGAAAAAAAACCAAGCTCTCTGTTTAATGAGACCAAAATTGGCCAGATGTTGAAAAACAAAATGGGCAATAGATGGTATGAAGAACAATTTAATACAGAGTTAAATTCAATGATCACAGAAATTCGATATTCACAAATCCTCAAACATCATAATTTATAACTAGCCCACTCGTTCTGTTTGCTTTAGAAATAAAGGAAAAATTTCTAAACCTTTTTTCAAAACAGAATTTGAAAAAAACAAAACTATGATCTTGTACTTTAGTCCAATACTCCATATTATAAACTAAGAAACAGGTATGTGAATTAAAACATTCATTTGATATATGATGCTATATATCAAGGAAAGATAGCTAGAAATATATGTAGGTGTTTGATTAACATCTAACTTAAAGAATGCCAAACAGAGAAGGGTAAAACAGAGTTGAGAGCTGTTGGGTTTTAATATTTTACAGCAAGGGGCGCCTGGGTGCCTCAGTTCTTAAGCGTCTGCCCTCAGCTCAGGTCATGTATCCCAGGGTCCTGGGATTGAGCCCCAAATCAGGCTCCCTCCCCAGCAAGAAGCCTGCTTCTCCCTCTCCCATTCCCCCTGCTTGTGTTTCCTCTCTCGCTGAGTCTGTCAAATAAATAAAATCTTTAAAAAATAAAATAAAATATTACAACAAAACTCTGAATAACTTGCATAGCATATTTACTTTAGAGTAAGAACATCTGAATTCCAAAAGTTCATCACTGAAATAACAGATCTTCACTAGACAATGAATTCATATTGTTCATGTTGATGGAGTGGTTACTCTCAAGCAGGTATTAAATTGGGCATCATTTGTTCAAATATAAAGAGATGTCAAAATATAACACATGTAAACAATATGGGCTCCCCAGTCTTCTTTGTATAAAAGTATATCATCATATGTTACTGTGACTAGCAGCCATTCAAAGTCCTTGGTGTACAATTCTGTTTAATATGCTTTTGCTATTCTTGTGTCACTATTAAGTTGTTCAAATAGTTTTCAATGGGCAGAAAAACATCCTTCCTACAGGATCATAGTATCTTCAATTTGAAGAGACATTCCCCCCCCACCATTAAATCTGTAGGAAAATGGTTTTTGTTTTTTCACTTTTAGTTTAAATGGTCAGGTTTGATTGATTCAGCATGGACTTTGGCCTGTTTTACTGGGACTCTGTACCCTCAAAGCTAGAACAGAGCCTGGCACATAGCATATACATTTGTTGAACGAATGAATGAATGGTTCCTATGATCTATGGCTCATTACCTAAGAATATACTTATACAGAAGGATAAATATATATAAGGAACTTTATACTTTGACTTCTTAATGCTTCTGAACTTGAAATAAAGGAACCCCTGATGTTTACATCACTTGGCTGCTTTGTGAAAGCAATCTTCCATATATGTAAACAAGAGCATGTGCAAGGTATACAGTTATGCTAAGATTTGGTCATTAGCTTGGTGACAACTTGGGTGTTATCAACTACCTCACATATTTCTCTAAATCGTTCAGCTCTAAGAGCTAAACTGTAAAATACCACGAAGGCTCAATTAAGCCAAAATGCACATGCTGAGAATTCTCCTTTGTAAATGAATTATTTCTCCACCAAAATCATTTATCAAGGCAAGTCCCATTCAGAATGAACATTCTAAGAAGAACCAGAAAATAACAGGTCGCCCACAAGTTGTGCTTAGGAAGCTGTGATTGTCACTAAATTGCCCCATGAACCTGTTGTCCTTCTCCCCCTCAGAGCAGTGAATTCAGTTTCTATTTAAAGGGACGCTGTCTTTCTTTCTTTCTTTCTTTTTTTTTTTTCCGGAAGAAAAAGAAAATTTTGAGTTTGGAAAAAAATCCCTTTTAAAAGGTTCAATGAAAACTATCTGCTTAGAATGGTCAAAATAATGTTTGCTGAGAAAATGATCATCCGCTCCTTCTGAGTCTGGAGCGGGGCCACAGGGCATGATTAGGGGGTATCGGCTTCAGCCCGCGGTGCCAAGCCTGAGATCCCGCAAGAGAAGTAGAGGGCGAAAGAAGGGGCAACGTGGCCACCTGCCCAGTCCGCCGGGGACCGTGGGGCCACTGTCTGCTCCCAACTTTGTCAGCCTTTCCTCCTAGTGCATATGGTCCACGCGCCTCCCGACTCAGGCCGGCGACTCTCAGGCCAGAGCGGAACTGGGGTCCAGCGGAGGCCCGGCGTTCCCGGGAGCGGCCCTCGGGGCCCCGCGGCGCGGGCCAGGGTTGCGGGAGGGGAGGGGGCTCGCCGCCCCTCCCCCCCCCCGGCCCCGGCGGGGCCAGGGAGCGCCCAACGGCGGCTCGGCTGCTTCCTCTGCCAGCGCCCGCCGCGCCCTCCCCGCCCAGCCGGCGGCCCTCGCCACGCCCCGCGCCCCCGGAGCGCACCCCTGCGGGCCGGCCGGAGCCCCCCGGGCTGCGCTCCTCCGGAGAGCCCCCGGCGCGGGCGTGCGGCCTAGTCGGGGTTACATAACGGGGCCGGGCCCCTCCGGAGCCGACCGGGGGCCGCGGGGCCCGCGCGGGCGGAGGCGGGGGCGCCGCAGCTCACCTGCCGTAGATGCCCTCGGTGATCCGATTCCGCTTTAGGGGGCGGCGGAGCTTACTGCAGTCCGCGTTCCGCCGCTTCATCCTCCCGCTGGGGGGCCGGGTGCCCGCGCCGCCTCCGCTGCCGTCTCTCACCTCGGCCGCCGCCGCCGCCGCCGGCCCGCCCCGCGTCGGGCCTGGACTCTACCCCTGGGGCCGGTCACACAGACATGGAGCCAGCACCCGGGGGGAGGGGGTGGGACGGGGAGGGGGGGCTCAGAGCCTCCTCCGCCTTCCGAAACAAAGAAATGACAATTCCGGGGCCCGCCCGCCCCAGCACCAGCCAGCCGCCTGCCCGCCTCCTCGGCTCCGACGGACGGCCCCCGGGGCCAATGGAAGGCGCCGCTACGCCGCTGCCGGCCAATCCAAGGGCCCGCTGAGGCAAAACGGACTCGAGAACCCGCCTCTTTGAAGGACAGAAGAATGCGCCAATCATTATAGTGACTGTGTGCGTGCCTGGGCCTATCAGAAAAGATTTAAATAGAGGCTTATAAATAGGCCCTATAAATATAACATCCTATATTATGCCTTATTGCGAAGGTACACTGCATGACTATTGAATTGCGTTTCATTGTATGATAATCCATGCTAGAGCATACCGTGCTATATTCAGTGCCCGCTATCACTAGCACCGTATGAAATAAGGAGGCCTGGGTTTGCGGCATGTGCTGTTTCTGCGCTGACATGTGCTCCAGTCAGTCGCGTCATTATGTAAGGGGCTCGCAGCATCCTCCCCCTCCGGGAGCCTCCGGGGTCAGCGCCGGGGGCCCTTCCTGCGGATCCTGGAGCGTTTGCCAGGCCGGCCGCGTCAGCGCGCGACGGGGGTACGAATGACAAAGCAAACCCCCCACACACATAGACACACACACACACCCTGCCAGCTCCCCGCGACGTGGTGACAGGGCGGCGGCCAATCGGAGGAGGTGCGAGGCGGGGCTGCTGCGGTCCCGCCCCCTAGAGGTCGCGTCACAGGGGGCGGGGCCGTGAGTGCGCGCGACGTCTCGCTGTGCTGCCGGGTGTGTATGGGGCGGTGCGACCCTCGCTCCACGTCCGCAGGGCGGGCTGCGTGGCTGGCTCCGCTGGCATAGTGCCTGCTGGACACGGCGAGCGTCAGCGTCGGGGACGTGTCTGTGCCGCGCGAGGGGCCCATGCCGCGGGGACTAAGAGCGGCTGCTCCGCGGCGAGTGCCGGGCTTCTCAGATGTTGGGACACCGGCCAGCGACCCCCTCACCCGACCTTCCTGGAGCTCCGATTTTGTGCCAGGCACCGTGCTAAGTGCTTTACATATACTTACTCATTTACTCCTCATTATTCCCTTGCAACGTAGGTATGAAAAAAATCACATTAGAAAATACAGCAAAGATTCTTTTAAAAAGAATGTCATTAAAGAGAACTGGGCAGCTGTCAAAAAGTAGCTGAAGGGAGAAGAAACACTCATGGATCTCATCACCTTATCACGACCACTATCAGCATTCTAAATTTTTTCTTTTTTTCCTATTTGTCCCCATGGGTGATATTCTTTTTCCTATTGCTGCTATTATTACTAAACAGAGTAGTGATCATACTAGATATTCAACTTTGTGTTCTGTTTGTGTGTGTGTGTGTGTGTTGTGTGTGTGTGTGTGTGTGTAGATCAAAAGAAGTTTATTAAGTGAACATACAGAAAAAGCTCTCAAAAGTGCGAGGGGTCCCAACAGGTTGCCACTGAGGGCCTTTAAGGTCCATCTTTTTGTATTCTGTCCCTTAATGTAAACATTGTCCCATGTTACTATGCATTCTCCCTAAATATTTCTGATGGCTGCTGAATCTCCCATCAAGTGGCTGTACCAACTTAACCACACACCAGCAGTGGGACTGTTAGGTGGTCTTCCAGCACATTTTAAAAACTTCCAGGAAGTAGATGGTATCTGGTTTTGTCCTGAAGTGGGTGGACCTCTTCCTACCCTATAATTACCCCCAAGGAGGAACTTGTAATTTGTATCAAATTCGTCATTTTCATCTGCTGTTCTTATTTTACTCTGCTCACAAATCTTTTTTTTTTTTTAAGATTTTATTTATTTATTTGACAGGCAGAGGTCACAGGTAGGCAGAGAGGCAGGCAGAGAGAGAGGGGAGGAAGCAGGCTCCCTGCTGAGCAGAGAGCCCGACGTGGGGCTCGATCCCAAGACCCTGGGACCATGACCTGAGCCGAAGGCAGAGGCTTCAACCCACTGAGCCACCCAGGTGCTCACAAATCTTTAAAGATCTCCCAAACCTGAAAACCATTCTCTTTGTTATGGCATCCAGAGCCGTCACAAGGGAGACCCAGTGTCCTTTTCCAGCAAGCCTTATCTACTCACTGTCCTCAAACCCATTGAAGCTTTATCTTCCCTTCTTCCTGCCTTTGCTCCCACACAGAGCATCTCCCCAGTGCTGCTCCTAAGTCAGTTTCCTGGGTAGGCTTGTTCATCCACCAAGGACGAAAGCTTCTTGGGAGATTGGATCCATATTCTGAAGAGACGCAATTTTGAAAAATCGCAAGAGTACCTGCCTTTTCAGACCAGCTTAGTCACTTACTAGCTTGGGCACGTCACAGAATCTTAGAACCTCTCTTTCCACTTGGGCATGCAATAGATGACAGCGAACTATTACTATTAATAGTATACTTGTTTTTCATCCCTCACTTCTCTCCAGCATGTTGATAAAGTGGCCCTGCGTGGCCAAGGATAACAAACTCTGTGAGTTCAAACTTCCACCAAGGCTGCCCATCATTGTGAAAGGGTCTGAATGGAACGCTCTGCTTGGAGCAGCAGGAAAAGGCTTCAGCTGCCAAGGTGAATTTGTTCATGGAGGAGGATACAGACAGGACCTAAAAATCAATATGCTGGTGGCTTGAATGCCTTAGGAAGTTTTTATGGTAAGATCCTGGCTCCAGACTCCATGGGACCCTAGATCTGAATAGCCATCAGCTCCAGAACCTCAAGGCTTCAGATTACCTGAGCCAGAGACAAACAGCCAACTCAGTAAGGTTATAACAGGGCCATATCCATGGGCTTTTCCACTTCCCCCTTATGTCCCTGTTATCTAGGACAGTACCATGACACACTGTGAAATGAAAAGGTGAGTAATCCTGGAAAAGATGACAGAGGCGCCGAAGCTCACTGTCTAGCCTACTATCCTGATAAGGACATCCCATGCCATGGGAGAAGCGTGGAGTGACTGGGAGTTACTCTCAAGCATAGGGCTACATGGGAGAAAGAGAGAACAGAGAAAATCTGGAGTTCTGGGTTCCAGTCTTAACTCCCTGGTGTTGAGTTACCTGCATACAGTTGTGCCAAGATCCACTCTGGAGACACTTCAAGCCCTATGTTTAGAAGCAGGTCATATTAGCTCCATTTTGCAGATGAGAAAACTGAGGCTCAGAGAAAATAAAATTCTGAAGTTGGCTTGGTAGAGCAGTTTAGCTCAAGGAACAGCTGAATGAGATCAAGCTGTGATGCTATAGGTTGTATCTGGTGTTGGTCGGGTGATTGGCTTGAGTGGGATGATGAGAATGGTCCTCTTGCCAAGAGCCCACAGGACAACCGCCCTTCTCCATTTTGTTCTCTCTCACTCCTTCTGCCCCAGCCAGACCATCTCTTTTACTGGCCCACCCTAGCCCACACCCCCTTTGTCTCCAATCAAGTTCCAGCCTTTCCCCTCTGAGCCCTCAAATGGCTCTTTAGGATCCTAAGGGCACAGACCTGGGCAGATATGAGGCAGACCTCCCGCCTGCCACAGAGCACCCCCAACTCCCCATACCTCTACTACCAGTCAGGAGCCAGGGGAGGTCAGTGGCCATTTTACAGATGAGTAAGACAGGGAAGGGAAATCATTTGTTCTCATTCAAAAGACCAAGACCCAGTCAAGAATTCAGGGCTTTCCCTCCTCTTCTCCTCGGACGTTTGATGAGCAAGGGATTGAGATTTGCACTTGAGCTTCACCTGAGCTCGGAATGGCTCAGAATAGCCTGGAGAGTGATCATCACACCCTGTATCACAAACAAGAAAACTACATCCACCCCCCCTTTCAGTAGCTTCAGTTCCCTCAAGCCCACCAGGCAGGGCTGGCCCAGCTGCCTCGAACTTGGTTCCCATGCCTCAGGAGTCACAGAAAAATCCAGACATTAGGATGGCCACCTCTCATACATGTATCTGTGTCCCCTAGAGAGCCCTGTTAATGGAGAATATTCATTGTAGTGTTTAGAACAGGAACAGTTTAGAAATAGCCCAGATAATCCCACAAAGGGGGCTAGTCAAACGGTCACACATTCTTACCACAAAAGTCCTCTGGCATGGAGAATGGTGACACAGAGCACTTACCACGTACAGTCACTGCTCTAAGCACTTTGATCTCATCCTTACAACAACCCCACGAGGTAGGGATGATTACTGATGCCATATTACAGAGGAGAAAACTGGCACAGAACAAGTCAGTTCTTTGCCTAAGGTCACACAATAAGTGACAGAGCCCAGATTCAAACTCAGAAATTCTGGCATCAGAGCCTGGGTTCTTAGCCACCCTGATAAACTGTAAAGATTGTCCTGGCTTGGAAATGATTTATGATATACTGTTCATGGAAAAAGCAATTACCCAACAGTATGTGCTGTATAATCCCATTTTTGTAGGGGAGAAAACAAGGTGTAAATTCACATGAATAGTAAAATAAAAATCTGAAAAATATACAAAAAGAAGTAGAACTGGTTTTTGGAGATGTTGAAATCATGGATGCTTTATGTAAACTTTTTGCCATGTCTGCATTTTCAGAGTTTTCTACGGTAAATATGCCAACCCTGTGCAATTATAATAATTACAAATATTTATGGAAGATTTTCTACACATCTGACACTTAACGCACTCTTCCTCATATACTCTTCATGACTGGGGTTCCCTGGGTGGCTCAGCCGGTTGGGCGTCCAGCTCTTGGATTCAGCTCAGATCATGATCTTGTGGGTCATGGGATCAAACCCCACATTAGGCTCCACACCTGTGAGGAGTCTACTTGAAGATTCTCCCTGTCCGCCCCTCCTCCCATCACATGCGCGCACTCTCTCTCAAATAAACAAACCTTTAAAAAAAAATCTTCACAACCACCCTATGAGGTTGACACTGATTTTCTCTACTTTAGAGATGAGGAAGCAGGGCACCTGGGAGGCTCAGTGGGTTAAGCCTCTACCTTCGGCTCAGGTCATGATCCCAGGGTCCTGGGATGGAGGCCGGCATTGGGCTCTCTGCTCAGCGGGGTGCCTGCTTCCGCCTCTCTCTCTCTGCCTGCCTCTCTGCCTACTTGTGATCTCTGTCAAATAAATAAATAAAATCTTTAAAAAAAAAAAAAAAGATGAGGAAACAGAGATATTGATCATCCCGCCCAAGTTCACACAGCTAATAATTTGTGGAGTCAGGTTTTGAACGCAAATTGCCTGACTCCGAAGCTCACATTCAGTGAATGAATGACTGAGCCCCACTTTAACCAGGCAGGCCCAGAGCAGGATCACACACCCTTGGTAGAGGTAATGGAGGACCTCCCTACGTGCTTGCTCACTGCCCATGACCGAGCTTTACAATGCTTGACTCAGATGAGGATGACATGGTGAGTATGATGATGGAGTCCTGTTTTTATAGAAAATGCATGATTACATGTGAATTCCGCAGTCTCTCGGACTTGATTCGTCGTACCTGGAGGAGACCTGGTCACTTAGATCAGAAGGCCACAGGCATGCTACCACGTGCCTCCCTTCCTTTCTATAACCCAGCTGCCACTCAGGCTTACTCTTCCCAGGTTTGTGAGAACTCTGTGAGGAAAGTAGAGCAGGTCACCTTACTTGACTCATAAGGAAATTGAGACTGTGAGTGGTTTACTAAATGGAAGGCAGAATTGCAAAGTAGTTGACAGCATAAGCGGTTGGCATAGATGGAAGTGGTTGGGTCCCACCCCTAGCATTTATGAGCTGTGTGACGTTGAGCACTCACATCACCTCTCTGAGCAGCAGCTTCCTCATCTGTAAGACGGGATGACTATGCCTGTTCTCACAGGCTTGAGGGGAAAAGTAGATGGAATAATGTATGCAAAATGCTTGGTCCAGTGCTTGGCATTCCGAAAATGGCAGTTGTTATTTATTCAACAAATATTTAGGGGAGTCTGGGTGGCTCCATTAGTTAAGCATCTGCCTTAGGCTCAGGTCATGATCTCATGGGTCCTGGGTTCAAGCTCCACCTCAGGCTCTGGCTCAAGTGGGGTGTCTGCTTCTCCCTCTTCCTCTATGTGCTTTCTCTCTCTCTCTCTCAAATAAATAAAGAAAATCTTTTTAAAAACCAAATATTTATTGATCACCTATTAGGACGGAGCACTAGGTGTTGAGATACAACAATCAAAAATCCCTGTTCTGGGGTGGCTGGGTGGCTCAATGGGTTAAGCCGCTGCCTTTGGCTCATGTCATGATCTCAGGGTCCTAGGATCGAGTCCCGCATCGGGCTCTCTGCTCAGCAGGGAGCCTGCTTTCCTCTCTCTCTCTCTGCCTGCCTCTCTATCTACTTGTGATCCCTCTCTGTCAAATAAATAAATAAAACCTTAAAAAAAAAAATCCCTGTTCTTTCAGTGCTTGGCTGGGAGATGGAGAGTGTGGGGGTGGTCCTCTGACAGGAGGAGGAGGCTTTCGGGCAGAGGGAGCAGCAGGTGCACAAAGTGCTTTTCCTAATATTTTGTTATGAAAAGTTTCTTAACAGAAGCCAAAGAAGTTGGAAGAATGATACAGTGAAAAGCCATTTACCTCCCACCTAAAATTTGACAATGAACATTTAACTCTATTTGTTTTGTAACATATCTGCCCTCAATCCCCTGTGCTTTCTTGTACCAGGTGAGCTGCCTTGAGGATTTGGAGACAGAATGTCCGGAGCTGGAATCTGAAAACAGGGACCTTTTGCAAGAGTCGGAAGGGTATTCCCCTTTGGACAAATCTGTTGGGAGAGGCCAACTGAGGGGGACACCTCCCTTTATTAAAGAAAGCCTGTTTGGCAAGGAGCTTGGCCCTCTTGTCAAGCAGTCAGTCCCTGACTGGGGCAGGAGCAGTCTGCATAGGGGTTTCCAGGGGTGTGGAACCAGCTGCCACCCACACTGCGCTGGCCAGAGGATTAACACAACCATCGGGGGGCTCCAGGCACAGGAGCCAGCAGTGGCTGAAAATCTTCATGTTCATCTGGCTGACCTTTGGTGTCCCTGGGCAGGTGAGTCCAGCTGCCTGGTTTACAAGGTGCTGGTACAGGACCCAGCCCAGCTAAGGTCATGTTTGTTTATCCCCCACACAGGGGAGCCCTCTCCTTATGGAAACCCAGTTTACGGGAAGTGCTGAGGGCCAGAAATCAGAATCATGGGGTGACCATGAGGGTATGGAGATTTCTATCTCTGATCTCTAGGAGTCAGGCTACCTTCTGACTATTGCTACTGTTGAGGGGGACAGAGGACTGGGAATCCCATGTTCCTAGATGTTGAAGAGGACTTAGAAGTCGTCTGGGCCACAGTTACATGGCTGAACGCCCAGTTGCTCAATCTGGGCTTTGGGTCTGGATTAAATCCCAGTTCTCCTACTTACTTGTCCTGTCACCTTGGACAAAATCACATGACCCATCTGCACCTTTATAGTGTAAGGCTAATAGGACCCCCCTCCCAGGGTTTAACTGGGTTCATACATGTGCCTAGAACAGTACCTACCAAGGGTAAGTGCTTGGTGAGTGTTAGCTCCAGGAAACATCTAGAGCAAAAGGAACTGGTGTTGGTCGTTTGCAGCCATTTTTCCCCCATGCATGCACTAACATATGGTTTTATTATTGTTATTTTTTACAAAAGTGGGAACATATTGTACACACTGTACCATAACTTGCTTTTCCACCCAATAGTATATTCTCTGTGTCAATTTGTTGAACGTTAAAAGCATTTTCCTCTGGATTTTCCACGTATGTTCAGGACCATGATGTGTGTCCTGTAGCTTATTTGCCAGTCCCCTATTACTGGACATTTAGGTTACTTTCAATTTTTTTTCCTTCTGCAAATAAAGCCACACTGAACAAGAAGAGAGTGATGTCAGCTGACTGTATGACCTTGGGTATGACCTTCTGGTGTGAGTTTCTTCATCTAAAAACAGAATGACAAGATTCTTCTGGGTGATTAAAATCTCTTGCACACTGCATATGAATCACTTCCAAGACTTTGCTGACATGTAACCATCAGCTTCTGTTTGCATTCCGCTAGGGACAGGGTGCTCACTACCACATGAATAGCCTGTTTCTCTGGACAACCGTAATGGGTCAATAAAGAATCCACCCATGGTGGGCCAAAATCTGCCTCCCTACAATTCCTAGTCTAGTTTTATTACTTGAGGCCCCATAAATTCAGTCTACACTCAAAGGCCAGAAGCTGCAGCCAGTGTAGAAGGTAAGAAAATTTCAATCCTTCCCTTCCTTTCTCCCTCCCTCCCTTTCTTTATGCTTATTATAGATCAGACCATCTGCTAGGCCCATGGATGGGGACTACAAAAGTTAGCTGCAGGGTCAGAACTGGATCCCAGGTACCCTAAAGCGCATTTCAGGGGACTGCCTGCCCCCTGCTTTGGGACAGGGGTCCTGAAGCTGGTGGCCTGCCTCAGATACTATAAGTACATATGCCCCAGGCAGAGTCCTGGGTTGCTTTGTGAAGAGGTGACCGGACTTGGAGACAGCTACAGCCTAGGGCTTGGGCAGGACTCCCACCAGCTTTTTACTAGAGCTGGACCCAAGCCTCCTTTCTTCTTCCCCACCTACCCTTAAAAGATTTACAAACAAGGGGCGCCTGGGTGGCTCAGTGGGTTAAGCCGCTGCCTTCGGCTCAGGTCATGATCTCAGGGTCCTGGGATCGAGTCCCGCATCGGGCTCTCTGCTCAGCAGGGAGCCTGCTTCCTCCTCTCTCTCTCTCTGCCTGCCTCTCTGCCTACTTGTGATCTCTCTCTGTCAAATAGATAAATAAAATCTTTAAAAAAAAAAAAAAGATTTACAAACAAGTAGATTTAAATACAGATCCAAATATAAATAATTCCAACCATGTAACTCTACAGAGTTAGCTCCCCAGGGGTTCTGTCTGGATCTTCCTCAGGACTTAGTGTTTTTGCTTTCACTTCATTCATTCTCATTCAATACATTCTTAGTAAGAGTTCACTGGGTAAGGTTTTAAAAGAGAAATTTTGTCAATCCAAAGCTCCCCCTGAGGTTCCGTTTCCCCATTTGTAAATGAGGAGTGCTGATCCACTCTCCACCTTGTAAGGAGATGGGGAGGTTAAACTGAAGTCAAGAGCAAAGGAGGGTTCTCTTGGGTGGGTGCCCAGGGAATGGACGCCCTCTTGGAAACTGCACACCGTGCCTGCCCTAGAGTAGGAACGTAGCAACTGCTTGCTGAATGAACAAATAAGTGAGTGATTGGATGAATGGGGTCGCGTTGGAATAAATGCATTTCTTCCCCTGCCCGTCCTAGTCCCTCTGCTTCTGTGTTAACTCCCTCAACAGGCCAACAAAGCCAGCCTTGCGGCCCGAGATAAGGTTTTTGGCGGGTATCTCCGCTATCGCTCCCTGGAGTGCGGGTGGGGGCAGAGGGGTGATGCCTGGAGCGGGTGCAGGTGCCACACAGACACACACGGACACAGGATGGGCTCTAAGTACCCACCATCTATGCGGCGCTGCCTGCCCCTGTGGACCCTAATGCTGGAGGCGGCTCTCGTTGTCATCTTCTTCTTTTTCACCTCCTACGACACTTTGTCACAGGATCCGCCGAAGCAGCTCATGAGGACTTTTCGAGGTGAGTGTCCAGAGGGGAGGTGGTCACAGAGGCGAATAGCAGGAACAGGGGAAGTGAGAAGGTCCGTGGTCCTCCAGGGGCCTACATGTTCCTCTCCACAAAGTCTCCGAATAAATGGGTTCCCACACCTTCTCCTATAGGTTGCGCCAACAACTTAGGCTCCCCCTTTAAGGACCAGCGTGGACATCTCTTCCATGAAGCCTTCCTTGATTTTTCAGGGCAGTGAGGGGTCTCCTATTCTGTTTTTCTAGAATTTCCTTTGCCAAATGGTCTTCGTTAAGTCTCTGCTTTTCTGTCCCTTCCTCCTCTTTCTCCCGAGCAGCGAGGAATTTCACATTGTTCGGCTTTTAGTTTTTGTTTGCTTTTGTGTGTGTGTGTGTGTGTGTGTGTGTGTGTGTCTCTTTGCTCATTTCTGTACCACCCTCCTTTTGGTAGCGTGACTCTGTTGCCCCTCCCCCAGCCCCAGGCTTCTCCTTCTCACTCATTGGCTGGGAAGTCTACATTCTGTTTGCAAATCCAGGGCCATAAGGTATGGCTGAAGAGGAGTGTAGGATGGTTGTGATTTTATATGCAGCTAAAAATTTTCACAGACTGTGATGAGAACAACTGTAAACAAGACATATGTCCCCAGTGGTGTGGCTTTTGCTTTAAAAAAAAAAAAAATCGAGATGAGTTTCAAGCATCTCACTGGGCCAGTCTCTTATCTATGATAATGGATGGGCCTTGTTGAGTGTCCTCCCTGAGACAAAGCTGAAGCCCTAGTCTGGTTGAGTGCTCACTTCTTCCTGAGTGACATTAACTGGCTAGTTAGCTGAAAGCAGAGGAAAAGCCTCGCTGGGCTCTCGGCAGCAGTAAGCGGGACAAAAAGATGACCTGGGGAGAGAAGCCTCTGCACTAGCTCAGTAACCCGCCCAGAGAGGGGCCCTTAGTGCCTGACGAACAAGGCTTAGCCAAACTGAAGTTCATTTCACTTCACTTTCATTCTTTCCAGTCCAATACAATGTAATTCAATGCATGCCATTCATTCACGCATGTATTCATTCAACCCTGTATTACAACCAGTGGGGGATCTAGACATGGGCTAATCAATTAATATTTATTGAACTCTTACTATGTACTAGGCACAGTTTCAATGCTTTAGATTGAACCCTGACAACAATCCCATGAGGCAGTACGATTATGATCTGTTTTTCATATAAGGAAATGAGGCACATGGACGTTGAATAATTTGCACAAAGTCACTCAACTAGGACAGCACAGCAAATTGAAATTTGCACAGCCTGGTTTTAGTTTCCATGCCCTTAACCACTATGCTTCACTGCCCCATTTTCCAGTGAGCTTGAGTCACTTTTCACATAACCAGTGGGTGTAGGAGCCAGTATTTCAACTCTGTATGTTGGCACCAGGGTGCACGTTCTTCATCCCCTCTGCTCTGCTGCTTACACAGAAATAAAGTGTCCTCAGGGCACTTGGGTGGCTCAGATGGTTGAGCATCTGCCTATGGCTCAGGTCATGATCTTCAGGTCCTAGTATCGAGCCCTGCTTTGGGCTCCCTGCTCAGTGGGGAGTTTGCTTCTCCCTCTCCCAAATAAATAAAAATCTAAAATCTTAAAAAAAAGAGAAAGAAAGAAAGAAAAAAAGTGTCTTCGGACACTCACTTTACATGGAAGCACAGAGGAGAGCTCATAACCCAGGCAGGAGAGTTGATGGTGTCAGGGAAGGCTTCTAGAAGGAAGTAACTGACCAGCCATGTCTTGGAGGCTTGGTAGGAGTTAACCATGTGAAAATGGATCATCATCCAGAGTGAGAGGACAGCAAGAGTTGGTGTGTGGACTCCTTGGAGTGGACTAGGTTAGGGCTTAATATTGCAACATTGGAGCCCAAAAAAGGCAGTAGGGCATCATGGACCCACTGGGTTGAGTAAGGAGCCTGACCATCTTGCTGCTGAGCTGATAGGAAGCAAGGGTTTGGTGAGTTTGGGTTCAGGTTATGGAGAAAGCCATTCCAGGGCTAATGGGGGGATGGGTAAGGGAAAGGGCCATGACTTGAGGTGGGAGACCAGCATATGGCTTGTGTGTAGTATGGACCAGAGGGCTTCAAATGCTTCTGATCACATACACCATCTTTCAAGCATGTACCATACTTACATGTCATCACCTAGTACTGCTGCATGAATACGTTTTGTACATCGTAAGAATACACACAAATTAGAAAATTTGGAAGAGGTCGAATGAAATATACAATATTTTCAAATTACTGATGATTGATGGTGCCAGTCAATCTCAAGGCAAGGTCCATTGTTCCCATTACTGAGAGTGGCTGTAAATCCATTCCTAGATTCTTCTTGATAACTGCAAATTCTTCTGGTTGACTTCTTGTCAGATCTAATTAGACTGACTTTTTTTAACCTTGAATGTGACAGATGAAGGGTTTGCACAAGAAACATCGCTCTGCCCTTTTTTTTCATATGCTTGGCTGCCATTATGGTTTTGTCTTCATTCTGTGGTTTTAGGCAGGTGTTGTTAGTCCATTATGTGAAGGTTAGTTGAGCTAAAACTAGGTTACCTAATGTGTCAATTCACTTGATCTAATCCAGTCAATGTGAACTCAATGTTATTTAAAGCAGCCAATTCCAAAAAGACATTTTTGAGGCAATCAGCATGAATCCCGTATGGTATACAGGAATTGTTGTCAGTTTTGTTAAGTCTGATAATAGCATGATGGGGCTTTTTTTTAAGACCCTATCTGCTAGAGAGGTGTATTGAAATGAAGCAATGGCCGGGGCTTGCCTTATGCCAGAAAGAAGAAAAAAAAAAAAAAAAAAAAGGAAAGAAGTGGAAAAGATAATAAAAACCAGACAGATCGGCCCTGTGTGACAGTCATCAAACCTGGGAATGGGTACAGGACATTCACCATGCAACTCTATTTTTGAATATGCTTAATGTTTTCCATAATAAAGAATCGAATTTAAAACAAAAAGCCAAACAAAACCCTGCCATTCATTGCAACCTGATGAATACAGAGAAACACATCACCCTCTTCCCTGGGGGCCCAACATTCCCTCGGGACCCCTTCCAAAGCTAGGAGACTAGAAACTGTCTGACATCCTGAGCAAGCAGGGAAGGTTCCTGGGTCTGTGGGTCTTAAATACTTACAGAGCTGCAAACTTCACCAAGGCCTTTGGAGGTAGGATAGCCCAGATCAGTGATTCCCAGAGTGTGGTCCCCAGACTACCCCCCTCAGTCACTAACAGCTCAGGAATGTGTTAGAAATGCAGATTCCTGGGCCCTGATCCATATCTCCTGATCAGAAATGTTCAGGGTGGGCCCCAGCACACCGTGTTTTACCAAGCCCTCTAAGCAATTCTTACCCACACGAGAGTTTGAGAAATGCGGGAGCCAGACTGATTTAACCTCTGATTTAAGCCTCTGCCCCTTAGCTGCAAGACCTTGGGCAAATTATTCTATCTCCCTTGGCCTCTATTTCAACCTGGGTCACGTGACAACAGTACTTTTTCAATTTATTGTTGGAAGGTTTGAATGAATGAGCACACATAAAGACAGATTAAGAGTGTTCATTTGAATAGACTTCAATTTCTTATAGTTTTATAAAAACTGGAAGGACTCGTATCTTCTTCCAGGAGCCCCTGGGGATCATCTGGAGCACCTTCTGAGGTGTGTGCTCCCTACGCCGATGACCACTGGTCTGCACAGCCAGTGACAAGGCCAAATGGGGAGGGACACCGAAAAGGCAAGGTGTCAAAATAGTCAAGAGACATCTAGGAGATCAAAAGAGTTTTACCTGATGGATGTGAAGGAGGGGTTTAAGAATGGCTTCAGACATGTGCTTTGGTATATGGAAGTGCCAGGTCCTGAGAACAGAAGCAGAAGGGGATGAACTGGTTGGACAGTAAATGAACGATGATATATTCATTCTGGGCTTGGGGTTGAGGTGACTGCGAGATGCTTAGGAGAAGTAGAGTGCAGCAGCTAGCTATTGCTGCATAACAAACCACCCCCAAACTTAATGGTTGAAAAAAGCAACCATTTAATTTGTTCACGATCGTGATTAATGCTTCAGCAGAAGAGTTATAGCAGTAAAAGAGGATAAGCCCTCATGAGTGGGTGCTTTTCAAAACTCTGTCACATGTTGACTAATGTTGCATTGGCCCAAGCAAATCACAAGGCCCAACGTAGAAGGGAGAGGTCTATACTGGAAGGCATGATTCACTGGGAGCCATTACTATAACCATCTACACACAGAGCCTGCCCTCGGACTGCCACATTGGGGAAACATACTGGACCTTGCACTGTGGATACTATCCAGGTCCCCCTTCCCTCTGCTCCCCAAAGGGAGGAGAGCTACCAAAAGACAAGAGGGGCTTTTCCACTGACATGTAAACACAGTACCCCCAAATCCTACAATGTTCCACATCTTAGCCTTGGCTGCCCCCTTGACTGGGACATCTTTTTTCCTATTCCAGAATGCTGTAGGGGTGAAGGTAAGGTGGGAGTAGAGGCCACTGGGAAACGGAAGTCAGCCTAGGGCTGTATGGATGGTCCCAGTTTGGGGCATCAGAGGTCTTCCCAGTCAGCTGTGGATAGAAGAGTGTGGAAGTTGAGCCTAGACCCTAAGGGCCAGAAGCTGGTTCTGGCTTCCAAGTTGTTGGTGCTTAAGTGCCTACAGACCAGAGGAAGGAGCAGAGGTGGGTGGAAACACAGAACTAGAATCACAGGGGCAGCTAGGCCAGAGGAGGGGGTGGCAGTCTTGCCCAAAGTCATATAACCAACAAGTGGCAGGCACAATATAATAGTGACTAACTCTGCGTATCCAGTGCCAGGCTAAGTGATTTGCATGAGCCAGTGAAATTATTCACAGCAATCCTCTGAGCAGGTGCCATTGTTTCATACCCATTTTACAGATTAGGAAGCTGGGAAACAGAGGTAGAGGCAGGCTCTGAGCCCTGACAACCTGACTCGGAGTCTTCACCGTTATACCCCGTGTTCTATGTGGGGAGGCATGACGCATCGTGGCTAAACCCAGATGGTCAGCATTCCGATCGCTCACCATGTGCTAGCTGTGTGACCTGGGCTAGTTACAGCGCCTCTCTGGGCCTCCCTTTGCTACCTGTAAGAGGTGGGTAATAAATAGTACCTACGGCATGAAGCTATAGTAGGTGAAAGCCAGAAGAATTCTAGAATGGTGCCTGGTGTGTAGAGGGCACCACACTCGTGCCCGTTCCTACAATGCCTCCTCTCACACCACCAGGCCCTCAGCTTAGACTCTTCCTGCAAGTTTTCATAACATTCTCCTGAATGACTGTCTTCAACCGTAGTATTCCCCACTGGGACCTACTCTTTGGGGCCCCGTAGCACTTCCACACCTTATCACCAGCCAACACCTTAGAGTCCATGTGCCTATCAGCCCAGCAGCTGATCTGGGGTGCAAGCGCAGAATCTGAGGGGGGAGGCTTGCACCACTGGGGATGCCCTGAGCTGGGACCCAGCCCTCAAGTGGGGCTCCCGTGCTGAGACTGAGGAGGAGTGGGGGGGTGGTGCTAGAGCTCTGGGAGGCTGGGTGAGGTAGTGGGAGGGTGCAGAGAGTAAAGACAGGCCTGAAATCTCATGTTACTGACTCACGCATTTGGGGTGAATGGGCTCTGTCTGTCAATAGCTCCCAGAAACTGCCCCTGACTTCGCCCCACAGGTGGAGCAGAGCTCCTCCCTCAGGGACAGTGTGGGGCCTTGGGGAGGAAGGCCCTGAGCTCCTACACCTGGCAGCAGCGACAGGGATGGCAGCTGTGCCTGATAAACCCCCCAGCCCAGATCCTCGGACTCTCTAATCTTTAGGGCCCCACCTCTGCCCTATCCTGGTTAGCCTCTTCTCCCCACCCATTGATTCTCTCCTCAGAATATGCCAGAGCTGTGAAGGCCATGGAGAGTACCAAGTCACGCCCATGTTTACAGAGAGAGAAATTGAAGCCCCAAGAGGCGAGGGGACCTGCATGGGGTCCCTCAGGGGAGCAAACAAGAGCACTGTACCTGGACAGAGAATGGCTCTGCTCCTAGCATGCTGTGTGGTCTTGAGGAAGTCACAGGCTCTCTCTGGTCTGCTTCTGTGAAATGGGAGGAAAATGAAAGGGCTTCCCCACACACGTGGTGGACCCCACGCATACGGTGTCGCTGCTGTTGGGCAGATGTGTTTGCTTTAACAGCAGGACTTAATACGAGATGGCTGGGTGTGCAGTCTCTAGTTGGCCACGGGCCGTACCGCTCCCAAATATGCATTGCGCCTTTCATACACAGAGTTTCCTGCTTGGCTCCTGAAGGAATCTGAGCAATCCCAAGAGGAACTCCCTATACAAAACATGTCCTGTCACCCCCACTCTTAAGAGGATGTAAGCAGGAGACAGAAACATTGCCTGCACCTCCCTCTCCCCCACGGCACAGGAGAAGGGGCAAGAAGTGGAATCAATGCCGTTTCTCACCCACTCCCCAAGTTCCCAGACCCTTTGGAGGTCCTCAGGGGTGAGGGTCCTCAGGACCACCTCAGGAGGTCCTGGGGTGACCAGATGGTTTGGGGAGCATCAATCCCCACCCACGTCTCAACACGCAAGACCCTGTGCATTTCTCAGTGAAGGTAAATTTAAACGTGACTTGAAGGGGCTTTCTGAGACTTTGGAGAGTTCTGGAAATGAGTGTTTCCTTGTCATGATCAGAGCCAGGGCTGAAAGCCAGCGGAGACCAGGTGGGTTCTTATTACTGTGATGGTGTGGATGGTGGTGGCAGGAGCAGGGGACAGCCACCATTCCTGAGCATCCTCCTTGTACCAGGTGCTATGCCAAGCCCTTGAACAAAGCATCACCTCTCAGCTCTCGGCTCCCTCTGAGGTGGGCATGATTGCCCTTATTTAGTGGAGGAGGAAAGTAAGCTACCTACAAGGCCATGCAGCTATGAGGTTGAAGCATGTAAAGTGCCATTTTTGTAGGTCAAAAATGGTCAAATGTTGGCAATTTTAATATGGTTTAACCTAATGGGGAAGGATAGAGCTGGGATGAAACGGAACTGTCTAAACTTGAAGTCTGTGTGGTTTTTCATCTGTGTGTGTTTTGTTTGTTTTTATTGTCTGCATGCTGGTTGTAGAAAATTTAAACATCAAGAAAAAAGAAAAAAAAAAAAAAAAAAAACAAGGAAAACCCTCCCAAACTCAAAGATAATAACCCATGGGGGGACAAATTCTATCAAGTTCTCTCTCCAGGCAGTTGTACATGGGAAATAGTTGGTGTTTGTTGCTAAAGCAGTGAGCGATTGGGTACATTATAATCATTGAATTCTGGCCCCCAGATGAAGAGTGTGATTATTTTTCCCATTCAACAGATGAGAAGACAAAGAACAGATAGTGTAGGTAAAGGCACAGGCTTCAGAGCAGATCATCTGGGTTTTAATCTGACTGGGAGAACTTAGGCAGGTTACTTAACTCCTCTGTGGCTCAGTTTTCACATCTGTGAAATGGTGATAATAGTACCGACCTTGAAGGGTGGCTGGGAGAAGGAAGCAGGCTGGTCTGTATGACGTGATTAAAACCGGGGTAGTGGGGGGTGCGGGGGCGGCTGGCTAGAAAGCACATGACTCTTGATCTCAGGGTGGTGAGTTCAAGCCTCGCATTGGGCGTAGAGATTACTTTAAAAAACAACAGTGTTGGGCGCCTGGGTGGCTCAGTGGGTTAAGCCGCTGCCTTCAGCTTAGGTCATGATCTTAGGGTCCTGGGATCAAGTCCCACATCAGGCTCTCTGCTCGGCGGGGAGTCTGCTTCTCTCTCTCTCTCTCTCTCTGCCAGCCTCTCTACTTACCTGTGATCTCTCTCTGTCAAATAAATAAATAAAATCTTTAAAAAAAAAAAAAATTTAAAATCTGCTCCCCGGAAGCCACAGTGATAACCTTTACTCGATGTCAACTGTGCGTCAAGCACTGGTTCAGATGCTTTATCCATGTTTGTATTGTTAAGTTTGATGATAACAGTAATTGCCACAATTACTGAGCACTCACTATGGGCCAGGCCCTCCCTGCCTTCGTGTTTCCCCGGCATTAGCTCATTGTATCCTTACCTCAACCCTGCCTGGTATGCACTGCCCCCATTATTCAGATGAGAAGACTCAGGCTCATAGAGGAAAACTAACTTGCCCAAGCACTCTTTAATGATCCCTTCCAGCTGCCGTCCCGTAAATTCCTACAGAATGTATGTAAATTCTAATTCTGTAAGTTCTATAAATTCTGATTTCTGATTTCTAACTTTCTATCTTGTCTGCTTCTCTTGCTCCTTCTCCATATTTGCTCCTGGGCAGTCTTCCAGGATGTGACCATCGTGGCGGCCCTTGGCTTTGGCTTCCTCAACTTGTCTTTGCGGAGATACGGCTGGAGCAGTGTGGCCTTCAACCTCTTTTTGCTGGCCCTAGGGGTGCAGTGGGCAGTCTTGATGGATGGCTTCTTGGATCAGCACTTCCAGAACAAGGTGGTCATCAAACTGTCCAGGTAACCAGATGACAGCTATATCATTTCTTGGGTCCTTGAGGGTATGGGCCCCAAGAGGGCTGGTTCTAGAAGAGCTAGGAAGTCCCCTCGAAACCATGCAATAATTGAGGATATCTGCTAAAAAATTATTCACTGTTTATCTAAAATTCAAATTGCATTGAGAATCCTATATTTTATCTGACAACCCTGGGCCCAGATCTCCAGCCCTCTCTAACTTCTTTCTTTATGATTGAGTATGATATTATAAAGTTACACAAGCAATACGGGTTCAAAGAAAAATTAATAGAGATTACAGAAAAAAAATAGAAATGTCACAGTCTTTTGAAACCAAAGAAGTACTCCTAGTCCTCAAATGTCAGTGAACAAGAAATAGCCATGCCTTTAAGTTACCTTTGATCCATTTAAATGCATATATATGAAATTCTAAAAAACTAACAACATTAACCATGTTGCTAGAGGAAGGTGATGGTTGTTGATTAGGAAGGAGCACAAAAGAACCTTATGAGGCACAGTAAATGTTCTCTGTGTTATCCTGGGTAATGGTTACACAAGGGGATAGATATCGATATCCATCAAGCTGTACACTTTTTTTTTTAAAAGGCATTAGCATGGGGTACCTGGCTGGCTCAGTTGGTAGAGTGTGCAGTCCTTGATCTCAGGGGCGTGAGTTTAAGCTGCATGTTGGGCATGGAGCCTACCTAAAAAAAAAAAAAAAAAAAAAAGACAAAAAAATAAATAAATAAAGCATTGGCATTTGACAGGAGAAACTCGGTAAAAGTTACCTTGTACAGTGTTTTTGCTCTTATCCAACTCCGAATCTCTGTCCTGCCCAGATGATGGTAAATCCCACTTTAGGCATCTGGGGGAACGGCCACTTCTCCTGGTCAATCCATCCATCCCTCTGAAACCTGCTAAACCTCTGGGCACTGCTGTTGACCATCTCCCCACGAGCCAGGCACAGTGCCAGGCAGTGCACAAACGTTATTTTGTTTAACCCTTCCAGTAGGGGTCAGACTAGTGGAGAGGCAAGGAAGTAGAGGCTCAGAGAACATAAAGCATTTGCCAAGGGTCACACGGCTAAGTGGTGGCAATGGTTTTAGCTTTTTACTATCTGCAACCCCTTCCCACACCCTCCAGGGTGGTTATGACATGAACCATAGACAAGTCAGTTCCCTATTGGCCCTGAAAAAACCCTCCACATTTTTTCTTCTAACAAGTTTTAGAGCTAATCCGCATGGGGATTCGATACCCACTCACCCGCTCCCACAGCCAAAAAACAGCTGGGAAGAGGCAAAGGTTACTGTCTGAAAGAATTCTGACAGTGGTGGCCTTGGTCCGGCCTTTCTGCTGCCTTGGCTTAACGTCTCACAAACCTTCAGCCTCTTGCCCCTTACTGTGCAGGCCTAACTGGGCTGTTCCTTCTAAGGTACCTCGCCCACAGCAGCCAACTTGTTTTTGA
Source organism: Mustela putorius furo (assembly GCF_011764305.1). Taxonomy (NCBI): domain Eukaryota; kingdom Metazoa; phylum Chordata; class Mammalia; order Carnivora; family Mustelidae; genus Mustela; species Mustela putorius. The sequence goes on along the minus strand of NW_025422005.1, from coordinate 18,424,703 downwards.
CTCAGTCCAGGGAGACAAGAAGAGACCATTTGCAGCCTGAGTGAGCTTCCCTGCCCCACCCTGGACAGCCTGGATCCTCCCAGCTGTGCCCCCTACTGGGACTGGCTTCACAGATTTGAACAATGAGCTCCTTCCTGACCTTTCTGAGGACATGACTGGTTCAGGGGGTGGGGCCCAGGCCTACCTCCCGACTGGGTCCTCCCCTTCTCCCTTGGCCTCACCCACACTGTGCTGCCTGACTTGGCACTGAATTGCCTTGAGTCACTGATGACCAGTCCCTTCGGGGCAGGGGCCTGTCCTGCTCAGCTTTGTCCTTCATTTTCCTCCTGCAGTAATGACTTCCTAAATGGTTATTGAAACCAAAATGAAAATAAAAGGAACCCTGAAAGTTGTGAATTTTTTTTTTAAGATTTTATTTATTTATTTGACAGAGAGTACAAGTAGGCAGAGAAGCAGGCAGAGAGAGAGGAAGGGAAGCAGTCTCCCCGCCGAGCAGAGAGCCCAATGTGGGACTCGATCCCAGAACCCTGAGATCATACCTGAGCCGAAGGCAGCAGCTTAACCCACTGAGCCACCCAGGCGCCCCGAAAGTTGTGATATTTTTAACACTGTATTTTGAGAGGTTCAGGAGGGCTCCCTTGGAGGATAAGCAGCCATAAGCAACCCTCTTACTGTGCTTGACACATATTAACTCATTTTACCCTTATGACAGCTTCACAGGCCTGGCCTCCACCTTACAGATGAGGATACTGAGGCACAGAGTGGTTCAGTAATTTGCCCAAGATCACACAGCCAGGAAGGGTGACCAACCTAGGCTGGCTGGATTGGAGACTGCACTCCTGAACACTGCACTTCACAGTCTCAACAACTCCCCAGCGCCAACCGGCCCCTGGGGTCTGACATCCTACCACCCGCACGCATCTCTTGAACTAGACCCTTGCCTATTAAGTGAACACTCACCAAAAGACAGAACATGGCCAGTCACAATGAAATTTTGTCTAACTCCTGTTCTAAATAACTCCTGATCCCTAAGAAACTCCTTCTCCAGGCCCTTGGCCCTCTGCTGATTGTCCCTCTGAAGTCCTTGGGCCTTAAGCAAGGTACTATGTTGGCAGCAAATGCTGGGGAGGCTGTGTCCAGACTCCAGAACACAAGCTTTAGATCCAGGCCGACTGGGTTTGGACCTCACATTTGTCATTAGCTAATGTTAAGGCCAAAAGAGTTGCCTATTCTAGTCTCAGTGTCCTTTTCTGTAATGTAGAGGTACTGAATGGTACCCTCCATTTCTAGAGGGCCACTTAGAAGATTAAAACTTAAATGAGGTGGTGTAGTTGTAAGCCTGTTATACATAATGCTTAACAAATTATCATTATTTTGTAGTGGTGGTTGTAGCATCAAGGAGGGGAGTTGGTCTCAGAGCACGGTGACTGGAGAGAGTGGGCTGGTTTAACCACTATGATTATTCTGCTCATTGCCACCTCCCCCAGGAAGCCCTCCCTGATGAGTCCAGTACACATTGCTCTCTTCCTCCAGGGAACCCCTCTAGCCATGTAATATCATGGATAGTCTTAGCAGACAGACTCACAATGTCAGCCCCATCTCCACAGCTGGATCACAAGTGCCTTGAAAATGAACTGTTTTCTCCTAAATCCCCATATTGAGCTAGCTCATTTGTCAAGGAAAGGAAGGAATCAGCAGTAGTGCTAATAATGCGGGCTTCTACTCCTGAATTGGTTCTCTGTGCCAATCACAGAGCTGGACACACAAGCACAGATATTCCTTCTAATCCCCACAGCACTACCATGAGATAAATATTATCATCACTCCTATTTTACAGATGAAGAAACAGGCTCAGTGAGATTAAATAGTTGCTCAAGTGAAAAAGCTGGGACTGGAAGCAGGCTTGTCCTACTTCTAAACTGTCTCCATGACTAAGGAAACGGAGGCGGGTGGCTGAATGGCTGGCAGGCCAGCAGGTGAAGAGCGCCCTCTATTGAGCATCTTTGTGAGATGCAGACAGAAGAGAAGCCGTGGGCAGAAACCCAGTTGTCAGACACTAGAAGAGGTTCTTGAGGGAACATCAGCCTCTGTAACTCACCATGATATTCCTACGAGAAATTCAGAATGGCCTCGGTGTGAGTATGTGCATATCAATTTATCGCCCTGATGCCACCCTGATGGGGGAAGAAGCCCACGGAGACCCCAGATGGGGCAGCATCAGTTCCCATTAGGATGGAATCTTGTCTCCTTCTTCTCCTACCGTGTCCCTAGTTTTTTAGACAGTGCCAGGCTTGTTGAATGAGTGAATGAATGAGTAATGAATGAGAGGATCCTTTTCGGTCATTCCTGTCTCTCTCTCTCCCAGAATTAAGCTAGCCACCATGAGTGCTATGTCTGTGCTCATCTCAGTGGGTGCCGTGCTGGGGAAGACCAACCTGTTGCAGCTGACATTGATGGCATTGGTGGAGGTGACGGTCTTTGTCACCATGATGATGATTGACAGGCACTACCTCAATGTGAGTCACGGTGCTGGGAGGAGGGGGCTTTGGAGAGGAGGGGTGTGGAGGTGGACGGGTGTGGGTACTACCTCCATTTGGTGGAGTTTCTGGGATTTCAAAATTATGAAAACAGACCCAAATGGGGTTCCAAAATTGTGATCTATATTAAGTGTTTAAATATAGCAACCTAATGGTTTTAACTGGTGGTGGTGTAGTCACTCGTGATGACAAGGTCTAAGGTTTGACAGGGCATATGGGTGGCAGAAGTCTAATGTTGGCAAGTTATTAGAAGAGACAGGGTCAAGGAACAGAGAGAGAGAGTTGGATGGATCAAGATGATGACCTGGAGGGGTGATGGAGAGAAAGATGGTAAGGCAGGTGCTGAAATCCTTAGAGACCAAGAGGCAGGTGGATAATCAGCCAGGAGTGTAGTCTGCCGGTGCATCCTTCAAGGGTGCTGGAGATATTTGGGGAGGGAAAAGGAACAATGGTCTAGGGGCGCTTGGGTGGCTCAGTCGTTAAACATTTGCCTTCGGCTCAGGTCATGACCCCAGGGTCCTGGGACTGAGCCCTGCATCAGACTCCCTGCTCAGCGGGAAGCCTGCTTCTCCCCTCTCTCTCTCCCCTGGCTTGTGTACCCTCTCTCACGGTCCCTCTGTCAAATAAATAAATAAAATATTCCAAAAAAAAAAAAAAGGAACAATGGTCTAGAACCTTAGATTTGAAGTTCTTATTATTTACTAATTTTTGGTTCTTTTTATCTGTCTATATGACTTTATTTTAACCCCTAACTACTTCAGCCTATATTTCCTATAAACAAGGGCATTCTTGAAGCACCTGGGTCATTCAGTTGGTCAGGCATCTGCATTCCACTTGGGTCATGATTCTGGGGTCCTGGGATCGAGCTCCATGTAGGGAATCCCTGCTCAGCGGGGAGCCTGCTTCTTCCTCTCCCTTTGTCTGCCGCTTCCCCTGCTTGTGCTCTCTCTCCCTCTCTCTGTCAAATGATTAAATAAAACCTTTAAAAAAAAAAATCAAGGACAGTCTTTTACATAATCAAGTTTAATTAACAAACCTTGGAAATTAATACTGACATAATATCATCTTATTCAAATTTCACCAATTTTCCCAATAACATTCTCTTACAGCGATATATCTATCTATCTATCTATCTATCTTTTTGGTCCATCACACTTTGCATTCAGTTCTCATGCCTCCTTAAACTTTTTCAATCTTGAAGTTTCTTTGTTTTTCTTGGTATTTCATGAACTTGATGTGTTTTGAGGTTACAAGCCATTTATTTTGTAGGATGTGGGTTTGTCTACTGTCTCCTCATGATTAGTTGGAAGGTGTGCATTTTTGGCAGGAATCACACAGAAGAAGTGATGTTGTGTCCTTCTCAGTGCATGTATCAAGAGACACATGTTGTCCATTGGGCCCATTACTAAGGATGTTAATTCTGGTCACCTGTTAAGATGTCCAGGCTTTTCCATTGTCAAGTTACTATTTTCCCCTTTGTAATTAATAAGCATTGTGTGAGGGAGACAACAGTGTGTCAGATCCTGTTTCTTATCAAACTTTCACCCACTGACTTTAGCATCTGTTGTTTTTTGTTTTTGTTTTTTGCCTGAATCAATTAGATGATTGTCAATATTGGTTTTCTTTGTCTTTTTTGGTGGTGGGGGGGGGTACCTGGGTGGTTCAGTTGGTTAGGCATCTGACTTTGACTCAATCATGATCTCAGGGTGCCGGGGAAAAATCCCCATATTGGGCTTCCCACTAAGCAGGGAGTCAGCTTTTCCCATTTCCTCCACCCCTCCCCCTGCTCATGCTCTCTCTCTTTCTCTCAAACAAATAAAGAAAATCTTAAAAAAAAAAAAAAAATGAAAAGGGGGCACCTGGGTGGTTCAGTGGGTTAAGCCTCTCCCTTCGGCTCAGGTCATGATCCCAGGGTCCTAGGATTGAGCCCCGCATCAGGCTCTTGGCTCCGCAGGGAGCCTGCTTCTCCCTCTCTCTCTCTCTCTCTCTCTCTCTGCCTGCCTCTCTGCCTACTTGTGTTCTCTGTCTATCAAATAAATAAATAAAATCTTTAAAAAAAATGTTATTTTTAATTAGTCTCTACACCCAACATAGGCCTCAAAACTACAACTACCAGAACAATAGTCGCATGCTCTAGGGATTCAGCCAACCAGGCGCCTCCAATACTGGTTTTCTAATTCCATCTTCCCCTCCACCACCGTTAGTTAGCATTCCGCTGTAAGAAAGAACTTACTTTTCTTCTCCATTCAGGCATGCATGCACTCATTCATTCATTCATTCCTTCATTCATTCATTTCACTATGGGCTCACAGAGTCACGCAGATATACTTTCATTTTTTGCTTTTTCTCTCTGCTTACCATAAGGGCTAACTGCAACTCCTTGGTTTCAAGGAAGAAAGCTGCACTGCAGCTTTTTTTAGGCAGAGAGTGGGCAGGAATAGCAGCCAGCAATCACAGCCAGACTCAGGACTGGAATTGCTTATGAGAAGTCTTTTAAAATCCCAGGTAGTTCATGTTCTCCATTTTTTGTTCTATTTCTCTCCCTACATCTAACTTCTGGGCACATCAGCATTCTCTTCAGTGGAGAACATGCTCTCTCCCACCCCTTTCGTTTCTGGGATTCTAACTACCAGATCCTGCGGGAAACAACGCTCTTCCCCATCAGCTGGTCCCAGTTCTACAGTCCAGTAAGAAAGAACCTGATTGGCTCACGCCGCCACGTGTCTGCTTTGGTCCAATCAGCTGCAGCAAGCGTGGGGGGCGGGGTCATGCGGTGAACACGTGGCAAGAGGTAAATTCCCAGAGATGAACTGGTCGCTGCAGGCGGTGCGTGGTAAAAGTTTTCCTACTTTAAAAGGCCGCAGTGATGCAAAGCCATCTATCTTCTCTCTTTGCGGCGTTGACTTTCTAGTTTAGTTGGTGCAGGGGAGCGTTCAAGCACTGATTTTGAGGGTTGGCTGCTTCACCTCAAGACGTCCGTTCAGCCGGGGTTTATTGAGTGGAAAGGCTGGGGGGAAAACCGTAGACAGCAACCAGAGCTGTTTCAGTGGTGGCAACTCCAGAAACGAGTTCAGGGTTCCAGATCAGTCGTCCCCACGTGTGTTCCCTGGATTTCCGGAGCGGACCTCGAACATTAAAAATGCAAGACTACAGGCAACTTCATTTTCATGTATGCCTGAAATGTGTGAATGTATCCTTCCCATTCATTCATTCCTTTCACAGATATTTATCCCGCGCCTATTATGTACGGGGCATATTTTCTGCAGTGGAAAAATCCAACTGTGGTGGACCTTCCATTCCAGAGGGAAAGATAGCCAATAAGCAATCACATAGGAAAACCGTACAGCATGTTAGATAGTGATAAGTATCATAGGGAAAAAATAAAATGAGAAAGGGACTAAGAAGAGTTGAGGGGGGATAAAATGTTAGATAAGGTGGCCAAGGAAGGCTTCCTCTAGTAAATAATTTTGAGCTAAACATGAAGGCAAAGAGTGCACAAGCCAAGTGGTTGTCTGAGCACAGTGGCAGGTCAAGGGCAGCGGGGTGGGAATGGCCTGCCTCTTACAGGAGTATTTTATCACCCACACTGCTTAGAATTGTTGGCGGGTGGTGGTAATAAAAAGCAGACAGACTTTTAATAGCTTTTATTATTGCTTTAAATTCTCTCCAGACAATGCATGCACTTACTGTCTGCACCCCTGGTGGGCCACTCCTCCACCTTGCATTCCAGGCATTGGAAAGGCCAGAGTGAAGTGAGACTGATGTGGGAGCATGCCAATGGGTTTGAGAAAGAGCGAGGAGAGTGTGTCAGCAGTGGAGCAGGAAATGAAGTCAGGGAGGTTAGGGGAGAGCAGGTCACACAGGGTTTACCAGTCATAGCCAGAACACAGACTTTGAATTGAGCAAGAGAGGAACCATTGGAAAATTCTGAGCAGAGATGGCCGTGAGCTGACATAGATGTTGGTAGGGTCACTCTGGCTACTGTGTGGAAAATAGTTGTGCAGGGACAAGGGTGGAAATGGGGAGACCAGTTAGAAGGCTACTGCAATAATTTGGGGGTAGTGATGGTGGGGCTTAAATCAAGGTGGGGTCAGTGAAAGCTGGTGGATACAATTCTGCCAATTCTGGATATCTTTTGAAGGCAGAGTTGACAGGACTTGCTAATAGTCCAATAAGTGGTTATTTGATACTAACTTTGATATTCATAAAGCAAAATTAGCCCATGTCAGGAATTTACTAAAGGCGCAAGTTTGGTATTATAACAAGTCTGGCTGCTTCCTGCTACCACGTTTATATCCCTCATCGCTCCATAATTTCTGCTGAAAGGTAGGAAGCAGTGGGGGTGCGCATCCACGTGACTTTTTGTCTCCCCTAAATAGATCTCAGCCAAAAACGGTGAATAGCTACTGATAAGGCCAACCAGCAACTTCTTTGGAATAAGTATGTGGCTGCTCCTAGGTCCCCTCTGAAAAGGGAGCTGCTAGGCAGGGGAAGCTCCAAACACCAATGCTGTGATTCCAAGACACACCTCCTGAGCTTAGGTGAAGCTCCGAATGGTCTCCAAGGTACAGGCAGTTGGCGCATGTGCGAAGGCTGCCGGCGCTCATGCCCTGCTGGCTTTGTTGCAGGTGGACGCCCACGTAAGCATGATGCACATCCACGTGTTTGCGACCTATTTTGGGCTGATGGTGGCCTGGTTCCTCTCGAGGTCTCTGAATGAGACAGTGGTGCAGGAGAAGACTCAGACAGAAAAGAGGTCCAGTTTGTTTACCATGCTGGGTGAGGACAAGGTGGGGTTGTGGGGGGTGGGGTGGGGGGGGTCCCAACCCGGGGAGTGAATGGGAGGCTCTCCACTGGCTCTGTGGGAAAATCTCCCTCCTTTACCAACCTGCCTGGGGTGCTTGGAGCCACTCCTTGATGACTTAGCTCCCCAAGTAGTGTTGGATGGATTCACAATCCCTTCTAGGGCAAGGCTCTTCACAAATATCCACAGGAGATGGGCCACTACTTACCCTTGAGTTTAAATCGATTTGTCTCATCTTTTTGTCTTCATGTGAAGGGAGGGAACTGGACAACTGGAGAAAGCAGAGGCCAGCTGTGGACAGAGGGATAGCACGGGGAAGAGAACAGTAGTACAGGTGTTATTAGGCAGAGCAAGAGCAGAAAGGCAGAAGCTAGACTGTGGGAGAGGCCAAGAGGAAATCGGGCAGTGAGCTGGATGGTAGGTGACCCAACAACCAGCCAGGAGGCCAAATCAAAGTGGCACATCACGTTTTCAGAATAAGCATTTGGCCATCACAGGCTGGGCTCGGGAGGCCTAGGGGTTGATGATTTCAACTCTCTGGGCCTTCGTGTTTTTGCCTGTAAAATATGTTAGCTGGGCCCTATCAACTTGGGAATTCAGAGGAGACATGATTTGCCCCAAAAGTCACAGAGCTAAAAAGGGACAAAGCTGAGACTTGCCTGTTCTAGGAAGCCCCTGCAGGCTCAGGGTTTGGGGTAGCAGGGCTGCCTGTGGCCAATGACCCTCTCTGACCCCCAGGAACCCTCTTCTTGTGGATATTCTGGCCGAGTTTCAACTCTGCTCTGTTGGATTCTCCAACAGAAAGGAAGAATGCCGTGTTCAGCACCTACTATGCTCTCGCGGCCAGCACGGTGACAGCCATCTCTGTGTCAGTCTTGGCTCACTCCCAAAGGAAGATCAACATGGTGAGGACGGCCCTCCCCCTCGGGCAACACTCAGGTCTTCTAGGCTGGACAAATATCCATGCCCCCTGTCCCAGAACAAGCCCTGCAGGGTGGGAAACATTACTGTGGGTGGCAGAGCTTTTTCTGCAGTGTCTTGGGGTATCAGAAGGGGTACTGGCTTATCAAAATGGGACCTGGAATTTGGAGACTAGGAAATGATCCAAGGCTCTCTGAGGGGAGTGATTAAGTCTATCAGTGTTGACACCAAACAGACCCATGTTTGAACCCCGTTTCTGCTGGTTACCGGCCACCATGAGCAAGAGTCAGCAGAGAAAAGCTAGAATAGAATCAGGCAGGCTTATTCTTTCCCTTGAGATATTTCAAGAATGGGATGAATAGAATTGGAGGTAAAGAAGGATGTCATCCCCCTCGCTGTGTGACCCTGGTCAAGCCTTTTAAACTTTGGGAGCCACAACTAACTCATGTGTAAAGTGGGAATTAAGAGACAATGCACATGACATGCTCTATGGGGGATATAGCGCTGAGCAAACATTAGCCATGTTATCAGTGTAGCCAGGAGACTGTGTGAGTTTCGAGGAGAGCGAGAGAGATGAGGGAAAGGATAGAGCTAAAGATGAAACAAGTTTCCATGATATTCAGCTATGACGCCAGCCAGCCAGAGGTGGTGGGGAAAAGTCTAGAGAGACAACAGGGCCGAGAGTGGACAGAACACGGCCATGAGTGACAGGTTAAGCACTAGGGGGAGTGGGTGTCTTTCTGGGGGAGCTCCATGGTGGCAGGGAGTCGGATCAGAAAAGGTGGGGACATCTAGGGAGGCAGGTATAGCCCGAAGGTCAGGGAAGCCCAGAAGCTGGTCCCAGGCCCCAGAGCCCAGACCTGGTTGGAGTTGAGAGGGCAGAGGGAGGTAGCATGAGAGCAAAGCAAGGCCCCAGTTCTGGAGGAAAAAAGTTCATAGTGGAAATGAGACCCAGGAACGAGAGCTAGCTGATTAAAGCTGGGTAGTAGGACAGGGGGGCATAAGCACCAAATAGTCAATAATAATGATAAAAATAGTAAAAACAATAATAATGGTTTATATTTCTTTTTTTTAAAGATTTTATGTTTTTTTTGACAGACAGAGAACACAAGTAGGCAGAGAGGCAGGCAGAGTGTGGGGGGGGAGAGCAGGCTCCCCGCTGAGCAGAGAGCCCAAGGTGGGGCTCGACCCCACGACCCTGGGATCATGACCCAAGCTGAAGGCAGAGGCTTTAACCCTCTGAGCCACCCAGGCACCCTGGCTTATATTTCTTGAGCCCTTGACCCAGAGTCTTCCATGTGGTAACTCATTTAGTCTTACAATGGTGGTATTAAGCAGGTACAATCAAAACCAGAGAGGACAGCATCTTTTTTTTAATTCTTTTTTTTTTTAAAGATTTATTTGATAGATTTATTTATTTATTTGATAGACAGAGATCACAAGTAGGCAGAGAGGCAGGCAGAGAGAGAGGAGGAAAAGTTGAAGCATGAATGGCTCAATGCCCAAGGACATATCGCTAACAGGTGTGAGGGTGGCTAGGATACATTTTCAAGTTCAATGCCTCCTCATCAGGGTGACTGCTCCCTGAGCCTGAGAAGTGGCATAAGATAAGACCACTGATGAAGGTCATATAGTCTCAGCAGAGAGAAGAGGATGGTTTCAGGGTCAGTGAAGCAGGGAAGACATCACAGTGTCACTGGCTACCAGCTTACAGAGTGAGCCTGAGCAAGATGCTGTCCTCTCGGGGCACCTGGGTGGCTTAGTGAGTTAAAGCCTCTGCCTTTGGCTCGGGTCATGATCCCAGGGTCCTGGGATCGAGCCCCACATTGGGTTCTCTGCTCAGCAGGGAGCCTGCTTCCTCCTCTCTCTCTGCCTGCCTCTCTGCCTACTTGTGATCTCGATCAAATAAATAAATTAAATCTTTAAAAAAAAAAAAGAATTAAAAAAAAAGATGCTGTCCTCTCTGGACCTCATTTCATTCGCCCACAAGCTGTTTCTCTGCAGACTCATATCCACAATGCGGTACTGGCTGGAGGCGTGGCTGTGGGTACCTCGTGTCATCTGATCACTTCTCCGTGGCTTGCCATGGTGCTGGGCTTTATGGCTGGACTGATCTCCATCGGGGGAGCCCTGTGCCTGCCGGTAAGGAGCTGGGCACCTGACACCTGATTTGGCTTAGACCTGCAGGGCCCTGGGAGCATGGTGGGCCGTCGTGTGGTGCCACGCGCGACAGTAGGCAGGCATTGGCACCTTCTCAGGCAGGCTACAGAGCTTGGGTGAGTGGGGCCCCCCTCCCAGGCTGCACTGTGTATTTGTTAGGATCTTGGGAGCAAGGAGCAGAACCCGTTCAACTTTGCTCAGACACAGGGGGGAATATTGTAAGGCTGCTGGGGTGTGACAGAACACAAGCACAGGGATGCTGCTGGGAACCCAGGAATGGTTGACACCAGGGACAGGAATGTGTGGGGAGCCCAAGCGGTCCCTGCTCTTCTTTCTTTGCTTTTCCTGAGTATCTGCTTTATCCTCATTCTGTAGACTTCCTTCCCCTTCTCCTCATGCTCTACATGGTGGAATGTAGTCTTGCTCTTTAGGAGAGCAGCTAGATGGAATTTCTTGGCTCCATTTCCAAGTGTTCTGGAGAAGGGACTCATGGGTTTAGTTTGGACAGGGTGCTTATCTTTGGCTGGGAGTGTGGGGGGTGGGAGCATAACGTACATACATGGCTGCTGTCCATGAGCCGCATGAATGAGGGTGGGAGGGGCAGCAGCCAGAAACGGATGCTGGGCTAACCGAGGTCATGCCCACTTCTGATTGTTTGGTTCTTCAGAGTGGATGGACTTTTCCTCCTTCAATATCCTGCAAGTACTGATTATACCAGCATGCCCCACAATAACCAATTTGTTATAAAACACTTAGAAGAGAAATAATTTCAGAGCAACAACTCTTTGTGGGTTTGAAGCCTTGGTAGAGGAGAAGGAGGAAACTTCTGGATGGCTCAGGAAACTGAATTTGGATGAATAATGGGTATTCAAGGAGGCAGTTGCTGCCTCCTTGAGGAGTTTGAGTTTCTACTCCTAGAGTTTCTACTCCTAGATTAGAAACTCTACCAACAGTCTCATCTGACCAGTGATGGGGCAGTCTGCTTTTCATCTTTGGAATTGTAATGAATGTCTCTTATCTTCTGTGCTTTGAGACCCTATGGTGAAAGGCGGAAGTGTGCAGGGAAGCCTGCATAAATTCTCATCAGGCTGGCTGTCCACTGCTTTCTTTGTGCCTATTTCCTTGACTCCATCACTGGGGGAACGGTGTCCCTTCATTCATTCACGGAGGTTTTAACACGTATCATGCTTCCCAAGCTATGGTGTAGTGAGGGCAACGGACCACTGAACATAACACAGGTCATCTAAGCCAGCCTGAGTTGGATCAGGAAATGCTTCCTAGAGCAGAGGCTGTCTCAGCCGAGTGTTGACAGATGACTGATATCAGCCAGGCAAAGGAAAGGGAAATGTATCCCAGACGGAAGGAGCAGTGTGTTCCAAGGCTCAGTAGTGAGAACAGAATGCCCAGGCAGGAAACAGACGCTACAGCAGTGGGCTCACCTGGGAGTGTGGTGGGACCACAGTCCTGAGAGCTGGGAGATACTCAGGTGTGGCTATTGGGCAACATGAGGAGTCTGGGTGTTTATTCTGAAGACAGTGGGGGATGCCAAGGGGGAAACTCACATGTCCTATTTGCATTCGTATCCACATTTGTTGGCTCATGGTCCCCCAGGGAGGCTAAGTGGTAAAGGGAAAGGGTGATGAAGGCAAGTCCAGAGTGGGGTCAGATTCTTTTCTTCTCATTAGCCATGCTGTCTTTGGGATGGCAGTTACGTTTAGGCTGGACCAGCGGGTCTCAGTCACCCTCCAGGGACATTTGACAATATCTGCAGACACATTTTGGTTAACACACGGTGCGGGGGCTGCTCCTGGCATATCGAGAGTGGGGCCCAGGCGTGCTGCTGAACATCCTACAGCCTTTTCACAGCTCAGAAGTATCAGCCCCGCATGTGAGTAGGGCCCGGACTAGACCCAGGTGTGGTCAGGGGGCCAGCAGCATTGGCATCACCTGGAACTTTGTGAGAAATGCAGAATCTCAGGCCCCAGGCCCACTAAACCTGACCCTGCAGTTTCGCATGCTCCCCACGTGGTACAAGTGCACATTCAGGTCTGAGGAGCCCAGCTGGAGGGGAGCCCCAAAGTCTGACCCCCGTGGGTGGCCCTGGAGGCCAAGGATCCGTGGAAAGGCTGGAGAGGGGCTGTCAGTCTTCCATGTACAGCTGCTTATTGGATGTTTGTTCCAGGGATATTTTAACCAGGTGCTGGGGACCCACGATACCTGCGGCGTGCACTACACCTTCGGCTTGCCAGGTCTGCTCGGCGGGATCACCTACATTCTGCTGATCATCTATGAGGTCAACTGGACCACGAAGTCCATGTAGGTGACTTGGTTTATCCCCTTCACATGCGATCCAGCTCGGGAAGAAATGCACCCCAAGCCGTGCGTGTGTTCAGAGCCAGGCACTCAGTGGGCCTCAGCAAATGTTTCTTGGCATGTTTAGCGATACATTCTGCCTAGCCTCTGCCTCTCCAGGCCATGTCTTCTTTCCAAAGAGGACAGCTTGAGTGCTGGTCAAAGGCAGACAGTTGTGAGTCCTACCCCTCAAACACAGACAGAGCAAGCTGATGGGGCCCAAGCCAGCTGGGTCTGTGGTTTAACCCCTGGTGATTTATTTAGGTCATGGTGAAGAGCATGTCACGGAGTCAGACTCATCTTGACCTCTTGCTAGCTGGGCATGCTACCTAATCTCTGTGAGCCGCATGGCCTGGTGTAAACGCAGGTCATAACAGGGCCTCCCCTCATAGGGTAGTTGGAGGCTGTTTGAGGCCAGGCCCCTTGTGGTTAAAAGTATTTAATACTTTAATGTAGACGAATGCTAAACACAGACCATCTTTGAGGCCCAGAGAGAGAAGGAGCTTGGCGAAGGTCTTGCTGTGAGGCAGGAACGTGGGCCTCGGGACTAGGATCAGATCCTCTGTCCTCCAGACAATGGACTCCAGTGACTGGTTTGACATACCTTAGCCCCGGCCATCACCTCCCAGAGGTTGTGTTAATATCTTCCAGGTGTGGCTCACATAAAATGAAAGAGTGACTTGAGCATGATACAGGGATGGATTTTTTCAGATGACCTGTTACAGTGATAACAATAATAATAGTACTGGTAATAATCACCACTGTTTATTGGCTGCTTTCTAGGTGCTAGGCCCTAGGCTAAATGAGCCACACACATCATCTCATTTAATCCTCGCCACCACCCTGAGAGGTATTATTACCATACTCTAAGAGATGGTACATATGGGGAGTTACCTGTCCTAAGTCCCTTGGCTGGAACATGGCTGTCCAGGTGATGAGCACCAGAGTTTGGTGATGAGGAGCTCATTGTGTTTGGAGGCATCTCAGAGCAATCATGGAGGGCTGGGTCCCTTGCAGCTCTAACAACAGAGATGGCCATAGCCCCACATTATAGGAATCACATACGGCGTGGGAGACATCGCTCCTTGAACTGCTTGGGGTAAGAGGGATCCCACCTCCAGGTGGGGAGAAGATGGTCTGTGTGAAGCAAGACGCCTCAGTGATGGGTTCCAATGGCGTTTCTGCCACTGTTTTCATAGCTGTGCAACTCAGCAAATCCTTTCCTCTCTCGGAGCCCCCAAATCCTTCTCTGTAAAGCTCAGGTGCTTGTAGGGGCCAGGCAGGTAAGGTTACAAAATGAGAGCAGTGAGAAGAGGCTGGGAAGTTATGGGTGACTGGTCTGAAATCAGTCAGCACCAGGTAGCCATGACTGTGCCAGGACCCAGGCTCAGTGTCCCCAGATCTAATGACTTTTTAAGAGAAGCCAGAAATCCAGAGTTACGCACTTGCACTCCCAAGCACTGGCAGGAGATTCAGAATCATTAGAAACATCCTGTGGGTCAAATTCTGCTCATGGGTAGCCAACCTGTGCCTTCTGAACCACCCATCCTTCTAGCTCCCCAATTCTGTGCTTCTGTGGCTCTCCTAGGGCGGTGGTTCTCCACAGCACTAAAATCACCTGGAACTTGCTAGAAATGCAAATCCAACCCTAACTAGACCTGCACTGTTAGAAACATAGTAGTGTGGGCCCAGCAACCTGTGGGTCAACCTGCTCTCTATGGGATTCTCCTGCAAACTAGTTTGAGACTACTAGCCTAGAGCAAACAACAAACAAAGAACAAAATGAAAACAAAGGTCAGCTGACCAAAGGTGTGCTGCTACTAACAAACTACTCTCCAGGAAAACAAAGCCCCAATTGCAGATAGTGGCCAAGTGCAAACCATCCAGGGGCTATCACTGAACTGGGAGTTGGGAAGGGTTGAGAACAGGGGTCAGGATGGGACTGTGGAGGACCAAGTAGTTGTCCCTCTCCTCTGCAGGAACCCAGACAAGGGAAGGGCATAGCGACAGAAATGACACCTCTTAGGGAGGCCTCTGGTCAGCTGGAAGTCAAGGGCAGAGGCTTCAGGAAGGAACGAACCTGTGGTCCCCTTTACCAGCCATGTGACCTTAGGCACAGTATACTCAAACTCCTCGAGTTTCAGTTTTGGTCTGCATGATGGGAGGATAAGATCTGCGACCCCAGGCTGCTCTGAGGATTCAGCAGGGAGCGAACACCCTCTTATCTTAATGATGATTCTTGCTACTGTGGCTTCTACAGGAAAGAGGGACAAAGGACTAGCTGGGAGGGAGTCAGACCACGCAGTGTGACACGTGGAGCAACTGTTTATGGGCGTGGCGTCATTGAGCCAAGGGGCTGGCTTTTCATTCACTCCGCCTACAGGGTGTTTGTTGAGCTCCAATCAGGGAAGCAGATGGGAGCGGGTCACGTGCTGTGCTTGCCGCGCGGGGAGGGGGTGGGGTTTCCCGAACTGTGGCATTTAAGTGGTGCAAAGACACGCTTAGCTAACCTTGAATCATGCAGACCAGACACAGTGCTTTAATTATTCAGTCTTTCGGTTGCATCAGGGCGAAAGGCTGCACTCAGGTGCTAAGTGTCCTCGCGCTTGTGCCGATGCCAGGTTGGCAGGCCGCCGAGGCAGCCTCCGGCTGAGATCTAAGCACTCAGGCTGTGTCTGGGGAAGATTTCAGCCACACTTTGTTTGCACTGCTTCTTTTTACAGTTACCTCCCATTTCTCTAACATATTGACTCAAAGTTTCCTTTTAAAGATATTTATTTAAAAGTAAAAATAAGTCCACTCGAAGAAAATTATTTAAAAATGTATGGCCAATGTCAATATGGCCAAATTTGTGAAGGTAACCCACAAATGCCAAACTTTGGGAGAGATCTGCCTGGTCTTCGTGGGTAGAAAGGGTTTGAGTCCCAGGAGCCCCGCATGCCAAGCCATGTGACGTTGGAGGGCCTGGTTCACTTTTCCAAGCTGGATCTCCCCATTTGTGAATCAGAGACACCAACAGCTTGCCCAGAGGGCTGCTCCAGCATCATGTGAAATCAGATAGTAAACACGGGGGAGCAGAGGGCGTGGTGCAGGGGATCCCACCCTGCCTGGGAACTGTCAACATGGCTGGCTCTGTGCCATAATTGCTGCTTTCAGGTGACATCAGGATAGAGTGAACTGGGGGGTTGGCAGTTAGCAGATTCAGGGTCAGCTTCCATCCTACCATCTAATGTCACTTTAAAAAACAACAACAACACATTTTTGTAGTATAATCTACAGCCAGAGAAGTACAACTATCATCAGGGCTCCACTTGGTGAATTTTCTGACACGTCCAGGTAATCAGCACCCAGAACTCCTTCATGTCCCATCCCAGGGCACCCATGAACCTGACTTCCAACGCTGTCCATCAGTTTTGCCTGCTTTTGTCCTTCATGGTCATGGACTCCTACAGGAAGTCTGTGCTGTCGTGTGCCTGGCTTTGACTCTATTCTGTAGTTGTGAGACTCTCCCACATTGTTCCTTTTTATTGAGGTAGTGGGGTTGAGTGTAGAATTTTGCTTGGGTTTACTTCATAAGGGTGACTGAGTGATGACATAGAGAGGTCAATGTCATTGATGGAGAAGTTTAATGTTACAGTTCTCCTGGAAATGAGAGGCACAGCACACCATATAGGGCACCATAAAACCTTATCAACCCAGGGACCAGGCAGCCTAGAGAGAGGGGAACTGAGACTATGCCTTCAGGTAGATGGCAGTGGGGGAATTGGGGGAATGCGGGAGTCCCCTGTTGGGCGGGAACTGAGAGCATATGTTAGAGTTTGTGGTTGGGGGTTTGTAATATGAATTATGCACTCCCCAGGAAATCTGACTTGCTGGAGAGAGAGCATTAAACAATTTCAGCCATTAGTTGGGCCTTGTGATAAATGAGTGCCATGTAGACAAATACAGAATCTAAGAAACACAGTTAAAATAAGTGTCCCATTGTATGAATACGAAACAATTTATCCATTACTGACAAGCATTTGGGTTCTTTCCAGTTTGGAGCTATTATGAACATTCTAGTATTTCTGCTATGAACATCCTAGCACTTTTTTTTTTTTAAGAACATACAAATGCTCTTCTGTTGAGTAAATGCCTAATAGCAGAATTTTTGGATCACAGCTTTCATATAATCCATTTTAGAGGATATTACCCATTTCCCACTGTAGTTTGTGCCAGTCCAATCCCCCTTGGCACCCAAGAGTTCCCTTTCCCTCATATATTCTCCAAATCCCATATTTTCCTTCATTTTAAGTTTATCCAATTAGGCATCAAACATCACTTTAATTTTAATTTCTCTGATGACCGGTTAAGTGCAACAATTTTCATATGCTTTTTGGACATTTGAGCAACTCTTGTGAATTGTGAAATGTCTGTCCAGGTTTTTTTGCCCATTTTTCTCTTGTGTTCTGCCTTTTTCTTATAGATTTGTAGGAATTCTGGATATAGAGTCTTTGTCATATAAATGTATTGTGAATATCTTCTCCCATTTTGTGGGTTATATTTCACCTTCTTAATAGTATCTTTCGATGAACAGAAGTTCTTAGTTTTAACACAGTTCAGTTCATCATTGTTCCCTTCAAGTTTGTGGGTTCTGTTTAAGAAATCCTTGCCTACTGCAAGATCATGTAGATGTCCTCCCAGGCCACTTCATAGTTTAAAGTGAGTTCCTGGGATCACCTAGGAGAGAGGACAGGGAAGTATGTTCAACAGGGGTGGGCTGGGGAGGTGAGCCTGACAGCCATGCTCTACTCCATCTTGTCCTGATGGAAATAGAACTTTCATCTTTCATCTTTAATTGCCTCATGAGGGAACAGAGAGGTTAGGTGACTTGCCCAGGATCATGCAGCTAGTGATAGTCCTTGGACTTGAACCTGGGTTTTCTGCCTCCTGGTCAAGTTGATCATCTGTTGTTTCTGAGAATTGAAGTCAGCCAAAGAGGATCTTGGAATCCCCTCTTTCTCTCCTTCATGTCTGTGTAGCTTTGCAGGAACACAACAGGGGAATGCGTTACCTGGGGAGAGGAATTATTCTTCTGGGAGCCCTTCCTGACAGCACCACTGCTGTTGCAGACAGTCCTTCTTGACCCCAATGAGCTCTGCAGTCTTGATTCCTGAATGTGACTACATCCTACTTTGTCAGTTCTAGGATCGACATCCAGTTGTTCTTTGGCGCTGGGACACTCAGCTTGGCCATGGCTTCAGGTCTGATAACTGGTGTTTTGACAGGTGAGTATGAGACATCCTTTTTCCCCCATGGCCCAGGGCACAGGACTTGAAGCCAGAGGGCATCTGGCCCATGGCCGCATGTGTCTGTGCCCTCCCCTTCCCTGTGAACCTCCGCAGCTCAAGCCAAATGATGCAAAGGGGCTCAAACCTTGATTAACAACAAAAACGGAATCACATCATTTCAGAATTAGAAAGGCCCTCAGAGGTTACCTGCTGGAGGTGTGGACTCTGAGGATCAGAGAAAGTAAGAGGCTTTCTGGAGCTTACAAGTAGCAGGGAGTGGCAACAATGCAGGCTCTTGAGCCCAGGGCTGGTGATTTCACCCAATTTTGTAAAGTGAGCCAAGGAAACCCTTATGCCAAAAAGTTTACCTTTATTATTCCCTGAGAATACATATACTATTATTTTGTTCAGCAAGCATTTATTCAATAGCTACTATGAGCCAGGGCACTATTCATAGGCACTAGGAATGCAACAGTGAACAAAACACGTTCCCTGATCTCATGGAGCTGATATTCTAGTGGAGGGGGAGGGGACAATAAATAAACAGATAAGTAGAGTGTTTACTATGTCAGAGATGATAAGTGCTATAAAAAGAAATAACTCAGGGTAGAGTTTCATTTCATTCATTTCATTTCATTTCATTTCATTTCATTTCATTTCATGGGATGCTCTTTTAGAAGGTTGGAAAGGGAAGACCTATCTAAATAAGTTGACCTTTAAGCAGAAACCTGAAAAGGAAAGAGGGAAGGAGACATACCATGTGTTTATTTGGCAGAAGAGCATTCCATGAAAAGGGAGAGCAAGTGCAAAGGCCCTGAAGCAGGAGCAAAGCATGCTCAGTATGGCAGATATGGATAGAGTGAAAAGGAGAGTGGCAGGGCTTGAGGACAGAGTGGTAACAAGGAGCCAGATCATTCTGAGAGATGGGAAACTACTGGAAATCTTTAAATAGAGGATTGAAGCATACTTTTGCTCCTGCAATGTGACAGAATGGCAAAGATCCTTAGAGAATTACTAATTTGCCAGTCTTATTTATATGCTAGGAGAAAATGTGATTTCTGTCCTGAAGTGCTCACCTTTACTCTACAAACAAATAGCCTTATTGGTTAGACACTCATATACTGTGTCCCTAAGAGGGAATGAATACAAAGGAAGAGACAAAATAGCATAATCAGTCATAAAGGAGTTGTGTGGCATTGGGCACATTAGTTTAGTCTCTCTGGGCCTTGGTGGCTTCTCTGTAAAATGAAAGGACCAGGGCTTCTTTTCTGCTCCAAAACATGTAGGAAGGTACTTTTTGGAATTGCCTGGGTGACGTTAGAGAGCAAGACTGACTAGAATTGCTCTAAAGTATCCACTGGCCTCAATGTTCTGCAGTCAGGGTGACTGATTAAATACAGAGGAGAAAAATGCCTCCCTCCGTAAGTTTACGTTCTCTTCGTGGTGGCACTGTAATCCTGAGTCGGGTGACCAGATTTAGCAAGTGAAAATACAAGATGCCCATTTTTTTAAGTTCCACATTAACTGAGCATCCTGTATTTTATCTGGATATTTTATCACCTCCTCTGGACTGTGACACCATTCACCATTGTCACTAGTATTCACAAAGTGAAACTGACTTGCACTGTTTAGTAAAACCCCTCAGAGGGTTTTTTGTTTTGTTTTGTTTTTTGTCTTTTTGGTTTTGTATGCTTGCCTGGAGTTAAAAAAGAGAATAGAATAATGTTTCTTTAAGAGTTAAGACCAGGAGCATCTGGGTGGCTCTGGGTGCCTCTGGCATCTAGGTTAAAGCCTCTGCCTTAGGCTCGGGTCATGATCCTAGGGTCCTGGGATCGAGCCCCGCATTGGGCTCTCTGCTCAGTGGGGAGCCTGCTTCCCTTCCTCTCTCTCTGCCTGCTTCTCAGCCTGCTGTGATCTCTGTCTATCAAATAAATAAATAAAAGTTTAAAAAAAAAAAAAGTTAAGACCAATGAGCATTCCTCTTTACATGTGGCTTCGAACGTAAGAACACTGGTGAATAAAAAGAACATGAACAATGGAAGGGGAAAGGAGACCACCAGGCAGCCCAGATAGCATCAAGTTGACCCCCTAAAGCTGAGCATTTTGCTTGCCAGGAGGTCCCCCGATTTGGGACCTGTCTACACTGACATAGGAAACAGTCCCCCCCAAGCATGGTTATTGGGTTTCCCAGCTGCGACCGATTAGAAATGGCAGGTTAGAAGTGGGACAGGTTTCTAGAGGTAAGGCCCACTGGGAGAAGTGAGAGGTGAAAGGAGACAGCCTAACAGAAGAAAAGAAATTCTTAAAGCCCGACACTAGAACATGAAAGCTTGAGCTGCTAAAAGACACCAACCACCCTCAACAGCTACATATTTCCTCTGCATTAGATAGCGCATTTCATAAATGGACGTTCCTAGCAATTGTTCTGATTTAAAAAAAACAACAACATTCTAAATGTGTTTAGTGTTATGTCATAAGACAAGAAAATATAGTTTGGATGCATTTTCATTAGTGATGACTAAGCCTCTGCTAGCTGGAAAGTTCATGTAGTTGAATAATCCCAGTTAAACGAGGTGTGTTGGTTACACCCTACGTGTCAATATCGGTTAAAGATGTGCATTAAAAGAGGAAAATGTGAGTAAGTACACGCCTACTCTTGTTAATCTTACTACTTAATACTTGGGGACCAATCACCATTAAAAATACACAGATACATCTATCAATGGCATTTCCCTGGCTCATATAAAAGTTGAGCAATCCCTTCGTGTATCCTGGGAAGTTCGGCCGACTTTGCACCGCTGCAGGAATACACAGGGCCAAGGTCTCTGGGCAGAGGCTGGATAAGTGAAAAGAATAGGCACAAAAGCAAGCTGTTATAAACTACTTTCCCAACTACACTAGTGGCGTCTTGAGCAGAGGTCACAGAGTTTATTGGAGCCAGCAACGCCACACTGACAGGAACGCGGAACTGGAGTTGCTGTCCATGGTAGCTCTTGTGTCAAGTACAGATCAGCTTTTCAGCGGGAGCGCGGTCTGACAGGGCTCTTGTATTCCAACTTGGGAAGCATGTCAGATCAGTAGCTACTGTACATCTCTCAGTATCATCTAAATCCTTTGGAGATAATTGCTCTCACCAGTTTTCTTTTAGGAGATGTCTATAGAATTAATAAGGCTGGTCCAGGAAGGCCAGCGCTTCAATTTGTCCGTCTCTTGGCTGTAGAAGAAGGGATTTTTGTTGAACTAACCAGAGCTGGCCTGTGATATTTTGATTAATTTTGAGGTAACAGATGCTGTGCTCTAAAGGTTTAACATGCAATATTGAATTTTAACAGGTTTGATCTTAAGCCTCAAAATATTTAAGGCACCTCCTGCGGCCAAACATTTTGATGACCAGGCTTTCTGGGAGGTAAGATTTTGAACATAATGTCATCAATGCTGAGTGAATGAACTTAAAAAGATATCTGTTACATCTCTATATAGGTTGACTTGGTGTTTGTGAGAACAAACTAGAAACAAAGTTGTGTGTGTGTGTTGGTGAGGGCTGGGGGAGTGATAAATGTTACCATTCCCCTGATGCCTCAGTCATTGAGGGTCAGAGATGTGAGAATGGCCACTGGCCTTACTTCCCCATCTGGGGTCATCAGCGTGGGCAGGTGGTTTGCCCTAACGGCCATCAAATCATGCAGTGTCCGAGCCAGCATGTCCAGTCTCATTCAACAGATGCACTGACTGGAGCCATGACCGTCTGTATTTTCACAGTGAGTGTGCAGCAGAGCTGGATCTAGAACACAACTCTTAACACTCAGTAGCCAGTGGACACAAGACCACTTGTACTGTAGGAGTCCGGGATCATTTAGCCAAAGGACAGAGAGCTCAAACAACGCAGCTGCTGCCGAGGGTCTCTGTGTCCTGTGTAGCATTTGTTGTCATGACTAGTCTAGAAAGAGGCTCTAGAGAGAAGTTCCCTGTCACCCCACTGCACACCTCCCTTTAACCAACACTCATGGTTCACCAAGTACTCTGATGTGTCACCTTACATAACTCCCATTTGATGCTGAGGTTGGCTGGGCAAACACTGCAAAATTATAAATTGGAAGTGGAGGCTGACTGAGGTCAGGCTAATGCCCAGCATCATCCCTTTGTGAGCGGCAGAGATAAGACCAGGAGCTAGACCTCCCGAGTCCCAGGCCAATCCTTTTTCCACCTGGCATGCCTAGATACTGATCACTAGAGGGACAGAGAACCAGCCTCATTATGGGCCTTGGCCTTTGTAGAGAGAACCTGCCCTTTCTTCTCTGTCTCTTCCTTTGCTCTTCTTTTTCCTCTGCTTCCTCCTTTTCATGTCAAAGAGCTTTACGGAGGTCTGATTACAACACACATATTTAAAATATACAATTTGATACATTTAAACATATTTATATGCCCATGAAACTATCATATCAGTCTTATCAGTCAAGATAATGAACATATCCATTGCCACCATGTTTCCTTGTACCTCTTTGTAACTATCCTTCCCTATCAACTCTATTCCATCCCAAGCAACCGCTGAACTGCCTTCTGTCCCATAGATTCATTTACATTTTCTATAATTTTATATAAATGAATCACACAGTACATTCTTTTTCTGGCTTCTTTTACTCAGCATAATTATTCTGAGAGTCATCCACGTTGTTGCTAATAAACGGGCTCATCCTGTACCAGCATCTCCCTATAGCCAGTCTCTCTCAGTCCCTGCAAGCGTGCTTGCCCCTTTGGTGGTAGCAGGGTTAAATCTAGTGAAAGGACACAGAGAACTGGTTTAATTCACCCGTTCAATCCACAAGTATTTACTGAGTAAACCGTCTCTACCAAGCATGCTGCTGATTAACCAGGGATGCCACAAACGGGACCAATATCCAGCTCAATTATTTGAATTGCAATAAATATTTGCTGAATAAATGAAGGGAACTTGAGGAACCTAGCCTAACGCTGGGCACTGCAGCAGCAGGTGAAGTGGAACCCTGGGTATGGACCTAGAATGGGAAGACATGAATTCCAGTCCCCATTCTGCAAGGTCTCATGGAGGCAAGTACCATGACCTTTCTTTCTTACTGGTAAAATAATGGTAATCTTTGTTCTACCTCACTGGGTTGTTTCAAGGACCAAAAGAGGTAATAATGGCTGTAACTACATTTTGTAAACTATAAAATGCAAAGCACTACACGAACAGGAAAGCTTATTACTGGGAGTTTAGGCAACCACGAAGGAATACGTAAGCATGACAGTTATCTATCGTAAGCCGATGGGTTCCAATTTTGTGTTAGATGCTTTTCAGCATTATCTGATTTTATCCTTACAATAACTCTGCACAGGGGCGCCTGGGTGGCTCAGTGGGTTAAAGCCTCTGCCTTCGGCTCAGGTCATGATCCCAGGGTCCTGGGATCGAGCCCCACATCGGGCTCTGCTCTGCAGGGAGCCTGCTTCCTCCTCTCTCTCTCTCTCTCTGCCTGCCTCTCTGCCTACTTGTGGTCTCTGTCTGTCAAATAAATAAATAAAAAATCTTTAAAAAAAAAAAAAAAAAACAATAACTCTGCACAAGAGTAAGCATCCCTGGGACGCCTGGCTGGCTCAGTAGGTTGGACAACTGCCTTCGGCTCAGGTCATGATCCTTGAGTCCCGGGATCGAATCCCGCATCAGGCTCCCAGCTCCACGGGGAGTCTGCTTCTCTCTCTGACCTTCTCCTCGCTCATAGTCTCTCTCACTGTCTCTCTCTCTCTCAAATAAATAAATAAAATTTAAAAAAAAAAAAGAATAACTTGTCCAAAATGACAAAGCTAGTAAATGGAAAAGGAGCAATTTGAACTGATATCTGTTTGGCTCCAAAGAAACCGCTGCTGCTCCTACAGGACAGTTACTTCTCCCCCTCCTTCCCCCACTATTCTGATTAATCCTCTTACAGCTGAGCAGAACATTTATTCAGCAGTAGAACACAGCTTTCATTGGAAAAGCCAAATATCCATTAAGAGGCAAGAATTCAAACTTCCAAACCTGATAAATCCAGGGGTAATTTTTTGTTTCCTTTTTTGGTAAACCATCCGAAAAGACATTTTATTTATTTATTTTTTAAATATTATTTATTTATTTATTTGACAGGCAGAGATTACAAGTACACAGAGAGGCAGGCAGAGAGAGAGAGAGGAGGAAGCAGGCTCCCTGTGAGCAGAGAGCCCGATGCAGGGCTTGATCCCAGGAACCTGGGATCATGACCTGCGCCGAAGGCAGAGGCTTTAACCCACTGAGCCACCCAGGCACCCCCGAAAAGACATTTTTTTTTTTTTTTTTTTTTTTTTTTGTCAGAGAGAGAGAGCGTGAACACAGGCAGACAGAATGGCAGGCAGAGGCAGAGGGAGAAGCAGACTCCCTGCTGAGCAAGGAGCCCGATGTGGGACTCGATCCCAGGACGCTGGGATCATGACCCGAGCCGAAGGCAGCTGCTCAACCAACTGAGCCACCCAGGTGTCCCCCGAAAAGACATTTTAATCATTATCAAGTGACCTAATGCATTTCAGAGAACCAAAGACCTGGGGATTGGAAAGGATATTCCTTCCCTTGTTGCCCAAACCATGCCTGGCAGTTCACCACTCCTGAAAGTTACCCCTGTCATCCTTGGATGATTCTATTACTAATTAATCATTCATTCACTAATTAATTTCATTTAATGACTTACCTAATATACGACAGAGCTCTTGTTTAAAGAGTTGGAGAGATAAATCTAAATGAAATGCAGTTCTAGCTCTCAAGGAACCACATACACTAATGCTCTGTCTTTAGATTAGATTACAATGATCCTTCTGCAGATACTGATTTATAAAAATTCAGTTCCTGACACAATTTTTCATAAACTCCCTCCTTCAACTTTTTATTTCAATTTAATAACCCATGGATTTTATTTTGTGCTTTCCAAAGCACAAGGACTCCCCAACATCCACTCATTAAAATTAATTCCACAATTAACCTTTCTGAAAATAGGTTTTTGTGAGTCTATTGCAGACAAGCCCCTGTCCTGGGTACTGTGTGGGGGATCAGAGAAACTAGGGCTTTCACTGTGTATGACTGGATCTTTCTCTGTGCACAGCTCTATCTGTTAAGCACTGAGTGAGTAATCCTGGCAGCAGCTGCTGGACAAATGAAAAAAGGGAAAGACCATGAGTTTGGGGAGGTCAGGGAATGTGGAACTTGGGAGTTGTGTTGGACTTGGCTAAGTGGCAGGAAGTGAAAGACATTCCAAGCAAGGGGCAGGTTGTAAGCAAGAACGGGAGAAGCAGGAGGCAACCTGGCTCAGCAGCATGGTTGGTGAAGGGAAGGATGAAAGACAGGCACGAGCCACTTGACTCAGCCTCCAGGCATTTGGAGGCTCCTGAAAGTTTAAGTGGGAAAATTACAGGATAAGGTTTTTAGAGCTGAGTAAAGACTGAGCTCGTGGGATGGATTCTGAAATGAGCACAACATGCTGAAGATCATCCATTGGCTTCTGAACGAGTATTTGCAGTTTATTTTTAAAATGATTTTATTGCCAAGAAACATAAACCCCACCACTGTTTTAGCACATAAATACCCCAGAATGTGTTGAGTCCCTCCTGCTGTGTTAGGCAAAATTCTCAAGAGCTAGCCTCACCACACTGGCATCACCCCTGCTTCTGATTTCAGATACATGTTCCAGACACACAGTAAAAATTCAACAAATGCTTGTTCAACAGAAGTGAGGAGAGCGGGTTTCTAAAGCAGAGTAGGAAAACAGATTAGGAGCCTGTCAACAGACTCCTCCCCTCTTGGAGAGGTCCGAAACACAGCCTTGTTCTGGAAGGCAGTGCCTTCAGGGACGTCACTTTACTTCCCTGGGGCTCTTTTTTTCATTTGTAAAATGAGATCAAATTCCGCATTGTGGAGTCAGACCGATCTGGGTTCTACCACCCCTTGTTCTGTGATCGTCAGAGCCCCAGAGTTCTCATCTCTGTGGAGATAGGAACACTAATATCTCACCAGGTTGTTTCAAGGGTTAAAGGGAGATGTATGTGAGATGATAGCACACATCCTCAAAAAACACCCCATAAGTTAGCCACTCTGATTTCCACTTCTACAACTCTGTGGCCCATGGTACTAGATGCAGTGATTTATGGCACAGTGGGACGTGGCACCCCCTAAGAACTTAGAAGATGCTCAGCTTGCAGAAGAGAAGACCCAAAGGAGATCTAAGAATAATCTTCAAATACTTCAAAGATTATCATGTAGAAAAGGACAAATATTTGTTTCCTATAGGCTTCTCCAAAGAATTTAACTAGGTCCAGAGGGCAATGCTGTATAAATTGCTAACAATTTGAACTTGTCTGCAAAATGGAATGAATTACTTCATATGGTAGTGCATCCTCTGTCACTGGGGACATTCAAACAAAAGCCAGATCACGATTTACCAATGACTCATGTAAAGAGCTGTAAGATATGAGATCTAAGAGTTCTTCCCATTCAGATTTTGCGGAAGACCCTCAAAGACCTTTGTGATGACATATTTTTGTCAACATATCAGTTTCCAAAGATCAAGCCAGAATCAATATGTGTCCAAATTTTAAGACTGTAAGGGTTCATCTGTAATAAAAATGTTTGCTTTGCTTTCACAGTTTCCTCATTTGGCTACTGGATTTTAAGCAAAACCATCCAACAAAAACAAGGCCTGTCTGAAAATGAGACAACTTCCTTTCACTGTTGCCTCCCCTTTTTTGTGGGCGACACTCATTACAGCAAAGTCTCCTTATATACAATGAAACAAGGTCAAAGAGATGAATTTGATATTAAAAAGTAAGATTAAAAATGTATTTGAATGGGAATTTCATAATAGTTTAAAATAAATGTTTGGTTTCATTAAAGATGATGCTATCAGTATTTTCTTGGGTGCAGACATGAAGTTAAGGCATTGGTTCAATTTTATTGACAATTCTTAGATTCTTTCTCATGCTTAACAAAGCGTCCTATGCCACCCAGTGAACTCTTGTCTATATCAGCAGAACACAGAATATTAAATAGGGAAAAATTAAGAATTCACTTGTACAGGGGCACCTGGGTGGCTCAGTGGTTAAGCCTCTGCCTTCGGCTCAGGTCATGATCTCAGGGTCTTGGGATCGAGCCCCGCATCGGGCTCTCTGCTCAGCGGGGAGCCTGCTTCCCCCTCTCTCTCTCTGCCTGCCTCTCTGACTACTTGTGATCTCTGTAAAATAAATAAATAAAATCTTTAAAAAAAAAAAAAAAAAAAAGAATTCACTTGTATTTAGTCCTATAATATGGACATTGTGTTTCTACTCCAGCAGCTTCACAAAGTAGTTCTTATACCCTGGGTATATTCTGAATTTGACTGCAGGGAAAGATGTGGTCAGTTGTGGAAATACAATGTGGCCAAGATTACAAAACTAATTCTGTGACCTTGAGAAAATCATTCCACGGCCTGGGTTCCCCCATCTGTAAAAAGAGGTGAACCTTCAACCTCTCAGATGCCCTTGAACTCTCTAAAAACCCACCATGGGTGATTGGCTATGGGATGGCAGCAACGTGGCATTTCTCTGTGTGTCTAGATGCCTAGGCGATATTCCAGATGTACAAGGTGAAAGATCACGGCTGGTGTGGACAAGAGCACCACAATTTAAACCATCTAGGAGATATTCTGTGTTTCAGGAAGGGCTAACTGTAGCAAGTTTTATGAAAGAAAACATTTCAAGCTGCATTTCTAAAGAACATGTATCTCATAGTTAACTAGCTCATTTAAAAAAAGATTCCCATTTTGCCAAGGGGGAAGGGAGCCTGAGAGAAAGCAGGGTTCCAAAAGGACAGACTGTGAGAGTTCTCAGTAGTAAATGTTTGTAACTTTAACTGACCTTGCTGGTCTATTTTGAGGTTAGTGGTTCAATACAGAGATACAAGGAAACTTGGAATTCAATTTATTGTCAAATCAACAACAAAAAAATTTGTCGCCTGAGTAAAGACTAGTGTCCAGTCTCTTTTTCCTCTTTCCTTCATTGGTAGACAGGGAGTGACTGTCAGCATCCCACCATGACCACATGTATGGGCTGAGTGGCTGTCAGGCCTCAGCCCCGATCAGAGGCACCAAAGGGACCCTGTTGAGCAGCCTTGTGGCTGAATCAGGAGCTTCTCTCTTCCAACAGGAGCTTCTCTCTTCCAACTCACCCCTTGGCACACCCTCAATGGCTGCTAACACTGAAATGTTTGCAGATAGAACAAACACAACGTATAGCAAGAAAGAATTCTGACTACTGCATAGATTTAAAAACAAGAAAATGTTTATATTTCATTTAACATTTGACACAGAAGAGGCCACATTTAGACACATTAAATCTTCAGAGCACTTTAATCTGTAGTTTTGGACCTTGGCTACGACAAATGCTCGTATAAGATGCATCCATGATTCTTTTTGTAATTTATGTTTACAAATTACACCATGATAAAACTTAATAAAAATTACTCATGTGGCATATTTTCAACATTTTATAAGTTAGTCCAATGCACACAATAGATTTTTGTTGTTGTTTACATAGGAAGTTCTCATGATTTCAGTATTACACAAATTGAAGCTGAAGACTACACTCAAAAATGAGTTTAAAAAATGGCATTACAAAAAACTGGGAGTGAGTAGTAAAAAACCCACACAAGGTTGCTGTGCAGAAGCAAACTGGACGCTCTTACTGCCATAAGTCTTCAGTGCGGCCAAACTTAAACACCAGTCCTCTGCAAATAAAATAAGAAACATCACATCTAGTTGAGTTTGGGGGAGAAAAAGAGAGTATGTGAGATGGGGAGGATGGTGGGAAACTAGCAACAAAGGATTGATGAGTTGTACTACAGAAAAACACCAGGAATGTATCAGAACAGAAAATGAACGTGTGCTTCCCACATCCTCGACTTCTGAGAACTGGAGCCTTCTGCTACTCTTAAAAAGTTAACCAATGTTTAGTATATAATGATAGTATGTCTAATTTTATCATATTCATTCAACAAACCTTTTTTGAATATAATGTGCTAGATGGCTGGGCTATAAAAATACATAAGCTATGGTGTCCCTGCCCTCAAGCTGCTCACATCTCACATTGTTGGTGACACAATGTGCTAACAGCGGAGGAGGGGTGTGTGTGTGGGGGGGGGGGGGAAGACATGTGTTGAGAAGAACAAATGTTGAGAGAACACAGAAACACATGGAATTTATTCCGCCTGAATGTGTTAGGAAAAAAGTTACAGAGGTAGTAATATTTGGAACGGACTTTGGAGGATAAGCAGGAGTTTCAATGGGAGACTGGTAGGAACAGGAGCTCGTGTGACAAAGGAAGCGGAAACAACGTATCAAGAGGCAAAGGGAATAAAAGACCACAGGGCCTCAGGGAAAGCCCAAGTGACAGCTGTGTCAGGAATATGCCCACAAAGAACTTGCCATCCACGGTTTAGGTGGGGACTGGTCTACAGCTGTCCTCCAAGTTTCAGCTTAAGAGTGGCAAGATGGCAGTTATAGGCATAAGGAGATACAGGTCTCCATCTAGATCTCTGGATACACGTGGATACCCGAAGTGCATTAGAGCAGGGAGGAGTCCAATATGGCTGGATTATAGCTTAAGAGACAAGGAAGATAGGGAATGGCAGTGGCCAGGATTTGGTAAACCAACTGACCAGGGTGGCTAATTGCCCACAGGGGCCTTACATGCCTTAAATGAGTGAAGAGGGCAGATGTCAGCCTGTACGTTCTGCTATGGGGGCTACTGAGACTCAGTATGAAACGGGATTATACGGAGATGTGCCCCGACTTAAAGGAACAACTATCCATCTCCAGCTGATTGTTGTTATGCAAGGCTCGGGACTGTCAGATCTTCCACTTTTTGAGGAAAAGCCCAAACTTCAGATTTCAATGTAAGTCTCTGGAGTTTTAAATGTTGGCTCAATAAAACAGAAAATACTGTATTGAATAAATAAAACAGAGCCGTGGACAGAACTTGGCTGCATGGCCACTAGTGTTGAGTTCTTCTGTAGAAAGCTCCAAGTTTTGAAAAATTTTAAGATGAGAAGTGACAGAATTAGAGCGATGTTTTAGAAGAGAAAGTGACACAGGAAAACTGGATCCAAGGGAAGAACCATCAGGGATGTGAAGTGCTCAGGAAGGGATGATGGTGACCCAATAGAAAGTGAACAAGTCTGAGATGCTTCCGAGGCCGTCTGAGAGGCCCTGGATGTGCAGGCAAGGGGGAGGGAGAAACTGAAGAGGGGGGTAGACAGTGGCATGGGCTGCTTTGCATTTGTTTTCTCGTGTTTTCCAGGCCCCAGTGTCTACTCAAGGTTAAGCCTATAATTGTAATGATCAATTTAAAATGGCTTTCATAAGCCTTTCTGGAGGTAAATACTTCAGTGTTTTTTGATGAAAACAAAAATGCAACTAGAAAATTGTACCCTCTCTTGCAAGAATGTTAACTTCTCTTTATAAAGGATTTCATAAAGCTCTAAAAGGTGTTCTGATCTCTGATCTTCTGGTTAATAGCAGGCTTCTACCCTCCAGATAGCTTGGATGAGACATCCTTCAAAATACTAGTCAACAGATGTAAATTGTAATCTGAAGAGTTTCTTGGACAAAAGCCAGTCCCTCCTATACTGTCAGATGGTCACCTTTGGTACTGACATCTGTCTGATTTCTGAAACAGTAATTTCTCAGGGGCTGCTGATTATTGTCCTGTTACAAATCAGAATGGTAGGCAATCTGCTACAACTATTCCACTAGCAGTGCTTATTAGTTGAATTTAATTTCAATTTGCTTATAGTATTTTCAGAAACCATAGTTTTAAGTCTGAAGAAGGCTAACAGTACCAAATGAGAAACCAAACTTGCTCCATATAAATAATCATCATAAATAATTTGAGACTTGGGGCGCCTGGGTGGCAGAGTGGGTTAAAATCTCTGCCTTCGGCTCAGGTCATGATCCCAGGGTCCTGGGATCGAGTCCCGCATCAGGCTCTCTGCTCAGAGGGGAGCCTGCTTCCTCCTCTCTCTCTGCCTGCCTCTCTGCGTACTTGTGATCTCTGTCAAATAAATAAATAAAATCTTAAAAACAAACAAACAAACAAATAAATAAATAATTTGAGACAAGTCAATGATTGGTTTCCAAGGTTTTGTATCATGTGAAAACTGCTACGTGAACTCATGTGTTTCCCCCTCAATCCTCTGTTCCCCACTCCGGTGACACGGTGACTTCTCTGCTACAGCAGCGTCTTAAGGTGGAACTTGCTTTATTCTTTCTCTCTGCCAGGGTAAATGATAAAGAAGGCTGCTGTTTGCCCCTCCCTGGCTGGTTCTCAGTAGATACCCCTCCCCACAACTCCATCCTAAATCTTTTCTTACACACCCTCACACTACCTTCCCTTGGCTGAAGTTGTGGGGCCCTGAGTTCCCTGTGCACCTCCCACACTGTGGAGACACTGGAGTAGTGAGCTCAGATGCTTGGGGGCCGTCTGTACAGATGTCCAGGCCCTGGCACTGCCGCTTGAAAGGAAAAGAAATCCTACCTATGCACACCGACTTTCTCATAAACATGCTACATTACCCTACAAAATAAAAAACATACCCAGATTTTATTTCATAAGCTGAGAAATGAGGTTTACTCATGCTGTATTTTTGAAGTATTATACTCCCAAACTCCCCAACTCCCAGTGTTATACTCCCAAAAAAGGGAAGAGGGAGGAGGAAAAGAGAACTCATGCTAAACAACCAGTAGAGGACAGCAAAAAGAGAAAACGTCAACTGAATTCACCCCGAATCTCAAACGTCTTCATCCTTGTAGTTAGAGCCTAAACTCTGGAGTCAGACAGCTTCCATTTTAGCCACATGATCTCAAACAAGGAGCCTGTTTTTTCTGTGCTTGCTTTCTCACATATAAAATAGGGATAATCATGGGGCCACCTTCAGAGTTGTTACAGGAATTCACTGAGCATACAGGTAAAATACTAAGAATGGTGCCTCAGAGATAAGAATTGCTCAATAAACTCTGGTCATTATTGTTTTCTGCATAATAACAGCGGCTGATTTTTTTTATTGTTGTTGTTTAAACTCTTTGGGTTTTCTCCAATAGTTTCAGGACATAAGGAAAGACCCAAAGACGCTGTATACTTTGCCACATCTAAGTTCACATTTTTCTTATTTCCAAACTGATTTTATAAAACTGCAAGAATTCCTGGTGGAGGAAAAAGTCTGAATATCACTGCTGCGCATTACTGAAGGGTAACTGTCGGCATTTCATGAGTGGCTCAGATAGATATGGGGCTTAGGGGGGTCAGTAGGAAGAGACAGAAAAGGAACAGTCCTACAATAGACTGTCCTAGAATAGAGTAGTTTTTTAACCTTTTTTTTGGATTAGGGACTTCTTTGAAAATCATGAAAGCCATATAAAGCCTAGAAACAAGCAGAAACAGCAGTGTCTTGTCTACGGAAATGTCTGGTGCTTTCCCATCTTTAGAACCCTCCACAGGATGATGGTTAAGAATCCCTGATGCAGGGCGCCTGGCTGGTGCAGTCGGTTAGGCATCCTACTCCTGGTTTCAGCTCAAATCATGATCTCAGGGTCCACGCTCAAGATGGAGTCTACTTGAGATTCTCTCTCCCTCTGTCCACCCCCCAACTCTCTCTATTTAAATAAATAAAATCTTTATTTAAAAAAAAAAAAAGAATCCCTGATGCAGAGCATAAAAAGAAGATTTGGGGGGCGGGGTGTGGAGGGGGTGGTGGCAGTGGCAAGGGTGGAAGGCTAAGGGTAGGGAAAACAGCAGGCCCTTAGTACCCAGAAAGGAATGAACATCAGCAAAGATCATTAATAAAAATATTGAGGTTCTCAGGGGTTTTAGTAATCGCTTAATTTGTCATTGCAGCAGAAGGATAAAACATGTTAGGGCTTCTCCTGCATACCTCAAATTTCATCATGCATAAGTTCTAATAACACTAAGTTAGAAAGACCTATATAATGCACTTAGAAACAAAATTTTAAGGAGAAAAGGCTTTAAACAGGCTTTCACTGAAAATAACTGTTAGAAATACAGATTTTAAATGAACACTGTCAGGATTATGTAACTAAATCTACTTGAGTCACAGTTCATTAAAGGGGAGTTGGTGGTGGTTAAAAAAAAAAATCAGTGTATGTTCCCAAGGTTGGTAACAACAAACCCGTGTTTTGTTATTTTTCTCAGTCTCGTTCTTCATTTTATGACATAACATGGGGGAGGGGCACTGGACAGGGTAAATTAATCAACTAAATATAGTAAGTAACATAAACAATTATAAAAAAAGAATTCAGGGGCACCTGGGTGGCTCAGTTAGTTAAGAGTCTGCCTTTGGCTCAGGTCATGATCCCGCGGTCCTAGGGATCACAACCATCAGACACCCTGCTCAGTGGGGAGTCTGCTTTTCCCTCTTCATCTGTCCCTCCCCTCCGCTCGTGTTCTATTTCTTACTCCCTCTCAAATAAGAAAAACCCTGAAATAAAAAAAATAATAGGATAAAGAATGTAAAAGAAACTTACCCAAAAAAGATAAAGGCATTTTGAAAAAATACAGCAATTCCAGGGTATACGATGGCTTTTTCTGTAAAAAATAGTTGTAATATTCAGAGGTTCATGGTCTCAAAACATTTAATTTCTGATACACTGGTGAATAGCAAGTTTCCTGCCTTACATAATTGAATTTTCTGGTAAACATGGTTGGTTCGAGTATTAAATGACATAATACATGTGACAGAGTCTAGCACTGGTGTAGTAGGTGATAGCTCCCTCCCTTCATTTCACAGATATTGAGCAAGTGCGTACCATGTTCAGCACTGTAATGTGCTGAGAATATGGCAGTAAATAAAACAGGCAAAACGTTTTTCATCTTCATGAAGCTCAACGTAGAGAATAAGTAAGTGAGGAGAAAAAATAAAGCAAGAAAAGGTAAGGGAAGTGCAATGAATGATGACATTTTATCCAAACGGCCAGGAAGACCTCATGAGAAGGGGACAGTGATGAAAGGACAGGCAGGAAGGGCGGGCAGCCCCACGCAGAAGCAGCAGAAGCGCAAGGGCAGCAAGCCAGGGGTGGCGGTGGGCTGGCACAGAGAGGAGTGGCCGAGTGGGCGACAGAGAGAAAGCAGGACACAGATCAGAGAAGAATGAGGGGTGGGCTGGAGGGTGTGCGGCGCAAGACCACATGGAGCCTTGCAGTCACACGGAGGGCTTTGATTTTCGCTCTAAGGGAGATGAGAAGCCACTGGAGGGTTCTAAGCAGGAAAGTAATGACATATTTTAATAGGATTCCCCTAGCTGCTGAGCTGAGTAGATGAAAGGAGGTAAGTGGAGAAACAGAAACCAGTGAGGTAGCTGTTCCAGGAAATCAGACAAGAGACTAACAGATTTAACAAGGGTGGTAGCAATGGAGATGGTAAAAAGTGGTGGGATTCAGGGGGTACCTGGCTAGCTCAGTCGGTAAAGCATGTGACCCTTGATCTAGGGGTTGTAAGTTGGAGCCCCACACTGGGTGGAGAGATTACTTAAAACAAAAACCAAACAAACAAAAAAACACACACACACACAAAAAACTGTATTTAAAAAAAAGTGGTGGGACGCCTGGGTGGCTCAGTTGGTTAAGCAGCTGCCTTCAGCTCAGGTCATGATCCCAGCGTCCTGGGATCGAGTCCCACATCGGGCTCCTTGCTCCGCAGGGAGCCTGCTTCTCCCTCTGACTCTGCCTGCCATTCTGTCTGCCTGTGCTCGCTCTCGCTTGCTCTCGCTTGCTCTCTGACAAATAAATAAATAAAATCCTTAAAAAAAAAAAAAAAATTAAAAAAAATAAATAAAAAAAATAAAAAAAAATTAAAAAAAGTGGTGATGGGTGGCTCAGTTGGTTAAGAATCCAACTCTTGATTTCAGCTCAGGTCATGATCTCAGGGTAGTGAGATCAAACCCCACATCGGGCTCTCTACTGAGTGTAGAACCTGCTTAAGATTCTGTCCCTCAGCCCCTCCCCCTTCCCACCCCCATGGCTGTGCACAAGGACGTGCCTGTGGGCTCTCTCTCTTTCAAAGAAAAAAAAAGTGGCAGGATTCAGGATATATTTTAGCAGCGGAATCAACAGGATTTGCTGATGGACTGAATGTGGGGTACAAGAGAAAGAGAAGTATCATCTCTGATAAGTTTTAATCCCCCAGTTTTTGACCTGAACATTTGGAGGGACAGAGAAACCATTAGCTAGGATGGGCAAGACTGCCAGAACATTTTCTTCTAATTCATCCCAGATTGAAGTTGAAATCCTCATAAACTTCTACTACTGGAGCTATCAATGATTACTCATTAATTGACAAACCAAGCATGATAAGTAGATGAATTATCAACTATTTCTCAGAATCGTTTTAAATTAATCTGATTACTATAACAACTGGTTTGCAGAAGCTTCACTACCTCAAGGCCAGATTAAATTATTCCACATTAGTATAACTACTAGCACTAGAATGGCTCATAAAGATCCTATAGAAAGGCAACTTATAAAATTATAGATCTCCTGCTAATAATTCTTAAGGCATAACCTGGCTCCAGAAGTCTTTAGAAAAATACCAAAGTTTTGTGAGATAAACACATTTCTACAAAAAGGGGATCTGTATCAATAGTTGCATCTGGGAGAGAAGAATTATCAATAATTTTATTTTCTTCTTTGAGCTTTTTTATATTTTCAGTATTCTACAATGAACAAGCACTATGGAATTCACATGATAAAAAAGTAACATTTTTGTTTTTAAAATATGATGGTGATAAAGATTTTATAGCAGCAAGAGAACTACTTAGGATATCATGTAAAATGTAAAAACCTAGGTTCAAAATTTTATTTATTCTATAACTACACAGAAACATAAGAGACCAGAGGAAATATACCAAAACACTTAAAAACAGTACATTATTATAGTTTCTTTCTTTGCTACATTTTTGGGAACATGGCTTTAGTAATAAATTATATAAGCAACAATAACAAAAATACATATTAAAGTGCCTATCATTCCTGTCTGTAAGACTTAAATGATCTTAATAAAAATTCAGGAAACCCATAATTTTAATCCAAGAATTACATTCTGTTCAAAGAAATAAAGGGTTAAAACTTGGGCTAGATTAGATCTCTGCTGGTTTAGTTTTTGCAGATCATTAATACCATACTTTTACTGTAAGAAGCAGAGTCAATTTTACCTGGAACAACAAGGGGTTTTCATATTTTTCTGGGGTCTGTAAAGGTGAGATTTCAAACAGGGATCTAAAAGCAGGCCTCTTCCTACAGGCCTTGCTTGACACTGGCCTTCCACAGCAGACGTATGTGAACTGTTAATTTACTCTCTATTTAAAAGGAGATGATGTCATAGGACAAGGGAGGCTTAGCTAAATACATTTTAATTCTAGGATGTTAGAACTTTCTATGGATATCATTCACCATGTCAAAACTTGCCAAATAGCTAGAAAACATATATATTCTGCTTCTGAGGTTTTGGGAAGCCAAAGAGAAGCAAGGTTTGGAGCTGTGTCCCATTACTTCCAGGCTCTAGATCAGAAGAAAAAATACAGAAGAAAGGAATAGTAAAAACATACCAAATAAACAAAACAAAATACTGATAGGGTGAAGGGAGTTCCCAGGCATAAATGCTAGCAGCTAGTAGCTGACCCATCTGTATGAAAAAAAAGCTTTGCTCTAAAATAACCAACCCTAATGCACAACTTCAGTATTCCATCAAAGTAAAACGTAAACTGTTTTCTCTTACCTTTAGCAACATAGCCTCCAAAGAGAATCCACATAGATGCAATCAGAGACCCAAATGCCAGCATGAATCCAATGAACAGCCAAATGCGAGCCCCTTAAAAGAAATAACATTTTACCCGCATTTTTTCTCATATGTCAGCTGAGCCAGTTCAATTAACTTTTCAAAAGGAAAGCAAAAACCAAAACAGAAAAAATGTGTAGTTGCCATTTAAAGTCTAAAATAAGAATGGAAGATGTGCTGAATATCTTTCATGAGTGCAGACGTTGGCCTTTTTCTTGTTGGCTGGTCTGTATATTCTAAGTGCCTATAATTAATCTCCTTAAATATGTATACTGAGAAAAATTCCTCAACCATCCTATAAAAAATCTCACAAAATATGTTTTAACAAATTTACAAGCTCATTCTCCATATATTTTTAGAAACTGTACTCCAAAATTTAAACTCCTCCAAGAGAATTTCCAAGCAATAACATAGGTATACTTAACTAAAAATTCATATTCAGTGATATGTGAATCTAAACATACTACCATACTTCACTTCCAGGTAAGTCAGGCAGTGAAATAAATTCAAACTAATATGACTGGCACTTAGGAAAGCCTCATTAAAATTATGTTAACAGAGGAGGACAAATTTTAAATCACATTTATAAAATATTTATGACTTGCTATAAAATAAACAGTCCTTAGACTTCCTAAAATGAACTGAGATGAGTTTAATTAGCATAAATAAATTTTAATAAAATAAAAGCACTGCCTTGTTCAATAAAACAAACAGAATGCTATATTTAATTTCTGATTTCATCTCCAAAACATGAAACAAAAGAAGAGTTAAGAAATAATAAGCTGGGGCACCTGGGTGGCTCAGTGGGTTAAAGCCTCTGACCAAGGCTCAGGTCATGATCCCAGTGTCCTGGGACCGAGCCCCGCATCGGGCCCTCTGCTCATTGGGGAGCCCCCCACGCCCCTCTCTGCCTACTTGTGATCTCTGTCTGTCAAATAAATAAATAAAATCTTTAAAAAAAAAAAAAAAGAAATAATAAGCTGACAGTCACAGATGTAGTCTTAAATACAACTGGCTCTCGATCCCCAAAGCTGTGTTGGCTAACAAATTTTAGTTACAGATGTGGTGGCCATAGTCGAGTCCTAGCCCTCGCAATTACTAGCTTATTATTATTAACACTAACTGCTACCATTCATCTATTTGTTTATAGTTTATGATCATGCCAGATTAGTGTTTCTGTATCTCTTCTACAGAGATGGTGAACCAAAGAAAGTATAGATCAGGGCTGACTACTGAGGTTTCTCCTGTTTCATTAAAAAAAAAAAAAGACAGGGGCGCCTGGGTGACTCAGTGGGTTAAAGCCTCTGCTTTCGGCTCAGGTCATGATCCCAGGGTCCTGGGATCGAGCCCCACATTGGGCTCTCTGCTCAGCAGGGAGCCTGCTTCCCCTTCTCTCTGCCTGCCTCTCTGCCTACTTGTGATCTCTCTCTGTCAAATAAATAAATAAAAATCTTAAAAAAAAAAAAAAAAGACAGAAAAAGAAAAAAAAGTCACTTGAATTCTGCCTATTTTTTGTATGGATATAAGTTTATCACTTAAATTGTTGAATCAATGATCCCTCAAGTCCTTGTGTAAGCTGGACTCTCAAGGAAGCTGTGCCACACACATCCTGTACTCAGCCTACCTCACCCAGGTGCGTGGCAATGGAGGCCAGGGGACAGGAGCTGCTCAACTGAGAAGGAACGGACTCGGTGAACCTACGCACCAAAATTCTATCATTCTACTCAATTTTGCGAGATGAAAAGAATTCCGGAGGTTGGTTACACAGCAATGTGAATGTACTTAACACTACTGAACTCTACTCTTAAAAATGGTTAAGAGGGTAAATTTTATATTGTATATTTCAAAACATACCCAAATTACTACGATTCTGAACTATTTCAAAATGCAAATCCAATCAAATAAAGTTGACAAAAAAGAGAAGAAAATAATTTATATGGTAAAACTTAAGGTCCATAAAGTCTATTTTGCACTTACACTCTTTATTGCATACTGTCCTTTGCTTTATACTATATACATTTATATCTACATTTTACTGCACAAGCTATAAACTCAAGACTGCATACACTGTGCTCTACAGCCAACCTAGATTGTGACTTGTACCTTATGCCTTGAAACCTATAACTTCTGCTCTAGATGTACTTCCATCTTATCTCTGATCTGACGGAGTTAGAATGATGGCCCTGCCATGTATATTCTCACTTTCAAGGATGTATAGTAAGGCGCTGTTTACGCCTATTTACCTGTTTGACCCAGGCAACCTTCACTGTAACTGTCACCTCGGACTTGTCCATTTGATACTGCATTAATCCTGTATGAATAAAATAAAGCCAAGATATCACAGTCTTTGACTCCAAGAGAAAATACCCATGATATCAAATTACCAGATACAATAAACTAGAGTACCTCAAATTTAAGGTTAGGCTTCATGAGTCTTGAGTAATGGGTTCAAGTAAA
Source organism: Mustela putorius furo (assembly GCF_011764305.1). Taxonomy (NCBI): domain Eukaryota; kingdom Metazoa; phylum Chordata; class Mammalia; order Carnivora; family Mustelidae; genus Mustela; species Mustela putorius. Next base: position 18,385,323 of record NW_025422005.1, on the reverse strand, counting down.
CTTAAGTCCCTTCAACCACATCCCTCTAAGTAGCGGGGATAGTCCCCAGACCAGCAGAATCATCACCTACGAACTGATTAGGAAGAAAATTCCCCAGCCCCAACCTAGCCTACTAAGGCAGAAACTCTGGGTAAAGGGCATAGCAATTTGACTTTTAACAAGTCCTTGAGGTGATTCTGATGCTTGGTAACATTTGAGGGATAATTTTTCAAGATTATATCTCACCTGTTAAAATTTGAGAGTGAAATTCTCAAAATTACGCCTTGCTGAGATGGAATAATCCTGCCTAGCTTTTCATGTGTACACAGGGGACATACTCAACATGTAATATGCATGCATGACAAAACACAGAGACAGAAAAGTCCCTAGACAATCCGAAAACTACTTAAAATTGGCTTTGGAATGCATTTTTTGTGATAATTCTATACTAATATCCAATGTTTGGAGAAATTATATAGTAAGCAAAACAATAACTTTTTACTCTGAAGTTATTATCAAAGTGATTCAAGTGGTAAAATCTTGTTTTTTGATCCCCGATGCAGGTTCCAAACATAGGAAGTCTTTTGCTGACTCTCACAGAGTACTATTCTAAATTGAGACAGACTTGCTTTCTTTAGAAGTATCTTTTCAAAAATTTAAATAGCATGGGAGAAAAAAAAAAAAGAAAAAAAGAAATAGCATGGGAAAATGTTCACAATATATTATGTTAAAAAGTTTAGAACTTTTGGGACGCCTGGGTGGCTCAGTTGGTTAAGCAGCTGCCTTCAGCTCAGGTCATGATCCCAGGGTCCTGGGATCGAGTCCCACATCGGGCTCCTTGCCCTCCGCAGGGAGCCTGCTTCTCCCTCTGACTCTGCCTGCCATTCTGTCTGCCTATGCTCGCTCTCGCTCACTCTCTCTCTGACAAATAAATAAATAAAATCTTTAAAAAAAAAAAAAAAAAAGTTTAGAACTTTATACATATTTTATATATATATGTCTCAATTCAATTGTGGGTGTATGTGTATGTGTCTACCACTACAATGGAAGCTTCGTTGAGGGCAAGGGCTGTGTCTATCTTGTTTCCTATTTTTATTTTCAGTGCCTACCATATAGTAGTAGGTGCCCAATAAACATGCTGACTACACTACATGCACCCTGACTTTTTAAATAATAATATGAAGTCTTAATTTATTCATTCAAATCTAAGTTTTAGAATGATCAAATGATCTCTGTATCAACCACATTATTTGGCAAACAAATACATTTTAAAACAAGCTTTGTATTTAAAAAAAAAAAATGCAGATGTTCTTAGGTTAGTGTTTCTTTGCTCCTGTTTTTTCCTTGCTGAGCCATCTGCCAGTCCTTCTCTGCAAGCTGACCTTTAAACCATGTCCAGTACATTGATGACATTGAAAAATATGAACTCGATCAACTATACGAAAGACATTTTTATTGTGTGACAATCTATGTTAAGTAGTGTCACGAACAATAATGCTTACATCAGGAAGGCTATGGTTGCTATAACACCACAGGCATGGTATGAGTGGTTGAACTCTTCCATAGTTGGATAAATGACAGCTGCATCTATGATAATCCACCAGCCTGTAAAAAACTAAAACAGACATAAAAAAGCAACACTAATGAGAAATTACAGTAATTTCATATTATCATCTAAAAAGAAAGCAAAGTATTAAAATGAAGAGATCCCTTGAGCTCGCTTCAGAAGCACATATACTAAAGTGAAGAGATCTCCTCTAATGATTTTTTTTTTTAAGACTTTATTTTTAGGGGCGCTTGCGTGGCACAGTGGGTTAAAGCCTCTGCCTTCCACTTGGGTTGTGATCCCAGGGTCCTGGGATAGAGCCCCACATCGGGCTCTCTGCTCAGCAGGGAGCCTGTTTCCTCCTCTCTCTCTGCCTGCCTCTCTGCCTACTTGTGATTTCCATCTGTCAAAGAAATAAATAAAATCTTGAAAATAAATAAATAAATAAATAAATAAAGCCCACTATTTACAGCATATGACAACATAAAAGTATAAAACACAAAAATCAGATGCCCTGAGGGATTTGCAATGTAAATAAAAATTTTATACTACAAATTACTTCTAGGCAATACACTTTAGTGAGAGCTTCCTGTGTGGTTTTTTCTTTTGTTTTTGCTTTTTAATGAGATTGAGAAGAAAACTAACTCTGGATTATGAAAAAATACAATCATATCTCTCCACTGGTTCTGACCTGTTTCTTTCTTAAACACTTCCTGGTGGGGCACCTGGGTGGCTCAGTGGGTTAAGCCTCTGCCTTTGGCTCAGGTCATGATCCCAGGTCCTGGGATCGAGCCCCGCATTGGGCTCTCTGCTCAGTGGGGAGCCAGCTTCCCCTCTCTCTATCTCTGCCTGCTTCTCTGCCTACTTGTGATCTCTCTCTGTCAAAGAGATAAATAAAATCTTAAAAAAAAAAATAAATAAATAACACTTCCTGGTATCTTAACAGACTCATAAAAAGGAGGCATTATCCATATAATGAATAAATGTATAAAGCATACTATCTTATATACGATTTTTAACATGCATTTAAAGAAAACCAATCACTCTACTAATCATTTTTCAAACCGTAATAGCAACTCTTAAAATGGAGTTATTCTATCTCCCTCATAAACAAAACATCAACGTTTATTAAAATAAATTTTGTGGTCAAAGATAAAATAAATAGTACATATTTAAAAACATCTTACAGAATTCAAAACACATAAAAACAAACACAACAAAATAATGAAGTCCCAAATTATCAATGACACTTACTAGAACACCAGCAGCAATGGAAGCAATAGTATTGCGCTTTTCCCCCCAGTCAATGCATTCTGAGCATCTCAAGCCTTCTAGAAATCCAGACATTTTTTTTCAAGTCACTTAAAAAAAAAAAAAAACTCCATTAAAGTACTTCTATTTACTTACTTCAAACATTGAGTTATGTTCCCTGAAAATAATTAACAGTTCAGGAATAATTTAATGAAAGTCAAATACTTTATCTTGGCTACACATACTTTTTCAGAATATTTAATTTTTGATCAATTTCCACATTAAAACCTTGGAAAACAAAATCTGTACTCATTTAGCTTTTTTTTAATTTATAGTTTTGGTATATTTAAGAAATATGAACAAATGTGGGTATCCAAATATGGAAAAATTTTATAATGGTTATTAATTTTAATTCCAAACTAAGTTATTATGTGATTTTAACACTTACAATACAGGAGCACTAACATGGAGGAGAGAAAAAAGATAAACTTTGGCTTAGTTACAGCATGCACTCAGGTGGAAAAATATTTGTCTTGAGAATTTACACATTTTAAAACAGAACATGTGTTTCTTCACACTCAGGCACCTGGGTGGCTCAGTGGGTTAAAAAGCCTCTGTCTGAAGAAAGAGATATTAAGGAGTCAATCCCATTTACAATTGCACCCAAAACCATAAGATACCTAGGAATAAACCTAACCAAAGAGACACAGAATCTATACTCAGAAAACTATAAAGTACTCATGAAAGAAATTGAGGAAGACACAAAGAAATGGAAAAATGTTCCATGCTCCTGGATTGGAAGAATAAATATTGTGAAAATGTCTATGCTACCTAAAGCAATCTACACATTTAATGCAATTCCTATCAAAGTACCATCCATCTTTTTCAAAGAAATGGAACAAATAATTCTAAAATTTATATGGAACCAGAAAAGACCTCGAATAGCCAAAGGGATATTGAAAAAGAAAGCCAACGTTGGTGGCATCACAATTCCGGACTTCAAGCTCTATTACAAAGCTGTCATCATCAAGACAACATGGTACTGGCACAAAAACAGACACATAGATCAATGGAACAGAATAGAGAGCCCAGAAATAGACCCTCAAATCTATGGTCAACTTATCTTTGACAAAGCAGGAAAGAATGTCCAATGGAAAAAAGACAGCCTTTTCAATAAATGGTGCTGGGAAAATTGGACAGCCACATGCAGAAAAATGAAATTGGACCATTTCCTTACACCACACACAAAAATAGACTCAAAATGGATGAAGGACCTCAATGTACGAAAGGAATCCATCAAAATCCTTGAGGAGAACACGGGCAGCAACCTCTTCGACCTCTGCCGCAGCAATATCTTCCTAGGAACAACGCAAAAGGCAAGGGAAGCAAGGAAAAAAATGAACTACTGGGATTTCATCAAGATCAAAAGCTTTTGCACAGCAAAGGAAACAGTTAACAAAATCAAAAGACAACTGACAGAATGGGAGAAGATATTTGCAAACGACATATCAGATAAAGGACTAGTGTCCAGAATCTATAAAGAACTTAGCAAACTCAACACCCAAAGAACAAATAATCCAATCAAGAAATGGGGAGAAGACATGAACAGACATTTCTGCAAAGAAGACATCCAGATGGCGAACAGACACATGAAAAAGTGCTCCATATCACTCGGCATCAGGGAAATACAAATCAAAACCACAATGAGATATCACCTCACACCAGTCAGAATGGCTAAAATCAACAAGTCAGGAAATGACAGATGCTGGCGAGGATGCGGAGAAAGGGGAACCCTCCTACACTGTTGGTGGGAATGCAAGCTGGTGCAGCCACTCTGGAAAACAGCATGGAGGTTCCTCAAAATGTTGAAAATAGAACTGCCCTATGACCCAGCAATTGCACTATTGGGTATTTACCCTAAAGATACAAATGTAGTGATCCAAAGGGACACAAGCACCCGAATGTTTATAGCAGCAATGTCCACAATAGCCAAACTATGGAAAGAACCTAGATGTCCATCAACAGATGAATGGATCAAGAAGATGTGGTATATATACACAATGGAATACTATGCAGCCATCAAAAGAAATGAAATCTTGCCATTTGCAACAACATGGATGGAACTAGAGCGTATCATGCTTAGCGAAATAAGTCAAGCAGAGAAAGACAACTATCATATGATCTCCCTGATATGAGGAAGTGGTGATGCAACATGGAGGCTTAAGTGGGTAGAAGAAGAATAAATGAAACAAGATGGGATTGGGAGGGAGACAAACCATAAGTGACTCTTAATCTCACAAAACAAACTGAGGGTTGCCGGGGGGAGGGGGTTTGGGAGAAGGGGGTGGGATTATGGACATTGGGGAGGGTATGTGCTTTGGTGAGTGCTGTGAAGTGTGTAAACCTGGTGATTCACAGACCTGTACCCCTGGGGATAAAAATATATGTTTATAAAAAATTTAAAAAAAAAAAAAAAAACCATGGAGCAGGAAGTAAGTGCTCAATAAATATGACAATATACATATCTTAATAAATGTTACTTAACAGGTTAGTGAAAAAAAAAAAAAAAAAAAAAAGCCTCTGTCTTCGGCTAAGGTCATGATCTCAGGGTCCTGGGATTGGGTCCCACATTGTGCTCTCTGCTCAGCAGGGAGCCAGCTTCCCTTCCTCTCTCTCTGCCTGCCTCTCTGCCTACTTGTGATCTGTCTAATAAATAAAATCTTAAAAAAAAAAAAAGAAATTAGACACTGCACTGCAGGTCTTCTACTCACATCATTTCCTTTCACTTCATTATTTTTTCCAGAACCAATCCTGATTTTTGGTGTCATTTCTATATAAACAAGACCCATTTCATTTTAATATCTCTGTCTCTGATTCTAACAGATGTCTCCCAGTCAAAAGAAAGCACAAAATTGAAGCTAATATTAATTCAGACCAAAAAAAAAAAAATCCACTGCTGAATTACCATATAAGAATTACCACAGCCGACCTAACAAATTACATAAAGCATTCCTCAGAGCCTGGCTATGCAGACCCGGCCTAAGACACATCCGGAAACCATCTCTGTTTCAGAGTACTGAAAACGCCTGAATTATGTATAACTTGCTAATTATCAAGACACACCCAAACTCCTACAGAGAACCTGAATCCTTCTGTCAAACTACTCTGTAGTCAGCAATCCTGATTGGCCAAAAACCATGATATTCTAAAAAAGAGCAAAGAGTCCAATCGTAACATCCCTTTTAAGCATTAAATATTAACACCTGGGATTATAACCAGTGCTAATATGCTCTGGAACCAAGCTCAGTTTTGAAAATTCGCCTTTAATTTTCCCTGGGAGGAAGCGCAATCCAGGATGTGTTACTTTCGGTTCATCCCTATGCCCCCGCCCCAACCATCCGTGTCCATTTTTCTTGGGTTTATCACCGGCACCCTGCTGCGCAAAGCCCGCCCCCAGACCCCGAGACCCCAGGTCTAGAGTGGTCGCGGGCTGAGAGGATGTGGGAACTCGTTCTAGCTCGGCCACCCCCCTCCAAAAAAGAAGCCCATGGGTGACAATCCCTCTCGGGGGCTGCTTCTCTAACCCTCAAAAACGGAACCTCGGTGATTTCCACGGATCCCGAGACGTTCCGGGGAGGGACGCCATCCGGTAGCCCAGCGAGATGCGCACGCGGCCGTCCCGGAGGAAGCAGCCGGGAAAGGTCTAGAGAGACACAGCCGGAGCCCGCAGCCTCCCAGAGGGTGGAGATAACGACCCTGTCAGCACACGCCCGGCAGACAGCCCCGGGCCCGAGCCCTCTGGAGAGGCTGTGGCGGCGACCCCCTCCCCCGACTCCCGCCCGGCACTTACGTCCAGCCCCGCCCGTGCAGTCGGTCCCGGGCCCGGTGTCGCGCTGCGCGGGGCCGCCTCACTTTCTCCTAGTTTTCAGCCAAGAAAACAAAACAGCCACCGGCCACCGGGTACCCGGATGAAACAGGACCGCCCCCGGAGCTCGGTCGCGCATGCGGGGAGCGGGGCTGAGGAAGAGGCGCGGGAGGGAGAAGAGCAGAGGGAGGGCCAAGAGCGGAGGGAGGGCCAAGAGCGGAGGGAGGGCCAGAGGGAGCCACGCCCACCGCGCCGAGGTCTGCGCGTGCTCCCGGCGCCCGCGGACGGACTGGGCAGTCTGGGACGCTCTGTCCGCGTCTGCACGTCAGGAGTGGTAGGCTGAGTGCACCCGTCCAGGGGAGGCGTGGCAAGTCGCTCTTCCTTTGAAAGGAAAGTGGGTGTTGGGCCTTGGTATCCGTTCAGGGTGAGATGGTAAGTGTTCTAGTGCTGCGGTCGGCTCCTCAGTTATCTCAGGGTGACAGGACGAGTGACGGGTCACACGTGGTCCGAAAAGTGAACGTTCGCGGTACCCCCCTCCGCTCGGTTTTTAAGTCTTGTTTATTTTCTCAGCTCCTGGCCCCGCCCTCGCTGTAGCTCCGCCTCCAGGAGGGGTGGAGTCACCCCAAGGAGGCAGGGAGGTCCGGGGTGAGTGTCTGGGGTGCGGTGCAGTCCGAATCCCGGCGCGCTTCTGGGACTTGACCTTTTTTCCCCTTGGGGAAGGGCCAGATAATTTCCTTTATGAGGGCTTGTCCTGTTGTGCACTATAGGGTGTTTATTTGCATCCCCGGCCTCTGCTCCCTAGACGCCAGGGTCATTCCGGCTGTTGGGACGGCCACAAATGTCTCAAGAGACCAAATACCCCGTTTGCGGGAAGGTCATCCGGGTTGGAGCCGCTGTGAAGGAGACAGTCTGGGTTTTGGGGAAGTGACCCTTTTCAAAAGCTGGAAGCAATGAAGTCTTTCTTACATGAACGACTTGTGGACGGGCTCGCCCGCTCAAAACTCTCGGTCCCGCTCCAGCGGCTCGAGTCGGGGAGGGGAGGGGGCGGTCGGAGTCGCAGCCGGCCCCCGAACCCGAAAGAAGGCAGCGGTTGAAGGAGGAAATCCAGGAAGAGATCGCATAGCAGAACCCCGTTTTGCTTAAGTTAAAGGTTGCATGGGTCATTTGTCGTGAAGAGGGACGCAAGGTTCACCTCTTTTGCATATGAGGCTACAGTATTTGAGTAAGCTAGGAACCAAGATTATGTCGTTTAATTTCTTTGATTTCCTTTGATGCGTACCATCTGTAGCTTTATGCTTTTGAAGGGGGGGGAATTGGCTGATTAGTAGGCAAAACTGGACAATACAATCCATATAGCCTATTTTTAAGTGGACGTCGTTCTTACCCCTCAGGGTTAAAGATTATGACTATTAAATGGCTCGGGGTTGGGTGGGGGTAATATACTGCAGGCAGTTCGTAGAACCTTTTTAAAGCTTTTAACGACTTAAGGTTCGCTTAGCAGGTCTGAGCAGCCTGTAACAAATCTTGCCTTCGGCTTTTTTTTTTTTTTTTTTTTTAAGATTTCATTTGTTTATTTGACAGAGGGAGAGAGTAAGAGAAGGAACACAAGCAGGGCGAACAGAACAAAGAGAAGCAGGACCCTGGAATCAGGACATGAGCCCAAGGCAGATGCTTAAGGACTGAGCCATGCAGGTGCCCCTTGCCTTTAGCTTTTAGGTCAACTAATGACTAGGAGGAAAGGTATTAACTTTTCCTTTCTCTCTCTCTCTCTCTCTCTCTTTTTTTTTTCTCTGCCCCTCCCTTTTTTTTACATTTACTTTAGTTAACAATGTATGTCAGGTATTTTGTAAACATAAGTAATCACCTTTATGTTGCTTTTATAATAAAGTACATGCTTGATTTGTCATTCTTAGCCTTCTTGGAATATGTTGGAGTGCTTGTTTTTGTCTTTTCTACATACATCGGAGCTATTAGAAATAGCAAAAGCCAGCACAGCTGACTCTTTGGGAATAGCCAAACTTGACTTGCTAACTGGTCTCAGAACTGTTCTTGTAGTTAAAGAATGGAATTTTGGAACAGGTATACCAAATAATGCAAAGTTTTAGATAAGCCAGATTTATCCAAACAGAACCTTCCCCAAAAACTAATGCCAGAAAGATCTGGTTAACTGTTTTTATTTGATTTACCTTACACTACACTTCTCAGAAAGTCTAGCTAAATTTAACTTGTTTATGTCAACATAGCAGATCTGAAAATACTAAACAAGCTCTCACTGGTGGAAATGGGACGGTGATCAACCCTATTTTTGGTGACCAACCACACCAGATTGGGACTGGTCCTGAAAGTCCTATGTTATAAGAAACTCTTCCTGGATGTGAAGTCCTAGTTTTAGCAGGGAGTGCCATAGATTGGGGGTAGGGAGGAGATACAAAACCCATATTATGCTCCCCGCCTAAAAGGAAAACAACAGTGACAGATGAATCCAGTGATTATCTGCCTTCTATTAACTGTTGACACTGGCAGCCATGATTTGTGGTTCACAATCATGTATCAATTGTAGCATCCTTTCAGAGCAACTTAAATTCTAATCATGAGTGTTAACACTTGTGCTTTGGAGGGAGATAGCGTTGGTTTAATTTCTAACTTTGTGAATATTGTGCCATGTTTTCTAAGAATTGAGATACTGAAAATGAGAGTGAGTACAATATCAACATCATGACCCAGACAATAGCAAAAATAGAAGACTAAATGGCTGTATTATTTTAATGACAGATGGAAGGACACATACAACTAGATTAGGGAGGCAAATGATCCAAAGTGAGCATACTGTACAATCTGTGAGTGAAGAATTTGGGGTTGGGCATGGTGGAGAAGGCAATAGGAGAACGTGGACACTGAGCACCACAAGTCTGGAATGAGACAAGCAAGTACTTTTGAATCAATGAAAAGTCTTCATCTCCCAAGAAGACACCAGTGCTCAATCAAAAATAGCAGTTCACCTCAGGTCATGATGTCAGGACCAAACCAAGGGTTGAGTTCTACGCTGGGCGTGGAGCCCACGTAAGATTATCTCTTTGCCCACCCACTTCACAGGCTTGGGGGGGGGGGGCTCGCTCTCTCTTAAAAAAAAAAAAAGAAAAAAAAAGCAGCTGCTCAATTAGCAGGGGCATACCACAGAAATGAACAGGCGTTATCTTTTGGCTCCCTTGATTGCTCTTTGAAACTGGGTAAAGTTACATTTCCAGATTCAGAGGTTGTAACTAAAACATCCTGTGGGCAGGTTCCTGGGTGGCTCAGTTGGTTAAGCAACTGCCTTCGGCTCAGGTCATGATCCCAGAATACTGGGATCTAGTTCGCGTCGGGCTTTCTGCTCTGTGGAAAGACTGCTTCTACCTCTCCCACTCTCCCTGCTTGTGTTCCTTCTCTCGATGTGTCTCTGTCTGTCAAATAAATAAACAAAATCTTTTTAAAAGCGGGGGGGGGGGTTGATCACAGCTGTATTGGCCCCTTACAGCGTAGACTTGATTCTGTAAGATCTTACCAATAATCATACCTTCTACAGTATATCAAATGATGTGTTACATCATAGCAATAAAACTGTTCCCCCTAGCTCTTAGGTACTTTGATTTTAAAAATTAAGTTTCAAATTGTCTTCTTGATGGCTATGAAGATTTTAATGAAACCTTAGAAAATAATAAGCAAAAGATCAACCAAACAATACAAAAGCAATACAAACTATATTTGGCTCACCTATCCGCATATTCAGCAGATAGCATAGATGTAAATTTCAGCAAATTCCATTCAGTCTATAAACTTCTTACCAAAGAAAAAGAAAACATCTCATCTGGGGTACCTGGGTGGCTCAGTGGGTTAAGCCTCTGCCTTTGGCTCAGGACCCTGATCTCAGGGTCCTGGGATCAAGTCTTGAATCGGGCTCTCTGCAGGGGAGCCTGCTTCCTTCTCCTCCTCTCTCTCTCTGCCTGTCTCTCTGCCTACTTGTGATCTCTCTCTGTCAAATAAATAAATAAAATCGGGGGAGAAAAAAAAAAACAAAAAAATATCTCATCTGCTAAATGTTCTCATACACCACAGACTGCTAAAAGGAGATGTGATCTGCTTTCTTGCGACATTGAGGCTTTCATAATGAAAGTTTTTGGTCACTTCAGTTTCCTGAAAATATGCAGAAGCACTTAATGAGCTTTTTGACTTTTCGAAATGGAAGGAGATAGACACCTCAAGACATATGCCTATAAGATGGTTTTCACTGTTGCCAGCCATAGAAAAGATGTTAAAATGTTGGCCGACAGTAAAATCCTATTTTCAAAGTGTGGGAAAAGACGAATATCCTTCTCTAATTCGGAAATCCATTGAAGGTGAGAATGGAGAAGAGGATTAGAATATGACAGAAATTTATATGCTGTTTCTCCAGACCCGCTTTTTGATCTTTGAAGAAGCTGTCAGGAGCCTTGAAAAAGGTAAACTGCCTGCACTTGAGTTATTTGATGTTTGATGTTGTGTATAAGTTGGAACAAAAATTCATACAGTGAAAAAATGACTCATTTTTTGGAAAGAAGACTGCTTCAGAAATGAATCAAATGTCGCCAGAAAGGGGCAACCAAATTAAATTACACTTTGTCTATTTCTTTCCTAGAATGATAACTTATTGGAATCCAATTTAAATTTCACAATTGAAATATGTCTGTTTGAAAACCACTTTCCCTGAGAAAGAGAGGTTGAACTTGTAGTGACACCCAGTGTGCTTCCATTTGAGACACAGACAACCTCTCTGATGAGTTTATAGATGCAAAGGACCTGATTGACAAACAGCTCGTCTACCAAAAGAAGCCTATAGATAAAAAAATGGATGGACATTTTTAGAAAGCTGGAAACAAATTCCTACAAATCTAAAAGCCTGCTGTTGCTCATAAGTAAAAATCCAAAGTATCCCATGCTCAAAAGTTTGTGCTGAGAGGCTGTTTCAGTCAATGTTATTGCATTGGACTGACACCAGCAATCGTTGAAGTATGGACTTGGTAAGAGCACAGCTGCAAGTCAAAGAAAACTTTCTATTTGACTGTATTCAGTTTTACTGCTACATAAAAGAAAAGAAGGATGTCCTAAAGGCTGCAAGCAGTTCACAGAAGTATTATTGGAAAAGAAAACAGAAAGTAAAAATATCCTGTATTATAAGACAGAAAGTAACATGCCATTGTCATTTTAAATAAATATAGCAACATCTGTTTAGTTCATCTTATTGTATTTATGTTCTCCTTTTATTTACTTTTTTTAAAGATTTTATTTATTTATTTGACAGAGCAAGAGAGATCACAAGTAGGTGGAGAGGCAGGCTGAGAAAGAGAGAGGGGAAGCAGGCTCCCTGCTGAGCAGAGAGCCCTATATGGGGCTTGATCCCAGGACCCTGAGATCATGACCTGAGGGGAAGGGAGAGGCTTTAAACCATTGAGCCACCCAGGCACCCTGTGTTCTCCTTTTAAAAAAGTCACACTTTTCGGGGGGTGCCTGGGTCACTCAGTCGGTTAACTGTCCAACTCTTGGTTTCAGCTATGGTCATGATCTCATGGTTTGTAGGATCAAGCCCAGTGTTGGTCGGGCTCCATGCTCAGTGCAGAGTCTGCTTGGGATTTTTCTCTCCCTCTCCTCTCCATCTACCCCTTCCCCTCACTCGCTCTCTCTCTCTTTCTCTCTAGTATAAATGAATAAATAAATCTTTTTTAAAAAAGTCACATGGGGCGCCTATTCCAACAACGGAATGTATTCCTTGATTGGTACAGAGGCCTCCAAAAGACAAAACAACTCTAAAATAGACTCTCTAGAAGAATCATTACAACAAACCAATGAAAAACTTAAGACCAAAGCTGTGACTAACATGAGTGACTTGAGCAACCTCCAACGAATCCCTCTGCTCCTCTTCATCCTCCTCTACCTGATTATTCTGAACCCACTAACCACTTTGATCCTGCCCTTTCCCTCCAAACCCCCTAAACTTCAGCTGTCCTTCAGGATAAGACCTTCTAATGAACCAGGGATCCTAGCCTCAGCAGAATTTAAACTCTGGTCTCAAGCCAAACTTTGAGCTATTGTAAGTGATATTCCAGACCCTAGAAAGGACCAAATTAAAATGATAGAACTTGGGGCGCCTGGGTGGCTCAGTGGGTTAAGGCCTCTGCCTTCGGCTCGGGTCATGATCTCAGGGTCCTGGGATCGAGCCCCGCATGGGACTCTCTGCTCTGCAGGGAGCCTGCTTCCTCCTCTCTCTGCCTGCCTCTCTGCCTACTTGTAATCTCTGTCTGTCAAATAAATAAATAAAATCTTAAAAAAAAAAAAAGATAGAACTTAAATTTTTTTCTTGGTGCCTATGTTCCTAGACTACCTGATTTTTACCAGTCTGTTAACATGATAGTGAGTCCAGAAGTTGCTCAAAAATGGCTCCAGGGGGTGCCTGGGTGTCTCGGTTGGACGACTGACTTCAGCTCAGGTCATAATGTCAGAGTCCTGGGATTGGCCCGCCTTGAGCTCTGTGCTCAGAGGGGAGTCTACTTGTCCCTCTCCCTCTACCACTGCCCCTCATCCCTCTTGTGCACATACTCTGTCTCTCAAATAAATAAATAAATACCTTTTTTTAAAAATGGCTTCAAGAAATATATTGGAGAGTCCCTACCTAAGATTTTTGGGAGCCCACCAAACATGCTTCTAGAGATAAATAAAAAGAGCAAAATAATAAGTAAATCAACAGCTTCTTGAAGCAATTCCCAGAGTTTTTCCTATGAAAATATATTGGGCTATACTATAAACAAAAATTGGTGAGCCAGTGGCAGATTTCTGAATTCATTTAGAGTTAATATTTAGACAACACACTGGCCATAAAAACCCTGGTACTAGTTTTGCCCTGCGTGCCCATTTTGTTAATGACCAGTACTCCTCAAACCTGCCCATCAAAAACAAGGGAAGTCTGAGAAACTGTCACAGCTACTATATGTCAACCTTATTCTGGGCGCCTGGGTGGCTCAGTTGGTTAAGAGTCTGCCTTCAGCTAAGGTCATGACTCCAGGGTCCTGGGATAGAGCCCTGCTTAACAGGAAGCCTGCTTCTCCCTCTCCTGCTCCCCCTGCTTGTGTTCCCTCTCTCACTGTATCTTTCTCCATCAAATAAAACAAAATCTTTAAAATAAAACAAAAGAAAAACAAAAAACCTTATTCTTAGAGCATTTTTAACTGCAGTGAACTCTGTGAAGAGCACTTAAGCTTTCTCTTCTAACTCCACCAAGAGTCAGTGCTACTCAAAGTCAATTTGTTAAAGACTTAGAGACCTAGAGCTTGAAGAAAACTGAGCTATCATGGTCATCCTCTGAGGGAACAGGCTCCAAGTTTTATGTAATTTGCTTTTGGACATAGGAAAATGAATTGAGAACTGGGATTCACCCGTATCCAGCTTCCATTTCAATTCTCATTCCATTATCCACATGGATTGAACTTTTCTTTTTTAAAGATTTTATTTATTTATTTGACAGAGATCACAAGTAGGCAGAGAGGCAGGCAGAGAGAGAGGAAGGGAAGCGGACTCCCTGCTGAGCAGAGAGCCCAATGCAGGGCTCAATCCCAGGATGCTGGGATCATGACCTGAGCTGAAGGCAGAGGCTTTAACCCACTGAGCCACCCAGGCACCCCAGCACATGGAATGAACTTTAAAACATTGCACACTTAAACTTCAGTAACATATTAAGAATTTTCTGGATAGCATTGTTGCAAAAGTTGGCTTTGGTATCCCGCTGGCATGGGTGATAACCATAGTGTAACTACAGAGTTGGAAACTTAAACTTCAGCAAGTTACTAGACATTTTCTGGATAAAAGTGCAAGGTTTTGTTGGCTTTGCTTTCCTGTAGGCACTGGTTAACTGGTATATGGCTAAGCCTTTGTGCGTGTGGTTTCTTTCTACTCCCTCTCCCTCAGCTCCTCCTCTCTCCCATGCACACGCTCTCTCTCTGAAAAAATGATGATACTAATCCAGTCAGAAAGACAATTAGATATGTGTATGGATAAAAAGAGATTGACCAAGTATTGATAGTTGTTGAGGTTACATGATGAGTAGATGAGGGTCTCTTATCCTGCCATATTTACTCTTGTATATGCTTGAAGTTTTCCATTATCAAAAATTAAAAATTATTATATTATAGAAGATGAGACTGATGGGTAATAGGAGCTAGCTAGCAATAAAATAATGATATGAAGGGCAGGTGGCACACCTGGTAAATTTTACTTTCTTCTACACTGTCTTTCTCCTATTTTAGTGTATAGGGACATAGCTGAACTCACTACGCTACCACTGTGAATTTTCAGTATCACAATCTTATGGCTCTAAGGTCTTATACAAATCTCCATCCCCATCTATGGGGTTTCTTCATAGTCAAGGCAGGAGTATTGCAAGGACTGGTACAGGGAATAAGCCTCTGACTTATTAAATCTTTTATTATAGGGGTGAGCTCTTTCTGGCCTCAGGTTTTTTTTTTTTATATTTTATTTATTTATTTGATATAGAGAGAGAGTGCACAAGTAGGCAGAGCAGCAGGCAGAGAGAGAAGGAGAAGCAGGCTCTCCACTGAGCAGGGAGCCCAATGTGGGATTCAATCCCAGGACCCTGGGATCATGACCTGAGCCAAAAGCAGATGCTTAACTGACACCCAGGTACCCTGCCCTCAGGTTTTAAGGGGTAAGGAGGAAGCAGTTTAGACAGACCAGTCGGAATTTTAATGGGTTTGGTACTTCTGATTTTTTCCCCACATTTGTGGAAGAGGCCCATAGATTATCAAGGATTTCAAAGACATCTATCACTCTACACTTTCATCAAATTTACTAGTCTCCTCAGGACAATCAATTTGGCCTTGGAGAACACATAATGCTTCACTGTCTGATGAGTCTGAAAACTCTATTTCTCCCGAGGAAAATTTTATGTGGCCTTCTAATATAGAAAGCAGGTTTCTACCTAGGAAATTGACAAGGGCAATATCACATAATAGAAAGGTATGACTTTCAGAGAAAGGGCCAAGGGTAATAAGTTATAGATTCCAGTAATGGAATTCTTTGACCTTGACTAGAAACTTCCACTGCTAAAATATTTTTATTACTCCAAGTTCTTCATGTATAATGGTGTGGTTTCATGTATAATGATGGGCTGTAAAGTAAATAGAGTTGCTCTGATATCTACCAACACAGTAGAAATTTCCCCCTATAAGTGTAGTTTAATTTTCCTTGTTGATTTAAGGAACTATTGGAAGTCACTTACCAGGCAAATTCTCGGAGCCCTGTCACTGTTGAAGGTGACCGTCAGAGTCTGGGAGCAGAGGGCTCTCTTACACAGCAACTGGATTGTTTAACGGGCCCTCTATTTAAAAGTGGGCAATTCTCGGGGCGCCTGGGTGGCTCAGCCATTAAGTGTCTGCCTTCAGCTCAGGTCATGATCCCAGCATCTGGGATCAAGTCCCATATAGGGCTCCCTGCTCAGCAGGGAGGCTGCTTCTCCCTCTCCAGCCCCCCTGTGCTTGTGTTCCCTCTCTTGCTATATCTATCATAAATAAATATAAAAATCTTAAAAAAAAAAAAAGGTGGGCAATTCTTTTTCCAGTGTCTCTTTTGAGTACAGTATTTATACGCATCTGTGTCAACTGGGGCAAAACTTGGAGCAGGAGTGGATCTCTTGAAACTGGGTCAAGGTCCATGGAGTTGTTGCAGCTCTAGGACTATGACTTTATTCATTTGATAGCCTTTTTGCTGTTCTATTATTCTTTCAAAATGTTCAGCAGGAGGGGCATCTGGGTGGCTCAGTCTGTTAAGTGTCTGCCTTCAGCTCAGGTCCTGATCTCTGGATCCTGGGATAGAGCCCCGTGTCAGACTCCTGTCTCAGTGGGGAGTCTTTTTTCTCTCCCTCTGCCTCTGCCCCTGCTCAGGCACATTCTCTGTCTCTCAGATAAAATCTTTTTATGTTGAAGAATGCCTGGGTGATTCAGTCAGTTAAGTATCTGCCTTTGGCTCAGGTCGTGATCCCAGGGTCCTGGGACTGAGTCCCATATAGGGCTCCTTGCTCAGCAGGGAGTCTGCTTCTCCCTCTGCCCCACCCCCT
Source organism: Mustela putorius furo (assembly GCF_011764305.1). Classification (NCBI taxonomy): domain Eukaryota; kingdom Metazoa; phylum Chordata; class Mammalia; order Carnivora; family Mustelidae; genus Mustela; species Mustela putorius. The sequence goes on along the minus strand of NW_025422005.1, from coordinate 18,368,550 downwards.
GCTTGTGCTCTCTTTCTCTGTCTCTCTCTCTCTCATCCTCTCTCAAAAAAAAAAAAAAAAAAAAAAAAAAAAAAAAAAAAAAAAAAAAAAAACTTAAAAAAAATTACTCGTCAGTTGTGATAATAACACTTGTTGGGGCATACCTTAAAACGCACCCCCCCACACACACAGAACACCACCATGCTATCATTTCAGAGCCACCAGCCTCGTTTCTCATTCTAATCGCTGCAATTGTCTCCCTGCTTCATCTTAGGCCTCTACTCCCCCATCTTTTCTCCACACAGCAGCCAGAGAGGCTTTAAAAAATATAAAGCAGATTCTATTCTGTTCTCCAAATGCCTCAATGTCTTCTCATCTTGTAGAACAGAATCCTACAAAAGCCCTCATGCTCTAGTTCCTGGCTACCTTATCAGAACCGTTGCTTGCTGGCTGGCTCTGCTCTGTCACAGACCCTGAAACATGCCAGACTCCTGCCTTGGAGCCTTTGAACTTGGCCTCTCCACTGGAAGTGTTCATCCTCCATACACCCACACAGTGAGCTCTTTAACTCCTTTCAAGTCTCTGCTCAGATGTTACCTTTTAAGAGAGGCTTTCCCTCACACCCTGTCTTGCATAACAGCCTCAGCCACAAGTTGTCTGTTTCTCCTCAGCCTTGTTTTAATTCAAAGCAGTTATCACCACCTGATATAATCTTTGTTGTTTTGCCTATTGTCTGTCGCTTCCATGAAAACACAAGTTCCATGAGACCAGGCACTTTATTGCTGTTTATTGCTGTATCTTGGGTCCAAAGGTAACACTCAATAAATATTGGTTGAATAAGTGAATTAATGCATAAAATACATTTTTTTTCTTTTAATGAGCAGGTTGAATTGTTAAGTAAGGTGGTTCACAATCTCGGACTCCCAAACTCCTAGATGTCTTTGAAGGTAGCAATTTTCTGAATTTCTAAAGGTCTGGTCTCATATGAGTTAAGAACAGGGGCGCTGGTTCTTTCCTGGTTGTGTCCCCAGAATCTGGGACAGTTCCTGGAATACACCGAGCACTCAATAGATCTATCTTTATTATAATAAACTGGGAAGAAATGGCAACTTGGGAAATAAGGAATCATATTTTCTCCAAGCAAAGTTTTTGTGATAGAACTGTATTTGAAAGGCCAAGAAATACCAAGAAAGTTTATGTACAAGGGCAGTAACCATAGAATAAAATTATCTTTACGTAAAGTCTTTTACTTTTTAAAAAAAAGATTTTATTTATTTGAGATAGAGAGGGGTGAGGGACAGAGAGAGAAGCTGACCCCTTGCTGAGCAGGGAGCCCGATGCAGGGCTTGCTCCCAGGACCTGAAAGACACCCCCCCACCCCCCCCACCCCCACCCCCCGGTCGTTAACTAATTAACTGCTCTTTTGTTGTGTAAGAGTACCCCTCCTCCCCTTGCAGTGAAAAGACCCTTCCCCCAGGGTTGAATTCAATGTAACTGCTCTTTTGCCTTTCTGTAACTGCTTGGCTTTTAGGGCATGACACTTGTCTCCTGTTTGAACAAGATACCTTCTCCTAATAGCCGAGGCATGGTCACATAGGCAAGGGGGCTGCATGGTCACGTAGGTCACGTAGACAGGGGGCTGCATAGTCAGGTAGGCAGGATGTCTTTCTGCTGAGTAATAAGGTCAAACTTCCCCTCTTTGTTTCCCCTTCCCGCCCTTTTTCTTCGCGTGTGGGGGTCTTCCAGGGCCAATCCACTAACACCAAGTATGCCTTTTTTTCAAATGTTCAAATTGTCAGCCAATCGGCCCCATCCCATCCGGGACTTGTTTGTACCTGTCTATAAAAATCCTGCACCACCCCAGCCAGGTGTGCTCAGCTAGCAGGAGCTGCTGACCACCCGCAGGCGCGCGCTGACCACCCGCAGGCGCCTGCGTAACAATAAAGAACCTCTTGCTGTTTGCATCCTGTGGCAGTGTTGGATTCTTGGGTAAGGGGATCCGCGGGTCTTTCAGACCCTGGGATCACAAAGGCAGATGCCCAACCAACTGAGCCCCTCAGGCATCCCAGTTTACATAAAGTCTATTAATAAGTACTGTTATGGACTGAAATGTATCCCCCTTCCCCAGTTCATATGTCGAAGCTCTAACCTCAAATGTGATTATATTTGAAGATAGGGTCTTCAAAGAAGTCATTAAGGTTAAATGAGGTCATACGTGTGGGGCCCCAATCCATTAAGACTTTGTGTCCTTATAAGAAGAAAAGGAGACACCAGGAGCACACATGCACACAGAAAAGACCATGTGAGTACATGGTGACAAGGTAACTATCTGCAGGCTGGGAAGAGGCCTTACCAGAAACTGAGCCTGCCAGCCCCTTTCACAGAACTGTGAAAAAAATAAATTTCTGTGTTTAAGCAACCTAGTCTGATAGCATTCCCTATGGGTGAAGATATTAATCACCTTAGAATGTGAAGTTATTAAAGAAGATACACCCCCTCTCCCCTGTGTTTTGGGGGTGGCATCAAATTCACTGTTTTCTGTACTCTATGAGAAAAAAATCCCTGAAATAAATTTTAGTTTTAAATAATGAATAGGTTGGTTCTCTTTTGTTCAAATAATACTCCTAATTTAAAAGTCCTGGAAACCAGGGAGGGCGCCTGGGTGGCTCAGTGGGTTAAAGCCTCCTACTTCCGCTTGGGTCATGATCTCAGGGTCCTGGGATTGAGCCCCCGAGGAAGAGGAGAGAGTATCGGGCTCTCTCCTCAGCAGGGAGCCTGCTTCCCTTCCTCTCTCTGCCTGCCTCTCTGCCTACTTGTATCTCTCTCTGTCAAATAAGTAAATAAAATCTTAAAAAAAAAAAAAAAGTCCTGGAAAAATAAATTCACTGTCAAATTTTTTATCTGTAATTACAATTATATAAGTGAAACCTTATAATTTGGTAGCTTGTTTATCTTTTGTTTTTATTTTTTAAGTATTATGGAACCAAAAAAGAAACTTGATCTTTCAGAATTTTCAATGAAAATACTCTTTTGACCAAACTAAGGTTCCCCACAGTAACAACCTACAGACAGACATGTTCAGGGACTAAATTGTATTTATTCCTTTCTTCAGCAATGGAGTTCCTTTTGACCATTTTTTAAGAATCATGCAAGAAGGGGCGCCTGGGTGGCTCAGTGGGTTAAGCCTCTGCCTTCCGCTCAGGTCATGATCTCAGGGTCCTGGGATGTAGCCCCGCATCAGGCTCTCTGCTCAGCAGGGAGCCTGCTTCCCCCTCTCTCTCTGACTGCTTCTCTGCCTACTTGTGATCTGTCTGTCGAATAAATTAATAAAATCTTAAAAAACAAAAAAAAGAATCATGCAAGAAAACTGCCTATTCGTTTCCCATATTCTGTTTGGCAAGCAAACTGTGACAGAGCAATAGAAAAATATAACCCTGGGATGCGCTTGCAATCAGTGACTGTGTAGAAGTGTGTCGACAGCATTGAAACACTGCCACACACTGTCCATCTGTGTGTCCTGCAGCCAAAGGACTCGGCTTCTGCCCCTGGACTTGATGGTGGCCTGAAACACAAGCGCTGCCAGGTTCACAAAATTGTCAGTTCTTTGAAAGACTTTTCAAAAAGGAAAGTATAAAAATCTGAAGACTCTAATAGCATATTCTCATTAAGATCCCATCAAGCACTTGATTGACTATAGTTGTGACAAGCATTCTTCAAGAGCGCACAGTTCACTGCTAAAAAACCAGAGGGACGGGGTCACCTGGGTGGCTCAGTGGGTTAAAGCCTGTGCCTTCAGCTTGGGTCATGATCTCAGGGTCCTGGGATCGAGTCCTCCATTGGGCTCTGTGCGCAGTGCGAGCCTGCTTTCCCTCTCTCTCTCCCTGCCTGCCTCTCTACCTACTTGTGATTTTTCTGTCAAATAAATAAATAAAATCTTTAAAAACAACAAAAACAAAAGCCAGAGGATCCGCCAGCAAGATTTTATATGTAATATATGAAACGTATTAACATATCCTTTTTATTTTACAAATTTCATAATATTCTCTCTTTATCAGCGTTAATGTTATGTGATACTACTAGAACCAATTTCTCTTAGAAGAATTGCTTCAAATAAAAGTTTATTTGCCTTTTCTAAAAACAGTGTAATAACCAGATGCCTGTGATATATTTCAAGGTAGGAATCATATTTATGTTAGTGTTGTTTTTCCTGTAACTTGTAGAAGAGGAAATATTGAGAAAATGCTTGTTGACTAACTGAATGGAGGACTAAGCATAATTCAGAATTCCCAAAATTTCTAAAGGATAACAGATCCTTAAAGAAGGTACCATTTACTTCTAGTCTCCCCCTTTTCTGAAAATAATATGTAGATGGAAAGATTCAAAACTAGTCGGTTTTACATCCTTCTTCATTCAGCAACATTATCTTCAAGAGAAATAATAGTGCTAAAATAAAATCCTTGTTTATTATAATTACCTTGGACAGAAAAACTGAACCAAGATGTGTTAGTCTTTGCTGTTATCTAAATTCCTTAACTTTAATAAATTCTAGCATGAAGTCCAATGAACATAGAAATAGCAAGTTGAAAAATGTCTTTTGTATATGTAATGTCAACTCAGTATTAACTCCATTCGTTGAAAGCTGAAAACTTCTAATTTGGTAAGAGAAGATCAGACGCTGGAAAAAAGTAATACTGACTGGCCTCACTTTATTTTTTTAGAGATTTATTTATTTGTCAGAAAGAAAGAGTGAGCACAAGCAGGGGGAACAGCAGGCAAAGGGAGAAGCAGGCTCCCTCCCAAGCAAGGAGCCCGATATGGACTTGACCCCTCGTTTCTGGGATCATGACCCGAAGGCAGTTCACGATCATGAACTGAAGGCAGATGTTTAACTGACTGAGCTACCCAGGCATCCCATGATTGGCCTCATTTTAGACTCATGATCACAACCTCAAGTGGCTCTGGGTGATGCCTCGCTGTCCTACTCTGTGTAGTCACTGTCACCCTAGACGACTGTATTGAACTTTCTTCTTTATCTTCAGACCTCCAATAACTCCTGCCTCTCTTTAAACTAAGCTGCTTATTTCACTGAGGAAAAAACAAAAAAAAACAAAAAAAAAACAAAAAAAACAGATCACAAGAGGACTTCCACAAATGCTCACCACCAAGCTGTCCTATCTCCACCTGGACTCACACTCTGTCTTCCCACTTGTCCTAGTCCATTTGGGCTGCTATAACAAAGTACCACAGACCCGATGGGTTATAACAACAAAAATACCTTTCTCATGGTTCTGAAGGCTACCAGTCCAAGATCAGTGATATTATGTTTGGGTTCTGGTGAAGACCTTGTAATGGGTTGCAGACTGCTGACTTCTCACTGGGTCTTCACATGGTGGAGAGGTTGAAGGAACTCTCCAGGGTCTCTTTCAGAAGGGCACTAATCCCAAACATGAGGGCTTCACTCTCATGACCTAATAGCTTCCCAAAGGCCCCTCCCCCTAACCCAATCACTCTGGGGGTCAGATCTCAGTACATGAATGGAGGGGGCACAAACATTCAGACCCCAGTACCACCGGTTGTACTGTAGAAACTGTCTGTGCTCACATGTAAGGCCAGTTCCTCCTCTTGTTCCCTAGACCGTCATCACTCATGCTCTATACCTGGACCCCACAACTGTCTAACATCTCTCCCACATCATCCATTTCCCCCTTTCTATGAGATTATTTCCATCAGTATACAAATATGCTATCTTCAAACAAAAAATAACAAAAAAGCTTGCTTGATTCAACCACCTTCTCAAGCCACCAGCCCAATTCTTTGCTTTTCTTTACACCAAAATGCCTCTAAATTCATATGCACTGTCATTAAAAATTAAGAGAGAGAGAAAATAAGGTGTTGGCAAGGATGTATAGAAATGGGAACCCTCGTACATGTAAAATGGGGGATGTAAAATGGTACAGCCACTGTATAAAACAGTCTGACAATTGTACAAAAAGTTAAACACAACATTATCAAATGACCCAGCAATTCCACTCTTAGGTATGTATGTACCCATGAGAACTGAAGACATATGTTCATACAAAAACCTGTACATGGGTGCTCTTAGCAGCAGCATTATTCATAATAGCCAAAAAGTAGAAACAACCTAATGTCCATCAGCGGATGAGCAGATAAACAAATGCTGTATATCCATACAATGGAATATTATTCAGCCATAAAAAGGAATGAAATTTGGGTATATGTCACAACATGGATGAACCCTGAAAACATGCTAAGTGACAGAAGCCAGACACAAAAGACCACATATCATATTAATCCTTTTATATGAAATATCCATAATAGGCAAATCCACACAAACAGAAAGTAGATTTGTGGCTGCAGGGAGCTGGGTAGGGAGGGAATGAGATATGATTGCCAACAAGTAAGGGGTTTCTTTCTGGGGAGATGAAAAAGTTCTGGAATTAGTGAATATCTGGAATCCACAACACTGTAGATACACTAAAAATGGTAGGATTGTGTACTTTAAAAGGACGAATGTTCTGGTAAGTACATTGTATTTCAATTTTTCAAGATTTTCTTTAGTTTTTTGAGGGGGAGGAGCAGAGAGACTCTCAAGCACACTCTGCAATACGTACAGAGCCAGAGGCAGGGCTTAATCTCAAGACCCCCGAGATCATGACCTGAGCTGAAATCAAGATTCAGATGCTTAACTGACTGAGCCACCCAGGCGCTGGATACATTGTATTTCCATTTTAAGACTATTCTAATTGGTCTAAACTTGTCTTGACTCCTGTTTTCCTACTGTTTTCTTGAGCCTACTGCTTTTCCTTCCCGGTACCCCATAGAAACCACTATTTTCAGTGTCATCTATGCCCTGTTGTTTCCTGTAGTTTTAATCTACGGGATTAATCTGCAGCATTCTTTTCAACAGAATGTCAAGTAAAAATAAAGAGTTTAAAATTCCTTTAGTAAATTCTCATGACAGAGGATTCTGGAAGTCAGAAAGGAAGCTAAATATGTTCATTAAGGACAGTATTTTATTGTATTATACAGTGCATGATAAGGTGTGAGATTATGTATTTTTGTAGTAGGTGTCTGTTCAAGGAGAGCCTTTTGAATTTTATCCCCCAAATCCTGCAAATAGCTTCTTCTTTCCAATCCCATTAAGTAAAGCTGTTTACCATCTCGTGTATCTAGTTAGCTTTGGAAGGGCAGTTCAGTATTTCTGACAAACTAGGACCCTGCTGCTTGAGAAGAAGATATTCACATTTATGGCTCATCATAAGCTACCCTAATTCTGCATCTCCAGCTTCATCTTCCCCAGATTCTCCACCATACACTCTTTGCTCTAGCCAAGCTCACTTATTTTCTGTCCCCAAATAATAGGCATTTCCATTTCCAAGATTTTGCTAAGACCTTTGTCCTTCTCTAGAATGTTCTTTTTCTTTCCCTCTGCCTATCCTTCAACACTTATTTGTGATTCTCTTTCATTTATATATTCATAAACATTGAGTGTGTACTATATGCAGTGCACTGTCTAGAATGCTGGGGTTCAATAAAAACAAGGCTGTCCTTATGTAATTTCTGTTCTAGCAGGAAGATGATACAAAATGAATTCAAACTAATTACAGTTGTGATAAATGCTCATAATATGAGGCACAGGAAAATAAGATAACCTATAATGGGGGACATGAACTGGTCTGTAACATCAGAAAGGCTTTCTCTCCTATATTGTTGTTACAACCTCTTTGGAAATAATATGGCAATATATTCAATCACACACAGGCCCCCTTTCTTTTTTTTTTTTTTTTTAAGATTTTATTTATTTATTTGTCAGAGAGAGAGAGAGAAAGAGTACAAGCAGAGGGAGCGGCAGGCAGAGGGAGAAACAAGCTCCTCCCTGGGCAAGGAACCCGATGTGGGACTTGATCCCAGGAGCCTGGGATCATGACCTGAGCTGAAGGCAGACGCTTAACTGACTAAGCCATCCAGGCATCCCAATCATATAGACCGTTTAATCCATAAATTCATTCTTTTTCCTTATTCAAGTATAATTACCATATATTCAAGTGTTATACTAGTTTCAGGTGTATAACATAATGATCCAACAATTCTATGCCTTTCTCAATGCCAGCAATTTCACTTTTGAGACTTCATGATTTAACAGTAAAAGTACCAGTACTAGAAATGGCATCTGACTGGGGCACCTGGGTGGCTCAGTTGGTGAAGCATCCAACTCTTGACTCTTGATTTTGACTCAGGTCATGATCTCAGGGTCTTGAGATAGAGCCCTACATCAGGCTCCCCACTCAGCAGGGAGTCAGCTTGAAATTTTCTCTCTCCCTCTCCCTTTGTCCCTCCACTCCTCTGCTCTCTAAAATAAATAAATAAATCTTTAAAAAAAAAAAAAAAAAGTGGCGTGTGACTTTTGTTCCTAGCAAAGTTGCAAGTCTTACAAGTTTTAAAGTCCTGCCCAGCCAAGCTGCCCAAGAGGTCAGCTCTCCAAGCTAGTCTTCTGGATGGAGGAAAGTAAATGAAGATAATCTAATGTGCCATAAAGTACTACTCAAGTGGGTGCACCGAACATGAGATGCATGGAACATTCCAGAGAAATCAGATTTAGATCCAATTGCATAATACAATGGATCCAGCATGAGAGCTTGCTATAAGATCCTGATGGATGTCTCTGAGTAAAAACTTACCCATTCATGTGCTTTGACAAAATGGTTGCTGAAAATGGGAGCAACGGTTGGGGTGACTACTCAGGGCACATTTGTTTTTTTGGCCAGATTAGTTGATATGTCATCCTTTGCCTCTGGAAGGCAAATTACTATATAAGATCCTGTCCAGCTGGTAAAACATCATGGTGTCACTGCATCGTACCTGGAAGTAAAGGTCATCTCTTGTTAGGTTGAAGACAGAATAGTTCATCTTTACACAGGGCCAGACAAGTGCCCAGTCTCCTGAGACAGTCCCTGAGATTGTTTGGTTGTTGAGCAAAGGCAGCAAACATCAAGCATGGTCAGGTGAAGACTGTGAAGGGACTTGAGGAAGCAGGCATGCAGTAGACTGCATGGCATCTGACCCTTGAAAAGGAAGTCAATACTGTAGCCTAGTGCAGTACTCCAGCTTCCATTCTGGACCAGTCAACATTCTCTAGTTATTTTGCTTCCCATGACTGTGCCATTATTGAAGTCAAATTCCCTGTGAAGGTTGTGTAACATAATCCACATATGGTTAATGATGGTTCCTTTGACATTCAGGTGAGTGTGGCTGAGATGGCTTGTCTGATTGAGTAGCTGTACCCTAGTGAACAAGGTGTGCACTGAAGCGGTCTATTGCTTTGAGAGTTGAGTAATTTTCAAACAAGCGATTTGGGTGGCCATTAGGCATGGACACGAATGTCACATTCTTCGTTAGGCAGAGGCGTGGACCAGTCTGTATACTATAATACCACCACCAGTAGTTGCACCTTTGTGGGTTATTGGGAAAGACGTTGGCGGATACACATCTGGATCTATGCGAGGCTCACTTGCTTTCCTGGCTTTTTCAAAGCTAAATGACAGTACAGAATCCCTAACACCTCTCTGTGGTGGCTGCAGTGGGAACAGAGGAGCAGCTTCCATGGCGATGTTAAGATAATATCCTCATGCGTAAGTCTTCATGGCAGAAAACATGTGTTACACTTGATATAACAAGTGGGTGCCTCTTACATAGTGCTGTAAACCTGATATTCCCATGCCAGAGCTACCAACCTGAGAAATGGTTATCAGGAGGAGCAGGAGGAATAACAGTCTGGGGCACCTGGGTGGTTCAGTTGGTTAAGCAGCTGCCTTCAGCTCAGGTCATGATCCCAGGATTCTGGGATCGAGACCCACATCGGGTTTGTTGCTCAGGAGGGAGCCTACTTCTCCCTCTGCCTGCCGCTCCCCCCTCTTGTGCTTGTTGTCTCTCTATCTCTTTCTGACAAATAAATAAATAAATCTTAAAAAAAGAAATAGAATAACAGTCTAGTTATAGCTCGGCTTAATAACCATAGGCAGTGGAGGAATGAGCCCACATGGGGTGATGATTGAACCAGTGGCAGGAGTTCCTTGGGACATGCTGGAGCACAGGAATGTCACATCAGACTGGAGTTTATTGATCTTTGTGTTACTTGCCTTGAATGTTGCACTGGTTAGTGTAGCTAATGATTCTACAGCAGGTCTAACGATAGAGATGTCTGATGTCAACTTGTCTGTGATATTATAAGATCAATAAATATGTTTTCTATGTCAGAATCACTCAGAGCTGTTTTTCCTCTTTGTAGCTCACTCTAGATAGGCTCTTGGTTGAAAGCTCCTCTGATCCTGTCTGTTGGTCTGAGAAAGCTGAGCTTATCCCTGGGCTGCCATGTCACATATCTTGGAGGTAACTCCTTGTAATCAGCTTGTAATCAGCTCTCCAGCTTGTATCATGAACATGGCTGTGTTGACCTTGAAACCATGGATTAGGAGCATTCATGGGAGCTCCACAACTGTCAACATTTTCAAAATCCAACACCGGTTCCAAGGCATAGTTTTTAGTGGCGGAAAAACTGAATACCATATGACTGTTCATGAATAAGCAATAAGGGATAAAAGATTAATTTCTGGTATTTCTACTATGGAATATTATACAGCTGATATATAGACATAAATTAGATCTATATGATTCATCTCAAAGAATATTGACTATAAAAGCAAGTTTTAAATCAATTTTTTATGAAAAATCATAAAACCCCACATGTTTGTATTATATTTGAAAGAGCTTGGAGAAAGATGACAGAGCACTTGCTAAACTGTTAACATTGGTTACTTCTAATTTATGGGGAAAATAATGCGGACCTCTTTTATAGGATTTCATACTTCCAAGGAATGGGTGTTTAGCTTTTCCTTTGTATATCTTTGGATTTCCTCACTTGTTATAAAAGTAGCTGTCATTAAAATTAATGAAATTTTTAAATTTTGGTAGGGGAAAGGGCCATTACATTTTTCTTAACTTTCCCAACAGCATCTAATACAACAAACATTCTGTAAATATTTGTGGAAGAAGACAGGAGGAGAAGAAAAACAGGCTTAAATATTTAGTAGAAATAAAAAGATAGCCATTAAACTACTAATGGCATGATGAAGCATTGCAGAACCTCTAAATGGGCAGTGAGAGAGGAAAAAAGAGAGACTTGATCATGCTGGCCAAACAAAATGGGAAAAAGTGAAAAAAGCTAAGTAAAAGAAATAAGATACTAATGAAAGTGGTAAGATCAACATTGCAGTTACTCTAGTAAATGTAAATGGATTGAATTTACCTATCAAGTGAAAGAATCTTTCATATTGTTTCCAGTCAAGGTGTCAGCAGGGCTGTGTTCCTTTTGGAGACTAGGGGGGAATCTCTAACACCTTGCTTATTCAGGTATTGACAGTATTGAATTCTGTGAGGTTATAGGATGGAGATCTCTGTTATCTTGGGGACTATCAGCAAGCTGCAGATGTTAGCTCCTAGAGGCCTTTTCAGGTTTTGAATCTCTCCAGGGAATGGACTGCACCTAGCTCCCCCACCCTCATAATTCCTGGTAATCTCATCACAAGATCCTTAATTTTAATCACATCTGCAAAATTCCTTTTTTAAGTGATGAGTGAGCAAAAGGCTAGCTGAGGACAGAGCCTTAGCGGGCACCCTACTCCACCCCCACCCCATGTGACACATGTGACATTCCTCAGGCACTCCTGGCTACCCTAAAGAACAGATGGTTAACTGACAGAGATCACAGTCCTGCAGGACAGGAGTCTCCCTCAGTGTACAAATGTGCTAGTGATTTACAAGGAAGAAGCTGTCTTATCAATAGCATAACTTCCAGAGACCCCTAACTCAGTTCCTGAAGCCCTAATATCACACTCCCCTCCATAAAATTGAGGGAGGCTGAGGCAGGGGGAAATGTAAATAAAATTGAATTTCTTTTGAAGTTCCACTGAAAAGGACATGAGTCATAGGAGGAATGTAACATTCCTCCAGGAAACTCCCAACTGTCTTCATGTTAGTACCTCATTAGGAGGGAAAAATAGCCTTGGCTTGACAATAACCAGGCCTCCAGTATCCTGAGAGTCTTCATTAGCATATGACAGTCCTTCTGGACACCCCCTTTGTCCTCAACTGCCACCCCTAACTCCTGAGTATAAAATCAGCTACCCCTCACAACCCCGGGGCAGCAGCTCTTTCTGCCCACTGGTCCTGTTTCCATGCTTTAATAAACCACCATTTTGCACCAAAGACATCTCAAGAATTCTTTCTTGATCTCTTGGCTCCGGACTTCACCCCCACCGAACCTCACTTATTTTCCAAAATTTCATCAGTAAAGTAACATTCCCAGGTTCTGGGAAATAGGGTGTGAACTTCTTTGGGTGCCATTAACCTGCCTAACCCCTGTGAAGGCCCTAAACAATTTTAAATAAGTGTAGAAAAGCATCACATTCTTGGATGGGAAAATGTGCTATTGTAAAGATGTCATTTCTGCCTGCATTAGCCTACAAATTCTGCAAGGTGCATTAATGGTAACTGAAAATGGATTTTGAATCAAGTGAGGGGATAGATGCTCAGAGAAGACTCTATTGCTTAGAAAAAAAGAAACATTTCTTCCAGACTTAAACTCAGGTAGACTTACACATATTATAGATACAAATGTTTGGGTTTTGGGATATAGGTGAGATTCCGTCGGGTGGGGTCCGGAACTGATGACCAAGAAAGAATTCTTGAGTCATCTTTGGTGCAAAATGGCGATTTAGTAAAGCACAGGGTCAGGACCTGTGGGCAGAAAGAGCTGCTGCCCCAGGGTTGTGAGGGGTAGCTGATTATATACTCTGGGGTTGTGATGAGGGAACATGAAGGCAGGCTGAAGACAAAGCAAAAGCTGACACCCTGCAACTTCCCCTACCCCCACTCCTGGTGAGGCTTATGTGACATTCTTTAGGAACCTCCCAACTATCTTAATATCTTGCTAAGAAGGGAAAAACAACCTTGACAATGGCAAGGCCACTGGTATCCGGTATCCTGTAGGTCTTCTTTAGCAACCACCCTTTTTCCTTACTTCCCCCAACCCCATCGTTCAGAACTTGCCACCCCTCACCCCAGGGCAGCAGCTCTTTCTGCCCACGGGTCCTGTCCCCATGCTTTACTAAACCCCCATTTTGCACCAAAGATATCTCAAGAATTCTTTCATGGGCTCCGGATTCCACCCCACTGAGCCTCACTTACATTCTTTAAAACGTTATCAGTTGGGGGAGGTAAGGAAAAGGGAAGTTTCAAAAGGACTTTGTTACAAAAAGGAAGACTTACAGGATGCCTGAGGCCTTGCCATTGTTAAGGTTGTTTTCCCCTCTAGCAAGCCATTAGCATTAAGATAGTTAGGAGCTGCCGGGAGGAACATTACTCTCTGCCCGCTTCATGTATCTGTCAATGGGCAGCAGGTCGTTAAGGACATTTAATTGTATCTACATTACCTTCTGGAAGCTAGGTTATTGAAAGAAATGCTTTATTCTTGGAGATTCCTAATACATTTGTAAACTGAGGAAGCCTTATGCCTTACAGGATTGTGACCCTACAACTATTTGTTTTTCCTCTCCTTGGCTTTAGGGCAACTAGAAATGACGGAGAATGTCACATATATCCCTTGGCTGGGGGTGGGTGTCAGCTTCTGATTTGTCCTCAATTTGTCCTTCTCTTCCCTCATTACGAATATACCAGTATCATGCACACGGGCAAGGTAACATATCCCATGGTTTTAAATATCCTCCTGTTAACATCCAGGATTTTTCTACTCACCTTATTATTATTTTTTAATTTTATTTATTTATTTGACAGAGAGAAATCACAAGTAGACCGAGAGGCAGGCAGAGAGAGAGAGAGAGGGAAGCAGGCTCCCTGCCGAGCAGAGAGCCCGACGCGGGACTGGATCCCAGGACGCTGAGATCATGACTTGAGCCTAAGGCAGCGGCCCAACCCACTGAGCCACCCAGGCGCCCCTCTACTCGCCTTATTTTAGGCACTCATTTGACTGGTATTTTGCACCAGTCAGAGACTCCTACCACGCTCTTTTTTAATAACCCAAAGCTCCACACTCCCATCATCCTATTTTCCCAACACATACACTTGCCAAATCTGAAGCTCTTATATTTCTGTGACTCATATAGCTTTATGAGAAGTTTCAGGAAAAGTTCCTGGCAGTTGGGCATTGTGTCTTCTGTTGTGATACCACTTAGATAAACGTTTCTAAAGAAACATTTCTTTCCCTAGGAACGATTTCCATCACGATACTTCCCTAGAGAGGTGGATGATTGTGGACAGTAACCAATGCAGGTTACATGGGTGGGTGCAGATTCTGGGATAAGGTTTTTATTCCCTCCATTTCTTTGCCTATTTGGGAATGTGGGCTGAAGATGAGGAAGAGAAAAAATTTATATAGCTCCCTCGAAAGAACGCAACTTTAGTAAAACTGCCACTCTTGACTCGCAAAGCTCAAACAATGACTCTATTTGCAGATGTGATTAATTCATTCAACGAAAAATTATTTCAGGGCAACTGTTATGCTTTATTAAGCCTAAGTATGTTTGAAATGTATCCAATTTACAAATCCCCAGAAATAAAACAACCACCATTGTTTAATCCCCTAAAAGCAAGCACAAAGTCTTTGGAACTGAATTTTTCAGCCGTCATTCTGACCCCCGGTATAGGTCCGCTGTGTCTCGAATTGTCTCCAACTTTCTTAATCTCTACTTGGCAAAACATGGGCGTAAGCGACCTTTTCTAAGTTGATACTGCATTGACGGAAATCCTGGGACGTCCGCAGCCTGGCACCGGTCCGGAAGAAGTGGCCGTGAAGAGTCCAGGGAGGGTCAGCCCGAGCCTGCAACTTCTTGGGGAGTTGAGGCAACGGCCCGGCCTGCACTGACCCAGCAGAGAGAGCGTCGTCAGCCTGGGACTGCGGCCGCAAGAAATATCCGCACTCCGCCGGGTTCAGCAACAAACACAGCCCACGGGTACCCGGATGCAGCAGCTCCGCGCCCCGCTCCACCCCCTCCCCCAGGACGAGGACCGCCTACGCTTCCAGGACTTTGCGCACGGCGGGCGGGACGGGGCGGGACGGGGCGGGACGCGCCAAGAGAGGAGAAAGGGCGGTGATTGGGCAAAGGGGAGGCACGCCCACCGTGCCAACGTTTCTGCGCATGCTCTGCGCCTCGGCTTCTGGTATTTTCGACGCGTTTGCTGGCGCCCGCCCAGTCCGCGTCTGGAGGTCGGAGAGGGAGGTTGCTAATCTGCTTTTCTCGAGAGTAGCTTCGAAAAGTCTCCCTTCGTCCTCAACTTCGAAAGGAGGGCGTCTGTTGGTCCTTTACTTTCACTTTTGGTGTGGCTTCGGCAGCCTGTGGTGGTAAGTTTTCCAGTGACGCGGGGTCGGTCCCAGGTACGTGGGCTGGGGGTGACGCACAAAGGGGCCGCTGGTAGGGCGTGCAGGCTGGCCTTTGTGGCCGTCACGGCCTGGAGTCGGAACGGATTTTAGTTTCTTGGCTTGGGATCCTCCCGCGCGACTCACTTCCGGTCCCCCCCCCCCCGGTGGATTTCAGGTGCCGAGTTTCCGGGCAGGGATTCTCTGAGACAGGGAAGCTTGCAGTCTCGCGCCGAGATGTCCCAGTACGTGAACGACCTGTGGCCGGGCTCGCCGCAGCACAAGGAGTCCCCCTCGACGTCTCGGTCGGGTCGGTCCAGCCGCCTGTCCTCGGCATCCAGGAGCCGCTCGTCTTCCGGGAGCTCTCGGTCGCGCTCCAGCGGCTCGAGCCGGGCGTCGTCGCGGAGTCGGAGCCGGTCTTGGAGGAGGAGCAGGTCCAGGTCTTGGTCCAGGAGGCGCCACCAGAGAAAGTACAGGCGCTACTCGCGCTCCTACTCGCGCAGCCGGTCACGCTCCCGCGGCCGCCGGTATCGCGACAGGCGCTACGGCGCGTCCAGGAGATACGGTCGGTCGCCGTCGCGGCCCCGCTCCCGCAGCCGGTCCCGCTCGCGGGGGTGCTCGTATTACCGACGGGCCTACGCGCTCCCGCGGGGGCGGCGATACTACGGCTTCGGCCGCACCTTGTACCCTGAGGAACGCGGAAGTTGGAGGGGCGGGTCCCGGGGCAGATCCCGGACCCGGTCGCGGAGCCCAACCCCTTTTCGCTTAAGTGAGAAAGGTGAGTCCCCTGGTGCGAAGCTCTCTTTTGCACCCTCGTGCGTGGCTGGCTGGCGACAGCAAGACTACGCCGGGGGACCAAAGTAGTCTTGTAGTGCGGATTTCCATTGCTTTTGGCGCTTGTAATCTTAGTAGTTTCGTTGGGAGCAAACTAGGGACTCATTAGGAGGTTAAGAGCAGTTAAAAGCGCTGTTTGGTACCCCGTTTTAAAAGTGGACGTTCTTTTCCTTGGGGATTAGAAGTCGATTGTGGAATTAAACAGCTTGAGGTAGAGGAACTTCTTTTTCCCAGTGGTTGGCCCGCCCTTCTCCGTGCAGCTTTTCTAGGTATTGCTAGTGGCTCAGTTTGTCTTAAGCTTTTGTTATCCGTTGAGCGGGAAGAAGAATATCAAAACCATTTTTGTCAATACCGTGTTAGTGGAACAATTGGATTTTGTTCTAGTGTTTATTTTTTAATATTTTACTTACTTGGTAGAGGACGCGGTGGGGGGGCCGGGTGAGGGGCAGAAGCAGCAGACGCCCCGCTGAACAGGGAGCCCTGTGGGAGCCTTGATCTGGGACTCAGGATCATGACCAGAAAAAGGCAGATGCTTAACTGAGCCATCCAGGTGCCGCAGTTCCAGTATTTTAACACAGGTGATTTGTTAATGGTGGGTAAGATCACAGAACAGAAAAAGATAACTTGACTGGAAACCTGTAGGAATCTGGGCGTCTGCGTGACTCATTGGGTTGAGCCTCTGCTTTGGGCTCAGGTCATGATCTCAGGGTCCTGGGATCCAGCCCCACATCAGGCACTCCTCTTGGTGGTAGCCTGCTGCCCCCCTTCTCTCTGCCTGCCTTTCTGCCTACTTATGTTGTCTTTCTCTGTCAAATAAATAAAATAATAAAAAAGACTTCTAGAAATCTTAAAGTGGATTTAGGAATGTATCTGTATTGGTTCATTAGTTGTGGTGATTGTGCCATATATAAAATCTTACAAAAGAACTTGATAGGTTTAGGGAAACACATTTGCAGGGAAAGAAAACAATTGGGAAATTCAGGCCTTTGGTAAAGAAAATTGAAAACCAGTTGAGAATATTTAAGGATGCTTGCTTGCTTTTCTCAGCTAAAAATGGGCATTCTTTGGGGAAGTGATTTACAGGAGTAATAATTGTCTTGTTTTTGTAGATCGAATGGAGCTGTTAGAAATAGCAAAAGCCAATGCAGCAAAAGCTTTAGGAACCGCTAATTTTGACTTGCCAGCTAGTCTCAGAAAAGTTCTTGCATCTAAAGAGACGAACTGTGGAACAGCTGTACCAAACAGTGATGCAAAGTTTGAGGTAAGTATTCTAGGTTTATCCAGAGTCTTCAGAAAGCTGCTCTTAGGAAAATGTAATTAGCCACTTTTTTTGTTTTTTCTTAGAGTGCTTCTTGAAAAGCCTAAATATAATTTGTTAAGATCAAAGTAGTAGCTCCAGAAAGGGTCTCTCCCCCATGAAAATGGGAAATTAGTGATCTTTATTTTCATGACACAATACTAATCAGTTTCATAGTTGTAGGTGGTATTTGGCAATTCTGTGTAGCTATTAAGTTTTTCTAAATAGCCTTTACAGAGTATTTTATCTGTAGCTTTCATTTGCAACATTATGTTCCCACAAATTCTGTATTTAACATACAGTATAGTTTATCTGCTTTATTTCTGTCTTATAGAAATCATGAATGTGGTCTCCAGACATTGATGAAGAAAATCTGTTGGTAATTGATAAATGGGCAAAAGCATCAGAGGTTTAACTAATTTGAAGTTTACGTTCACACACTGAAAGTTTAGTTTTTTGTTGTTAGATTCATGTGCATGCTAGATGTCGGGATAGGTACTATTTTAATAAGACACTAAAGACAGTTTTTTAAAAAACCGTTTGTTATGTGGGGCATCTGTGATACAGATGTCCCTTCCATAATATATGCAATATATTCCAGATGTTTTGAAAGATTACAGAAGAAGAGGCCTGCTTCACTTGCAGATAAGTTTATTACAATTCTCCAGAAATGTGCAGGATGTGCATTGGTAAATTGCACTGTATGGTCTTAATTACATGAAGTAGAAAGTATAAAATTCATAGCCTTCAAGGTTTAAGGTAGTTAGAAGTTTGATAGAATCAGTTAAGATCGGAAAGTCGTTCTCTAGATGAATCTACCATTCAAACCCAGATGTGGGTTTGCTTAAGTATTTAGTAATAAACAAGGTCTTAGTCCAGTTGCTTCTTCAGATTAGGTTTCCAGCTGGCAAATGCCTTATTAGTTCTTTGGAACTAAGTATTTTCTGCTATGACTTTACTTTCAGAGTTAACTGGATTTGCATCAGGGGAATATAATACTGTTAGGGAAGAGTGCCTTAAGCTGATTATTGAATCAGTTTTGTTTTTAAAGTATTTTTTCTCTTGTTTAGCTGTCGGGAAAACTAGGAGAAGATGGAACTAAAAATCCCAGTGAAAAGACTTCTCAGCAAAAAAGCATAGCTTTTAGCTCTAATGTGAGTATATCTGGGCATTGACTACTCAAAAATTGGACTTAAGGGATATAATTATTATGTGGGCTTTTATTTTTGTTGGAATACTCATTGTTTTTGTGGTGTTAATTCGGGTCTACTAAGCCACTTTAGATAGAATAAACCTTTCATAATTTTTTTTTTACCATTTTTAGAAGTGACTGGTATATTGGCTTTTTCTATTATATATGGTACTAAAATGTACCATATATAATAGAAAAAGCCAATTCTATTATATGATACATTTTTGATACCAGTATTTATTTTTACATATTTCTTTTGTACTTGCTGAACTATTTTAAAACCACATTTCAGAAAATCCTGTAATCAAATATTTTAAAATCCTCTAAGTGCTTAAACAAAACTGAAAACTCTGTCAGTGCATTATTTTGCAATCTATTTTGCATATAGACCTTGTTTTTTTTTTCCTAGTATTTAAAGTAGGCTTAACAGTTGGGATCTTAGTTTTTAATGGGATTGCTTAGTGTATTTTGTGAACAAGTATTTTTGGATACAATGTGTTTGTATAGCTGACTTAAGAATTTCTTCTATTACAGAATTCTGTAGCAAAGCCAATGCTTCAGAAATCTGCTAAAGCTACTGCTGAAGAGATCTCTTCAGGATCCCCCAAAATAGATAAGAAGAAAAGTCCATATGGATTGTGGTTACCTGTCTAAAAAAAGAAAACTAATGTATAAGGTTGGCTGAAATGCACTTTATTGCACGTGTGTGTTCTAGCATTATTCCATCTCTGGGAGTCATTTAGTGGTAATTGTTGGAATTACAATGACACAGAAATACATAAATCCTTTATATTTAAATATTAACATTTTAGATTTCTTCTAGATAAGAGAAAACACACACGGACCAGATGATTCATACAGGTGGGAGTCTTGTACATATACTTGTAAATGTTTTGTATAATACCAGTTATGTAAGAGCAAAATTTGTAAGAACAGTAATTGATATGTTTATATTTGTTAATAAATTTTTTATTTTTTAAATTTGTGTCACTTTATTATATATGTATATATTACATTATGAATCTTTATTTTTTTTTTAAAGATTTTATTTATTTGTCAGGGATAGAGGGAGAGGGAGAGAGCGAGCACAGGCAGACAGAGAGGTAGGCAGAGGCAGAGGGAGAAGCAGGCTCCCTGCCGAGCAAGGAGCCCGATGTGGGACTCAATTCTCCCAGGACTCCGGGATCATGACCTGAGCCGAAGGCAGCCACTTAACCAACTGAGCCACCCAGGCATCCCATGAATCTTTATTTTATTTTAAAGAAGCATAAAGTGTTTCTTGTTTAAAACTTTGCTAATCCCAAATCTAGATCCATGGAGTGATGGCAATAGGGTTCACTGATTCTGGAGTCTGAGAAATGCTAAATCTCAAAGTCTCCACCCCAGAGCTGAATCTTAATATCCCCAGTTATGTGGGTCTTCATTTAAATTTCAGAAGTTATGCCTAAAGTTTATGGAATTCTGGCATAGTGTTGTCCTAGATGACTTAAACTACTAGCTTCAGGGTAGGAAACTCCGCCAAAGAGGTAGAAATGGAATGCCTCCTTGAATTTCAAAATTTGTGATGTTTAGCTGCATTTCTTTATTATGTTTTTTTTTTTTGAAGTATTTTTTTTCTATTTTGCCATCAATTTGGGTGGTCTTTTAAATTTAGGAAATAATGAAATAGATTTTTAATAGGGATGATACGGTAGAGAACAGGAAAAGCAGAATTTTAAGAGACAACAACTCAAAAATAATTTGAATAGATGAGTAGGTAGAAGTCAGGAATTCTTAAAATAGAAGGGACAGTAACAAAGGTTCTCAAGTGGGACTTAATTTGTTGTTAACTAAAGCTGTACTATCAAATATTTTACCTGTACTTTGCAGTAACCTAGCCACTGATTACATTCAGTTTCTCAGTCATGCTAGCCACTTCTGAAGTGTTAAGGCTAGTGGCTGTGTTATTGGAAAGTATGGATAATAGAATATTTCTGTCCTAAAACGTATGGGAGAGAGCTGCTCTAATAAAATTTGACCTTATGAAAAACTCAAAAGGACAATGAATGGGAAATTCCTGTAAGGTTTGCTGCTCTGGGTGAACATGTCCATTTTACATCTAGGTTAACAGTAGTAGTTAACCAGGAGGAGGACATGCTCCTAGGGGAGTACGAAAGTTTATGCAGTAGGTTCATTTTTTTCTAAGAAGACTTGAGAACATTACATTGGCAGGCTGGCGTGATTGCAGCCAAATCCAGTAAAAGGTGAGGATTTGAGTCGTAACTGAAAATGAGGCTAATAGGAACACTTTGTTAGTATATTTAGTATTCTTAGCAAAGTTGCAGAGGATTTCCTTGTGAGGGAAACTTTGGAAAAGAATGAAGTGATAATCTTTTCCACTTTTTTTTTAAAGGCAGAGTTGGGGGCGGAGAGAGGAAGGGAAGCAGGCTCCCTGCTGAGCAGAGAGCCTGATGTGGGGCTCGATTCCAGGACCCTGGGATCCTGGGATCATGACCTGAGCCAAAGGCAGAGGCTTTAACCCACTGAGCCACCCAGGTGCCCTTTTCACCTTCATTTTGCTGGTAATAGCATTTTCTCTTGATTATGACCTGTATTTGAATATTAGCCCTTATTAACTGCTAAGTGACTGGACAAGTCCTCTCTTCTAACCCAACTCCATCCTACCCGAAGGGTCTGGCTTATTACTGTTTCTGATACTTCACAGTGATTTTTCTCTTCAACATTCTTCACCATTAGTTTCTCCTTCAGTTTACTAGCACACTTGAGGCTTCACTATTTCTTAGTCTATTGGATCGTTTTATCTAGTGTCCTGAAAAGAGTATGGTTTAAACATAACATCTTTTTTTTACCCCCATAATTGCCCCATCAAGTACTAACGGCCTCCTTGTTTAATTAAGTTCACTTGTCGGTGGTAGTCAGTCAGTCCTGGGCTTTGTAACATAGAAGATAAACGTACTGTGTGTGTATACCCAGACTGGCTGTCACTACGTAAGTGGGATACAGTTGCCCAGGTGTGATACCATGATGCTAAGTTGTGGACCGTATAGCAAGGTGTTGCTGAAGGTGAGAAAGTGTACCAAAAGACTAGATCTCAGTGCTGTCTGGAGAAAATGAGGGAACCACAGTGAAAAAGGTAAAAGAATTAAAAAGTTTTTTTTTTATTCTAGTATATCTAAAGTGTCATCTCAAAAGAATAGTGGCATTTTAACTTTTTTTGTACTAGGTATTGTGATGAGTGTATATCTTACACTTAAAGCACCTGTTTGTTCTAGCACTTTCCAAGTCCTACGGTGGCCACCATTTTGGAAAGCACATCTAAATTGGTTCAGGTATTAAACCCTTTGTTTTTTTTCTTAAAGTGTGAACTAGAGGAACCACATTTAACTCCCCATAGCATGCTGTCCTTTCATTTTCTTTGCTGAAAACCTCTAATATGCTTATCTAGTAAAATAAAACTTGGTGTTAATGAGTGCTTTCCACTCTCTAGAGAGTCCTTCAAAATTTTCTTTGACTCAGGGACTTAATGCATTTATTTCCTTTGACCTCCTCCACTTTCTACACTGGCTCTTTGTCCTTTGCCCACTGTTAGGATTGTATCCTTGGCCTGCTGCTCTCTACAAGCTCTCTGGCAATTTCCCCCATGCTGCCTTTAACTGCTACCAGCTACTTAATGGAAATGAGTTTCCTGAGTTTTTTTCCAGTGCCTACTCTCCAGCTCTTCAAAATGAACCTTTCCTGTACTGAGCTTATTAAAATACTGCATATTTGACCATCCACTTAGTCAACTTCAGAGTAATCCTCAAATCAGACGGACAGTTGAAGCAGCAGTGGCTTTTTGGGGAGTGTTTTTCTCCTCTGGAGAAATCTGTTTGTTTTTTGAACAATTTTATTGATTTGAGAGCACGAGCCAGGCGTTAACAGGTAGAGGCGGTGGGAAAAGCAGACTTCTTCCCCACTGGGAGCCTGATGCAAAGCTCAATCCCAGGACCCCAAAATGACAACCTGAGCCAAAGGCAGACCTTTAACCAACTGAGCCAGCCAGGTATGCCTATTTTTCCTTTAAATCTGGATTATTAGGATCTCTATGGAACCTATCCTTAATAAACTTACCCTTCTCTTTTTCCATTAGTACACTGGTATTACATGTTTTCTTGGGAAATACTGGAGCGCCAAGTAATTAACAGATTATTAGTTTGTTTCGTTTCTTTTTTTTTTTTTAAGATTTTATTTATTTGACAGATCACAAGTAGGCAGAGAGGCAGGAGGAGAGGAGGAAGCAGGCTCCCCAGTGAGCAGAGAGCACGACATGGGGCTCGATCCCAGGACCCTGGTATCAGGACCTGAGCTGAAGGCAGAGGCTTTAACCCACTGAGCCACCCAGGCACCCCTGAAATTTTTTTTTTTTTAAACATTTATTTTGGAGACAGCACTAGCAGAAGGGGCTGAGGGGAAGAGAGAGAATCTTAAGCAGGGAGGCTGATGTGGGACTCAATCCCAGGACCCTGAGATAACCTGAGCTGAAACCAAGAGCCGAACACTTAACCAACTGTGCCACTCAGGCTCCCTGTCTTCAATTATTTTTTTAAGGTTTTTATTTGTCAGAGCACAAGCAGGGGGCAACAGGCAGAGAAAGAAGCAGGCTCTTTGCTGAGTAGCGACAACGAGCCCGACATGGCACTCGATTCCAGGAGCCTAGGATCATGACCTGAGCCCAAGGCAAATGCCTAATTTCCTGGTGTCCCTTGAATTATTTTTAAGGGAGTTACACATTTGTTCTTTTTAAAGATTTTGTCAGCGAGAGTGTGTGTGCAAGCAAGGGGAGAGGCAGGCTCTGACTGAGTGAGGAACCTGATGCTGGGCTCAGTCCAGGACCCTGGGATCATGACCTCAGGTGAAGGCAGATGCTTAACAGACTGGGCCCCTTAGGGGCCTGCCCTTGAATTATTTTTAAAAGGAAGTCTAGGGGCACCTGGGTGGCTCAGTGGGTTAACGCCTCTGCCTTCAGCTCAGGTCATGATCCAGGGTCCTGGGATCGAGCCCCACATCTGGCTCTCTGCTCAGCGGGTAGTCTGCTTCCTCCTCTCTCTCTGCCTGCTTCTCTGCCTACTGTGATCTCTGTCTGTCAAATAGATAAATAAAATCTTTAAAAAAAGAAATCCCCTAAAAGGAAGTCTAATTACTGCTTCTGTTTCCATTCCACAGAGGCAATCATAGTATGAAGTACATGCTGGATTTTTTTTAATGCCTCACACAAACTGCTTGGGTATGAGCATCTTTTCATGTTAGTATGTATAGCTCTACCTCATTCTGCATGTGAATGTACAACATTAAAAGTTTCCTTATTCATAGTATATTGAATCATTAATAGCACATTACCATCTTAATCTGTCTGTCATTCACAAAATCAGAGCTACTGGTGTGCCCAACTTAACGGATACCAGTCCTACTCTTTTCATATAAAATGGCACAAATAACCTTTACTTTTATGGGATACTCCTGACTTTCAGGTTTTTGCCCTATATTTCCCATAACTACTATTCAAACTACATGCCCTCATTTTTCAGTTACAGTTGAAATGAGGTTAAAATTTCAATTAGGTTTTTTTTTTTTTTAAAAGTTTGTATTATGTAAGTTTTAATAATACTTTGACCAAATGTTTTAGTTTACTTTCTTCCGAGGGAAATTTGCTTTTAAAAATGGTGTATATACAAAATGTCATTAGAGGATCAGTTTTCCTACTTTCTGTGCCAGCCCCATAAATGTACCTGGGCCCTGGGCTAGAGCATGGGATAGGCTAGCACCAGTTAATTGTGACTACTTATGGAGAGGGAGGGCCAGGGGGAATTTCCAGTAGCCACTAACCCCTTCCTCTCTCCACCCACCATAGCATACAAGAAAAATTAGTCCCAGTTTAGCATTCTATCTCTGAAGCTCCCAAGTTCAACTCTAGTTCAAGGCAAACATGACACCTGGGTAGCTCAGTTGGTTACACAGCTGCCTTCAGCTCAGGTCATGACCCCAGTGTCCTGGGGTTGAGTCCCACATCGGGCTCCTTGCTCAGTGGGGAGCCTGCTTCTCCCTTTGCCTCTGCCTGCCACTCTGTCTGCCTGTGCTCACTCTCTCTGACAAATAAAATCTTAAAAAAAAAAACATGATAAATGTAAGGATGATGACATATGTTTGTAGCTAGTAGTGTTAAGCCCACTAGGGTACACACATGAAGTGCACACACTGAACAAAAATACATAAGATTTTGTCTCTGAAATGAGTGAATAATAAATATATAAGCATGAAAATACATAGTCATAGAACACTTAACAAGTTATAAAAGAAAAGGTAATAGTCCTGGTTTACTGTTAGAATTTGGCAGTCAAAAGAGTTCCCAAAGGAGATTAGACTGCTGTTCCCCTCTCCAAATTCTGTTTAATTTCAGCTGTATATTTCCCATAGAACCTTTCTGCTTTCTTGTTGAATTTGGCATTCCTTTCATTAATGTAGTCGATGTCTGCATCATCATTATAAGGACGTCTCCGGCTATACTTGTCTCGTTTTTCAATTCTGAAAGAAAGAAAAGAAAACTGACAATATTCAAAATTGCCTTCTTTTTTTGATCTTAATAAAACATGCCCAAATAATTAACTAAGAGTAGAATCAGTAATGGAAACAGATATACAGAATTCCAAGCTGCTTTCTTTTTTGGTCTTAAGACTGAAAGCAATATCTTTAGGGAAAAATTCTATGAAGAAATAAGTTCACTGAACTTCACTAAATTTATAAGTTAGCAGTACTGTCAGATAATCTAGTCTTAGGAACACAAGTTCATGTTGAAATACAAGGTCAGTGACAAATTACTTTGAGAGAATTTATACATTACTGGCTCTGCCTAATAATTACCCTATTCAAAACACAAATGTACAAATAACAGTGATGGGACACTCCTCAAACTAGTAATTCAGGTGTTCCTTAATTTCTACCCTTTGCTACACGTGAAGACCACAAAGTTAATTTTGTCATGAAGCATTAGTCAGTACTAAAACTTAAGGTTGCATGATAGTACTTACTGCTTTTCCAAGTCTATGACCATCCTATCAATTTCCTCTGTGGAGGGCACATGGGTTCCATGAAGAAGACTGTTGGATGTTGGGTAGAACTCCTCTCCACTGAGAAAGAGCAAGGTGAAAATAACACCATGAAAATTCTCTACCATCAGAACTGGACAGTGTTTAGTGGTCAAAAGTGGAAATCTCGGGGATCATATTTGATTACAAAGAAGAGAAATCAGACCTGAAAAAAGGTACTGAAGAAATCACCTACTCTAGTGCCTACGTGAGGGACCAGCTGAGGACCAGAGGCTTATGGACTCACCTAACAAGCTGCACAGAGAGAGCCTGAACTGTGTGCTCTGAACAATTTAGAGCGCTCTCTGCTACACTCTCCCTATCAAAACAGTTGTGATCTTAAGCACACTACTGGTCTTAAGGAAGGAGCAAGTGCAGCTTAGCACTGCTTACTGCTCCTGGGCAAAGTAGTTACCTCCACAGGTAAGGGACAGAGTAGGAGCAGCTGTAACCATGAAGACGATACTGCATACAGTGCTATGTGTCAAACAGTACGTACACTGTATGAATTAAT
This sequence comes from Mustela putorius furo, assembly GCF_011764305.1. Classification (NCBI taxonomy): domain Eukaryota; kingdom Metazoa; phylum Chordata; class Mammalia; order Carnivora; family Mustelidae; genus Mustela; species Mustela putorius. The sequence goes on along the minus strand of NW_025422005.1, from coordinate 18,342,168 downwards.
TCATTTAACACTCCCCACACCCTGTGAGGTGAGCACTGTTACTCTGTGTATACAGATGAAGAAACGGAGGAAAATTGTGTGACACATCTGATAAGTGGTGGAGCCAGAACCCAAGGCCAGGAAGTAAAGCTCCAGAATCAGCGCTCTTAAATTCAAGTCCTTCCAGGTAACATACTAAGAATATACCATTAAATCACTTACTGTTTTTCTCTCAGTCTTTCATAAGTTTCCATGTTAGGTTTGATCTGCTTGGTCAGCCGATGATACTGGCGTAACTGGGCGGCAGCATAATCTAAAAGGAGAATCCAGATTTTTCAGGTGTTGGGGCATTATTAACCTATTATTAAGAGGCCCATTCAATAAAGTAAAAGCCAGTTTTACCTGAGAACCCCAGGTCGGGGTTTTTCCTCCTCTTCTTCCTCTCCCATCTTTCTGCATCTTCTGCACTGATCTCCAGCAGCTTCACTTTCTCATAGTCCTCCCCTCTTGCCGCACATTCCTAAAAAGAGGGGAAAAAAATCATTAGTTTTACTCCCTTAGATCATTCTTCAACCCCTTTAAAATTAAGAGAAGCCTAATGACTTATCAAAACTGTTTAAGTTGATTAGCTTGAAAACTGTGTAATTTTCTGTGATCTGTAAGACATAATACATCTAGGGTCACCTGGGTGGCTCGGATGGGTGTCTGGTCATGATCCAGAGCCCGGGGATCAAGCCCCACATCAGGTTCCCTGCTCATCAGGAAGTCTGTATCTCCCTCTGCCCCTCCCCCTGCTTGTGCTCTCTCTCTCTCTCTACCTTTCTCAAATAAATAAAATCTTAAGAAAAAAAAAATCACCAGAGCTTCATTTCTTATTAAAAAAAAGACAAAAAAACCCTCTGTAACACTGACACCAAAAACAGCCGCGGTGGACACATTAGGTGTCCATTAAAATCCTTTCTCCCCTCCTTCCCCAGCTCATGGCTCCCCATTTCCCAGCCTCCCCTGCAGTTCAATCAGGCCAGGTGACTTGGGCTGCTCAAAGGGGAGCTAATACATGGGAGACTCATGAGCTTTATAGTTTCATTTTCTTTTTTTTAAAGATTTTATTTATTTGACAGAGACAGTACAAGCAGGGAGAGCAGCAGGGAGAGGGAGAAACAGGTCTGCTAAGCGGAGCCGGACGTGGGGCTTGTCCTGGGATCATGACCTGAGATGAAGGCAGACACTTAATGACTGAGCCATCCAGGCACCCCTATAGCTTCTTATTGTTGGACTTTCTGTTACTGCAGCTTTGGCTCTTACTCTGACAGCCATTGCTCATTCCACTGTATGTGCCAGGCACTGCTGTTAAGTGATTTACACATTTTATTCTCACAACTGTCTCAGATGCAGCTGAGACCAGACCCGGAGGGCTCACCCACTGTGCCACACGTTGCCTGGATGAAACACAGGAGGATCCTACAATCCACAGACTGTGAGGATGGTGGACTTGTACTTACTTTTTTCTTTTCTTCTTCCTGCAGCTCCCATTCCAGACGAGCTTTTTTAGCCTCCCAGTTTGCAGGTAATTTAAGTCTTTTATCTTCCTCCACAACTTCCTGGTGGTTTAACTTTCGAGCTTCATTCTACCACCAAAACACACAAAGTTTGTCAGCACAAGTATGGAAACAAATCTAAATAGACATTACCTGTCTTCTTGTATGGCAGGCATCCAAAGCAGACCTTTGCATTTTATCCTGAATGGAGGAGAGCCACTAGAGAATTTTACATGTGTATTTGTGTTGGGGGAATTTTTGGAGGGGGAGATGAGGAAGTCAACACCTATTCCTATATCTTTAAATATCCTTTTACTACTTTCAAGGAACCAGGTGGTAGGGATGCATAGAGCTACGGTTTGGAAGTAAGAAGGCCTGAGGGATATACAGACTTGACTACTCTCTGGCTGTGTGATGTAAGCAAGTCTTTTAGGATTGGATTGAAACAGGGTTTCCCACGGTGTGAGTTCTACTATAGGGAGGGACTTGAGAGGATTTTAGATGCTAGTGAATGACACCAAGTCACATACTGAGAAGGTGATTCCATTTTCATGTCTCTCTCTTTATTTTATATATATATATATTTTTTTTTAAATTTTATTTATTTATTTGACAGAGAGAGAGATCACAAGCAGGCAGAGAGGCAGGCAGAGAGAGAGGAGGAAGCAGGCTCCCCGCCGAGCAGAGAGCCCGATGTGGGGCTCGATCCCAGGACTCTGGGATCATGACCTGAGCTGAAGGCAGAGGCTTAACCCACTGAGCCACCCAGGTGCCCCTTCATGTCTCTTTTAATTCTAATTGGGTCCAAGACAAATTCTCATCAACTAATGGGTTTAAAGCGTCTGAAAACACCTTTCCTAACACCTCCTCTTAAAAACAAACAGGGTAGGAGACTCCATCAGAATGTAACCCACAAAACCCAGACAGTGGGAAGCTACAGAAAAACAACAGTCTTTTTTTCCAAACAAATGAAACAAGATGACCTCCCAAATAAAAACCCAAAATAAAAATAAAACACAAAAACTAAAAAACAACCAAAAAAACAAAAAAACAACCCAGAAACAGAAAAGATGAAAAGAGAACCTATAGATTAAAGACATAAAAATGTAAAATTCCCATCTTAAATAGTAATATTACATTTAAATAGCAACTTAAAGATAAACACTGAGCAAGTGGGCAGGTGGTCACATGTATAAGCTGTGAAGGTGATGGGAGACTCCAATCTAATGTTTATGAAATTGAGAAAGTTTTTAGATTTACAGAATTAGTGGCAGAGTTAGGCCAAGAACAAATTTCCTGATTTCTGCCTATTTCTTCCCCAATCTATGTATATTTTAATATCTCATTTTTAAAAAGGATTTTATTTTTAAATAATCTCTACACCCAATGTGGGGCTTGATCGCAACCCCGAGATCAAGAGTTGCATGCTTCACTGACTGAGCCAGCCAGGCACCCTTTTGATCTCTCTAACAATACCACCATCACACTCCCAAAATAATGAATTCTCATCCTATAATGTTCACATTTTCCTGATGGTCTCAAGGGTTCATTATTTTTACAGTTTGAATTCAGACAAGTTCCATATATTGCGACTAGTCAATACATCTCTTAAGGTTTATTTAATCTGTAGTCTCCTTCTCCATCTTTTTTTACCCCCTGCTCTTTCGAGGACTGTGAAAATGATCAGGCTGACCGTCCCATTTCCCAAAGTGTTAGCTACCTCCCTATGATTTCCTTTAACAGGCTCCGTTGACCCCTCTATTTCTTGTAAATTGGTCTTTAGATCTAGTGGTTCCATTCAGTTCAGGTATTATTTAAAAAGTCTACTTATATGAAGCCAGTGTTATATACTTCTATCAGGAGACACATAATCTCTGGTTTTCTCCCTTTTTGTGATGTTTGCAGTAACTGATCACTTAGAACCAGTGATCCATTAAAGATTACAAAAGCTTGGGCTACCTGGGTGGCTCAGTGGGTTAAGCCTCTGCCTTCAGCTCAGATCATGATCTCAGGGTCCTGGGATCGAGTCCTACATGGGGCTCTCTGCTAGGCAGGGAGCCTGCTTCCTCCTCTCTCTCTCTGCCTGCCTCTCTGCCTACTTGTGATCTCTCTCTGTCAAATAAATAAAATCTTAAAAAATAAATTACAAAAGCTTGATATTTGAATTATATTTACTTCACAGCCTACCCTTTTCACAGTATTTCAAATTAAGTATGTGTGTCTGATGAGTCTTTAAATTGAGTTTTTCTGGGCAAACACAAATAACTACACTCCTCACACACATCCTGTCTCCCACTGCTTGCGGGCCTCCCCCCCTAAAGAGGACTCTGTCTTTGCACTTGTCCTTACTGCTTGGATACCTCTTCCTCCAACTTCCTTTACTTGTCTGATAATATCCTACTCATCTTTCAAGCAGCTTAGCTGTCCCATTAGTCTATAGTGGTCTTCTTTGAACTTCCGAGGCACTTTGTTCCTCCCTTTAACACACAATTACCAACTCGCGGAGTAATTACTGTTATGGACCTGCCTCCATAACCAGGCAGGCAGGAGCCTTACCACACCTGCCACTGTATCCACGCTATCTGGTTGGCTGTGGCTCACTAGGAGCTCGGGGGTGGGGGGGTGGGGGTGGAGGAGGGCGTTTGGGATGAATGAGTGAGTAGCCAACTTGCTGTGTGACAACAGACAAAACCAGTGTCTGGATCCAGAAACGGATTAAGTGAGACATTCTAGAAGTGAGACTTAAGCATGAGCATTTTTAAAAAAGTTCTCGAGCGGTTCCAGTGTGCCATCAGGGTTGAAACCGCGCGTCTGTCAGGCGTGTCAGACGTGTCACTTGCTCGTCCCTCCACCAACACTCGCAGGCCGCCCAGGTGACAGGTCTTGGATACCTCGGGGGCTACTCACCCGCTTCAGGTGCAGCTCCCGGAACTTGCGCAGCCTCTGTTCACGCTTCTGGGCGGCCAGAACCGCAACCCCTGCGAGGGGCCGCTCCCCCTCCTCCGCGCTGCCCACCGGCACCTGCCGCGGAGAGGACGGGCTAGAGGCGGGGCGGCCGGGACCGATTCCCCTCACTGCCGCCGGATCCCACGGTTCGTGCGCCTCCCTCCCCGGCATCGCCTGTAAGTGTGGGCCAAACGTCTAGCCGCAGACACCTTTATCCCCAAGCCCTGGGCAAAGCCCGCCACCCACCTCCCCAGCCTCTTCCTCAGCTGCCATCACCCGGCAGCGCTTTATCCCTCAGACTTCCGGCGGCAACAAATAACTTTTCCGACTCGCCTGCTCACTTCCGGCTGCCGGCAGCTACAGGTTTCAGGGGAAAGGCCCGCCCTTTACTGCTTCGCCCTGGAGACGAGGAACCAATCCCCGCCCGCCGCAGCCCTGGGCGGCATCCGATTGGGCCAGGCTAGTGAGGGGCCTTGAGTAGCCACACCTGGGCGGCGCGGTAAAACCAAAGGGACTGGCGTCAGCGCTATTGGGACTGTAAAGGGGAGGATGAGGGAGAAAAGGGAGTAAACCACCAGATGTGAGAGAAAGCAACCCAAAGCACAGGTTGTGCCCATCAACCAACCGGCCTTGTAGTTCCGATTTCTGAATACTAAATACAAAGTAGATTCACAGTTACCGTCACGTCGTCCTGTTTTAATCCTGCCTTCAGTTTATGGTCGCCCTGCTCAGCATAGCGTGAGCTCCAAGACAACAGCTGATGCCTTGTGGCCCCAACGATCCCTAGTGCAGGGTATGAACTAATATCATACTCTTGAATGGATGAAGGAATAAACCAGTTGGAGATTATTTGGGATCTCGAGCATCTTCGTGATGCAGAAAGATTTCTTGGATTAATTTGAGGCTTTGACTTTCTTCGGAAAATTCTGCAAGAAAGGCATTCTTCATCTGTCTACTCATTCAATAATGACCTGTTCTTATTTTTTATTTACTAATTAGTGTATTCTCTGGTTCATCATTTATGAAAAAGAAATAATAAAGCAATACCCATGTCACAGAGTAGTTTGAGGACAAATTAGGTAATATGGGTGAAGTATCTGTGACTAGTACCTGGCCCATAGCAAATGATGAGTAATTGCTGACTTTAGCCAGTTGGCATTAGATGTGCCCCTTTCCTGCCTGAGGTCTTAAATGTCTTTCTTCAGGGAAGCCTTCATCTCCACCCCCTAAAGAGTCAGCTTCCCCTGTTATAGCTCGTCATACTTTCTTCTTTGTTGCATTTACATAAGTGTAATTAAATAAATGTGGAATTGCTTGTTTAATGCCATTGATTTAAAGGAGACACATTTCTCAACCACTATTAAAGCAGCAACTCTAGGCCTTTATTTTTTCTATATCATGGATGAATTGATGGAGGAATCTTACATGTATTTATATTCTTTAGGAATACAGAAATGTCAGCGACAAAACTATTTTCAGTAAGATCCCATCAGAATTACAGATTTTACAAAATATTTTTTTCAGAGCCCTATAAACTGAAACCAAATAATTAAGGAGAGTGTAATGAAGGGACTGTTTACAAAGTTGTAGACTGGATTAAGAGAAACCAGAAAAAGAAAGTGAAGCATTCCAGGGCTAGGAGCAGGGGGAAGCCATTGGCTAACCCCAGTCCTAAAGAGGTAAGCAAAGGAGAAGTAGGAGAGGGTGTTCAGATAGAAGCTGTGACCAAAGAAACCAGCCCATAATCCAGGCATGGAATAAGTATCCTGACATCATTCTTTTCTTCTGTGGGTGCCACTCATTGGAAGGATCCAATGAGAAGAGAGCAATAAACAAGAGAGCTTATTGATACAGACCCTACAGACCAGCACTGGTGAGTGCAGAACAGAGTGGACACTGGTGGAAGGTGGCTCCAAAGGAGCAAACAAAATATCCACTACAATTCTTTCCGTGGGACATGGTAACAATTTCATAATTTTTTGAAGTCTTAGAAGAGCTCTTTGTTCAAGTAATACTTACAAAGATTTAGTAACAACGAACAGAACAAGTTGTGTGGCCAAATGAATTTTCCAAGATGATTGAAGATCTTTCATCCTATGTACTATTCTTTTTTTTTTTTAAAGATTTTTAAAATTTATTTTAAATTTTAATTAATTTAATTTAGATCACAAGTAAGCGGAGAGGCAGGCAGAGAGAGGGAAGCAGACTCCCTGCTGAGCAGATCCCAGGACCCTGGGATCATGACCTGAGCCAAAGGCAGAGGCTTTAACCCACTGAATCACTCAGGGGCCCCCTATGTGCTATTCTTACAATGTGACATTGACACACCTCCCAAGGAGAGGTAAGATCTATATCCCTAATCCTTGAATGTGTGACTGTGGAGGAAGTGACACTACATGACTTCTGAGGCTAAGTCATAAAAGCGGAAACAGATGCCACCTGGTTGTTTTGAGATGCTTGTTTTTTGAACCCAGTTACCATTCTTTGAGGAGGCCTGAGCCAAATGGAGAGGTCATGTAGGACTGAACATTGGTACAATCCTCAGGAAGGGCAATTTGGCAATATTTATTTAAAAGTTACAAAGACAATTCCTCTTTGACTCAGCTCTTATGCTGTTGGGGTTTATCCTACAGGTACAATTGCACAGGCATAACATGAATTATATGTAAGCATTGCTTAGGACATCTATTTATTTTCTCATATGATTTAGTAAAGACATGATAGATTCATTGGGTGAGAATGCACAATATTCTTTTTTGGCTGTCATTTAAAGCTTGTTGGGTACATTTGGTAAAGCCTCTGTATACATCATAACATCTTGGCCAACAGAGGGAACAATAACAGTGGGATGGAATCTCCTTCATGCTCAGGGAAAGACAGGGTGCGATGATCTAACCATCCAGGTGGAAAGCACGGCCTAAGATCCATGCCATATAACTGATGAGGGAGCAGGAGGCTGGCTGAGGACACAGCGAAAGCTGGCGCCTTGCACCCCCTCTTCACCCACTCCCCTCCATATGTGTAGCATTCCTCAGGCACCCCTGACTGCCATAAAACGATAAATAGTTAACTTGCAAGGATCACAATCCTGCAGAACAGGAATCTCCCTTGCCCTATAAGATGTCCTAGAGACCTAAACAGGGAGGTTACCTTATCAATAGCACAAATTTCCAGAGGCAAATAACTCTTGGTTTCTGAAGCCCTAATGTCCCCCTCCCACCATAAACTGGAGGAGACTGGGGTAGAAGGGAATGTAAATGATAGCCAGATCATAATGCCCCACCAAGAATCCCCCAATTATCTTGATGTTAGTGCCTGACCTAAAGACGACATTGATCAAGCCATCAGGGCAAGGATTCCCCCCGGCACCTTGTAGGCCCTCCCTAACATGTGAGAACTCTGTTGAAATCTCCCATCCCTTCACCACCTCCCCCCAGCCGTGGGGTATATAACATGCCTACCCTCACAACCCGGGGCAGCAGCTCTTCCTGCCCACGGGCCCTGTCCCCGTGCTTTAATAAACCACCATTTTGCACCAACGACGTCTTAAGAATTCTTTCTTTAGTCGTCGGCTCCGAACCTCCTCACCCCACTGAACCTGACTTAGGTTCTGGGACTTCATCATAACCACTGAGCTCCATTCAGGGCTGCTCAGTAAACACCTGGACAGTGTGGCCTCTTGGTGCCAAACCAGTCACTTTCCTTCAGTGTAACAGAATGCTCACAAAGTTCCAGATATTTATTCACATGTTGGGTGTAATGAGGTTGGTTCTGCTTAGAGTGATTTTGTTGTTGTTCCCAACATAGGGGTCCCTGGGTGTTCCAATGTCCATATCCTGGGGTAAGCCACAAAAATCATCCCAAATCTGGTTATAGCCATACATGGTTCTGACAGTCACATTTTTAAAAAAATATTTTATTTATTTATTTGACAGAGAGAGATCACAAGTAGGCAGAGAGGCAGGCAGAGAGAGAGGAAGGGAAGCAGGCTCCATGCTGAGCAGAGATCCCGATGTGGGGCTCAATCCCAGGACCCCGGGATCATGACCTGAGCTGAAGGCAGAGGCTTTAGCCCACTGAACCACCCAGGCACATTTTTAGGATTCTTTTGGTAGACAGGTTGGTGGGCTGCCTGCATAGTTTGGTTAACAGAAAAAGAATACTTAGGTCCTGTGTCATTAATACTGTGCTGTAGGCTAGTCTTCTGGATCAGGTTTACTAATGTCAGATGTACTAAGGATACCAGTGTCAACATGTTCTTCCTTAATGTGTTGCTTTAGGACCTTCCAGTCTCCCCGCAGAAAGTGGTAATATTTACCATGGTAATTCTAACAAGCTAGAGAGAGGAAGCTGTCCACATATGCAGCAGTCGGATTGATTTTTGTTTTGGGCAAATGAGCGGGCCTACTGCAGAAAGACATTTCCATCAGTTGTACGTCCCATGACTGGACACCATAGGATAAAGAGACACCTAACCAAATGATTTCTAAAAATTATATGATTGTACTTGGGCTGTGAGTTTTCTGTGCATAGTTTTCATCTCTATTGGGAAAATTAACACAAGAACTCCAGGGCTTTTGGAACAAATGTGAGACAAAGTGATCTAAGATTGTATCTGTTGTTAACCTCAATCAGTTCTAAAGAACTGGAGTTTATGAAAGAGGGGATTTTTTAAAAAAGATTTTATTTATTTATTTGACAGAGATCACAAGTAGGCAGAGAGGCAGACAGAGAGAGAGGAAGGGAAGCAGGCTCCCTGCTGAGCAGAGAGCCCAATGCGGGGCTCGATCCCAGGACCCTGAGATCATGACCTGAGCCGAAGACAGAGGCTTAAACCACTGAGCCACCCAGGCACCCCGAAAGAGGGGATTTTTACCACCAGTAGAGAAGCCTGACCTTGTGTCAAAGATCAAAAGTCATGAGAATTCCAATCGGAAGGAGTAATATCACAAATATTTCAACTGGCTTAATCATCCTATAAAATACTCATATAACCTTCACGTTTCCTTAAATAAATAAATATATTTAGGCACCTAAGTATTCATAAAACTCCCCACTTAGGCAAGTATTTCTGTAATCAGAAATGCAAGGATCAGGGTCACATGTGTGAATAAAACTTTGGACAGTACAGCTGGCATAATAATCATAGGAGAAGAGGAATAAGAGAATTTAAAGTATGATGAAAAAATTTTTTGAAATTGTAATATACAGGCCTGGTCCAGAGTCTTGGGATAGCTCTCTACTCAGATGTCATCTGTTTTTGGATGTCATAAGTTTCAATTCTCTGATAGAGAAGGGTGGCCCACCTCATTTTAGAGCTTTCTTTAAATGAGAACCATGAACCAAAAAATCAATACCTTTGAGTTTAGCTGCACAAGGATTTGTTCAAAGTAATCTGGTAGTCTCTTTTCCATTGAGGCTCCAAAGAAAGCATCCTTGTGGAGATATCTTTTCCAATGGAGAGAATCTCCAGATTGAAGGCAGTGCTGTAGGATGTCTGTCTCCTGGGTGTGCTCTGTGGAAGAACTTTTCTACCAAGGCACTCATTTTCTTTAAGGTCTCTTAAAGCCTTTATTCAAGCATTTATCCTTTAATTAATAAAGGTTCATGAATTCCTGAACTTAATCTCATAGGTCTTCCAGTTACTACTTCGAAGGACAATACTTTGTTTTTTGAAAAGTGTGGATCTTAAATTTAACAATATAATTGGCAGTTCCTTAGGCCAGGGTAAGTTGACGGCTTCTCTAAATTTAGCTAGTTGGGTTTTAATTATACCATCTGTCTTTTCTGCCAATCCTGACTATTAATGAAAATGTAAAATAGGGGTGCCTGGGTGGCTCAGTTAAGCAACTGCCTTTGGCTTGGGTCATGATCCCAGGGTCCTGGAACTGAATCCCTCATCAGGCTCCCTGCTCGGCAGGAGGCCTGCTTCTCCCTCTCCGACTCCCCATGCTTGTGTTCCTTCTCTCACTGTGTCTCTCTCTGTCAAATAAATAAAATCTAAAAAAAAAGAGAAAATGTAAAATAGACCAAATATCAAAATTGTCTTAATTATTTGCCCACTAATGGGTCTGCCAATTGCTGTGCCATTCAGATGGGATTCTCTCATTGAGAGTGATGTTTCCTGACAGTAACTTGGCTATTGCTGATACAGTGGCTCTGTGACAAGGGAAGGCTTCTACCCAATGGGCGTACATACAAATCATTACCAACCCATATTTACATCCCTGAGAAGGTGGAAGCTGGATAAAATCCGATTGGCATACCTCAAAGCGTCCTGAAGGCAGTGGGAAATGCCCCACAGGACTGTGAATAGGTTTCCCAGAATTATGTTTTGGATAAATTGGACAATGCTGATAGATTTCGGATGCAGTTTTGTGGGAAGGGTACAAAAAGTATTGTTTTCCTCAATTTATCATTTTTTTTCTGTGCTCCAGTGGGTCATTTAATGAATGAATTTTGGAGTAGTTTCCTTGTGAATCAGGGAGGACAGGCAGTCCATCCAACCCAGACCAAAGATAGAACGAGCCAAATTTGCAATTTGATTTGACTGTCTTTTCTTTTCCTTAAAGGTGGCTTTCTGTTGAGTGTCTTGATTATTTATTTTCAATTACCAATAGCGGTTGAAGCGAACATTCCTTTTAGAGTAGACCAGCTCTTGCTGTGGGTGTGATATATGGTTTCCTTTGGTTTTCTCCGTGTTTGTTACAAAGTGGCCAGGACTTTTAATTACAGCAAATGACTTTGGTAATAGAATAGAATCTAATAGTTCTAACACATAAAAGCTATTTTTAATCTTTTGGCCAGAAGGGGTTAAAAATCGTTGTTGTTCTGAAAGCATACCAAAACCACGTGTGACACAAAGGCATGCCTGCTATCAGTATATCCTATCAGACATTTGTCTCTTGCCAGAATGCAAACTCTAGCTCAGGCCAAAAGTTCAGCCTGTTGAGGTTTCCAGTTATGGAATGAATGAATCACAGAGATAAAAGGTACAGAATAGGGAGTAAATGTAGCCAGTCGTCTTGTAATAGGGTTGTGTGGTCACAGATGGTAGATACATTTCTGGTGAGCACAGCAAAACCTATACACTTATTGAATCACTATGTCATGCACCTGAAACTAAAATAACATTGTGTGTCAACTATATAAGAGAAATGAAAACAGTTCAACATACAGAGCTGTAGGGGCCTAGGTAGGGGATTAGCCTTAAATATCTCTGTAGCTGGTTACAGCATATCCTGCTGGTATTTTCCCATTTTATCCCTTAAATAAGAATTACCGATGAACCCAATTATTCAGCCTTTATGATAGGGTTTTCTTGAAGACCTAGTCTATGAGTCAGCAGTGGATCAGTCATAGTAATATAGTCATGAGGAATCTCATCAGGGGAAAGAGGCAAAAAAAAAATTGCAGGGTTTAGGGATGCCTGGCTGGGGCTCCTGTCAGTGGAGCATGGGGCTTGGACTTACAACCCCCGGATCAATATCTCTTGTGAGTCCAAGCCCCACACTGGGTGTAGAGATTACTTAAAAATAAAACAAACAAACAAAAAAAAGTAGCAGGGTTTAAAGAGTGACAGTTGGTGATAGAGAGGTTTGAAAGTGACAGCAGGAGAATGTCACAGGAGGTTCATTTGCTAGCGGATGAGAGCTTTCACCAAACATGAAACTTAAATGATCTAGAGAAATTCATGATGGCTTCTTCTGTGTCTTCTGACAAAACAGCAGTGGCTGCTAGAGTTCTCACGCAGGGTAGCAGTCCTTCAGCCACTGAGTACTGGAGTTCCCTGGAGACCCGTACTGGTCTCCATGTCTCTGTCATTTGCTTTGTGATCATGAACAAAGAGGAAGAAGGGCATTTGACAATTTGGGGTGCCCCAGAGCATGGATTGAGCAACGTGTTTTACCTTCTCAAAAGCCTGTTGGGGGACGCCTGGGTGGCTCAGTTGGTTGGACGACTGCCTTCGGCTCAGGTCATGATCCCGGAATCTTGGGATCGAGTCCCGCATCAGATGCCCAGCTCCATGGGGAGTCTGCTTCTCCCTCTGACTTTCTCCTCACTCATGCTCTTTCTCACTGTCTCTCTCTCAAATAAATAAATTAAAAAAAAAAAGCCTGTTGGTTTCATTTAGTCCAATGGAAGGGTTCTGGTTACAGTGACTTAAGTAAGGAATTTAAGGTTAGCAGAGAAATTAAGAATTCAGTTTCAGCAATACCCAGCTGGTCTCAGGAATCCCCACAACTGTTGTTTGTTTTGAGGAAGGGGAAGGGAGCCAATGCTTCTTATTCTTTTAGGATTGAAGAGAAATCATTTGTCACTAATGACATATCTCAAATATTTAACTTGGGATATTTTATTTTTTTAAATTTATTTTTTTCTCCCCCACCCCTTGACTTAGGGCATTTTCCTTTTTTTTTTTTTTTTAAAGATTTTATTTATTTATTTGACAGGCAGAGATCACAAGTACATGGAGAGGCAGGCAGAGAGAGAGGAGGAAGCAGGCTCTCCGATGAGCAGATAGCCCGATGCGGGGCTCGATCCTAGGACCCCGGGACCATGACCTGAGCCGAAGGCAGAGGCTTTAACCCACTGAGCCACCCAGGTGCTCCGACTTAGGGCATTTTCAATTATGATTTCTCTTTTGCTTTTTCCAGCTCACTCTTTTAACAGTTGGATACTATCAATTGAACAAGCTCTTTACGAAGGGGAGCAAAGAAGATGGTGGCCCACATATTGTAATAAATAGAGTTTTGAAGGGAGGTTATATCAGCTATGTCTGCTTTAAAGATTTGGGGTACATAAGTAGGGCTCCCAGTGTGACCTTGAGATATAACTGTCTAGGTATATTATTTTCCTTCCCAGGTGATGGGAAATAAAAATGGTCTGAGTCCACAGGTATACTGAAGAGGGCACTACATGAATCCACTCCTGTGTAGATTAGCTGTCTGGAGGAACAGCAGAAAGTAAGGTGTGAGGATTAGGCACGCGTGGATGTTGTGGAACAGCAACATTACTGACTGCTCTAAGGGCCTGCACAAACCTCCATCCTCTGCCATGAGATTTTCAGATGGGAAAATTTGGCATTTTATAAGGACTAGTGCATGGAATAATCAATACACACACACACACATACACACACCTTGATTACAGGTTTAATCCCTTCAGTGGCTTCAGCATTTAGAGAATATTGTTACATATTAGGGAGTGGTTTAATATCAATCTGACCATTTAGATAGGAGGGGCAGAGTGTATACGTCTGATCTCTCTGGGACTTTTGAACAGAAGAGTGTCAGGACAGTGTCCAGGAGGGGGTGCTGTAGGTTTTGAATTTTAGGAAAGAAGAGTATTGAAGTAGGCTTCTTTTGTATAGACTTTTCTGTGTGCTGTTCTGCTATTTGCAAAAATATTCCCCCTGCCTTTCTATTTTATTTTTATTTTTTTAAATATTTTTACTTATTTATTTGACAGAGAGAGAGATCACAAGTAAGCAGAGAGAGAGAAGGGGGGAAGCAGGCTCCCCGCTGAGCAGAGAGCCAGATGCGGGGCTCGATCCCAGGACCCTGGGATCATGACCTGAGCTGAAGGCAGAGGCCTTAACCCACTGAGCCACCCACATGCACCCCCCCTGCCTTTTTAAAGTAATCGCTACACCCAAAGTGGGGCTCGAACTCATGACCCTGAGATCTAGAGTCAGATGCTCTACTGACTGAGCCAGCCAGGCACTCCCTTTCTATTTATTTATTTTTAGAGCTTTAAAAAGAAAATTTTTTTTTTTTTTTACCCATTTTGAAAGAAGGAAAGGTATGCCTGATAAATCTCCAGAAAATCACAGCCTAACAGGTGAACAGCAATTGTAGGGATTGGAAGGAATGGATGAGTGCCTTGTAAAGGCCCCACCTGAAAAAAGGATAGGCAGGGATTTAAAAATTGTCATGGGATATTAGTCAAGCCCACCATTTGTAACGTTTCTGTACTCTGATGAAGGGATGCAGAGGGGCTGGTGGGGTTGAAAATTGACAGTGTTGCTCCCGTGTCTGTAAGATCTCCTGTCGCCTCATTCCCAGTAACAAGATTTATTTCCCCTACGGTGTCAGTTTGAGGTCATGGGAAGACCCGGACCTCCCGGCCTCAGAATTGCCCTGTTCTGTCCTATGAGTAATCTTCCCCAGCTGCTGGTGTCCTTAGAGGGGGGAAAGCGTTCTGAGGCTCTTGAAGCTGAATTTGTCTTGTTGGCAGCAAGACTTCTTCCAATGGCCAGGTTCTTCTGCAGTAATTGCAAACACCTTTGACAGGAAAAAGACCCTGAAGATTTTGGGGATTTCCAGGGGTTTTTAATTGTAATTGTAATTGGAGATGCATGATCTGGGAAGCTTGGGCTTGTGAGTCCTTTCTTTTTTGTTGCTCATTCTGTGGTGTGAGATAACTGATCAGCCAAATTAACCAGACCGTGAGGCTCCATAGTGGTCCAGCTGAGTTCGTGTCATTTACCAAAGGGACCAAGTTCACCCTTTAAACTGTTAGCAAGGTGGAGTTAAGCAAAAAGGGCAATGAAGGAAAAAAGACGTTTCATTTTGTTAATACCATAGTATTGTTTAAAAGTTTTTTCCAATCTATCACAATAATCAAAACCAGGTTCATCTGGCTGTGGAGTACATTGTTGAATTTTTCTCTGATCTGTGGTCTTTGGAAAAATCACCAGAACTGTTTTATGTAATTCTTCAGCTAGCTTAAAAGCGTGTTTTTTTTCTCTGTAGCCTTTTTGCTTAGAGAAATCATCAAAATGCTGTGTCCAGCCTATTTTCCCCATCCATTTCCTTGCATGACCCTCACTCACAAGCATATGGGTAAGTCAGTAAAGGTCAGAATAACCAGGTTTGCAGATCTGAATAACTAAATTGAATTCCTTAGCAAATCCTAGAGGGTTTTCAAGAACACTGGGAAAGTCCCTGATAATGGCTTGTAATTCTGCCTTCATCCAAGGAGTGTAAGTAACTGATAAAGTCCTGGAGCCTCTTTCATTAGGTTTAATTTTAGAAGGAGTCTGGATGACTGAGAACCTAGGGGATCCTCTGGGTTGTCATTATAGAATGGAAGTTCAGCTCGACTGGGATTTTATCGGTGGAGAGCAGAGGGAAAGGTGGAAGGAGGAGTGGCAGTTGCAGCAGTTAGCTAAGAAGACTGTAGTAAAACTTCCATAGTTTAGGTACTCTCTGAGAGCAGTTACAGATAGCATTAAAAAGTTTATTTTCTTATAAGGAAGCAAGTTTAGAATTATTTAATTTCTGGGATGCTCCAAAGACAATTTAAATGTACCTTCCGCCCCTGGTTGCTTGATTTTCTTTTCATTTTCCAATTGTGCTTGCAAATAAACTAATTTTGGAATCTCAAACAATCCCCAAAGTGGCCATAGTAAGGACAAGTCATTTTCAGTCCGATTGGTCCGACAACACTGAAACTTATAAGGAATGGACCCATAATATTTGAACATAAGTACTGCTGGGCTTCCAGATGGGGATTGCTCTCCAGCAGCAATTTTTGAAACCAAACACTCTATTTCATAATCCATCACCAGACAGAAAAGCATCTCTCTCTGTAAATCACACGGATAGAAACTGGCACCAGAAAGACACCCAAAGAAATTAGGACTGAACCTTAACCAAAAAAAGGGAGATTGGGAACCAAGAGGATTTACCACCAGAACCTGGAGTGGACTGGGGAGAGGTTAGAGCCCAATATGCTCAGGAAGTTACCCTGCTCAAATCCAGTGTGCCTCGGAAGTCAGAGTGGTGTGTTGCTTCTGATGCCATAGTCAACTGAGAAAAGAAGGCAAAACTGAAAAAGAACAAAGGCCTTTATTTGGGGTATCAGAGTTGCAATTTGGGCAGCATAGATTACAGCAGCAACCAGAAAAATGTGTGGGGAAACAAGTGTAGGGAAAATAAGGGGCTTTTATAAGAAAGGGGAAGGGGGGCAATTACATGACTTAAATAAAAGAAAACGAAATTGTCAGTTGGTACTCCCAGGCTGAACAGCTCTGGGTTACACTTGGATGGACTGATTTACTGTTGCTAACTAATGAAACTACCCCTGATATGCATGGATTCCTCCGTCTTCGGAAAGTCCACACTGACAGTGTTAAAGGCCAGATGTCGGTCCCCCCTTTGACTCTAGTAAGGACTGTTCCTAAGACGATTGCTGTTTCTGGTCTAGTTCAAATGTCTTTTTGCCCTGTTCCAGAGTTCATTAGCTATTTGTTTTAAAAAGGAAGATGGAGCTTCTCTCAACACGGAGTCCCTCCTATCCGGAAACTAGACAGTTCTGCAGCGGAGGAGAAAACGACCGGACGAGGAAAGGATCTCACACTACCCAAGAGAATGAAAGTGGTGACTGTTGACAGTACTGGAGGCTACATGAGACAAGGCAGGCCCCGAAGAGCCACCTCGCAGGAGGTGATACTGAGGCCAAGCTCTGGATGGCAAACACTCTTCGCTCCAAGAAGTGGCATGGACTTGGGACGACTTTCTTTCTTTCCTTTCTTTCTTTCTTTTCTTTTTTTTTTTTTTTTAAAGATTTTATTTATTTGTTTGACAGAGAGAGAGAGAGAGAAAGACCACAAGTAGGCAGAGAGGTAGGCAGAAGAGTGGGGGAAGCAGGCTCCCTGCCGAACAGAGAGCCCGATGTGGGGCTCGATCCCAGGATCCTGAGATCATGACCTGAGCAGAAGGCAGAGGCTTTAACCCACTGAGCCACCCAGGTGCCCCTTGGGACGACTTTCTACCCTGCTTCAAGTTCGTCTGGTCTCACCCAGCCGTCCTTTGCCGAGCACATTCCAGTACAAGCCCCTTCGCTTCCCCCCTCCCCGCCCTTGCCTCTGAGGTCTTTTGCGGCTGCGCAAGGCCCTACCCAATCAAAAACTTCTCACTGTTAAAAGGAGCAGGGATTGGTCCCAAGCCCTGAAACCGCCAGGAAGGGGCGGGGCTTATAGTAGGTTTTTAATGCGTATCCGCGGGTGGGCCCACAGGCAGGCGGAAGTGGTAGGTGTTATTGTCGGAAGTGGCGAGAGAGAGAGATTGTGATGGCGGCTGCGATTTTAGCTGAGAAGGTAAGTTCTGCCAGCTCTACCCAGAGATTTTTGTTTGGGGCGTGGGGGAGGCTCCGGGAAAACACGAAAGGGGAGACGTGGGGAGATGCCTGGGTCCTGGGCCAGGGAGGCGTTAGACGCTGTGAATTCGGGGTCGGTGTGAGGCCTGGGCTCGGCCCGGCCCGGCGGGATCCGCGGGGAGTCATCCCAAGCCGCCCCGTCTCCAGGTGTTCCTCCTCGCCGCAGGTGCCGGTGGACAGCGCGGAGGAGAGGGAGCAGCCCCTGGCGGCTGCCGCAGAGCTGGCTGCCCAGAAGCGCGAACAGAGACTGCGCAAATTCCGGGAGTTGCACCTGAAGCGGGTGAGTAGCCCCCGAGGCAGCTGAGGTTGGTCACTCTGGCAGGCCCATGCGCCTTCGTGGAGGGACGAGGAAGCCGCAAAACCGTGTCTGACAGACCTGCATACCTGGAAGAAGTATCTATCCCGGTGGTTCTCAACCCTGGCAGCAGATTGAAATCACCTGTGAAAGTAACATGCTCTCTCCAACCTTCTCACCTATTTCCGATTTAACTAATCTGGGCTAGATTTGGGAGTCTCTATTTTAAATAGCCTCCCTGCTGTATGAGTCTGATAAACTCTTCATTTTACTTATGGGATATATGGAGCTAGAGACTGGAAGAAACTAATTCGTGTTAATAAGAGAGCTGGTTGCCTGTTCATTAAACAATAATCAGCACACCTCTCTTTTTAAAAAGATTTTATTTATTTGACAGAGACAGAGAGAGGGAACACACGCAGGGGGAGTGGGAGAGGGAGAAGCAGGATTCCCACTGAGCAGTGAGTCCAGACTTGGGCCTTGATCCCAGGACCCTGGGATCATGACCTGAGCTGAAGGCATCCGCCTAGCAACTGAGGCACCCAGGTGCCCTAATCAGCACATCTCTCAAAGTGTATAGTGTCAGTGGCTCACCTAGTTGGTGGGAAACTCGATGACTATGATAGAGCTTTTGCTTCTAAGCAGAAGTTTTTTTTTTTTTTTCTCTAAAAAGATTTGATTTATTTGAGAGAACACAGCCCAGAGGGGAGAAGAGTGGGAAGGTCAGGGGGAAAGGGAGAAGCAGACTCCTTGCTGAGCAGGGAGTCTGATGTGGGGCTCCATCTCAGGACTCTGAGATCATGACCTGAGCCCAAGGCAGATGCTGAACTGACTGAGCCACCCAGGCACCCCACTTAAATTCATTTTAAATCATACTCTTCATAGAGTAAGTCAAATGGAAAATATCCTTTTTTTGTTTTTTTGCCATAAAGTAAACTGTTAAAATATGTAAAAAGGAGAAGGGATTTGAAAAGGATTAGAGATACTAAGATTAGTGTTAAAGCCTCCGGATCTCAAATTGAAGTTTTTTGCTTGAGTTAGGATTAAAAGAGAATTGAGGGGTACCTGGGTGGCCCAGTTGGTTAAGCATCCAACTCTTGGTTTCAGCTCAGGTTGTGATCTCCGGATACTGAGATCAAGCCCCGCATCGGGCTCTGTGCTCTGTGCAGAGTCTGCTTGAGATTCTCTCTCCCACTCTTGCTTGTGCATGCACACACTTGTTTGCTGTCTCTCTCTCTCAAATAAATAAATCCTTAATTTAAAAAAACCTAACTAGGCCATTCCCTTGCTTAAAATCCTTTGATGGTTATCTGTTGCTTTTATGATAAAACGGAGTCCCCTCGTTAATGTGTCTTACCTGACCCTTTTCAAAGTGGGCAAGTTTTTTTTTTTTTTTTTAAATATTTTTATTTATTTATTTGACAGAGATCACAAGTAGGCAGAGAGGCAGGCAGAACGAGAGAGGAGGAAGCAGGCTCCCTGCTTGAGCAGAGAGCCCGACGTGGGGCTCTATCCCAGGACTCCGAGATCATGACCTGAGCTGAAGGCAGAGGCTTTAACCCACTGAGCCACCCAGGCGCCCCCAAAGTGGGCAAGATTTTGTTTGGACTTATTTTCATGTCCCTGCCAACTGACAAATTTTTTTTGTGTTATGTATTTAGAATGAAGCTCGTAAATTAAATCACCAGGAAGTTGTTGAAGAAGATAAAAGACTTAAGTTACCTGCTAACTGGGAAGCCAGAAAAGCTCGTCTAGAATGGGAGCTACAGGAAGAAGAAAAGAAGAAGGTTAGGATCTACTCTGCTGGCTTCATAAGTGGTTTATTCAGTCATTCTGTTGTACTGAGACCGTAATAGCTGGTTTTGTACACTGGTGTGGAGCAGACTTCAGGAGTCCATGTAGTAGCCCTCCTGTTTACTAGCAGCAGCACTTTGGGGGAGTTATTTCATCTCTCTGTGCCTCTCTTTTCTCATTTGTAAAATGGGGACTATAATAATGATTTGAGTTCAGACGAATTAAATGAGTCAGTGCATGTGAAACATTTCCAAGGGGACCTGGCACCTGCCGCCTGCTGAACACGTGTTTTAAATTGAGGCGCGTCCTCTTACACACCATAGCAGGTTCCCAGATGGCCTCCAAATAGTGATCATCAGTTTTAAAATATTGCCTGATATCTTTGTTTAACCTGGAGTTAAAATGGATCCAGTACTTGCTTCAATCATCATTGCAGGTATTAGCTTCTTTTCCCTCTTAGGAATGTGCAGCTAGAGGGGAGGACTATGAGAAAGTGAAGCTGCTGGAGATCAGTGCAGAAGATGCAGAAAGATGGGAGAGGAAGAAGAGGAGGAAAAACCCCGACCTGGGGTTCTCAGGTAAAGCTCGCCTTTCTGTGACCAAATGGCCTCAGTATATTAGTATTACCTTCAGTGTTTCTGGTTTTAAGAAAGGATATCCATGGGCACCACCTCCCCCCCCCCCCCCACCAAAAAAGAAAAAAAGGTTAGGTCCAAGAATATTCTCCAAGAGGTCTAAACCCAAGAAAAATACAAATACATCTCCTAGGGCAGAAGTAAAAAAGGCTGTCCTTCAGCCAGCTGCATTTTTTTGTTTTTTTGTGGTCCAAGTAGCAAAAGCCTGTATCTTCAGCATCTTCAGCGTAGAAGTTATGCTTAGTGTCTTGTGCAGATATTACTAATAATGATTTTGATGTTTTTTGGATCGTAATGACAAAACAAGGACATCTATCTTCTCCGATTCTCCTTTTATCTATATTGTTTTTTTTCCCTCTTTTTATCTTTAGATTATGCTGCTGCCCAGTTACGCCAGTATCATCGGCTGACCAAGCAGATCAAACCTGACATGGAAACCTATGAGAGACTGAGAGAAAAACAGTAAGTTGACATTAGTTAATGCAGGTTAACATTAGTTAATGCAGTGTTAATTCTGAAGGGACATAAGGGCATGTGTGTGTGTGGGTGTATTTGTGTGTGGTGTATACATACATACACATATACATAAATACAAACACACTTTAAAGCTTAGGTCATGGTCATAGCAGCTGCCTATGAATGCTTTCTGGCCTTGACCATACTATTTATTGCTCACTCCACAGCAGTTCAGCTAACCCCTGGTTATTGTTCCAACTGGGCATTGAGTGTTGAGAGTTTAACAGCCAGATTATTGTAGTTAGTCAGATGTTTTAGGAGGCTGAATGCTTTAATGCCGAGATGGGTGAATATTTTCTTTTTTTTTTCTTTTCTTTAAGATTTAATTTACTTATTTGACACACAGAGATCACAAGCAGGCAGAGGCAGGCTGTGAGAGAGGATGAAGCAGGCTCCCCGCTGAGCAGAGAGCCCGATGTGGGGCTCGATCCCAGGACCCTGAGATCATGACCCAAGCTGAAGGCAGAGACTTTAACCCACTGAGCCACCCAGGTGCCTCTGGGTGAACATTTTCTACATAGATTTTAGGTTTGTGGGCTCTTTGGTCTCCATCCCAACTACTCTGCGCTGCTGCTGTGATGTGAAAACAGTTTTGGAGGATACATGAATGAGTGGGTGTGTCTGGGGCTCAGTAAGATGTTTGCAAAAGCTGGTGCTGCGGTTTGCTGACCCTTGTGCATTAGTGGGGAGAGGAAGAAGCTGAACCGAGAGGCATGTCCCTTAACCTTTGGCCCTTGACTCTTAAATCTGTAGAATGAATGTGCTGGGGGAGGGGATATCTTTGGTCCCTCCCAATTTTAGCTTTTATATATATATATATATACATATATATGTATATATATATATATATTTATATATTTATATATATATATATATATAAAATAAGGTAGGATCCCACATTCAACACTGTATGTATTTTAATATATATAATGTGTAAAATAATGTGTATGTTTTATTGCTCACCAGGAGTGGTAGTTTGGTTTGAAATTTGCAAATGTCGAACTTTCTAGTGTTACTTTAAGTCCGTTTTGCTCTCTTTTCAGTGGAGAAGAGTTTTTCCCAACATCCAACAGCCTTCTTCATGGAACACACGTGCCTTCCACAGAAGAGGTTGACAGGATGGTCATGGATCTGGAAAAACAGTGAGTACTCAGTACAGCAGTCTGAACTTTCAAATGTTTAACGACAAAATGGACCTAGCGTGTTTAGAGTGAATTGAAAGAGCAGATACTGTTCCTGCTCATTTCTGACTCAGTGTCTTTAGTGGTTTTGGGTATGGATGGCATGTGCCAGTCCAATCCATATGATCTGGGAGCAGGTGCCAAATATCGCTGAAATGGGTTTGTCATAATTGAAGTAGGGAAAGGTCCAAAGAAAATGATTCTTTAAGGGCTTTGACCTTCATAACTATTCCATTATTTGATTTGAAGAAGTACGAATGTTCCAGTAAATGCACCCTTGTTATATTTGTGTTTCTTAATACTGATATGGGTGAATATTAGAGCAGAATTATATTTTAGAAGTTAGTACATATGACTGTTAAAAATACTATCTGGTATTGGGCACCTGGGTGGCTCAGTGGGTTAAGCTGCTGCCTTCGGCTCAGGTCATGATCTCAGGGTCCTGGGATCGAGTCCCGCATCAGGCTCTCTGCTCAGCAGGGAGCCTGCTTCCCTCTCTCTCTCTCTCTCTGCCTGCCTCTCCGACTACTTGTGATTTCTCTCTGTCAAATAAATAAATAAAATCTTAAAAAAAAATACTATCTAGTATGTAGTGTGTCTTCTATTCACATTAGCTGTGGCTGTTACTAATATAAGTACTGTAATTTTCTTCTGGGTAGAACTTCATGTGTCCAGTGGCAACAGTGTATCATTGCTCTTTTTAGAAGCATTCCAAGGATGAGTTTGTATTTATTGAATTTCAGGGTTTGTACCCAGGGTTGTGTTATCAATTAGCAATTTCATTTTGATTTTTTTTTTTTTTTAAAGATTTTATTTATTTACTTGACAGAGATCACAAGTAGGCAGAGAGGCAGGCCGAGAGAGAGGAAGGGAAGTAGGCTCCTCACTGAGCAGAGAGCCCAATGTAGGGCTCGATCCCAGGACCCTGGGATCATGACCTATGCTGAAGGCAGAGGCTTTAACCCACTGAGCCACCCAGGCACCCCTACAGTTTGATCTTGATGAAAACTACCCCCACCCCTCACAGTGCTGAGTGCACTGATTCTGTTCTTAACTATTTGGCCATGTTTTGTTAAGATTAAAAAATTCAAAATTGCCTTTTTTTTTTTTTTAATATTTTATTTATTTGTTTGAGAGAGAAAGAATGAACAAGCTGTGAGGAGGGGCAGAGGCAGATGGAGAAGCAGGCTTTCTGCTGAGCAGGGAACCTGACGCAGGGCTCGATACCAGGACTGTGGGATCTTGACCTGAGCTGAAGGCAGACATTTAACTGAGCCACCCAGGTGTTCCCAGAATTGCCTTTAAAAAAAAAAAAAAAAATCTTTTTTCCCTTTCTCCAGAATTGAAAAACGAGACAAGTATAGCCGGAGACGTCCTTATAATGATGATGCAGACATCGACTACATTAATGAAAGGAATGCCAAATTCAACAAGAAGGCAGAAAGGTTCTATGGGAAATATACAGCTGAAATTAAACAGAATTTGGAAAGAGGAACAGCAGTCTAATCCCTTTAGAAACTGTTTTCAGAAGCTTGAGAATGCTGGGAAATTGAAGTTCTCTTCAGATTTCTACCAGGAAACCAGGACTCCTGTCTATTATGCCTTCCCACTCAGCATTTAGAAATAAATGCTTTTTCTTAAACGTACACTTCCATGTATATTTCCGCATTTCTGTGCTTGGATAGAAGATGTATTTTAAGAGGTAGTGTACTTACTTTGTAAAAAATCTACTTTGTATGAATACTAATTATTTTTCTATGTATTTTAAATGGGTAGGATTATTTAATCTTTGAAGCATCTTGAGCTTAAGATTGTTGGCATCATACATAAATGCAGTCATCATTGCTTTGAATGTTAGGAATTTGACGAAAGCTAGAGCTGGACTCGGCAACTTTTGAGGTTGTAGACTCGGAAGCTAAGTATAGTGAGGAGGAACATGGCCGTGGCTACTGGTGGGCTGTCTCTCTCTACCCATGGCCTTTTATGACCAAGTTCAGGAAGCAGAAGAACTATCTTCCTGTGATTATTGACCATGTACAGTTCCTTTTATAAAAAGCAAATATAGAATCCCTATGAAGCACTAGCATTTAAAACAAGAATTTATATATTTGTATATATATGCAAGATTATGTGCTTTCATTGAATAAACATTAAAAATTTTTTGATTATGGGGAAGTCAGAACAGTCAGAAGAAGACTGAATACTATGAATCTCTTATACCCAATACCTGTCTTCAGTAATCAACTCTTGGCCAGTCTTGTTTCATCTTCATTTCTATCTCCTTTCCCCTCCATAAGTCCCATGTTATTTTGAAGCAAATATTAAATGTATAATTTTGCCTATCAGAAACTGAAAGATAAAGACCACTATACTATTATACAACGATATTTTAATAAAAAAGTCCAGAGAGAAAGATTGGTGTAATTTTTTCTATATGTTGTTTAAAATGAGGACATTCCAAATCTGAAAGAGGAAAATCTCACAAATATACGAGCTTTTGTGTTTAAAGACAGTTTAACGTTAAATACCACTAGTGATTATCCCCTTGTAGAATTTATGTAGCACTTTCTATGCTCATTTTGTTTCTGCTGCTAGCATTTCTGTGTGCAGGTAGGTCTGATCACAGGGCCTTGATGCTTCCTTTCAACATACATTGAGTATGTTTCAGTTTCTGTTACACTAAGTTCAAGTTTTTGATCCTGAATGTTGCAATAGCTTTTTTTTTTTTTAAAGATTTTATTTATTTATTTGACAGAGATCACAAGCAGGCAGAGAGAGAGAAGAGGAAGCAGGCTTCCTGCTGAGCAGAGAGCCCGATGTGGGGCTTGATCCCATGATCCTGGGATCATGACCTGAGCCTAAGGCAGAGGCTTTAACCCACTGAGCCACCCAGGCACCTGCAATAGCTTTTTAAAAAAGAGTCAAAACGTTGTCAGATGTATTTAAAAGCCCAGTCCGCTAAAAGCCAGCAAGGTGTATTCTAAGAATGCAAGAGTAGCTTATAGACATGTTAGTTGCATGTCCAATAGCAATTAGCAGTTTTTCATTACCCACCAGAACTTTGATTTTTTTTGTGAGTTTGTGGTAAAATTTCCAGCTAAACATGTGCTTCTCCAGATTGACTTGATATACGTGGTCAGATTAGTTAGAGTTCTGGCCAATAGAACACCAACTAAGTTATGTTGAGAAACTTTGCTTTCTTGGTAGGGGAATTGCTACTCCCGGCTTCCCCCTTCCTTCCTGCTTGGATCACAAACCTGAGGCCTGGGTTGTAGCAGCCATGTTGTGCTGTGAGGTAACAAGTATGAGGACAAAGGTCAGTGTGCTGAGTGTGGAGCAGAGCTTGAGTCCCTGTTGACATAGCCAAGTAGCTACACTAACTCCAGGAGTCTCTTCCTGTTTCTTGCCACTGAGTAAATTTATGACCAATGCACAGTTCAATTTCAGGATGTCTGTTGATAAATACTACATATACAAAAGTCAATATGCGTGTGTAAACGTTACAGAAACAGCTTATCCAGTCTAAAAATAAGTATGTAGGAATGGAGATGAGAGGGAATAGTTACAATAAAATTTAGCTATTTAGACACAAATTTAATTGGAAGGTTTTCATACGACCCACGTGAAGAAAATTGTAAAATTCAGTTGAAGGAGTGAACAGGGGACTTCTACTTCCAACCAAGATGGACTGACAAGAAACAAAAGATTTACCTTATCACTTAAAATGACCGGGAAAAAAAAAAGTATATATGAAACAAGTTTTCAAGATAGTAGAAGTCAGGCAAGGAAGGTCAGTGGACTCTAAGAGGGGAAACAAACAAGGCTAGCCCTATGATCACTCCAGCTCACTGCCTTTAAAGAACTTCCAGGCTGTGGTGTGCGGAGGGAGAAGCCAGGTGGAGCCCAGTGGCTCCCTTAGTTGAAGAGATAGAGCTGGAAGCCTGCGGAGACCACGGTGGCAAGGGCTCACGTTGCCTTTCTGGAAAAGGAGGGAACCGCCCACAGAGAACTCGGCAAACGCACAGAGGCCCCCACCCCCTTCCCTCTCCCCCTCAGCATGAGCCAGAATAAGATCAGCATGTGTGTGAAATGATGGGGGAGGAAAGAACTCCCCAAATGGAGTGGGGGGAATAGGACCTGGCACTCACGTGTGGCCAGGAATAGCGGTTATCCACCAGCTGGAATGGGAAAGTTCATAATTCATGGGGTAGAATACTGAGGAGGTTTTCCTCTGTAGTAGAGAAAATGAGCTGTAGACCAAATGCTGCTTGGGTCTTGTCTAAAAACTTAAAATTAAGATATGACAGAATCAAACTATTTCCAAGTAATTTGAATGCATTCCAGAATGAAGATCAAGAATTATTGGTTTTAAAAAACAGAAACCTCCAGGACCCCAAAACACCAAATTCACAATGTTTAGCATCTAATCAGAGAAACTGGAAAATTGGACCCAATGTGTGAGATGATATAGACATTTGGATTAGGAGACAAAACAGTTACTGTAACTGTTCTGCACATGATCAAAAAGGTAGAGACACGAAGACAGATAACAAAAAAGACCCATACTGAACTTCTCAACATGAAAACTACACATCCGAGGTGAAAAATACACCAGGTGGGTTTAACAGCGGATGAGACATCGCAGAAGAAGAGATGTGTGAACTCGAAGACAAAGCAATGGGAACCATCTAAAATGCAGTAAGAGAGTAAAAAAGAATTCAACAACATGAGCAGGGCATCAGTGAATTGTGTGACCTGAATGTGTCATTTGGAGTTTCCAAAAGGCAGAAACATGGCTGCCCACTGGAGGCTCCGGATCTGAAGTCTGGTTTGTCTGTTCAAATGGGAGCAAACACGAGAGCTGCTGTGAAAGCACATTAGCACTGTGCTGAGGCTTTCCACCTGCCAGTTGCCAGGTTGCAAAAGAATCCTCTCACCTGTGCCCACCTGTGGGACACATCTTGCTCTTTGGGAAATGCTATGCGAGCAGCAAGGAGATGCTTTAAACCAGCCCTTCCATCCACGTGACTGACGAAATTGAGCATTTCAACAAGGAAATAAGGTCTATTGGGGGGCCTACGTAGAGGACAGTAGTGGAAATCGAAATGGGGATGTTCTTTCTCTCTAGATGGATGTGGTAGGAAATGGAAGCAATATTAGGAATCCCCTGCCCTTGGATCCCAACCTGATTGCTCTTGAGTCCCTGTTAGCTGTTGTATATTCAAAGGGAGCAGGAACAGCTGCTCTGTTCATCATCCCATTCCAATAGTCCTGGCTGGGTCATGTACTTCTAACAGAGTTCCTCTTTCTCCCCGCCCCTACCCATTAGGGCAGGGCCGCCTTCCCACTGGCCCTTTCTCTACCAACGCTGTGATGGCTTACTGAAAACACCTTCCTCTTTGGCTCATTTATTTCAAAGGCCTTCTCAGTGTGGGCGTCATTATTACTTGACTCAGCAAAGTTATCTCACTTGCAGGATGGAGTTGAACGGTTTTTGGACGAGTGATGGAGCTGACCCAAACAGAATGATCTCTTGTAGTTGCAATTACTTATAGAACAGCATAATGTTCCATGTTGACTCTGGAGTGCATTTGCCCCCGCTGGAATCCTCTTACAGCTTTAAGAAATGGGGACAATCATGGCACTAGCTGCCTAGGGTTGCTGTTGGTGTTAAACAGAAAATCCATGCAAAGTGCTTAGTGCAGCAGGCAGGTGCAGAGTAAGTGCCTGTACATATTGGTGAGGATCCTGTGACTATCATCTTATTCCCCAGTAGGGCTCTCCTCACTCCACCAGGACAAGTGGCACTGTGAGATAGCCATGGATTAAAGTGGACTGGAGGGCTTCTGGGGGGCTCAGTCCATTGAGTGTCTGATTCTTTGTTTAGGGTCAGGTCATGATCTCATGGTTGTGGGGTTGAGCCCCACGTTGGGTTCCATGCTTAGCGCAGAATCTGCTACACATTCCCTCTCCCTTTGCTTTAACCCACCCAGTCACATGCAGGTGCAGGCTTTCTCTCTCTCTAAAATAGATACATAAATAAAATCTAAAAAAAAAAAAAATTAAATGGCCTGGATGAAAATGCCAGTTCTTCCTTTTTCCAGACAAAAGATCTTGGGCAAAGGACCTTGTATCAGTCTGGAAGGGCTGTTGGAAAGGAACACCACAGCCTGGGTTGGGGGGTGGTAAGCAACAGAAATTTATTTTTTCCCAGTTCTGGAGGCTAGAAGCCCATGAGCAAGGTGCCACCGGTGTTGAGGACTCTCTCTCTGGTTTGCAGATGGTTGCCTGGCTGTGCCCTCACGTGGCTTTTTCTCCACGTCCACGTGGTGGTACTTCCTCTCTTTATAAAGACACCAGTCCTATTAGATTAGGCCCCCTCTCTTATGACTTCATTCAACCTCAATGATTTCCTTAAAAGTCCTGTCTCCAAATATAAACACTGGAGCTTAGGACTTCTGTGTATTCTTGGGGGTGGCATGATGAGGTCCATAATGTCACCCACCCCCTTCGTGCTTCCTTTTCCCTCAGCTTCCTAAAGTGTTCATAATCTCTATCTCGGAGGGTTGTTGGGAGTGTCATGTGCTTGGACCAGTGCCTGGTTCCTAGCGGGATCGATGCGAGTTATAACAGCAATTACAAAATGAATAAATAGGATCGTCTTCATGGACATCTCCTATACGTGGTCTTTTCTCTTTTCTCACTTCCAAATCAAGACAATGCAATCCTGAATGTTCAGAAATCTCAGAGGGAGGTAAGAGTTCTATGTGACGACCGCCCTGTCCCCAAGAATGTTGGCAGCAAAGACTTCCTCTTCTTGCGGGTCTGAAGTTTTGAAGTGACAGGAAGCCTTGAGCCGTGGAGGCCCCCTCCCCTCTCCCCCTCCTGCAGCACAGCTGGTAACAGCTACCTAGTGTGCTCTGTACGCCCCGGCCGTGCTCCTCCGGGACTCTCTTCAGAAGCACATCATTTATGCAAGATTAACTGTGCTCTCCGTGGGCTGCTTCTTCGGTCCAAGGCAGTTAGAGTCAAAATCCAGCTTCCGACAAATGACAACTACTTGCAAAACCCAGGGATCCGAGGACCAGAGGTCCCACCTGGCTTTCTGCTATAATAGAATCAGAATACACAGTTAAATCATTAAAAAAAAAAAAAAAAAAAAAAGGACAAAACCCAAGGCACTCTTAACCTTAAAAATGTTCACATTCTGGATGAATAGTTTAGCTTTGGATCCGGTCTTGTCCCCTTAGATGAGGTTGGCGGATTTTTGTCTGGAAACCTACAGGCTGTTGGGAGTTCCGGAGGCTGGAGCCCAGGAGAAACCAGGAGATACTGACATCTCGTGTGTGTGTGTGTGTGTGTGTGTGTGTGTGCATGCATGTCTGTGATAGGTTGGGAGGGGCAGGTGTGTTTCTTCAGCTGGAAATAGCCCCCTGGGAAGAGATGCAGAAAATACCCCCAAATCTCAGAAATACAGCCTAGAATGCATGAAATCTTCCATACATACGTCATTTATCACATAGGTATAATGGTTACATGTAAAACATCTACAATATACCAGAATTTTTACAAAATCCTGTCTTGGCATTTCTCATTCTATTTAACATAATAGAGGCCATGAAAGAAGGATTGGCGGAGCCCTCTCCTGTTGCTCAGAGGCCAGTGTGCACATGGACCCGCCCAAAGCTGAAAGTGTGTGGGGTCTGAGAGCCTGGACCTTTGAACACTGCCCTGAGATCACAGGGGGCTGTTTAGTGCCCTCTTGTGGTGTTCACGGAGCACAGCTTCCAGTCAGTTCTGTATTATTTTCTATTTTTTAAGATTTTATTTATTTATTTGTTTGATAGAGATCACAAGAAGGCAGAGAGGCAGGCAGAGAGAGAGGGGGGGAATCAGGCTCCCTGCTGAGCAGAGAGCCCGATGCGGGACTCAATCCCAGGTCTCTAGGATCATGACCTGAGCTAAAGTCAGAGGCTTTAACCCACTGAGCCACCCAGGCGCCCCCAGTGCTGTATTTTTTTTTTTTTTAAATCCAAGAAGCAGGCAAACGTTTTGTTTCAAGTTACATCAATCCATAGTCATTGTAGAAAATTACTTCCTCCAGTCTGGGGGTGTGCGTGTGGATTTTGATTGGTTTATTAAATCCTTAAGTATAGGAACCATGGGAACTATCTTAAACCTCTTTTTAAAAATCTGCTGTTTAATTTACATACAATAAAGTGCACACTCTTGAGGGCCTATCTAGATGAGTCTTTACATATTTGTAGATGTGGGCAACCACCAACAAGGTCAAGCCATGGAAGGATCCCTCTCGACCTCTTGCAGTCAAACCGCCCCCAAGGGTAACGAGTATTCTGCCTTCTATCACTTTAGAGCTGTTTGCCAGTCTTGGATCTTTCTATAAATCACACCCTACAGTATCTACCCTTTTGGGTCCTGACTTTCTTCACCCAACACTGTGTCTAGAGTGAGATCTGTCCAGGTTGTGTGTGGGGCTTGGTTTCACCTTACACTGATTTCCAACTTCAACATCATCTAATTCTATGAGGGAGGAGGAGATGAGGGGAGAATAAAACCAAAAGAGACCCTTGATGTAGTTTTGGAGATGATGGTTCCAGGCTCTTCAGGACAATGAGGATTACTTTGAAAGGAGAAGACTTCAGTGACCTGTTCTATCATGGCACGTGGCCTGTGGGGAAGAGATAATCTGTCTGTCTCCTTAATGAATGGCTCTTTCTTTAAAAAAATATTTTTTAAATTTATTCATTTGACAGAGAGAGAGAGAAATCACAAGTAGGCAGAGAGGCAGGCAGAGAGAGAGGAAGGGAAGCAGGCTCCCCGCCGAGCAGAGAGCCTGACACGGGGCTCGGTCCCAGGACCCCGAGACCATGACCCGAGCCGAAAGCAGAGGCTTAACCCACTGAGCCACCCAGGCGCCCCAAAGGATGGCTCTTTAGATCAAGAGGAGCTGTGCTCTTTAACTGAGCTCTGGGAGCCTCTGTGTTGTCCGGACCTGATTTACAGGGCAAGATCCTGGATGTTAATCTGGTGCTGTGGTGGGGTGAGACTTGGTGGTTTTGTGGGTGAGGATGAGCATACTTTGCCTGTGGGAGGGCTGTAAACTTTCATTGGCCAGAGGACGGGCTGTGGCAGATCATAGCTTCCAAAGATGGCCACACCAACGTCTACCCCCTCCCACTAGCTCTTCCTACCGTGATGGGGATGGTTTTCCTTTGAGGGCTGGTGTACTTGTTTGCTAGGGTTTCCCACATGCTGGGGTGGAGAAGGGCTCAAACAACAGACATGTATTGTCTCACAGTTCTGGAGGCTGGATGTCCGAGATCAAAGGGCCAGCAGGGTTGGTTCCTTCTGAGGGCCTTAAAGAGAAGCTGCTCCATGCCTCTTGAGCGTTGAGTGCTTTTCTGGTGATCTTTGGAATTTCTTGGCCTCATCACCGCCTTTCATCACCCTCATCTCCGCCCTTCCTCTTCACGTGGGGTTTTCCTGGTTAGCAGAGCTGTCTCCCAATTTCCCCATTTTATAAGAGTACCGCTCATATTGAAATAGGGCCCACCCTCATGACCTCATTGTAACTAGATTAGCTCTGTAAACACCCTATTTCCAAATAAGGTCACAGTCTGAGACGTGGGGATTAGGACTTCAACATATGAACTTTGGGGGTACGTGTATTCGAGAAAAAGAATTCACACACATGTATGTGTGTTTTTGTGTGTATGTGTCTCTCTGTGTGTAATCTACATGAATCTGTACACATATAAATGTGTGTGGAGGTAGAGGTAGGATGAGGATCTGGCTCACGTGATTTGGGAGGCTGAGAAGTCCTATAATCTTTTGCTTGTGAGTTGGAGATGCAGGAAAGCCAGTGGTGGACTGCAGTCCGAGTCGGTGGGTCTGAGAACTAGGGGAGCCATCGAAATCCCAGCTCAAGGGCAGAGAAGACTGGAGTCCAGGCTCAATAGGCAGGCAGGAAGAGGATGAATCCTCTCTTCCTCTACTTTTTGTTCTATTCAGGCCCTCAATGGATTGTATGATGCCTACCCACCCTGGGCAGGGAAAGGTATTTGACTCGGACAACTGATTCAAATGCTGATCTCATCTAGAAACATCCTCACAGACACACCCCCAAATAATGTTTAATTTGGGCATCCTGTGGCCCAATCAAATTCACCATGCAATTAATCATCACAGTGCATCATATAATCCATAGCAGGGACAACCTGTGTTTGCTTCCCTTGACCTTGAGTGCACCTCTGTAACTATGATGGAAGTGATGCCAGTGAAATACCAAGGCTAGGTCCTAGAGGCAATATATATCTTCCCCCTGGCTCTCTCTCAGATGCTTGGTTTGGAACCAATCCAGCCACCATGGTGTGAAGAACATGGATGCACCATGTGAAGGTCTCAGTCAGGAGACAACATCGACTGCCAGATATTTGAGTGATGTTGGATTTTTCAGTCCTTGCCTCAAAGTCTTACGATGGAGGCACCAGGTTTGTGTGGCAGAGTCAAGCCATCTTGTAAATCTTATCCAAATGCTATCCAAATTCATGACTCTCTGTCATGAATTACAGTGGAAGTTTTAAGCTGCTAAATTTTGGGATGAGTTACTATACAGCATAGATAACTAATAAATGCTGCTAACCTCATAGGGTTCTTGTAAAGTTTAAATGAACTAATTGTTGGAATTAGTATAACACTTGGCACATAGCAACTCAGGAGAACAAACATTAATAGATAAATTAAAAAGTGAGAAATGTTGTAATTTCATTTAATTACCTTATTTCAAGTAATGTCTACACTTAATATGGGGCAAGCTTGAACTCATGACCCTAAGATCCAGTTGCATGCACTTTGACTGAGCCAGCCAGGCTCACTGAAAATGTATGATTTTAAAATGCACAGTAAGCTGTTTTAGTTACTACATGTAATTAAAAGAAAAAAAGGGAATTCTTGGGGAATCTGGGTGGCACAGTCAGTTAAGTGTCCAGTTCTTGGTTTTGGCTCAGGTCGTGATCTCAGGTCATGGAGCTAAGCCCCACATTGGGCTCCATGCTCAGCGCAGAGTCTGCTTGGGATTCCCTCTTTCCTTCTCCCTCTGTCCCTCCCCTCCACGCTCTTTCTCTCTCTCTAAAATAGGTATATAAATCTTAAAAAAAAAAAAAAAGAAAAGGGAATTCTATAATTCATTCAGAATTTAAACTTTTTGCCAATTCTATTTGGACTTTTGCTCAAGTAGACTGATTTTTTTTTTTTTCCTGCCAGACATACTCAGTGATGGGACTTCAGTGGCTGAGAAAACAGAATCATCTTTTCCTTTGCTGTGGATACAGGCAATCAATGCATGTGAATTAACCAGATTTTAAGACTACTTTGTTCATTATTAGGGAAAAAAGGATTTTGATGTCTTACTGTAGACTCACAAAACTTTTCAGCAAAGTGAGCCTACACAGATATGATGAACTTTATGTCTATACTCTTTAAAGAAGACAGATGGACAGCCAATGAACACATGAAAAGATGCTTAAAACCCTTAGCCCTCAGGGAAATGCAAAATAAAACCACAATGAGATACCACTTCACACTCTCTAGGATAGTTCTAACCAGAGAGAGAGAGCACCAGGTGCTGGGGAGGATGTGGAGAAGTTGTAACCCTCCATATACTGTGGGCAGGAATACGAAATGGTGTGGCAGCTTTGGGACACAGTCTGGTGGTTCCCCAAAAGGTTAAATGTAGAGTTACTCTGTGACCCAGCAATTCCACTCACGGGTATGTACCCAAGAGAAATGAAGATATGTTGCCATACAGAAACCGTAAGCAAACGTTCACAGCAGCATTCTTCGTAAGAGCTATAAAGAGGAAGTGATCCAAGTGTTCATCAGCAGAATGAATGGATAAATGACATATAGTACATCCATATGATAGAATATTACTCAGCAGTAAAAAGGAATAGAGTCCCGATGGCCACACCATGGGTGAACCTTGAAAGCATCTTGTGGAGACCGACAGAAGTTAGATGCAAAAGACCACACACATGATGGGATTCCATTTATACAAAACGTCAGGAGTAGGCAAATCCATAGTGACAGAAAGTGGATTAGCGGTGGCCAGGGCTGGGCAGGGGTGGGGGAGGGCGGGATGGGGACTGAATGTTAATGGGTATGAGGTTTCCTTTTGGGGTGATGAAAATGTTTGAAAGTTGTATTGTGGCGATGGTTGCACAACCCCGTGAATATGCTAAAACCACGGAACCATGTGCTGTAAAAAGTGAATTTTGTGGTATGAGAATGATATTTCCATTATGGTTTCTGTTTGTAACCGTATCACGAGAAGACTTCCATTGAGTTGGGAGGGTCTCTGTGATATGCAGGCTTCATGAAACTCACTTGGGTGTGACTTCCAGGAGTTGTCTTGAGAAGACAAAGCAGCCAAAACAGATTCCCAAAAGACACATGTAATTGGCCATGGAGAGAAATATCAACAACTCAGTTACATTGTTCATTCAACAAGCTATTCGAGCACCTATTATATGCTAGGAAGTGTGTGAGAAATCAATCAGTTTAATCATGGATTACATCAATGAACAAATTCAAGGGTTGATTTTACTTATTTATCTATTTATTTATTTTGAAATATTTTATTTATTCATTTGACAGAGAGAGACATAGTGAGAAAGGGAACACAAACAGCGGGAGGGAGAGAGGGAGAAGCAGGCTTTCTGCCGAGCAAGGAGCCTGATGTGGGTCTCAATCCCAGGCAAGAGCTGATTTCAGTTAAGCTGTTTCTCAAATGAGCAACTGTAAACCTGGAGGGGCGTCTGGGTGGCTCAGTCCGTTAAGCATCAGACTTCAGCTCACGTCATGATCTCAGGGTCCTGGGATCGAGCCCCACATCAGTATCCCCTCTCACCAGGGAGTCTGCTTCTCCCTCTCCCTCCATCCCTACCCCGGCTCATGCTTACTCTTTCTTTCTCAAGTAAATGAATAAAATCTTTAAAGGAAATTAAACTAATAGCTAGGGTGAGTGGAATAGCTACTGGTTGACTAATAGTAGCAAAGATTGTGACTTCCCTCCTGCTATTTTGGAAAGACCAGCCAACTTAAAAAAGAGGGAGATGTGAAGATAAAGCTTTTGTAACAGGTTTTGCCATACATTAGAAAGTCACTAGCACTTAGGAAGCCTTCGGCTGTGAATAATAGAAATCCCAACGAATAATGGTTTGAACAAAGAGGAGATTGTTTTTCTCATAAAAATGTGGAGGTGGACAATTGCTCAGCGGCTTGATAAGGGCCTAGAATCAAGGGCCTAAAATTAGTCCCTTTTTCTTCCTGGGTATCCGCATGCTGGCCTTTTGTCTTCGTGCCTGCTGCCTGTGGTCACCAGATGGTCCCCAGCAGCAGGCACAATGTCCTCATTCCAGTGTCCAGGCAGGAAAAGAGGGGCAAAGTCAAAGAATGTTTCTTCTCTGGAGTCTCCATTTATTCTGGAAAGCTTGCCTGGTGTGTCGTTGGATAGAATGCGATCATGATCTACATAGGGACGTAATGTGGTGTAGTCAACAACCACGGGGTTGCCTGGAGTTTGCTGATTAAGGCTGGGTTCAGTTGTGTCTGGCTTTTGGCTTCAGTCCAGTTTGGGCAAGCTTCCTGAATCTCCCTCTAGCGCCCATTAGGACAAGGGGTTATGCCAACAGCACAGGCGCATTCCAAGCCCCTGCTGGAATCACATGGTGAAACATCCCATTAGTCAAAGCAACTCACATGGCCGAGCTCAAAGTCAGGGGCGAGGAAATCCACTTAGCCCACTCTGAAGCCGTGGTGAAGGCTGAGGTGTCATTCTACCACAGGGCAGTGAAGACCCCACTTGTTTTTCCCGAGACCACTCAACAGGGGGTGGATTGCAATGGATGACTTAGAGCAAGGCCGATGCATGAAGTCTTCTGGTGTGGTGGTGAAGAGCATAGTCTTTGGAGAAGGACTTCTAGGATCAAATGCCAGCTTGTCCTATTGTCAACCCGGGGCAATCAGTTTCTTGTCTCAGATTCCTCAACTCCACAATAAAGGTAGCAGTGGCACCTTCCAGGCACTTCTAAAGCAGTCTAGCACACAGTAGGACCCCACTAGTGTTAGCTTGGGGCCTCTGGGGCCAGAGGACAGGAGGGCCCTGCTGTCCCTGCTGTCCCCGGGAGCTGTGGCCTGTGAGTTTGGCCACAAAGAAGGCAGGAACCGTGTCCGTCTGTTGCTTCTTGTATCAGTGAGGTCTCCATCTTGCTCTGCGCGGTTCTTGTGCTTCCCAAACAGCTCACCAGCTAAAGGACCACAATTGCTTCTTCATTAGTAGCCACAGAATTCACATCAAGTAGCTCCTGACCACTGAGGTTTTCAGTTACTGGTGGCCTCATACATAGAACCATGAAGCCGAATGATTGACTCCAGCTTGTTGGGCTGGAACTGGCCACTGGAATAAAGAATGTCACTGCATTCATCACCTGCTCCAGGGCCAAGAAGTCTTCCTCCAAGGGAGGAAGACTGCCCCACCAGATGCTCCACGAGCCGGGGCTCCAGAGTTCTTGGGGGTCCCGAGTGTGTGCATTCCTGAGAATTCTCAATCAAAGCACAACGCCAGGCAGACACATTTTCACACTAGCATGCCCACAGCATGTGTGGAAAAAGAAGGGGGAGAGCGGTGTAGATCTAAGTCAAACTAATTAGCTGTCAGCTGCGTCACATCTGGAGATCAAATATAAACTGTTGGCATCAAAATCTGTTCCGGTCCCTGTCATTTCCGTTCTCCTGGTACCACGCCATCCTTTGTAGCATAGCCCTAATGTGTTTTTCCACGCTGACAAAAACCCAGCAGCTCGTCAAGCGTGGAATCCCAAGTCATCTGTTATTGGTGACTGTGGGGCCCTTTGTTTTGTGCCAGGTGCGGTTAGAGACCCCGGTCTTTTGCTGGGAGGAGTAGGTGGGAGAGGGTACTTGCATTTTTAGTATGCTGGAATGCCAATATTTACACAGATGCCCGTTACCAGGGTCCTTTGCCATGGCTACTGTTCTGTGTGTGCAAAGATCACGAAGTCCCGGGCCTGAAACACCCTCATTTTGGCCAATCTCCTGATGAATTTTATCACTTACACCAAACCGAGGCGGCCTGATTGGAAGGCTGGAGCATGGATTTTCCTTTCAGAAGAGGTATGTGCATCTGGAAATGAGAGCATGGCCAGAGAACAGAGCCAGCAGCGTTTTTATTCTATTTAGATATTTAAAGTGCTTTTCTCTGGTGGAAAATAATCTGTTTCTGGTTTAAATTGATTTAAAATTGTTGCCATGTTAGTGTAAATAACGTGACACCTTATTTCTTTAAGGAAACTTGGAATATGGTTATAGAATCCAGTATACAAATGACAAATTGGCTTATGAATTTGACTCTTCTCCACGACAAAAGATGTTTAATTTTTAGTGCACTTTAAAATCAAAGGAATAGTTGGCATGGGGTATTTCTAAGGGCTATCCACTAGGTGGCAGTATACCTTTACATTTTTCACTTGGGGCACCATGATTCTCTTAGCCTGGTCCATCCACCAGCAGCACAGGCATTGCCTGGGAGTTTCAGCTACTTGACGCCTCTGGCTCCGCTCCAGATCTTCTGCATCAGAAACTCTGGGAGTGGGGCCTGGTAATCTGGGTTTTAACAAGCCCTCTGGGTGACTGTGTTGCACTCTCAGGCTTGAGAACCAACGATCTAGTCAAGCTTGAGATCTTTCTGTGACCTGAAAATGCCAGCATTCCAGACAACAAGGTGTGGTGGGCTTTAGATACATATGTTGTGACTAAGACACTAAAAGGCATTTATGTCTCAATGTATCTTTTATATTGGACTTTTCCCAGTCCAAGATGTCCCCCGCTGATCGTGACTTAAAGTATGAAAAGCCCCAGCCAGGAAGCGAGTTAAGTAAGCCTCTAGGTCCAATATATCAACCATTGCAATCCAGGAATACCTAAGAACTATTCAGAGTCTTGGGCCAAATCTGGCCCACCACCTGTATTTGTAAATAAAGTTTTATTGGAACACAGCCACACTCATTGGGGTATTGTCTATGCTGCTTCCACACTGCAAAGGCAGAGTTGAGTAATTGTGACTTAGACTCTATGGCCTGCAAAGCCTAAATTTTTACTACTTGGTCTTTATTTTTATTTATTTTTTAAAAGATTTTATTTATTTATTTGGCAGAGTGAGAGAGATCACAAGGAGGCAGAGAGAGAAAGAAACAGACTCCTCACTGAGCAGAGAGCCTGATGTGGGGCTCGATCTCAGGATCCTGAGATCATGACCTGAGCTGAAGGAAGAGGTTTAATCCACTGAGCCACCCAGGTGCCCCACTAGCTGATCTTTAGATGGGGAGTTACAGCAAGGCCCTGAGGGATTGTGTCTGCAGTCCCAGGACAGTTGAGGGACCCAAGGTGGGAGACCTTGAGTAGTGATACGGCCAAGAGTGTGGGGGGATGGGTAGAAACAATGGTGTGGATAAGACAGAGAGCTTCTGGACCATTCACTAATATGCTGATGGGCACAAATCCAATACTAACCAACAAATCTTCTAGCTAGCATCACCTTCACCCACCTGTAAATAACAACCATTTACTCATCTGTAATTAACTAAGATGCTTCTTGTTGGGGCTTTTCCTTCACTTACTTTCTAAGGACTTGAGGGAAGTGTGCAGACTCAGTGTGCAATGACAAAGAAGATGCTTGCTGATAAAACAGAATGGACCATGTTTGCTAGACGTCTTTCCATTTCTTTCTTTCTTTCTTTCTTTCTTTCTTTCTTTCTTTCTTTTTTTTTATTTGACAGACAGAGAACATTAGTAGGCAGACAGGCAGGCAGAGAGAGAGAGGGGGAAGCAGGCTCCCTGCCAAAGCAGAGAGCCTAATGCGGGACTCAATCCCAGGACCCTGAGATCACGACCTGAGCTGAAGGCAGCGGACTGACCCACTGAGTCACCCAGGCACCCTTTCCATTTATTTCCATCTTCATTACCAGCAACTGTGCTGGGACTTCTTGAGCAAAATTTTCCATGTATTTGAAGCCTCTTTTATCTTGGGCAATTTTCATGTATTCACCTTTTGGATTTCCACAACAGCCCCAACAAATATTCCTCAATCTTTCCATTTATCTGAGGGAGGAAACCGCTCAGAGAAGGCAGACAACTCTCTGGTTAAAAGTCAGACCCTGAGTTTGACCCCCGCCTTGAACTAAGCTTGGCATTAGTCCAAGTGGGTCCACCCCTCCACCCTCCCTTTTCATGAATGCCTTTTTTTTTTTTTTTTAAGATTGTATTTGTCTTTTTGACAGAGAGAGATCACAAGTAGGCAGAGAGGTAGACAGAGAGGGGAGGGGGAAGCAGGCTCCCTGCTGAGCAGAGAGCCCGAAGCAAGGGTTCGATCCCAGGACCCTGGAATCATGACCTGAGCCGAAGGCAGAGGCTTTAACCCACTGAACCACCCAGGCGCCCCTTGAATGCCTTTTTAATCGTGCTATTCTTGGTATTCTTTTTATAAGCTGGCAACGAGGCCTTGCAGTCTTATTTAAGTTATTATATTATTATCTTTCCTAGTAGGACCCTAATTAATTAATCATATAGAAATTGTTCCCTGTGTAGTCCATTAAGTTAAATTAAGGTCTTACCAAGGGGAGCCAGAGGCTGTGTCTGAGGCGTGGCGGTCCCAGGCCGTGGCTCTGACTGCTCATCTGAGAGACACAGGGCAGAGGATCACAGGCAAGAGGCCGATATTCAGAACAGATGTACCTGCAACTTGCCATCCTCGGGAAACAGGAAGGAAATCAGAGCAAACCCAGCTCTGTGGGTCAGGATCATTCATTAGACCCTTTTCTGGGTCTTAACCTTAATGTGGACCTGGGGAGGAACAAGTTAGCCCAGCCCAGGAGTGGGCTCAAAATCTCCATCCAGAGACCAACTTTGGCAGCTGGAAAAGGTCCTATTCAGTGAACAGAGAATTGTACAAGGGCATCTGGAAATAAATGCCGGGGAGCACATTGCTCTTTTATTCCTCGGTATTTTGTTTGTTGTCTTGGGAAGTGTTGACAGGTGTACAAATTAGAAATAATAAGAAAAGTGTGAGTGGAGGCTCTTGAAGAAACGCTTGCCCTGAAGGTCTCCAAACCACCCCACCACCCCATTTTCTGCAGGAGGTGCTGACGGCAGAGTAGGGTCATTGCCTATGCGGCTTTAGGTATTGACAACTGAACCCTTTCTGGCCAAAAATCCTCCCCTCTCCTTCCCAATTAAAGGTGGATAACAGGGTGCTTAAGACCATATGACCCGATGGGGAAGGCAGGTTCAGAGCACACATTCTCCCAAGATTTGTTTACCTGGTGAATTGACCTCTTGGAAGGGTCTAGAGAACTTGTCCCCAGCAGGGGACCTTCAGCTTATGTGGCAAAGGGTGAACCAGGCGCTGACGGTCTGGAATGGCTGGGAGCTGCGGGGCTGTCTACTGGAGGGGTGGGTCCGTGTAGAAGGGAGTCATGGCAGGGCAGTGACCCGGAGCAGGGTTCACAGAGGGTGGACTAAAAGGGGGAGGAAGATCATGAAACTTAAAAAAGGCAGAGGGGATGTAAGAAGCATCCCAAGACCCACACCATGCACACAGAGAGCTTCCCATGCAGGCGCCTGTTTAATGCACACAGAGCCTCGAAAGTGGGTGGTGTGTTTAAGTGCTCAACCGCAAAGCCACACCCCTTTTCCACTTGACCTGTGCACTGAGGTGTCTCTCAGAACCCATCTCAGTCTCACCCTGTCCCTGCACTCCCGCCATCTGTCCGGAGCCCGTCAGAGTGTGGGTGCCACGTGGCACTACCTTCTCACGGGCAGGTCTTGGCTGCCTGGCTGGTCCCTGCCCGGGAGAGCTTGGAATTGTTGCATCCTGTGTGTGTGCCGCCCCTTGGCACTGTCTGGAAGCTTCTGGAACATGCCGAGAGGCCGCCGGGGTTCTTGGGGGCTCAGGCTGGAGCTGCGGCCCTCACATTCCTGCCGCCTGCCAAAGCTGTCTCCAAACGCCCGTCAGATGGTGAAGGCGAGGAGTGGCACGTTAACAGCTGCAGCAGTCAGGCTGGGTCAGAATTGCTTAGCTCGCAGGTAGAAGAAAATTGCTTTGGAAAGAAGCAAGCTGCAAATAACCTGTGATGGCCAGAGCCGGGCCCTGCTGGCCTCACTCTCAGTTTGGTGAAACGTCTCAAGGTGTTTTCCCAAAGCCGGAAATGTCTTTTGCCCAATGCTTTCTTCGCGCAAGTTTTTTTTAAAGTCGAGAATGTTTTGAAGGCAATCTCCTCTGCTGTTTCAGGTTCATTTACTCTGGACACATTGAGGCTGTCTGGTGAGTGGGGGCTGTTTATGAGAGTGGATGTTAGAAACCAGAGGCCAAAGTGGGAAAGATTTGGTGCATCCCATAAGCATGTCCCCATATAGAGAGAAATACGTATTTCTCCAGAATACATATTCCTCCAGAAATTCATATTCCTCCACCTAGAAAGTTCTGGAAACAAGTGATTGAGGTTTGGGATCTCGAATGGATGTGAGAAGTACCCCTCTGTCCTTCCTGGGCCACCTTAGTAGCACAAAAGACAATTTCTGGTGCCCCAGAGCTTCCTCTTTTTTTTTTTTTTTTTTGGATTCTAGAAATGTTCCAGACCCCAAACCAGATTCCCTGAAGCCTATCATGCAGTAAGCCACTGGGCCTCAGTGTCACATTTGTCAGGGTCTTTCTGGCCTCCCAGAAACTCATTCAATGTGGCCCCACAGGTCTTTGGAGGAGATCACGAGTGGCTCCATGGGCTAGGAGCCCAGGTCTTTCTGGCCTCCCAGAAACTCATTCAATGTGGCCCCACAGGTCTTTGGAGGAGATCACGAGTGGTTCCATGGGCTAGGAGCCCAGGTTGGCCAGGACACAGAGGAAGCCCCCTGAGGCCTTCGGCTCCCGGTTTCCAGCCTGCCCCCCTGCCCCTCCCCAGGAACCCTGCCTCAGTCTCCTCCTGGTTCTGCACTGGTGGTGGAAGGGCAGATGGCACCATGTTCGCCACTCCTCTCACGACCGTGGCTCAGAGTCTGAGTCACCCTTGGGGGTCAGTACTGCCCAGTTTGTTCCTTCATAACAAGGCAGGGCTTGAGAGGGCGAAGAACAGCGTTTCAAGCACACACCACCCCTCTCTCTAGGCCTTCTGTTGGGAAAATCTGCAGCAATGCCTTCCGAGTCAATTCCACTGGGTTCCTGGTGACAAACCACTCCGGCCGTGGCTGGTGGGTTACAGTCACCAGAGCCCTTCGATGGAATTACAGCGGTTCCTCTGCACTGTCGCTGTCTCCCTGTCTCCCTCTCTCTTGGCCTCTGTTTCCTTCTCGCAACATGGAAAGAGCTGGAACCAGACCAGAACGTGTGCTTGGCCCACCTCTATCCCTGGTGCCCACGTGCTGGGTGTCTTGGCGGCGTGGCACGGAGCACCCCGGCAGGGGCGAACAGATGAATGGGTAATTAAACCGAGCGTTTCTTTACTGAGGCTCATTTCCCTTGTTCCAAATTTATTACTTAATTAAAGGGCGTTCACAGCCTGCCAAGAGATGCTAGATCTTTCTTTCCTTGTGCCAATGGAT
Organism: Mustela putorius furo; assembly: GCF_011764305.1. Lineage (NCBI taxonomy): Eukaryota > Metazoa > Chordata > Mammalia > Carnivora > Mustelidae > Mustela > Mustela putorius. Next base: position 18,299,435 of record NW_025422005.1, on the reverse strand, counting down.
AGTTCATCTAATATTCTCTTTGCCCTTAATTCTGTCTCTGAAACACACACACACACATACACACACCCTACCACACACAGTCTTAGATCAAATAAGACCATTTGCCTTTGGTAATATGAGATTACTCCCTGGGTAGGACCGCACACAATACTTTTTGCCACAGCACAAGGCAAGAGGACTGGTCTAGCTCTTGCTTTCTGTGGCCATTTAATGGCCTTGAGGTTGGGGTCCAGCGGGAGAGGAGTCAAGGGGCTGCGGCTCAGACCACATTGTGGATGGCAGGTCTGGTGGAGATAAGGAAGGACCCCAGTTTCCTGGGGGTGGCCTCCAGAGCCGCACCACCCATGGCTTGCTCCCTGTGACTGCCTCGGCTGTCCTCCTCCCGACCCCCTCATTCCTTACTGTTTGCCTCATCGGAGATGAGCCAGTGTGCTTTGGAACACAGCAAACTATTGTTCCAAAAACAATGAAAAAAAAAAAAAAAGATTGGGAAATGCAGCGGCTGTCACCTCCCTGGGTCCCCACGTTAGAATTTACTGCGTGTGCTGGGAGCGCTGTGGCCATCTTGTGGCCTGAGGTAGAACAAACAAGAAGGAATGAGAGAGAAACTCGAGAAGGCTGGGATCAGGCACCCCAAAAAGAAGATGAAAAGAGGCAGTTCCTTCCTTCCCTCCTGTGGCAGATTTAAAGCTTTAGTAGTGGCCCACCTGGGGATCTCCAACAGCGACTGCCTCATCATTGTGGCCATTAAGCAGAGCGCAAATGACCCGCCAGGGCCTTCGACCCATCACGTAGCTGTCACAAGCATGGTTTATGACTTCGGAGCACGAGGTCCCTGATGGGCAACACTATCCCTTTCTTCCCTCGCCAGTGACTCTGGAGCTCGTAAATCCAGCAGGGCTTCCCTGGGGGGCGAGCTGACATCTTGAAGGTGTGGGTAAGGATTTATGGCTGAGTTAGCGGGAGCCACAGGTGACCGGTGGGGACACTGGGGGACGCCGGGTCACCCCTCACAACAAAAGGTGCTCCCGCTGGTAGCTTGGGAAGAGTGCGCTTTGCTGGCATGAGGGAGGACATGTGAGAGCCACTGATGACCCCAGGGGCAGCTGACACCCAGAGAGGTGCTGGGCTCTCTATGCCTCATATTCCTGCTTTCCACACTTCCGGTTGGGGGGCAGGGGTGGGAGGCGATCTCAGCCTGACCGTCCCTTCGTCCTGCTTCTCCCCATCAGCGTGGAGACAGCAGCAGGTTTTCTGTGCTCACTACAGGCCTTTTTCCTGCTGCTTCACCCCTGCTTACATCTGTGCCCCTAAGGACTGGCTTTGCCCAGCTGGAGGGACCTATCCAGTTAGAAGAGTTGCATCAGCGGAGAGAAGGGTACTTAGGTTCCTGAAGGGGCAGGGACAGGGCCACTGTCTCCTTTCCACCCAGATTCCCCCAGCTCTATGCAAACGTCTTCGATGGCCCCTGCCTCATCCCTGCCTTGGGCCTCTGAATCCCTAAGCTTGCTGGCATTCATCTTCCAGAGCTGGACTATGGGACCCAAAGCCTTGCTTTGTCGCTTACCAGCTGTGTGTTCCTGGACGTGTAACTTAACTACTCTGGGCCTCAGTTTCTCATCTGTAAAGCAGGGGTTTGTTATGGAGTGCCTCTATCATTGGGTTGTTGGGGGGACATGTGCGTGCCTGGCCCATGGTAAATGGTGGATAATGTTAGCTTTTTTACTGATGTCAGTATCATCCTTGGGCCGACTTGTCAAACACATATCTGCCGGGCTTTGTGGCAAGACAAGCTGGTGTCACATTTTGTGTGTGTGTGTGTGTGTGTGTGTGTGTATGTGTCTGGCTCATTCCTTGCAGACTTGCTCCCACTCTTTATCCCTTAGACAGGCATCCTGTGTAGGGGAACCCACATCCGAGAGGCTTAGACCTGTTTTGAGGTGTGGCGACCTGGGTTCCTCAGGGGATTGAAAGCCACCTGGGAAATGTTTTTCCTGATAATCTTTCGGGGTCATTTACAGGCGGGAGGGATGTGGTGATCTAACAAGCTTCTCTGAAGCCTTCCTGCGGGCCTCTGGAACCCTCCCCAGGGCCAGCCGCCCAGCGCCCCGCCCCCATGGTTTGGCTGTTGGGACCTTGCGTGCCCCTTGCCCCTGCTCTGCCCCCTGCTCGCTTCCTGGGCCAGAGGGTACCAGCTAGGACCGGGTGTGCCAAGCTCTCCTGCCAGGGCGGGGCGGATGGCCTGTGCTTTCTGCCTAGCTCTCACACACATTGTTTGTGCAGACAAAGGCGAATGGAGTTTTGGTTTCAAGGTGTGATCCGGCTGGGCACATCCATCAGGCCCTGCTGTCGCCCTCTTTCTTTTTCTCCCCTTCTAATTTCCGCTTTGGGCCCTGGAGGGGAAATAGCCATTGTGAAAGGGCCACTTGTCAAGATAAAAATCACACTGCTGGGCAACGCTGCTTTGCTGGGGGTGGGGGGCAGCGCTAAGGGCTGCTGCCCAGGGGGAGGGGCAAGCCTGCCTGGCTGGAAATCCTAGGCCTGCCTCTTACAACTGTGCTACCTCGTTGCTCTGTGCCTCAGTTTCCTCCTCTGTCTAATGAACTGCAAGGGAAGATTCAGAGAATCCATTTGCGTGAAGTGTCTGGAGCAGTGTCTAGTGCTTGGCCCAGAATAAGTGTTCCATACAGGATGGCTATTTTATCGGGAATCAGGAAGCAGGCAGATTTTGGGGGCAAGTCCGCTGGGATTTTGGATGGGAACATTTGCCATCTGGGATGGATATTCTCAGACCTAGCTGTTCATCATAATCACTGGAGGAAATGTAAAAATTCATCCCACCAACACTGTGTACTGTTTCATTCATCAGGTTAACCTTGGGGGTCAGTGTGCCTGGGCTCCACTCTGTGCTCTACACTCAGGGGCTGATCACCGGACAAGTCATCTGACCTCACTCAGACTCAGTTTTCTCATCTGCAAAATGGGTACCTTTGCTGCTGCTCCAGGATCAAGTAGAATAATGTAGCTGAGTTCTGGGGTGACTCGGTTCTTCTGTGAGGTTCTGGGCTGCAGCAGTGGGGAGACAGGTGCCCTGTCCCCTGGGGAGAGTGAGAATGGACAGCGGGTTTCACCTCCCAGAGTGCAGGCCGTGTCGCTGGTGTTTCTCCAAAAACTAGTCACTGGTTTCAACCAGCCCACGGATGCCAGCACTGGCTCTGTGTTGCTGTTGCATTAAGAACTAAGGAAAGGAGGGGCTGGCGCTTCCCTGTCCACGGCCACCACAGGTCTCCATACACATAAAGGAGCCGCCCTTAGCTCACGTTTGCTCACTGTCCTCCATAGCTCGAGGCAGCGCTGGCCCACGGGGGCCCGTCTGTGGACATGCAGGATGGCCGGGCGCTGGCAGGCGGGCTGCAGCTCTGTTCCCTGTTAACTGTCCTTTGATCCCCAGCCAGGCCAGACGCTGGTGAATGATTACAAGTATCAAATCGTCCTCCAGTTTTGTGTTACCCAAGCAGGGTCTGTGTCTGAGTCACGGGAAGGCCAGTTCCCCAATCCATATTAGACGGGGGTGGGGTGGACTGAGGCCCGGCCGGTGTGGCCGGGGGGGGCTGGACACAGGACCTGGCCCCTGGGGGTGTGCTGGGGCTGCTGACCCCGTGGTTAAAAGATCATCGCTCCCAGGGACCCTTGTGGAGTGGGATGTGTGAGTGTGTGTGTGTGTATGTGTGTGTGTGCGTGTTTGTACAAGTGGTGGGAGAGATTGTGTGTTAGTGAAAGAGTGTGAGTATGCGTGCGAGGAATGTGGATAGGGGTTGTGTAATAACATGTGTGAGTGTGTGTCAGTGTGCATGTAAGGGTGTGAGAGGGAGGGTGATTCAGCCAGAGCCTTAAGTCAGGAGAGACAAGAAGGCCCCCGTCTGGACTTTGTCTGCCATTTCCATAGCCCCCCGGTGTTGCCCCTTCAGCCCCTCGCCCAGTTCCGCCTGGGTTCTGGGCACTGGGCTCCCTTTGTCCCTCTTCCTACCTCTTGCGCTGAGCACTGGGCATTGAGGCTCCCAGGCCTCGCTCTCAGGGCTATCCCCATCCTGCCTTTTAGGGATGACGCCTTATTTCTTCTCCCAGAGGCAGGGGCTCTTCCCAGCCGTCCCCCACCCGCCCTTAGGGTACACCTGAGGAGCAACGGTTTGCCTGGCAAGTGGGTGAAGACACCAGATCGTTTTTGCAAGTGGGCCAGGGGATGGCTGGGAGCGAGGTTTTTTTTTTTTTTTTTTTCTGGAACTCTCCAGCAGAGCCACCTTGAAGCTGACACAGGAGAGGCAGGTGTGTTCCATGGGGTCATTCCCCCAGGGTGGGGGTTGAGAGACTCCAGAGGCCTGTAGGGAGGGTCCTGCTCTAGGGGGAGGGGAGACAGCCAAGTCCCCTGGCCCTTGGACTTTCACAGATGTGTAAAGCCTACTCCTCTAGATCCCAGGACCACTCAGGGTGGTGGTCAAAGTTTAATTTTGCCAGTTGAGGATATGAGAACTCGGGCCCAAAATAGACCACCACTATCATATCATAAAAGGAAGGACAGTTATGAAAAGGGAAGTGACATAGTCTCAGTACCTTCCAAGAAAAGACATTTAGTAACTTTACTAGGACATGGTTTGCCTTGGGCCCGAGTAAGCTCAAGAGGGCAGAGAGTGGGGAGACAGTGTTCTGGGGGCCTGGAGGTTGGGAACAGCTGGTGGGGTGATGTAGTGATAGGGAAGGAGCACCAGCCCCGCTCCTTCTGCCCTGGGGGGCGGGGCCTCATGTGGAGCAGTGAGTCTAGTTCTGGGGAAGGTTGTGGGAAGTCGGGGGAGAGGTTGGGGTGGTGTAATAGCTGGAACCACCTCCGGACGCAGGGGTGCTGGGCTTGAAGATGCTTCCTCCGCACAAGTCTTGGTGCCAGGACTTACTGGCTGTGTGACTTTGAGAAGTTACTCAACTTCTCTGGGCTCCCAGTTTGTAATGTGCACAGTGATAGTACCCTCAAAATAGTCTCCGAGGCACAAAATTTGACCTGTGATCTTATTATTACTATTATTAGTACTATTATTATTATTATTAAGAGCGCTGCTTCCATTTTGGGGACAGAATCTCGGTGCAGAAGGAATCAGACTTTTCCTGTGTGGCTTTGGAGGTCAGCACCAAGCTCACCCGAGCACTTGCTAGGAGCCAGGCAGGCTCAGAGTCAGATGATTTTAAACATGACCTTGGCACTGACCTTGCTAATGGTCCTATTCTCCTGGTGGGGAAACTGAGCCTCAGAGGGTGAGGAATTTCTCACGGTCACGTAGCTAGGGCGATGCCGAGCTGAGAGGAGGTCTAGTGTCATTTTGTAGCAGGTGAGCAGACTTCCAGTTTCCAGATCCCGGTGACCACTGCTGTTCCGGTCAGTGCCATCTGGTCAGCACTGACCACAGTGCCTGGCATGGAGCGGGCATTCAGCAAGTCTGCGGCGAATGATTGAGAGAAGCTGGTGAGTCTTCCGATGATGGAAGTCTTCAAGCAAAGAGCTGCCGAAGACGCCAGGCACGCATTAGGGACCTACCGGGCTTCTAGTCCTGACTTCTGTGAGTCTGCGGTCAGCCTCTCAGGGAATGAAGGCACTTCTGAGGTACTGCGTCATTCGGAAACACCTCATGCTCAGAGAGGCTGGTCTCTCCCTCCCTGAGGCCTCCAGGGAGTCGCTGCCTAGCTCCTTGTTTCTGCAAAGGTGGGGACCCCTGCCTGACCACTGCCTGCATTGTTACCTGCATCTGTGATTGACAGGCAGCTACAGTCCCATCTCCTGCTCCCTTGCTCTGGTCACCCCATCCAACCACAGGACCTTGGGATGCATGGGGACTTTGGTTTCAGTCACATCCCCTTAGCTTCTGCCCAGGAGCATGCTGGGGCTGGCCAGGACCGGATCGTGAAATCCAATAGTTAAATCTTGAGGAATTTTATGGGCAGGCCATCATTAAAAATTAAATTATAGAAGCTTACAATGAAATTATATTAAAAGCAAGGACAATATGTATTCAAAACTCACCACTTCCTAATTATTCTCCTACAGTCTGCTATTTCCTCTGCTTTTGAGGTGATTGACATCTCTTGTGGCCGTGTGGGGACAGTGCTGCGATGGCGTGAGTCTTCCCGGGTCTGTGCTCCACGAGGTCACTTGGGTAGCTCGACGTTGGCTGCAGTGGGAGGGTTTATGCCTCAGAAATTGGCACGCACCACAAATCAGGTCTGCCCATCCCCAGAGTCAGCTGGTAAACACTTACCAGCACACCCGGCTTCAGCCTGCGCCAAATTTGAGGAATCTCACGGATAATCTCTTGGGGCTCAAGAGAAGCCATGAGACCCACAGCCTCACGCGCTCAGGACTGGGAGTCTGCTGCTCTTTTCCCAAACAACGGATTTGTTTCCAGCTTCCTGGACACGATCTGATTCTGTTAAAGTCATTTGTCCCTTTTTTTCTCTCACTGCTAGAAAACGAACATTAGAAATAAATGTGAGTCATGCTTCATTTTGTATGTTCCGCACACTAACTTCATTTCTAGCACCTTCTGGTTCTCCTTGGATTTCCTCTCTGCCGTGTCCCCCCTTCTCCTTTGTACATTAATTTTTTTTTTTACAGCTTTACTGAGGTGAAATTGGCATATGAGAAACTACACCTATTTAAAGTGTACAGTTTGATGAATTTTACCATATGAATACCTCCATTAAACTATCACCACTGAGATTCTGAATATATCCGGCACCTGTAAAAGTTTCTGCATGCCCTTTGTCATCTACCCTTCTCGTCCCTGGGCCACCTCTGAGTGGCTTTTTATCATTGTTGATTAGTTTGCATTGTCTAGAAGTTTGTATAAATGGAATCTGTAGTATGTACTCCTTTTTTTTTTTCTGCATCTGGATTCTTTCACTTGGTATCATGTTTTTTGAGATTCATTCACAATGTTTGTGTATCAGTAGCTTGTTTCTTTTTATTGCGAAGTCGTATTCCATTGTAGGGATAGACCACAGCTTGTTTATCCATTCACCTGTTGATGGACATTTGAGTTGTTTCCTGTTTTCAGCGATTATGAATAAAGTTGCTTTAAAAATTTAGGTTCAGTTCTTTACGCTTCCATTTTTCTTGACCTAGGAGTGGAATGGTGGGTTGCCTGTTAGGTATACGTTTAGCGTTTAAGAATTTGCCAGTTTCAGTTTGTTTGTTTACCCACCTGTGTGACCTTGGACAAAATGACTTAACCTCTCTGGGCCTCAACTTTGTTATAAAACTCAATGATGCAATTGCTTTCAATTTCTACCTTATTGAACTCTTTTGGGCAAACAAGACGGTCTTTGTGAAAACATTCAGGGCTTTCAGGAAGAAATGTGGCTTTGAGAATGCCTGGATGTTTTTACCACTATCATCAAACCCTCAGAACTCTGAGTTGATGGTTCAACTGCCCGGCAGACCTGAGGAGGATGCTGGAGCGGGGTGGAGGGCACTTTAGAGTCCCACCAGGTGTTACTCCACTCAGTCATCCCCGTGACCTCCGAACAGTGCTGGTGCTATCACAGATCACAGACGCCAGCTGCCAGTTGCCAGCTGTCACAGCCCTCGCCAAGGGACTGAGTTCCTCCTCTGTGTGAGATGTCCCAACCAGGTTTCTACACACCTCAGTTCCGTTGGTGACCCTGTCTCCAGACTCAAAAGCAACATGAGGCCACCAAATGCCTCCTCTCCTTCCCGCTGCCCCACAAACTCCAACATCCAACTTGGTTAGAGGGTGAACACTTTGCAGAGGACATGGAAGGTTTCTGCAGCGGACTGAAGCCTGAGGCCTTGTTGTGCTGTCACTTCTGTGACCTGGATGATGGTGGAATTGTCCTCAGCAAGTCTGTGTGAACAGAGGGGAGACGCTGGGGGAGACCAAATACATCTGACTTGGTCTGGTGAGGTTTTGGGAGAATGGGTCAAGGAGCAAGTGGGGAGAAGGGAGAGAATTCAGGGGACGAGCTGGTTAAAGGAGACCCCGTGGTATGGCTCCAGGCCTGCAGGTTGGCGGGTACAGAGGCTGAGAGTGCTGGAAACGCGCCAAACCTTGCAAGGGGCGGTCCCTCTGGGTCCCTAGCAAAGACCAGCCAGGGGCCAGGGAAGGCCTCCTCCTGCCCCTGACACACGCTAACAGATGTGTGCTCCCAAGAAGATGCAGATTCAGAAGGAAAATGATTTTCTAATGAGTCAGTTTGTCTGATCTCCCTGCTTCCTCGTGTAACTGCAACTTTTCGTTTTATGTACTAGCGACGGGGGTAGAGGTGGGAGGTGCGGGAGGGCGCCGGGGAGGGAGGAATAATGGGAAAAAGGAAAAACAGAAAGAAAAAGATTTGTGTCAGCAAATGAAAGAGCCAAGTTTTTCATGTGTTTCTGGGGAAATAAAATAGAATTTGCAGGGCTTACGCCTGACTGTAAATTAAGGCGGCTGTTGGCTCTGTGTTTGCTCTGGGGGGCCAGGATGTAGGTGGGGTCCAGAGCCATGGGGAGCACGTCCTGGCACCGGGCTGTGGATGGGAAAACCACCTCAGGTATGGGGTCTGACAGAAAACAGAAGCTGGCGAATGAAAATCAGTGGTCAGTTGTGCGGGGTGCAGGGCAAGGACATCGGCGAACTCAACGTGGTTCCCTGTTTCTTCCCTCTCACACGGGTCCAACCCCAAGTTCAAGTTCTTTGCTGTAGGCAGCTAATGCTTGAGGCTTCCTTCGGCCAGGTGAGGTGGGAAGAGGTTGGGGAGATCCTGAGGGAACGGATGGAATGAGAGAGAGAACAGTTTCAGAGAGCAGGGCCCCGGGAAATTTTGCAAGCGGGGCTAATGAGTTTGGAAAATGTTTTGCAGAGCTGCTCCAGCTGGAGAGGCTCTCCGGGAGGTGCTGAGCGCCTTGCTTAGTTTTCTAATTTGATGAGGTATTTTGTAAAGTGGAACTGTTTGGCGCTGGCGGCCCCCTCCCACCTGGAGAACCTCCCCTTGTCTGATCACAGCCCCGCCCATCCGGGTCCTCCACGTGCCCCGCCCACCTGCTCACCTCAAGGATGTTTGCTGTATCTGCTTATTCCCGCTTCTCGCTGGCTCTCTTATCTGGGTTTGAAGTACCCTGGGAAGAGCCCAAACCCTTAAGAGGTGTGAACAGACCAAAGAACGCACCTGAGGACCAGGCCAGGGTACAGCTGTGTGCGTGTGCGTGTGCAAGAGGAAGGGGGGGATCTGCTACCTGAGGCCTTGGGACACTTGGGTGTGAGTAGCAGGACGTCTCTTGGGATCTGTGAGCCCCGAGGCGGAGTTGGCGAAGGGATGGCCTTTGGCATTGCGGGTTGGGCCCTTGGAATGATGGGCCCGGGACTTTTCTTTTTTTAAACGACTTTCTTTCTTTCTTTCTTTTTCTTTCTTTCTTTTCTTTCTTTCTTTCTCAGAGATCACAAGTAGGCAGAGAGAGACAGGAGGAATCAGGCTCCCCGCGGAGCAGAGAGCCCCATGCAGGACTTGATCTCAGGATTCTGAGATCAAGACCTGAGCGGAAGGCAGAGGCCCAACCCACTGAGCTACCCAGGCGCCCCAGGACTTTTCAAATGAGGAGGGAAATTGCTGGTGGGAGCGCACACGGGTACCGCATTTCTGGAGGGCCACTGCTAAGATGTGCTAGAGGCCTTCAGCCTGGTCTTGGCACGCCCCCCTTGGTTTCATCTTGAGGAAACAATCACAGACGTGTGTAAAAGCTCAGTAACTTAATCTCTTCGGTTCCTTCATCTGTAAAATGGGGGTGCTCATCTGTCTGCTCCCTCCTTCCCTGCAGAGGGCTGTCCTGAGGCATCCAGTCCATTCCCTGTCCACTGGTGCTGTTACTAAGACTAAGGGCAAACGGAGTCCCAGCAGGGCTGTGGGGGCTGACTCCGGGACAGGGAGCAGAGTGGTCACATTGCTGGGCTGGGGGCCATCAGCCCGCCCATGGGGCCCAGACAGTGACGGCTTGGGGGGCTGTGTGCTGTGTGTTCAGGAGCGCTGAGTGTGGGAAGAGGCCAGAATGTCAGCCCAAATGCTTTTCCTCAGTTTCCCTATTTGCCAAATGAAGTCAATGGATCACTTCCCCCTCCTCTGCCCGCTTGTGGGGGAAAGGGGATGCTTTCAGCTTTGGGGTCTCCCAGGTGGTCCTGGACCCTTCCAGGGGTAATAAGTTGTAGTTGGGAGCCCCACTATATCCCTTTTCTCAAATTCCTCTGAGAACAGCACCAGGAGGCCTTGGGAAACACAAATTCACCCTCATGTATACTCATAATGCTCTCACACACTCCTGTATGCTCGCACGCATTCACTCACACACACACCCATGATCTCACACATGCACACTCACATACTTCCATTCATACTATACAACACACATTCACTCACACACTCACACAAATTTACAGTACTCTCACAGTCTCACATACTCACATACACTCTTACACGCTCACACACACACACATTCCCTCCCCCTCAACTCTCTCTCATCCCCACACACTCACACACACACTTCTCCCCCCGTCTCGGTCTCCCTGAAACCTGTCTTCAACAGCATGGTTGGCCGAGGGTGATTGGTTCCATTCCCTCTCTGCCTCTGTAAGTGAACCTGACAGGTGAGCGAACGCCTCTGGCCCCTGCGCCTGAGAGGCCGGGAGAGGCTGATTGAGAGCGATGGCTTTTCATTTGCTGGTTAGTTCTGAAATGATGGTGGCGTGTTTGCGGGCAGTAATTAGTAGCCGGGTTATGGAGAGAAGAGGTGCAGGGAGAGAGGCAGACTCTGTCAGGCCTGAGCAGGAGGCCGGGGGTGGGGGGTGGGTAGGTGGGCTGGCGGGCGGGCGGCTGGCCTGGGGACTGGGCCATGGCTCAGGCCCTCGTGGGTGGAGGGCCGTGGCCTGAAAGCTGCTGCCTATAGAGCTGCTTTTGTGCGAAGGTAAATGAAACTGTCCGTGGAAAGGAAGAGATGGAGACACGGAAGGGCGCTGCGGGAAGGTCTTTGCATGTGGTTGGGGCATGAAGAGGGTGGGTGTGCGTCGTTCACGCAGGGGGCGACCCTCGGGGGCCTACCAGGCTTTGTGGCTGCGTAACCTTGGCCAGAGCCACACTTCACCTCAGGGGCCTTGTTTCCTCCCCTGTAATACAGGAACGAAACCCTACCTCACGTGGTGTTGTGAGGGTTTAATGAAACAGGGAAGGTGAGACTCATCATGGTGCCCGGTCTGAGGGAAAATACCATGACTCTTTTCTTTTTTTTTTTTTTTAAGATTTTATTTATTTATTTGACAGACAGAGATCACAAGCAGGCAGAGAGGCAGGCAGAGAGAGAGAGGGAAGCAGGCTCCCTGCTGGGCAGAGGGCCCAATGCAGGGCTCCATCCCAGGACCCTGAGATCACGACCCGAGCCCAAGGCAGAGGCTTCAACCCCCTGAGCCACCCAGAAAATACCACGACTCTTGGGGGTGTGCCAAGCACCCCTGCTCGGAACCCAATCCTGGGTAACTACATTAAATCCTCACAACTGCCCGGGGAGCGAGGTGTATTTATTATCTTCTGTGGGTTACATGTGAGGAAACTTAGGCACAGGTAACTTGGCCAGGGTTGTCTGAGGCCAGGGCACGCCCTCCTGACCATTGTGCTGAGTCACCAGGCTCCTCCGCCTTCCCTGTTAGAGGTGAGCGATAAAAACAATTATTGTTGTTCTTGGGACTGCAGAGATGGAGAATCAGTGGAATTGGCTCTTTGGCTTAAGGAGGTGTTCATATATCTTCCTCATGTCACATTCTCATTAGATGGCGTATTCTACCGCCTTCCGGAAATGCGGTGAGGGCCTGAGGTCCTGCTTCCTTTCGCCAGTGAGCTCGGCTTGTGGAGGGAGGGATGGGCAGCCAACCGTATTTTACACCAAGAGATTGTGGGTTGATTTCACTTGTGCTTAAAAATTTATAATGTTTCCATCCAGACCTTTCCACACATGGCACTTTCCTTCAATAGACGCTCCACCGTGGTTCATAAAAATGACTCATCTTTATGCTGCTTTCATGTCACAGGCTGGGGGAGAAAGAAATCTTCCCAAGAGCTGCCCAGTAAGGAAGCTGCTGGAAGGCTGTGGTGGGTCCAGATCCATGTCATTGCAGTGACTCGGCTCCCATGAATGAGCTCTCTCCTTGTACCCAGTTTGTGTGGTGTTACTGGGAGCCCCTGGTCCCCCCACAGATATGAGTAATATGCCACCACCTTCTTCCTGCACAACTACCAAAGGACAGGAGTGACACAGAAAAAGTCTTTTTCTTTTCTTTCTTTCTTTCTTTCTTTCTTTTTTTTTTTTTTAAAGATTTTATTCATTCACTTGACAGATCACAGGCTGGCAGAGAGGCAGGCAGAGAGAGAGGAAGGGAAGTAGGCTCTCCACTGATCAAGAGTCCGATGTGGGCCTTGATCCCAGGACCCTGGGATCAGGACCCGAGCCAAAGGCAGAGGCTTGAACCCACTGAGCCACCCAGGCACCCCAGAAAAAGTCTTTTTCTAAAATAAAATTTGGGGGGCCAAGTGGGGCTATATTTTCTAAATATTTCTAAAACTTATTCCTAATGTTTCTAAATATTTCCCGAAGGTCTAAATTCCCTTTCCAGATTCAGCCAGGATATCCCAGGCTGGATAGGACCAGTTCTCTTCTGGATGTTTAGGTGTCGTTTTCAATCCAGATTCAGACGAACACTTGGAGAAGACAGTGTGCACCTCAGGTGGGGGCAGGGTGGTGCCGGTGGGGGAGAGGTCTTACATCATGCCAGTGATTTGCCCTGGAAGTTGCTTTCATAAAGCAAGTGACAAGTAACCTCGCTCTCCTACAAGGAGAGAGAATTGTTACCGTTTCGGCCATGGAGCATTGCTGGCTTTTGGCAGCCTGCACCACCGAACGGAAAGAAATGCCACACCTTTGCTTGGCTGTTTGGCTACCCTCCAGAAAATCTTGTTTCTCCTGTTAGAGACTTCTGATTTTTCTGACTTTCCAGAATTCAGCGTTATCTTTAAAGATATTGCTGGCCCCACCAGCCGCTTCGTCCTCCTAGTCAACCCCAGCCACGTCCCTTTCTTTATGGTTTTGGAAGGTGGGGGTGCAGAGGGTGCAGAGGGTAGGAAGGGGCACGTGATGTCCCCCCACCCCCTCCGCCGGGCTCTCAGCTGCAGTGTTCACTGGGCAACAGCTTCCTGGCAGGCACAAAGCCAGACCGTCATCTCCCCTGTGTTCGGAGCACATTTGAGCTCTCAGCTGAATTTAGAGATTTAAAAATACCATCTTGTGAAGACTGGAGGTGATGTATAGAAAGCACGCCTGGCATCTAATATTGGTACTATCATTACTATTATTTCTAGGCGAACAGATGTGCATGACAGCATCCTTGTCCCTTTCAGTGCTACTGACCTGGAGTGGGCATAGAGCACCACGGAAGTTCAAGGCATACAGCGTAGTGACTTACACGTACATTGCCAAATGATTACAGCATTAAGTTTAGTTAACCTCTCCATCATCTCATATAGACACTCAGAATAGCATTTATGTGCATGTATTAGTGGCATTAAAAGTCTTATCTAGGGGCGCCTGGGTGGCTCAGTTGGTTAAGCCTCTGCCTTTGGCTTAGGTCATGATCTCAGGGTGCTGGGATTGAGCCCTGCATCAGTGAGCTCTCTGCTCAGTGGGGACCCTGCTTCTCCCTTTCTCTCTGTCGGCCTCTCTGCCTACTTGTGATCTCTCTCTGTCAAATGAATAAATAAAATCTTAAAAAAAAAAGTCCTATCTTGTGTCTGTATGACGGATCCACTTCTCTTGAAAGATCCAAGAGATTTATAAAAAATATTTTAATTTTGAGATAGATAATTATAGACTTAGACACAGTTGTAGAACACAATATAGAAGGAACCCACGTGGCCCTCACCCAGTTTCCCCCAATGTAACATCATGACAAAGAAACAACATCACCGTATCACAGCCAGAAAATTCACATGGATACAATCCAATGGCAATTAACATTAATACAGGTCATCGACCTTATTCATATGTCACTAGTTTTACATGTGCCCATGTGTATGTGTGTGTGTGTGTGTGTGTGTGTGTGTTTAATTTGAAGAGCATTTTATATTGTGAATGAGGCCAAGACCTTATATTTTGGTCTTTTCCTTTTCTAAAGCGTGAGTCGGTTGTGATGGTTGATCTGTTTCTCCTGCCAGCCAGTGGGCTCCGTTGGGGAGTGTCTGTCTTCTGCAGCTTTCTGTTTCCAAAGCCCAGCCAGGGCCTGCTTCATGCCGACACCAATACCACAAACACGTGTGGAGCCCTTACTGGGTACTGGGCTGTGTTACTAAAGCATTATCCTGTGAGGCATGTCCTAGTATTATTATTCTCACTTTGCAGGTGAGGAAACAGAGGGTAAAGGTGCTCAGTAAACACTCGAAGACTGAATGACTGAGTTGGCAAGGGGGAGTGCTAGCCCAGCCACACCAGCCCGGGTTCTTCCGGATGGCCCCTTTTCCTATGATGGGGTCACCGGGCCAGAAAAGACATGCTTCTCATTAATTTCTTGAACATTTCCTCCTCTCCTGGAAGTATTGTGCAAGAGTTAAGGGCACAGTTCCCAGAGTTGAACTCCGTGAGTCCAAACCTGGCTCTGCCACTTTGCTGTGTGGCCTCAGGTAAGTTACTGAAACCCTCTGGGCCTCAGTCCTCTCATGCATGAAGTGGGGTTAGTAACAGAAGCTGCCTCAGGGGTTTGTTGTGGGAGGAACGTGCATGTGGAGAGGTGTGCGAGTGGGGCCTGGCCGGATTCAGAGTCAAACCCATCAGCTGTTCTACTTTCTGTGCTTTGGACACCACCAAAGCTGCTAAAACTTCAGAAAGCTGAAACAAAGCAATATGGTACCAATTTGTGGATCATTCCCCTTATTATAATTAAAATTCTTATTTTCCCCCAATGCTTCCAGGCACTGGACTTGAAGACTCTCTGGGTTTAGGGTGTAACAATAACATTTATCTTGGGAGGGCTGTTCTGGCCAACACGAGTGGCTCCTCCTTCCCTCCCTCTCCTCATCCCCTTCTCTTCTTCCGTTCATAAGTATTTATTGAGAGCTTGCAAGGCCCCACGTCAGGCAGAGGGGGACCCAGCAGTGAGCAGAAACAGACCCAGTCCTGCCCCGATGAAGCTTGCATTCCACGGGAGAGAAAGGCATGGTTCCAATAGCCACACAGTGGCAATGATATCAAGCTACCCAAGAAGACAGGTTGTGGGGCGCGTACAGGTCCCCCCCCCCCCGCCCATTCCCTGCTGACCAGAGGGCTGCAGTGCCCAGCCCGGAAGCTGGAGGAAGCAGGCAGGCTGTCAACCGCCAGGTCACTCTTGAAACTTAGCTGGGAGAAGGCCTTGGTTTGCAGAGTGATGATCACAGGAGACATGTGGCTTCTCGCCACTTTTGCTGCCGTGAACGTTCATTACAACCTTTGTGTCCATGAATCTTTTCGTTTCTTCTGGGTGTGTGTGTCAGGAGCGGAAGTGCCGGGTCATGGGGGACCTCTGCTGAACTTTCGGAGGAGATGCCAAAATGTGCAGGTTCCAACATTTCTTGTTCTTTCTCTGGCATACAATTTTATTGAGGTATAATTTATATTCCATAAAGCCTACCCATTGTAAGTATACAATTCAGTGCTTTTTAGTAAATTTACTGAGTCGTGCAACCATCACCACAATCGAGTTTTAAGACATTTTTTACCACCTCTAGGATCCCTAGTGCCCACTTATAGTTAATCCTCCTTCCCATTCTGAGCCCTAGGCAACCACAAATCTAATTTCTGTCTCTATAGATTTTCCTTTTCTGGACATTTCACATACATGGAACCTTACACATCACTCCTTACAATTGGCCTAATGATTTTACAGATCGTCTGTGTTGCGGGAAGTTATCAGCTCTGTATTCCTTTTTATTGCTAAGTAATATTCCGTTGTATGGATATACCACCCTTGGTTTACCCATTCACCTGTAAATGGACATCTGGGTTGTTTCCAGTCTTAGGGTATTTTTAAAAAAGATTTTATTTATTATTTGTCAGAGAGAGAGAGAGACAGACAGAGAGACAGCACAAGCATGGGGAGCAGCAGGCAGAGGGAGAAGCAGGCTCCTCACTGAGCAGGGATTCTGATGCGGAACTC
Source organism: Mustela putorius furo (assembly GCF_011764305.1). Taxonomy (NCBI): domain Eukaryota; kingdom Metazoa; phylum Chordata; class Mammalia; order Carnivora; family Mustelidae; genus Mustela; species Mustela putorius. The sequence goes on along the minus strand of NW_025422005.1, from coordinate 18,283,188 downwards.
GATCCCAGGACCCTAGGATCACGATCTGAACCAAAGGCAGATCTCAACCGACTGAGCCACCCAGGCGTCCCCCAGTTTTAGGGTATTACAAATAAATCTGCTATGAACGTTCATGTCCAAGGGTTTGTGTAGATGCCTGCGCTCCTTTCTCTTGGGTAAACACCTGGGAGTGACAATTGCTGGATCATATGAAAAACACATATTTAACCTTTTAAGAAACAGCCAAACTATTATGAAAGCATCTGCACCGTTTTACACTCCAGTCGCCAGTGTATGAAAGTTCCAGTTTCTCCCTGATCTCAGTGCCATGGTTGTTGACTGTCCTTTCCAGCTCCTCTCCTTGGGGGAAAGTGTCCTCTTCCCACCCAGGCTGGGATCTGGGAGACGAAGGGCTCAGGCTTCAGGAACAGGGCCACAGAGCAGGATGGAAGCCCAGGGGTGCAGATCAGGCCCAGAGAACACAGGGGAGAGAGGCTGGGAGAAGAAACTGGGGTTGGAACCGGGACCGCCGGGCCTGACCTGGTGAGGCCCGAGGTCTGGAAAAGCCTGGAGAGTAAGGCTGGGAATGTTCCTGTAGGATAGTGAGGAGGGTTGCCCTCCCCCTGGGAATGGGTAGGACTCGGATGGCCAGCAGCACTCAGGCTAGTTCCAGAAGCCCAGCCCTCCTGAGTCTCGGTTCCGTTTCCATGGAACAAAGAGACCCTTGTCCCCTGTGCTCCCACCTCCACGCTTGGAGACAACCACAGAGTGGGTGTCCAAAAGAAGCAGCATCCTGTTCTCCCCGGGGTTCACACGGCCCTCCCCCAAATGTTAATCAGGACAAGATTTAGGGAAGAAAGTTCCCGATCAGCGGGTGGCAGGTAGGAGGCCGGCCTGGGCCCCTGAGCCCTCAGTAAATCACCCTGTTCACTTGGCGTCTTGCTAGATTGCAATTACAATCCTTCAGGCCCGACACAAAATCATTGGGCTGGAGAGAGGACAGTACCCGGCTAATGTGTTTAACAACAACTAACCTGGTTAAGCCCTGACTCTATTGAAAATGAGAAAGTGCGGATGGGCCTAATCGATTGGGCCTCAGCCCAATTTACTCCGGAGCTGGCTTTGGATTTCAGTTAAGTGGGCCGCCCTGAAAACAGGGATACTCATTCTATCAAATTACCTCTTTGATCATAGAATTCATATTCTGCAGAGTTGTCTTGTGTCCGCTGTGGGGGCTGGTGGATGGAGGGGACAGGGCTTCGGTGCACACACTTGTTCTTGGGCACACCACCTCCTCCCCCTGCCCACACAAGTGTGCACACAAGCCTTCTCAGAGTGAGAAGTGTTAGTAAATATTTATCTCCCCCTCACCCGGGGAGTTGAAAATATGGATTTGATCAAATACTCAATTACTTCCCACCCACCCCCACTCCCCACCCCCTTGGCCTCTTGGCAGATAAATGATGTTATTTGAAGGTATTCTTGAAATTTCTGACGGAGACTGTTTCTTAAGTGCTTTTAGAGCCGGCCTATACTTTGTAATCCTTGTCATATTCTGGCTAGTAAACTCCTGGCCTTTAAAAGCCGGAACCTTACTCTGTTTCCTGAATACGAGGGAATAGGTCATTAACTGTGAATTTCAAATGAAGCAGATTTACAGTATATATCACAGAAATACGTTTATGAGAGACAGCAAATACCAAGGAATCCATGGAGCAGAAAAAACCAAGAACCCAGGCAAAGATCAGCTGATCTGGGTAACTGAACCTGTTCCCCTGTGCCCCCACTCTCCCAGCCCCCTCCCATTTCCACCCCAGGTTTTTGTGCCCGATTTGGCCAATCACAGGTCTCTTGTTCCAGGTTCCTGATAGAAACAACTTTCTGGTTCCATTCCACGCCCTCCCTAGTGGGAAACCCTACAGGGTGAGGCCCCTGGAGATTATGAACCTGGAAACGCCGCTGGCTGGAGATTAATTGTGGGGCCACATGAGCTCAGATGAAGATGGGGAGCTGGAGTGGGTTGGGGTGGATTGGGGAAACGGGAGGCAGAGCCAGGGAAGCATGATTGAGGTCCGGTCAGCTGGTCTGTGGTCCGTGTTATGTGTCTGCCTGGCTGGGCTCCGGTATCTAGTTATTTAACCAAACACTCATCTAGGTGTCGCTGTGAAGGATTTTGTAGCTGTGGTCCATGTGTGCAATCAGTTGTCTGTAAAGTAAAGGAGATCACCCTTGATGGTGTGGGTGGTATTCATCCAATCAACTAGAAGCTTTAAGAGCAAAACCCGAGGTTTCGCAGAGAAGAAGTCTGCCTCAAATCCTGCCCAAGGTTTTCACCTCTGCCCCAAAGATTTTGGACTCCTGACCCCACCACGGAGTGAGCCAATTCCTTTAGGTAAACCTATCCACTTCCTTATCCTCTTCTGTTTCCCTGGAGAATCCTACTGATATATCGGGTTTCTGGCAATGATTTTCGTACCTTTGCCTCATGATTTCTGCGGACCCTTCTTTACATGCTGCCGTCTTGAAGCGCCGGTGCTTGTGTAAATGCTTCATCCCGCACGTGTGCATTGGAGGATCGAGTGAGCAGAAGCTGGTTCCACTCTTGTGACCCTTGTCTAGACAAACTCTCACTTCTTCGGGCTTTCTGCAGGGTGGCAGACACTGTTGGCTGCTCAAGCAATAGCCTTCACCTGTCTTCTTCTATAACTGAATCCCAGTTTTGTTCTAGGACCAGGGCTTTGGTCATAATTGGTCTTGGCCAGTCATGGCACTTCCACCCCCTCGGCTGGTGATGGGTCCTGAGGTATTCATGTGACCCTGTTCTGGCCCAGAAGACAGTTGGAGGAAAGTTGCTGGGGTCTCTGGGACAATTTCCTCCTTTATTAGAGAGGCCTGTGTAGTGGTCCCCTTTTCTCTCTTTTTGCTTAAAAAAATTGAGATATAAACAAATGCACTGTGAAGTGTACATGTCTTGGTGGAGTACATCTGTACTCATGCATCTACTGCTCAGATCAAAATATGAAACATTTCCAGCATTCTAGAAGGTTCCCTTATGTCCTACCATGCCCATAACCCCTATCAGGGGCAACCATTATTCTGACTTGTGTCACCATAGTCAGTATTGTCTGCTCTGTTTTACATCTGAGTGGGATCATCCAATATGTCTTCTTCCGTGTTTATCTTCTTTAAAAAACAACAACTATCTATCTGAGCAGTTTGAAGTTCACAGCAAAAGTGAGAGGAGAGTACAGAATCCTGTATACCCCGTCCTCCCACACATACTTGGCTACTCCATTACCCATTATCAGTATCTCTATGTCTTGAACAGCATTATCCATGCTATTACTTGTAGCAATACTTAATTCTTTTATTTTTAAATTGCTGTGGGATTTCCATGTGTGAATACATCAAAATTTATTTACCTCTCATGGACATTTGGACCTCCTTTCCTGCCTTGGACAGTGCTGTGGGAGGAGGTAATGCCTGGAGCTATGGCAGCCACATTGCTATTGTGAGGAAATAAATGTTCAGATAAAAGCCGATAGCTGATTGGCTGAAGATGGCAGGAAGGAAGGGAAAAGGGGCCATAGGGTTTCTTAGAGCCCTTAAACTCACCCTGACTCTGCCTTTCTTTTACCTTAACTTGCTAAGCTAACATAAATGCCCTCATGGCTTGAGCTGCTTTTATTCAGGTTTTCTATGTTTACTCAAGTTTTCTATTGTTTGGAACCAAAAATATTCTTTTCTTTTTTTAAAGATTTTATTTATTTATTTGACAGAGAGAAATCACAAGTAGATGGAGAGGCAGGCAGAGAGAGAGAGAGGGAAGCAGGCTCCCTGCTGAGCAGAGAGCCCGATGCGGGACTCGATCCCAGGACCCTGAGATCATGACCTGAGCCGAAGGCAGCGGCTTAACCCACTGAGCCACCCAGGCGCCCTGGAACCAAAAATATTCTGACACAGAGTTCAGACTCTCCTTCTGGACCCAGGCCATGGGACACTTTTTTCCATGGAGCATTGGAAGCACTTGGCCCTGCTAGGCCCCTCTCTCACTTTGGCCTCCTGTAGCCCTATGTGCCCCATCATTAACCACGAATTCACTTACATCACCCAGTCTCGTTTTCGTCCTACTGGAGCATCATTGGAATTATTCCCAGAGCCCAGAGCAACAGAGCTGAGACCTTGCAGATTCAACATTTATGGTTTTGACTACTCATTGGCGTCCAAGAAGGTCTCCTATATATAGTTATTTGCAGTGTGCCTGGAGGATAAATTGGAACCCATTCTACAGGAATTTTTATTGGTCAGCCAGGTAGAGTACTGCCGAGATCCCCAGCCTCGGCCACTCACCTTGACTTTGACCCCTACTTGTAGTGCAGCTATGCTCAAATCTCTCAGCAAAGCCAACTGACCTAGTTCAGACCCCACTTTCTCTAGGAAGCCTTCCCAGACATCCCCTCCAACCACACGATGTTCCCATGACTGAACTCCTGTGGGACTGCTCTTGTACTTGGAAGAACTTAATTTCGTCTTGAGGTCATTCATTTATTCAGTTCCTATTTATCAAGCCCCTACTGTAAGGGGCTGTTCTAACCCCAGGGGATATAGTGGTGAACAAAACAAACCTGGGACCTGCCTTCATGGAGGGTTTTGTCTAGTGGGGAGGTAGAAGGTGTATCAGCCGCAGATCAGGTGGCTCACAGCTCCGATGGCAATGTGTGCTGCTAAGGGGACAGGGACAGTAGGGGCAGTGGGTAGTAGATAATATTTTCAATAGGATTTTTGGGAGGACTTCAATGGTAAGTGATGGCATGAACCCTGGGGGGTGATGGAAGGGTGTTCCAGGCAGAGGGAATGGAACAGCTAGTGCAAAGACTTCTGGGTGTGGTGAGCAAGGAGGCCAGTGTGGCTGGTGCAGGGGGTGTGAGGGGCAGAGGGGGATGGATGGGAGTTGAGGTCTGATCGCCCAGTGCCTTGCAGGCCATGCTGAGTGTTTCTATTTGGCTCTGCGTGACATGGGAGGGGCTGGAGGCTTTGAACATGACCTTTTCAAAGAGTTCTCAGCAGGGAGTCCAGTCCAGTTGTGAGAGAGGGTGGTGTCAGGGTCTATGGCCATGGGGACGATTGCATAAACTGCCCTCAAATCTCAGTCCCGTCATTTCATGGTTACTTCACCTCTGTGTGCCTTTGTTTCCTCATCTGTAAAGTGGGGATAAGAGTACTTACTTCACAGAGTCAGTGTGAAGACTGAATGACTTAATACGGAAGGTGTTTAGAACAGGGCCTGGTGCGCAGCATGTGGGACAAGTGTTAGCTTGTCACTCAGGGGTGACACCAGTAAGACCTGCTGTGTTAGGTTTTGCACTGAAGAATAGGGGACATGTACATGCGCGCACACACACACACACACACACACACACACAAACATACTTCTATGTGTATAAAAAGAGGCTTATTGTGTGGAGTTGGCTCATGTGACTACGGAGGGCTGAGAATTCCCACAGTCTGCACTGGAGACTCCGGAAAGCCAGTGATGAACCGTGATCCACGTAGGAGGAGCTCCAAGGGCAGAAGAGAGGAGAGGAGATGTCCTAGATCAAGCAAGAAAGCAGGAAAAAAGGGACAAATTCCTCTTTTCTCCCACCTTCTGTTCTATTCAGACCTTCAACGGACTGGATGCTACCCACTTACACTGGGAAAAAGAGGAAATCCCTTTCCCAGGACCGCCCCCACCCCTGAAAGAATGCTGAATCTGGCCATCCTGTGGCAGGTCAAGGGGACCCATAAAACTAACAATCACACTGGTCAGTGTTCACAAAAGGGTCAGGGATGAATCCGAAGTTTGAGCCCTGTGAGCTGGAGGAATAGCAGGGTCATGTCCGTAGGTGGGAGGCTGCGGGAGGGGAGTTTCTGAGGTGCCCGCTGTGCCTCAGGGGGACGGAGGTGCCCAGGAGGCCGTTGGCTACTCAGGTTGGTGGTTCACAGGACACGGCAGAAGTTCCATTGCTCATTTTAGTCCATAGAATCATTATTTCACTGAGGGGCGCCTAGGTGGCTCAGTGGGTTAAAGCCTCTGCCTTCAGCTTAGGTTATGATCCTGGGGTCCTGGGATCAAGCCCCGCATCAGACTCTCTGCTCGGCAGGGAGCCTGCTTCTCTTCCTCTCTCTCTGCCTGCCTCTCTGCCTACTTGTGATCTCTGTCTGTCAAGTAAATAAATAAAATCTTAAAAAAAAAATCATTATTTCACTGAGATGATGTGGTGTTTCATTAGGGTGACAGTGTGGCTTATAAACAGAGAGGGCTTTTCAGGCCGTGAGAAGCTCTTGACTCCCGATCCTGGTCTACCTTTCTGCTGGTTGTAGTAAGAGGGCTTTCCGACAGATTCCAGTCCAAGCACAGCTGAAGGCCGGATCCCCGGACAGATGCTGGACTGCCTGTGGCTCAGCAGCGGGAAATCGGGAGGGGCTTGCCCTTGTGGGGAGGGGGCTAGAGACAGGCCTTCCTTTGTATTCCTCTTTGAGGTCTGAGTCTCTGAGCCTTATTGGGATTCCTGGAACACCAGCCCTGAAGGAAGCCCCATGGGTCTTACCTTTTCCCAGCTGGTCTCTGGTTGTTCCAAATGGACAATCTTTCTTTTCCTTTCCTCCCTCTTCCCCCTCCCCTCCTCCTCTTCCTCCTTCTCTTCTTCTTTTCCTTCTTCTTCCTCCTCCTTTTCCTCCTCCCCCTCCTCCTCTTACTGTTTTTCTTCTTCTGGAATCACCCATAAAGAGGGTAGTAACTAACCAGTTTTTAATGTATCACCCAACCATCCATCCATCCATCCATCCATCCATCCACCCAACCATCCATCCATCCATCCGTCCATCCACCCAACCATCCATCCATCCATCCATCCATCCATCCATCCACCCAACCATCCATCCATCCATCCGTTCATCCACCCACCCATCCACACACCCATCCATCTATCTCTATCTACCTAGCTTTTCATTTGGAGGAATTTGGGTATAAAATACATCATAGGACCTTATTTTGAAGGGAACTTCAGTTTCATTAAGTTCAGACTCTTCATTTGGCTGATGAAAAAACACACAAAGCATGGAGAGGAAGTGACTCACACATAACATGGCATGTTCTATCAGTGTGGGTGCTGGACCCCAGGTCCCTGGCTCCTGCTGCCTCGCATTTCATCACAGCCATGATGGCAAGCCTAGGGTGGGGCTGGGGTCCATCCCAGAGGGTCCTCCCTGAGGCTCAGGGCAGCCCACCACAGCTGGGCCTGCCTGGGGGGCGGTGCTCTGCTGCCCTCAGCCCTCCTGCTTCAGCCCATGCCATGTTCCTTGCCGTAGGGGAGTTGGTTGTTAAGTAACAACGCTCTGATGGGTGGTTTCTAGGGTGTCATGGTAAGAAGAGCTACCACTTGTTGACTATTTACCACGTGCCAGACACGGCACTTGACACTCTTGGGAGATCAAGGTCAGGAGGCCACTGTCTGCCCAAAGATCGCAGCTACCAAGTGACACAGTTGGGAGATCTAGCTCTGGTGTCTTCATTGGTCAGACTGCCGCTCCTGGGGTGGAAAGCTCCTTGTGTGCCTGGGAGGGGCACCAGACAGGGATCTCAAGGCTCCAGGCCCTCTGGCCAGCTGTGCCACCTTGGCTTGCTCCGATTCCATTTCCCTACCTCTGGTGCACATGGCAGTACTGGCCCTGTCTCCGTTGTGGTGTGCTGTGCACTGTAAAGTGCTGTGGGCACAGGAAGTGATACCACCCCGTAGCTTGGCGCTCCTCTTGCTGGGTATCCAGCTAGTGCCTAGTGTCCTTCCTCCACCTCCCCCCTTGCCTCTGAGGGTAAAATGTGTCCAGGAAAGCCATGCCCGCTCCCGGCTGGGCTACGTGTTGTGTGCAGATGGCTGGCAGGAGCTTTGATGTCTTCTTTGATGTGGAGGCTGGAGGATCAGGTGAGGATTTTGCTCTGCTGAGCCAGGACCAGTGGCCCAGACAGTCGCGTCTTTGTGAGATCTGCCTTGGGGGATCGGCCCACAGAAATCTGTCACCTCAGGACTGCCTCTTGAGGGAAAAGCAGCCTTTAGGAGAAGGGGAACAATGAGCTTGTCATGTTCAGGAATGAGCAGAGTCTGGGCCTGGCTGGCGCGGGGCGATTTGGAAGCAGACTCAGGAACCCTGTCAGTGCTTGAGGAAGGAAGAGCCTTTAGACTGGCAGGGGTGGGAGCCTCTGGAATGTGCGGGAAGGGTGTTGTCTCCAGTGGCTGTATGATCAAGTCCCCACCCTCTTCTCTCATCCTGTGCCACCTTGTCCTTTGCTCCCTGTCTCCGGCCCACACTGGCTGGGCTTCATCCTGCCTCAGGGACTTTGTACATGCCAAATCCTTTGCCTGAGATTTTAGTTTTTCCAATATGCAGAAAATGCTAGAATGTAATTATTTAGATAAATTGCATAGCCATCCCTGTATGGATGTTAACATTTTGGTACTTTTGCTTCAGCATACTTTCTTTTTTTTTATTTTGGTAAACAACATAGAACATTACATTTGTCATCTTAGCCATGTTTAAGGGTACAGTTAGTAGTATTAAATATGCTTGCAGTGCTGTGCAACAGATCTCAACAGATCTCTAGAACTTTCTTATCTTCTAAAACTGAAACTCTCTGTATACCCACTAAACTCTAAAAAATGGGGAACGCTTCACAAGTTTGCATTTGTGCTTCTTCAGGGGCCGTGCTGATCACCATTGCAGTTTCATTGTATGTGCTGCTGAAGTCATCATAGAACATTGGCTTGTTAATCATTGATATTGAAAATTCAAAAGGTATGGGGCGCCTGGGTGGCTCAGTGGGTTAAGCCTCTGCCTTCAGCTCAGGTCATGATCCCAGGGTCCTGGGCTCAAGCCCCGCATCGGGCTCTTTGCTCAGCAGGGAGCCTGCTTCCTCCTCTCTCTCTGCCTGTCTCTCTGCCTACTTGTGATCTCTCTCTGTTAAATAAATAAAATCTTTAAAAACAAAAAAAGAAAATTCAAAAGGTAGAAAAGGGTATACAGTGGCCTCCTCTGTCCTTGATCCTGTCAGAGGCCTCTGGTGTTATGGTTTCTAGAATATTCTGTGCATATGGAAGCACGAATGTATCACACATGCATGTGTATATGAATGCCTATGATAGTATTTATATTTATATATTAAGGTTCTGCCTTTGCCTTTTGTAAAAAAAAAAACAAAAAACAAAAAACCTTTTATTTTAGAATAGTTATCGATTTACAGAAAAATTGCAAAGATAGTCCAGAGTTCCTATGCACCTTTCCCGCAGTTTTCCCGGTTGTTAATGTCTCACATTAGCAGGGTCCCTTTCCCACCACTGAGGCACCAACATTGATACACGACTCTTTACTTTACCCCAGGCTGGGCTTATGGGTTTTGGGGGAGGAAGACGACAGAGGTGAAGTGTGCTTCTCGTCACATACTGGGGGGCATATGTCATCAACATGGCTTTTCACTGTGATGTTACCTTGACCATTCTGTTAAGATTGTGTTTCTAGGTTTATTCCACAATAAAGTTACTTCTTTGGACCCCTTTTAATGTGCTTTTCTTTGGAAGGAGGCTGACATGTGCAGCCCACACTTAAGGAGGGGGCAGTTAAGCTCCACCTCTTTGAGGTGGGGGAGTAGCTACATAAACTCTTTGAAATTCTTTTGCATGAGAATCTGTCTCTTCTCCCCTATTCATTTATTTTTCAATTCAATCACTTATTTGCATCAGTATGGACACATGGATATTTATTTTATACTTTGGGTTATAATCCAGAAATTTATAGAGATTATATATCCATATGTGTGTATCTGTGTGTGTATATGTGTGTGTGTGTGTGTGTGTGTGTGTGTGTGTGTATGGAAAAGATGAGATTTAGGGAAGGAAACCAGTATTTTCTTTTTTCTTTTAAATTAAAGTGAAATTTACATAATATACCACTAATCATTTCAAAGTGAAAAATTCAGTGGCATTTAGTACATTTGCAATGTTATGTAATGTTTGTCTAGTTCCAAAATATTTTCCTTATCCCCCGAGGAAACCTCTTGCCCAATAAGCATTTATTCTTCATGCCCCTCCCCTTTGTCCCTGGCAACAACTCATCTGCGTTGTGTCTATAGATTTACCTGTTCTGGATATTTCCTTAATACATCTGTTTATACACACACACACACATACATCCAAACACATACACACATTTTTAAAAAAATTAAAATGTAATGTAGTATTTGTTTCGAGGGTATAAGTATGTGATTCATCAGTCTTACACAATTCATAGCGCTCACCATAACACGTACCCTCCCCAGTGTCCATCACCCAGCCATCCCATCCCTCCCACCCTCCTCCACCCAGCAGCCCTCAGTTTGTTTCTGGAGATTAAGAGTCTCTTATGGTTTGTCTCCCTCTCTGATTTTGTCATGTTTTATTTTTCCCTCCCTACCCCAATGATCCTCTGTCTTGTTTCTCAAATTTCTCCTATCAATGAGATCATATGATACTTTTCATTCTCTGATTCACTTATTTCGTTTAGCCTAATACCCTCTAGTTCCTTCCATGTTGCTGCAAATGGCAAGATTTCATTTTTTGATGGCTGCATAATATTCCATTGTGTGTGTGTGTGTGTGTGTGTGTGTGTGTGTGTGTGTGTATAATATCTTCTTTATCCATTCATCTGTTGATGGGCATCTAGGTTCTTTCCATAGTTTGGCTATTGTGGGCACTGCTGCTATAAACATTGAGTACACATGCCCCTTTGGATCACTACATTTGTATCTCTGGGGTAAATACCCAGTAGTGAGATTGCTGGGTTGTAGGGTAGCTCTATTTTCAACTTTTTGAGGAACTTCCATACTGTTATCCAGGGTGTCTGCACCAGCTTGCATTCCACCAACAGTGTAAGAGGGCTCCCCTTTCTCCGCATCCTCACCAACGTCTGTCATTTCTGATTTGTTAATTTTTGCCATTCTGACTGGTGTGAGGTGATATCCCACTGAGGTTTTTGCTTTGTATTACCCCGATGCCGAGCAGTGTTGAGTACTTTTTCATGCGTCTGTTGGCTATCTGGATGTCTGTTCATGTTTTCCTGCCCATTTCTTGATTGGATTATTTGTTCTTTGGATGTTGAGATTGATAAGTTCTTTATAGATTTTGGATACTAGCCCGTTATCTAATCTGTCATTTGGAAATATCTTCTCCTATTCTGTCGGTTGTCTTTTGGTTTTGTTGACTGTTTCCTTTGTTGTGCAAAAGTTTTTATCTTGATGAAGTCCCAACAGTCCATTTTTGCCCTTGCCTTTCTTGCCTTTGGCGATATTTCTAGAAGAAGTTGCTGCGGTTGAGGTTGAAGAGGTTGCTGACCGTGTTCTCCTCAAGGGTTTTGATGGATTCTTGTCTCATATTTAGGTCTTTCATCCATTTTGATTCAATTTTTGTGTGTGGTATAAGAAAATGGTCCAGTTTCATTCTTCTGCCTATGGCCTTCCAGTTTTCCCAACACCATCTGTTGAAGAGACTTTTTTCCATTGGACATTCTTTCCTGCTTTGTTGAAGATTAGTTGACCATAGACTTGAGGGTTTATTTCTAGGCTCTCTATTCTGTTCCATTGATCCATGTGTCTGTTTTTATGCCAGGACCATACTGTCTTGATGATTACAGCTTTGTCATAGAGCTTAAGTCTGGAATTGTGATGCCACCAGCTTTTGCTTTTCTTTTTCAACATTCTTTTGGCCTTCTTAGGGGTCTTTTCTGGTTCCATATAAGTTTTAGGATTATTTGTTCCATTTCTTTGAAAAAAGTTGATGGTATTTTGATAGAGATTGAATTAAATGTGTAGATTGCTCTAGGTAGCATAGACCTTTTCACAATATTTGTTCTTTCAATCCATGAGCATGAAACTTTTTTCCATTTCTTTGTTTCTTCCTCAATTTCTTTCTTTCTTTCTTTTTTTTTTAAAGATTTAATTTATTTATTTGACAGAGAGATCACATGTAGAGGCAGGCAGAGAGGCAGGCAAAGAGAGAGAGAGAGAGAGGGAAGCAGGCTCCCAGCTGAGCAGAAAGCCCGATGCGGGACTTGATCCCAGGACCCTGGGATCATGACCTGAGCCGAAGGCAGAGGCTTTAACCCACTGAGCCACCCAGGTGCCCTCTTCCTCAATCTCTTTCATGAGTATTCTATAGTTTTCTGAGTACAGATTCTTTGCTTCTTTGGTTGGATTTATTCCTAAATATCTTATGGTTTGGGGTGCAATTGTAAATGAGATCGACTCCTTAATTTCTCTTTTTTCTGTCTTGTTGTTGGTGTATAGAAATGCAACTGATTTCTGTGCATTGATTTTTATATCCTGACACTTTATTGAATTTCTATATGAGTTCTAGTAGTTTTGGGGTAGAGTCTTTTGGGTTTTCCGCATAAAGTATGTCATCTGCAAAGAGTGAGAGTTTGACTTCTTCTTTGCCAATTCAGATGCCTTTTATTTATTTTTGTTGTCTGATTGCTGAGGCTGGGACATCTAGTACTATGTTGAATAGCAATGGTGATAGTGCACATCCCTGCTGTGTTCCTGACCTTGGGGGAAAAGCTCTCAGTTTTCCCCCATTGAGAATTTTATTTGTTGTGGGTTTTTTCATAGATTTTTTTTTTTTTTTGATATTGGGATACGTACCCTCTAGTCCTACACTGTGAAGAGTTTTGATTAAGAACGATGCTGTAGGGGCACCTGGGTAGCTCAGTGGGTTAAAGCCTCTGCCTTCCGCCCAGATCATGATCTCAGGGTCCTGGGATCGGGCCCCGCATTGGGCTCTCTGCGAGGCAGGGAGCCTGCTTCCTCCTCTCTCTGCCTGCCTCTCTGCCTACTTGTGATCTCTCTGTCTCTGTCAAGTAAAAAAAAAAAAAAAAAAAAAAAGAACGATGCTGTACTTTGTCAGATGCTTTTTCTGCATCTTCTGCATCTACTGAGAGAATCATATGATTCTTATTCTTTCTTTTTTTAATGTATGTATCACATTGATTGATTTGTAGATGTTGAATCAAACTTGCAGCCCAGGAATAAATTCCACTTGTTCGTGGTAAATAATCCTTTTAATGTACTGTTGGAACCTATTGGCTAGTATTTTAGTGAGAATTTTTGCATTCATGTTCATCAAGGATGATGGTCTCTAATTCTCATTTTTGAAGGGGGTCTTTGTCTTGTTTGGGGATCAAAGTAATACTGACCTCATAAAATGAGTGGAAGTTTCCCTTCAATTCTATTTTTGGAATAGAATTAATAGGTATTAATTATTCTTGAAATGTTTGGTAGAATTCCCCTGAGAAGTCATCTGGCCCTGGGCTTTTGTTTGTTGGGAGATTTTTGATTACTGCTTCAGTTTCCTTTCTAGTTATGGGTCTTTTCAAGTTTTCTATTTCTTCCTGGTTCAGTTTTGGTAGTTTATACATCTTTAGGAATGCATCCATTTCTTCCAGATTCTCTAATTTGCTGACATATAGTTGCTCATAATATGTTCTTACAATTGTTTGTATTTCTTTGGTGTTGGTTGTGATCTCTTTTCTTTCATTCATGATTTTATTAATTTGGGTCCTTTTACTTTTCTTTTTGATAAATCTGGCCAGGGCTTAGTCAAGTTTATTAATTCTTTCAAGGAACCAGCTCCTAGTTTCGTTGATCTGTTCTGCTGTCCTTTGGTTTCAATTTCATTGATTTCTGCTCTGATCTTCATTATTTCTCTTCTCCTGCTGGATTCAGACTTTCTTTGCTGTTCCTTCTCCAACTCCTTTAGGTGTAGGGTTAGGTTGTGTATTTGAGACCTTTCTTGCTTCTTGAGAAAGGCTTGTATTGTTATATACTTTTCTCTTAGGACCGCCTTTGCTGCATCCCAAAGATTTTGAACAGTTTTGTTTTCATTTTCATTTGTTTCATGAATTTTTTAAAAAAAATTCTTTGTTAATTTCCTGGTTGACCCATTAATTCTTTAGGAGGATGCTCTTTAGCCTCCAGGTATTTGGGTTCTTTCTAGCTTTCCTCTTGTGATTGAGTTCTAGCTTCAGAGCATTGTGGTCTGAAAATATGCAGGGAATGATCCCAATCTTTTGGTATCTGTTGAGACGTCATTTGTGACCCAGGATGTGATCTATTCTGGAGAATCTTCCATTTGCGCTAGAGAAGAATGTGTATTCTGTTGCTTTGGAATGGAATGTTTTGAAGATATCTGTGAAGTCCATCTGGTCCAGTGTGTCATTAAAGTCTTTCTTTCCTGTTGATCTATTACTTAGTTGATCTGTCCATTTCAGTGAGGGGGCTGTTAAAGTCCCCTACTATTATTGTATTATTGTCAATGTGTTTCTTTGATTTTGTTATTAATTGGCTTATATAATTGGCTGCTCCCATTTTAGGGGCATAGATATTAAAATTGTTAGATCTTCTAGTTGGACAGACCCTTTAAGTATGATATAGCATCCTTCCTCATCTCTTATTATAGTCTTTGGCTTAAAATCTAATTTGTCTGATGTAGGGATTGCCACCCCAGCTTTCTTTTGATGTCCATTAGCATGGTAAATGGTTTTCTACCCCCTCACTTTATTTATTTATTTAAAAAATATTTTATTTATTTATTTGATTGAGAGAAAGATCACAAGTAGGCAGAGAGGCAGGCAGAGAGAGAGGGAAGAAGCAGGCTCCCTGCCGAGCAGAGAGCCCGATGCGGGGCTTGATCCCAGGACCCTGAGATCATGACCGGAGCCGAAGGCAGAGGCTTTAACCTACTGAGCCACCCACGCACCCGCTACCCCCTCACTTTAAATCTGGAGGTGTCTTTGGGTCTATGAGTCTCTTACAGACAGCATATCGATGGGTCTTGCTTTTTTATCCAATCTGATACCATGTGTCTTTTGATTAGGGCATTTGGCCATTTACATTCAGGGTAACTATTGAGAGATATGAATTTAGTGCCATTGTATTGCCTATAAGGTGACTGCTACTGTATTTTGTCTCTGTTCCTTTCTGGTCTATGTTACTTTTAGGCTCTCTCAATATTTTCAATATTTCTTGTAGACCTGATTTGGTGTTTGCAAATTCTTTTAGTTTCTGTTAGTCCTGGAAGCTTTTTATCTCTCCTTCTATTTTCTTTTTTAAATATTTTATTTATTTATTTGACAGACAGATATCACAAGGAGGCAGAGAGGCAGGCAGAGAGAGAGGAGGAAGCAGGCTCTCTGCTGAGCAGAGAGACTGATGCAGGACTCTATCCCAGGACCCTGGGATCATGACCTGAGCCGAAAGCAGAGGCTTTAACCCACTGAGCCACCCAGGCGCCCCTCTCCTTCTATTTTCAATGACAGCCTACCTGGGTATATAGTATTCTTGGCTGCATATTTTTCTCATTTAATGCTCTGAATATGTCATGCCAGTCCTTTCTGGCCTTCCAGGTCTCTGTGGATAGGTCTGCTGCCAATAATGTTTCTACTATTACAGAACTCTTGTCCTGAGCTGCTTTCAGGATTTTCTCTTTGTCTCTGAGACTTGTAGGTTTTACAAGATGGGGTGTTGATCTATTTTTATTGGTTTAGAGAGGGGTTCTCTGTGCCTCTTGGATTTTGATGCTTGTTTCTTTCCTTAAATTAGGGAAGTTCTCTTCTATAATTTGCTCCAATATACCTTCTGCCCCACTCTCTCCTTCTTCTTCTTCTGGGATCCAAATTATTCTAATACTGTTTTGTTTATGGTATCACTTCTCTCTTGAATTCTTCCCTTGTGATCCAGTAGTTGTTTATCTCTCTTTTTCTCAGCTTCTTTATTATCCATCATTTGGTCTTCTATATCACGAATTCGTTCTTCTGCCTCATTTATCCTAGCAGTAAGAGCCTCCATTTTTTATTACACCTCATTAATAGCTTTTTTAATTTCAAAAATAAAAAATTTTGGTTAGACTTTAGTTCTTTTATTTCTCCAGAAAAGGATTCTGTAGTATCTTTTATGCTTTTTTTTTTCAAGCCCAGCTAGTATCTTTATAGTTGTCATTTTTCCAATATCTTTCTAATGTCCGTGTTCATTAGGTCCCTGGCAGTTGGTACTACCTCTTTTTCTTTCTTTTTTTTTTGAGGTGAGTTTTCTGTTTTGTCATTTTATCCAGAGAAGAATAGATGAATGAAAGAACAAAATTCTAAAAGGGTAACAATGATCCCAGAAAAATATACAGTAAACAAATCAGAAGAGACCCAAAACAGGGAAGAAAAGAAAGGAAAAAAAAAGAATATGATCAGGCTGGTGTGTAGAACAGAGCCACACAGTAGATTTTGGGTGTATTTTGGTCTATTGGAAGAAACTGCTTCCCACATTTTATTTTATTTTACTTTATTTATTTATTTATTTTTAAAAGATTTTATTTATTTACTTGACAGACAGAGATCTCCAGTAGACAGAGAGGCAGGCAGAGAGAAAGGAGGAAGCAGGCTCCCTGCTGAGCAGAGAGCCCAATGCTGCTTTCCACATTTTAAAGAAAGAAAAAGTTATATATAAACAAAAATAAGGGTAAATACGATGAAGGGATGGAATATGACTGTAAAGATGAAAATTAAAAAGATTAAAAAAATTGATAAGAAGTTGGTGGAAAAAAGAAAGAAAAAATTAAAAAAATAAAAAAGAGAGAATGTGATCAGGAGGAGACTAAAACAAAGCCATACACTAGATTTAGGGTAAATTTTGTTCTGTTAGAAGAAACTGATCCCAAAATTTTTAGGAAAGAAAAACATATACACACACACACATACACACACACACAATAAGGTTAAATACAATAAAGGGACAGAATATGACTATAAAAATGAAAATTAAAAAATATTTTTAAAAGGGATTGATAAGATAAGATGTTGGTTGAAAAAGGAAAGAAGAAAAATTAAAAACATAGAAAAAGAAAAATTAAAGAAAATAAAAAAATTTTTAATTTAAAAAATTTGAAAGACTAAAAAATCATGAGAAAAAAAGCCATGAATTCTATGTGCTATATTCTCCTAGCACTGCAGTTTTACAGTTCTCACTGATCGGTAAACTTGGTCTTGGTGGACATTCTTTTTATTTATTTATTTATTTATTTATTTATTTATTTATTTTATTTTATTTTTTTTAAAGATTTTATTTATTTATTTGACAGAGAGAGATCACAAGTAGGCAGAGAGGCAGGCAGAGAGAGAGGAGGAAGCAGGCTCCCCGCTGAGCAGAGAGCCCGATGCAGGACTCGATCCCAGGACCCTGAGATCATGACCTGAGCCGAAGACAGCGGCTTAACCCACTGAGCCACCCAGGCGCCCCGTTGGTGGACATTCTTGCTGATCTTCTGGGGAGGGGCCTGTTGCAGTGAATATCAAATGTCTTTGTTGGAGGTGGAATTGCACCGCCCTTGCCAGGGGCCAGACTAAGGAATCTGCTCAGGTTTGCTCTCTGAGCTTTTGTTCCCGAATGCTTTCCATACTGCTTTGGAGGACGGGAATGAAGATGGCGGCCTCCCAATCTCCAGCCAGAGGAGTGGAGAGGTTGGGGCCCCACTCCTCAGTGCGCCCTTAGAGAAAAGCGGTCAGTCCCTCCCATCTCCCTGGTCTCTGGCTGTTCAGAGCTCAGCCAGCCTGTGACTGAGCGTTTCTATCTCTGACCCAGGGCCCTGTTTGGAGTCTCCAAACCCAGCTGATTCCTGTGGACACACACACATTTTTGTGGTGAGAACATTTAAATTCTAAGCTATTAGCAAATTTCACTTACATAATATAGTGTTATCAACTATAGTCGCTACATTCTACATTCAGAGTGTATTCATCTTTAAAAGAAAAAGATTATTTATGTATTTATTTGAGAGAGAGCAGAATGAGCAACAGAGAAGACAAATGGGGGGAGGGGCAGAGGGAGGGGGAGAAGCAGGCTCCCCACTGAGCAGGGAGCTGGTTGTGGGGCTCCATCCCAGAACCCTGGAGCCATGACCTGAGTTGAAGGCAAATGCTTAACTGACTGAGCCACCCAGGTGTCCGGAACTTATTTATCTTAGAGCTGAAAGTTTGTATCCTTCTAACCAACCTCTCCCTATTTTCCCCTTTCCCTCAGCCCCTATAAGTTTGACATTTGGGGGGGGGTTCCACTCATAAACGATACCCGTAGTATTTGTCTTTCTCTGTTTGGCTTATTTCACTTAGCATAACACCCTCAAGTTCCACCCATATTGTCCAAAATGGGCAAGATTTCCTTTTTTCCCACGGTTGAATAATACTTCATTGTGTATGTGTGTATATATATGTGCACACACATATATGTATAAAAATACCAAATACATATATATCACATATATGATTATATCTATATCTATATCTTAATCTATATCTATCTCACATCTTTATTCATTAATCCATTGATGAACACTTAGGTTGTTTCCATGTCTTGGTTATTGTGGCTAATGCTGCAGTGAACACGGGAGTGCACATATCTCTTTGATTTTGTTTTCATTTCCATTGAAAAGATACACAGAAGTGGGATTGCTGGACCATAGGTTGTTCTATGTTTAATTTTTTGAGGAACCTCCCTACTGTTTTCCACAGTGGTTACACCAAAATATATTCCCACCAATAGTGCACAATGGTTCCCTTTTCTCTGCATCCTCACTAATACTTGTTATTTCTTGTCTTTTTGATGATAGCCATTCTAACAGCTGTGAGGTGATATATCATGATGCTTTTGATTCACATTTCCCTGATGATCAGTGATGCTAACCACCTTTCCATGTTCTTGTTGGCCATTTGTGTGTCTTCTTTGGAAAAAATGTCTGTTATATGGTTTCTTTTTATAAATGTCTACTCAAGTGCTTTCCCCATTTTTAGATTGGGTTGTCTTTTTGTTGTCAGGTGTCAGGAGTTCTTTATGTGTTCTAGATGCTAGACCCCTAGCAGGTATCTAATTTGCAATTATTTTATCCCATTCTATTGGTTGTCTTTTCACTCTCTTGGTAATGTCTTTTGATGCATAAAAGTTTTTAATTTGATGAAGCCCAATTTATTTATTTTTATTTTTGTTGCTTGTCCTTGCTTTCAGTGTCATGTCTAAGATTTCATTGCCAAATCCAAGGTCATGAAAATTTACCTCCGTGTTTTCTTTTAAGAGTTTTATGGTTTTAGGAACGAACACCTGGGTGACTCAGTCAGTTAAGCGACTGCCTTCTGCTGGGGTCATGATCCCAGGGTCTTAGGATTGAGCCCACATTAGGCTCTCTGCTCAGGAGGGAGTCTGCTTCTCTCTCTCCCTCTGCCTGCTGCTCCACCTGCTTGTGCTTTCTCTTTCTCTGTCAAATAAATAAATAAATTAAATTAAAAAAAAAAGAGTATTAGGTTTTTAGCTCTTATAGTCAAATTGTTGATCCATTTTGAGTTAAGTTTTGTATACAGTGTGAAGTTGGGTTCCACCTTCATTCTACAGCATGTAAATACCTATAAATAAGTTTGAATTTTATTTGATTTTTTAAAAAGATTTTGTTTATTTATTTGAGAGAGAGAGAGAGGAAGAGCAGAGGGAGGAAGAGGGAGGGGGAAAGAACCTCAAGCAGACTCTGTGTTGAGCATGGAGCCTGACATGGGGCTCGATCTCACTACCCTGAGATCATGACCTGAGCTGAAACCAAGAGTCAGATACTCAACCAAGTGAGCTACCCAGGTGCCTCTAAAGTTGAATTAAAAAAAATTAAAAACCTTAAATTTGCAAGAAGAGTACAAGATAATTTTCCATGTATTATTTGAGAGTAAACTGCCAACATGGTGTCCTGTTAAACCCCTGATACTTCAGTGTGTATTTCCCACAAAATAAATTTCTACAAGATAGTTCTACAGAATCACAATACAATCATCAAAATCAGGAAGTTAATATTCATCTAATCTTTAACTCCATCAAAGTTTTTCTGGTTGTCCTAATAATATCCTTTATAGTAAAGGGTACAATTCAGAATCATTTAGCTATCCAATCTCTTTAGTCTCCTGTCTGGAACAGTTCGGCAGTGTTTCCTTAACTTGCATGATCTTGGTACTTTTTAAGATTACAAGTCAGTTATGTTATAGCATGTCTCTCTCTCTTTTTTTAAAATATGAATTTCAGTACCTTTATTTTATTTTTTAAAATTTTTTAATTTTTTTAATTTTTATTTATTTATTTGACAGAGAGAGATCACTAGTAGGCAGAGAGGCAGGCAGAGAGAGAGAGGGAAGCAGGCTCCCTGCTGAGCAGAAAGCCCGATGCGGGACTCAATCCCAGGACCCTGAGATCATGACCTGAGCCGAAGGCAGCGGCTTAACCCACTGAGCCACCCAGGTGCCCCTAATTTTTTTTATTTTTTAAAGATTTTATTTATTTTTTTGACAGAGAGAGAGAGAGAGAGAGAGAGAGAGCACAAGTAGGCAGAGAGGGAGGGAGAAGCAGGCTCTCTGCTGAGCAGAGAGCCTGATGTGGGGCTTGATGTGGGGCTTGATCCCAGGACCCTGGGATCATGACCCGAGCCAAAGGCAGAGGCTTTAACCCACTGAGCCACCCAGGCACCCCTATAGCATGTCTCTTAATTGTGTTTTGTCTGATGTTTCCTCAAGATTAGATTCAGGTGTTGTGTCTTTGGCAGGAGTATCACAGAAGCCACCCTGTGACTCTTCTCATTGCATCCTATCAGGTGGTGTGATTTCAATTTGTCTCATTACCGATAAAGGTCACTTTAAGCCCTTGATTAAGATGGTGTCAAGCTAGCCTCCTCCATTGTCAAGTTATACTTTTTCTCCTTGTAATTAGTAAGTATTTTGTGGGGAGGCACTTGAATAATGTAAATATCACAACTGTCATCAAAATTTTAGTTTATTTCAGTTTAGTATCATGATTTCTGATTTTATTAATGGGTCAGAATCTGTTTTTACTACTTTTCATAGACTTTGTTTTTTAGAGTAGTTTTAGGTTCACAGAAAAATTGAATGGGAGGTACAAAGATTACCCATATATCTCCTCCACATATACACTGCTTCCCCAACCAACATCCAACACCACAGTGGTACATTTGTTACAACTGATGAACTTACATTGACATCATTATCACCCAAAGTCCATAGTTTACATCAGGGTTCACTCTTTGTGTTGTGTAGTTTTTGGTTTTGACAAATGTATAATGACATTTACTCACCATTATAATAGAATACAGAATAATTTCACTGTTTAAAAAATCCTCTGTGCTCCATCTATTCATCCCTTTCTTCCCCATAAGCCTTGGCAACTACTGGTCTTTTTTCTGTTCCTAAAGTTTTGCTTTCTCCAGGATGTTTTGATTGGAATCATACAGTATACAGCCTATTCAGATTGGCTTCGTTCACTTAGTAGTATGTATTTAAGGTTTCTCCATGTCTTCTTATGGTTTCATTGTTCATTTCTTCTTAGTGCCAAATAGTGGTCCATTGTCTGGAGGTACCAAATTCACTCACCTCCTGAAGAAAATCCTGATTGCTTCCAAGTTTTGGCAATTATAGATAAAGTGGTTATGAACATCAATTTTAAGGTTTTTGTGTAGACATGAGCTTTAAAATCCATTTAGGTAAATACAAAGAAGCATGATTGCTGGATCTTATGGTAGAAGTACATTTAGTTTTGTAGGAAACTGCCACAGTGTCTTCCAAAGTGGCTGTACCACTTTGCTTCCCACCAGAAATAAATGAGAGTTCCTGTTGCTCCACATCCTCGTCAGCATTTGGTGGTGTTAGTGTTTTAGATTTTGGCTATTTGAATTGGTGTGTAGTAGTATTTGTCTTAATTTATATTTTTCTAATGACATGTGATGTTGAACATCTTTTCATGTGCTTATTTATCATCTGTATATCTTTTTTGGTGAGGTGTATGTTCAGGTCTTTTGTCTATTTTTAAATCAGGTTGTTTGTCTTGTTCTTGGTTTCAAGAGTTCTTTGTATATTTTGGGTAATAGACCTTTATAAGACAGGTTTTTTTTTTTACAAATAATTTTTTTACAAATTTTCTTCCAGTCTTTAGCATGTCTTCTCATTCTTTTGATAGTATTTTCCCAGAGCAGAAGTTTTTAATGTTAATGAAATCCAGCTTGTCAACTGTTTTTTTCATGGATCATGCCTAAGGTCAACTAGATTTAATCCTATGTTATCTTCTAGAAGTTTTATAGTTTTGCATTTTATATTTAGGTCTGTGATGCATTTTCAATTAACTTTTGTGAAGGGTGTAAAGTCTGTGTCCAGATTAATTTTTTTTTTTTTGCATGTGGATGTACAGTTGTTCCAGCACCATTCATTGAAAAGACCATATTTGCTCCACAATATTGCCTTTATTTTTGTGTCAAGAACAGCTAACTATATTTATGTGTATCTACATCTGGGCTTTATATTTTGTTCCACTGATATATTTGTCTATTCTTTTGCCAATACCACACTGTCTAGATTACTGTAGTTTCATAGTAAGTCTTGAAGTCGGGTAGTTCCAGTCATGCAACTTTATTCTTCTCCTTCAATACTATTCTCCTTCTCCTAACCACAAAATAATTTGCTCAGATTTTAATTGTGATTGCATTGACTTTATAGATCAAGTTGGGAAGAACTGATTTCTTGACCATATTGAGTCTTCCTATCCATAAACATGGAATACCTCCCCATTTATTTCGTTCTTTGATCTCATTCATCAGCATTTTGTAGTTTTCTCTCATATAGGTATTGTATATATTTTGCCAGGTTTAACCTAGCTATTTCATTTTTGGGAGCTGTTAATGTAAATAATATATTGTTTTTAATTTCAAAATCCTTTTGTTCATTGCTAGTATATAGGAAATGAGTTGACTTTTCTATATTCAACTTATATCTTGCATCCTTACTGGAATTGCCTATTAATTTCGAGAGTTTTTTTTTTTTTTTAGAGACTTTATATTTTAGGGCAGTTTTAGGTTTATAATACATTTTTTAAAGATTTTATTTATTTATCTGAGAGAGAGCAAAGTGAGAGAGTGTGAGCCAGGGGAGGGCAGAGGTAGAAGAAGGAGCAAGCTCCCCTCCAAGCAGAACCCTGGGATCATGTCCTGAGCCCAAATCAGACACTTAACCTACTGAGTCATCCAGGCACCCCTACAATACATTTGAAAGGAAGGTACAGATATCTTCCATATACTGCCTGACCCCATGCATGCACAGCCTCTCCCATTACCAACATCACTCACCAGAGTAGTACTTTTTTTTTTTAACCAAAGATGAACCGATATTGACATCATAATCACCCAAAGCCCACAGTTTATTTTAGGGTTTGCTCTTGGTGTTATATACTCTATGGCTTTGGGCAAATGCACAATGGCATGTATACATCATTATAATATCATACAGAGTTTTCACTGCATTAAAAATCCTCTGTGTTTTGCCTATTAACTCAACCCCCACCCCAGGAACCACTAATCTTCTTGTTGTCTCCATAATTTTGCCTTTCCCCTGGATTATATAATATATATATTATATAAATGTATATAAATTATTATATAAATTATATAAATATATAATATTTATTTCAGATTGGCTTTCTTTCACTTAGTAATATGCATCTATAGTTTCTCCATGTCTTCTATGGCTTGATAGCTTATTTCTTTTTAGTGCTGAATAATAGTCCATTGTCTGGCTGTACTAGTTTGTTTATCTATTCACCTACTGATGGGCTCCTTGGCTGCTTCCAAGTTGCAGTAGTTATGGATAAAGCTGTGCTTCCAGGAGTTTTTACTCTTTTTCCTTCAGATTTTCTACATAGACTATCATGTTGTTTGTGAACAAAGATAGTTTTATTTCTTTCTTCCTAATCTTTATGCTTTTTATTTCTTCTCATCTTATTGCATCAACTAGTACTTCCAGTATAATGCTGAAAAGTTGTCAGAGGGGACAACCTTGCCTTATACCTGATCTTAGTGGAAAAGTTTCTCATTGTAATTGTGATGTTAGTTAGAGGTTTTCTGTAGATGTATTTTATCAAGTGGAGGAAGTTCCTCTCTACTTCTAGTTTGCTAAGAGCTGTTTTTTTTTTTTTTTTTTAATCATGACTGGGCATTGGGTTTTGCCAAATGCTCTCTCCCCATCTATTGATAAGATCATGTGATTTTTCTTCTTTAACTTGTTAATGTGATATTAATGTTATTATTTATTTTGATACTTACTTGTCCGTAATTTAGCCAGAAGGAGCTCCTTCCAGTTGTTCTTATGATAAATCCTTATCTATCTTTGAGTGTTTCCTTACAGTCTAGCACAACAAGATGTTCCAGGCTCATCTTGTACTTTTCCTACCCCAGTCCTGGAACCAGCCATTTCTCCAAAGATCTCTGGTAATTTTTGGTGGAAAATGTATCTAGAAACCCAAGATCTGGGCTCTAGGTGTGCTTGCTATTTTATGTGAGGGTGGTGGCAGGTGCTCCCAGACATCTTGTTATATTTCTATTTATTTTACTCTAGCCAGGACTGGCCTGCTGTGAAGACATCCTTCTAATTATGTCACTCTGCTCTGACCACACTCCTGTGGGAGTGTTAACTCTAACACCCCACTGCTGGGCCATTCCCACCCCTGTGTGACAGACTCCCTTATCTTGTTGGGGCTTCAGTATCTGTTCAGGATCACCTCTTTAGGCTGTAACACCCCACATCAGACAACTCTTCACTTGTTGCTCTCTGCATCCAGCCTTGCCTGGCCCCACCTTACCTAGTGGCTCTTGGCTGAATTGTTCAAAAAGGGAAGAGAATAAGGAGAGGAAGAGAAGGAGGAAATTGGGGTGAATTTTTAAGTTAAAAGTTAAAATACCTACAGAACTTAAAACTTAAAATATCTAAATGATAGGCCTGAAATTCAGTGATTGTTTACAAAGTGAACACATCCTTGTAACCACCACCCAGATGGTTTACGCACTAAGGGATCATTCCAGCTTCTGAGTGGAGAACAGATGGAAAGGGAGTCAAAAGTAGACACAGGAAGATTTGTTGCATACTGATATCCAGGTGAGAGATCACAGGGCCTTAGATCAGGGAGGATGTGGTGAGGGGTAAGATGTGGTTAGATTCAAGACTTATTTTGAAGGGAGAGCTCACAGAATTTGCTCCTGGATTAAATTTGGAGCATGGGGGAAGGAGGGAGTCAAGGATGGCCCAAGGATTTTGACCTGAGACCTAGAAATTGATGCCACCATTTGCCAAGAGGGGCAAGACTCAGAGACGACCTCCCTTATCCCAAGAAAGATCAAGTGTTCTCATGGACACATTAATTATATTTGAGATTCCAGTTAGACATCCAAGTGTGGGGGTTCCACAGGCTGCTGGGGCTGCAAGACAGTAGTTCTCAGGAGAAATCTGGTTGAAGATACCAATGTGAAGGTCTCCAGTGGACAGATGACATTTAAAGCTGTGAATTGGGTGGGATCACCCAAAAGTGAGCACAGGTGGAAAAGAGATCTAAGAGATCTCTTAGCTTTGGAGCATTTGAAAGTTGGCAGAGAGTCAGCCAAGTAACCTAAGGATGTCAGTTGCCTCATCTAAAAATGGGTATAATACCTCTTCGGTGGGATCACTAAGGATTGATTGATCATTAGAGATTATGTTAAAGACCCTAATGGGTAGTTAATATTGACCTTTCCTTTCCCTGCTCCCCCCAAAACTTGCCTCCTTCACTTATATTGTCCTGAGACTCTCCTATCTTCCTTGCTTCTTTTTTGTGTCTCTCCCCAGTTTCCTCATCTCTGCCTCCAAACACTGTACACCTCTCCTCCTTCCAGTGAGGACTGACTTGTAAAGCTCTTCTCCATGAGCTAATATCACCTCCTCTCCTTTCCCCTATCTCTCATCACACAGTGTAAGAACTCTTTACAATTACTTTTGAAGCTCTTTGTATGCCCCCGCTCAGTCTTACCCCTTTAGCCTCACTTCTCAGAGGTAGTTGAACCAGATGACTGTGTTTCGAAGAATAGTATTGTCTGCTTTCTGCATTTTTAAGTTTTATAAAAATGGAATCTTGTCTTCTTCTGTGACTTGTTTTTAGTATTCAGCATTTTACTCCTGAGATACAGCTGTGTAGCTGCACGTAGTTATAATTCATTTGTTTTCTCCACTGTGTGGCTACCCCACAGTTTATGATTCTACAGTGGATTGGCTTCCCAGTTGTTTCCAGATTTTGCTATTACAAGCAGTGCTGCTATGAACATTTTGTTGGTCTTCCATGGTGCAGTACAAGGGTTTCGTAGAGTAGGAATACTCTGGGTATACTCTAGGAGTGTAGTTGGTGCCTCAAGGGAAGGCAAATTGTCACCTTTTCTATAGATACAACATTGTTTTTCAAAGGGCTTGTATTACCAACAGCATATATCTCTGTTTCCTTTAAGATGAGGAATGAAACAAAGGTAATTTATGAGCATCTGTATTCAATGTTGTACTGTTCCACAGTTTTTTTTTTTTTTTTTTTTTTTTTTTTTTAGATTTTATTTATTTATTTATTTGACAGAGAGGGAGAGACACACACAGAGAGAGAGCGAGAGGGAACACAAGCAGGGGGAGCGGGAGCAGGAGAAGCAGGCTTCCTGCTGAGCAGGGAGCCTGATTCAGGGCTTGATCCCAGGGCCCTAGGATCATGTTGACCTGAGCAGAAGGCAGCCGCTTAATGACTGAGCCACTCAGGCACCCCAACACAATCTTTGATTAATATGAGTAGATTTTTTGATTTTGCAAGTGTGGTAACACATTACAGTTTTAATTTGTATCTCCTGAATACTAATAAGGTTGGATGTCATTACATGTTTTATTAGTCATCTGGTTTCCTCTGCTGTGAAGTGGTTGTTTTAAATCTTTTGTTGGATTGTTTCATCTTCTACTTCTTGGTTTGTAGGAGTTCCTTATGTAAATTCTGACTATGGATGGCAAATGTCTTTTCCTAGTTTATGGCTTGTTTGTTCATTCTCTTTATGATGTGCTTTGATGAAAGTTCTTATTTTAATGTAATTTTACTATTCTTTTCCTTTATAGTAAGTTCTTTTATGTCTTGTTTAAGAAGTCCTTCTCTGTCACAAGGTTATAAAGATTAATTTCTTTTGTCTAATAAAAAGTTTTATATGTCTTTAATCTACCTGGAGCTGGTTTCAGTGTATGGTGTGATGTAAAGTTTCAGTTTCATTCCCCTGTCCCATATGTATAATCAAGTATCCCAGCAGCAGTTATTGAAGAGCCCACCCTTACTCATTGATCTACAATGCCAAGTTGGTCATAACTTATATGTTGATAGATGTGTGGGTCTATTTCTAGACTCTCTTTTCTTTCCATTGATTTTTCCATTCATTTTGTCTATCCCCATGCCAATATTTCATTGTCTCAACAATGAATAATTTTAAAATGATTTTGGATATCTTTAAAGACGAGTCCTCATTTTGTTCTTTGTTTAAATGAAATGAGCTGGGGAATGTTGCTTCATTTTCATTATTCTGGAATAGTTTGTGTGAATTTGGAAATACTTATTTTAAAGATTTTGTTGATAAAACCATCTGTGTTGATCTTTCCATCATGGGAGTTTTTAATTGAAGCAAAAATTCTTTAGTGCTTTTGGAATTATTCAGAGTTTCTATTTCTTCATGAGTCAGTTTTGGTAATCTATACTTCTTTTCTTGGAATTTGTCCAACTCATTTTAGTTTTTAGATATCCTGGCATATAATTGTTTATATCTGCTTGCTATTTTTTAAAATCTCCATGCATCTGTAGTTATACCCTCTTTTCTATTATTTACTTGTGCTTTTCTCCTTTTATCTTTTCATCAGTTTTGCCATAATTCTTTTCAGTTTTGCTAATCTTGTTTCTCTTTCAGCACTAATTTTGTCACAGTTTTTTCTTTTAAATAATTTCAAACCTACCCAAGGTTGTAAGAATAGTACAGTGAACACATATTCATCCTTTATTTAACTTCATCAAATACTAATAGTTTGCCACATCTATGCTGTCTCTTTTTTTTAGGGTAAGATAGAGATATCATGAAGGGATATGAGCCAAGGAATGTAGGAAATGGTTTTAAACTGGAGGTGGTCCTAAGGTGCCAGCTAGCAAGGAAATAGGGATCTCAGTCTTATCACCACAAGGAACTGAATTCTGCCAGCCACCTGAATGAGCAAGAAAGTGGATCTTCCCCAGAGCCTCCAAAAAGGAATGCAGCTCTTCTGACACCTTGTTTTAGCTCAGTGAGATCCCTATCAGCCTACTGACCTACATAATTATAAAATAATAAATTTGTGTTAAGCCACTGAGTTTGTGGCAATTTATTACACCAGTCATAGAAAACTTAATTTGGATTTGTTTGGTTGCTTCTTCATGATTAGATTCAAGTTTATTGGTCTTTCAAATAATCAGTTTTGGGGCTTATTAATCCTCTAAAATGTATGTTCTCTATTTCATTAATCTTTATTCTTATCTTTATTGTTTCCTTCATTCTACTGTCCTTGAAGTTGTTTAAGTAGAATATTTAGCTCATTAGTTTCATCCTTCATGCTTTGTAATATAAACATTTTTTTTTTAAGATTTTATTTATTTATTTGACAGAGAGAAATCACAAGTAGATGGAGAGGCAGGCAGAGAGAGAGAGGGAAGCAGGCTCTCTGCTGAGCAGAGAGCCCGATGCGGGACTCGATCCCAGGACTCTGAGATCATGACCTGAGCCGAAGGCAGTGGCTTAACCCACTGAGCCACTCAGGCGCCCCTGTAATATAAACATTTAAAGCTACAAATTTCCTTCTTGATATCCTTATAGCTGTATCCCAATATGAAATATTTTCATTACCATTCAGTTCTAAATATTTTCTCATTTCCATTGTGATTTCTTTTTTGATCAATGAGTCATTTAGAAATGGTTTTAAATTTGGAAATGTATGCTATTTCTCCATTATTTTATCATTTTTGGTTTTTTATTTATTTGCATTATGATTAGAAAATGTGATCTGTAGGACAAAAAAAAAATCTCTGAAATGTTGATGAAAACTGACCTTTGTATGCTTGAGAATATACTGACTGTAATGTTCTATATATGACCATCAGATCAAGCTTATTATTTGTGTCAAATTTTCTGTATGCTTACTGATATTTTGGTCTGTGTTATCTATCAATTACTGAGAAAAGTGTGTTAAAATCCCTACTATATAGTGGATTTGTCAATTTCTCCTGTAGTTCTGTCAGTTTTTCCTCATATGTTTTTAGTTCATGTTATTGGTTGCATACAAGTTTAGAATGTTTTATCTTTTGGTGAATTGGGCCTTTTCCCCATGACTTAGTGACCTTCCTCATTCCTAATAATACCTTTTTTATTAAAGTATATTTTTCTGATTTTAATATAATTACCCCATCTTTCTCTTTTAGTTAGTATTTGCCTATCTTTTTCCATTCTTTTACTTTAAATCCTTGTGAGTACTTATGTAACTCATAAATGGTACTTACCTGTATTTTAAAAAATTCTCCCTGATAATTGGAATTTTAGATGATTAATGATTATTTGGATTTTTTCTTTTTTATTATTTTGCCTTATCTGTTTTTTTTTTCCATGTCTTTTCCAGTCATTTTGGGGAGACTATTTTTCTCATTTTATCTTAATCCTCTTTGAAAGTTAGATACCTTATTGCTATGATTTAGTCATTACTCTAGAAATGTTAACAGACTCACTTAATTAATCAAATTAAAAAATTAATTGCCATTATCCTTTTTCCCCAAGTGCAAGTTAAAACAGCATCATCATTCTTCTAATCTATTATTGTGAATGTATTTTAATTCTACTTTGGTTTTTTAATCCCTAATCGTATTAATGGTTCAGTCAGATTTGTTGCATAGATTTACCCACATACCCATTGTCTTCCTTGCTTTTCATTCCTTCTTGCTTCCATGACCTCAATCTGGGATTTCTTTTCTCCTGCCTGAAGGAATGCTTTAGCTTTTTTTTTTTTTTTTTTTTTTTTTTTTTGCTTTAGCATTTTTTAAAATGAAGATCTGTTTCTGACAAAGTTGTTCAATTTTTGCTCAAAAATGTCTTTGTGTTAGTCTCATTTTAAAATATTTTTCTCTGGATGTAGATTGTAGTTTTGTTTTTCTATTACATCAAAGATATTATTCCACTGGCTTCTGGTATCTCTTGTTGTAAAGTCAATTGTCAAGTCTCCTTGTTGCTAACCTAGAGGCCATCTATCTTCTCTCTTTGACTACTTTTATGAGCTCTTTTTCTTTAGTATTTTTCACTTTTATTTTAATGTATCTAGATGTTAGAGTTGCCAGAAAAAATATAAGATACCCATTAAATTTAAATTTCTGGTAAACAACAAATACATTTTTAGTGTAAGTATGTTCCAAATATTATATGGGATACGTGCTTAAAAAATTCTTCATTGTTTATCTGAAATTCAAATATAGCTAAGAGTCTTATATTTTTATGTGCTAAATCTGGTAACACTAGTTGATGTTAGTTTCTTTTCATTTACCCTTCTTGAGCTTCTTTAGGTTCTTAAATCTGTATTTATTTATATTCACTGTTTATGGATATTTCTCAAATATAATGACGGACTCAATGACTACTCTTCCTTCAAATCTTGTCTCTTCACTATTCTTTGTCACTACTCCTTTGGTAACTATGATTAGGTATATGTCATATCTTTTCATACTCATCTCCATGGTTCTTAATCTCTCTTTGATATTTTCTACCTCTGTGAATTCTGTTTCATTCTTCTTCAACTGTGTCTAATTTGCTCTTAAAGTCATATACTGAGTTGTAAATTTTAGTCATTACATTTTTCCTTTTGTTGAGGAAAAGATTTTATTTTTAAGTAATCTCTATACCCAATGTGGTGCTGAAACTTATAACCCCAAGATCAAGAGTTGCATGCTCTACTGACTGAGCCAGCCAGGTGCCTCTATATTTTTCATTTTTAATCTTTTTTTTAATCCACAAAGTCACTTTTATAGATACCCTCTACTTAAATTTTCAATACCACTTAAAAGCATTATTAAATATAAGGGCATCTGCATAGCTCAGTCAGTTAAGCATCTGCCCTCGACAGGTCATGATCCTGGGGTCCTGGGTTTGAGTCCCACATCAGGCTTCCCTGTTCAATGGGGAGTCTGCTTCTCCCTCTTCCTCTGCTTCTCCCCCTGCTTGTGTTCTCTCTATCAAATAAATAAATAAAATCTTTTAAAATGTTAGTTATTAAATATATAAAATTATTTTAAATTCTATATTGGGGAATTCCAGTGTTTGAGGCCTTTGTGGGTCTGAATCTATTACCTATTGTTTTTGCTGACTCTTACTCATGATGCCTGATTTCCTTGTTTGTTTTCTAACTGTGACTGTGAGCTAAAATATCAAAATTTTACCTTTGGGTAATCTTCGAGGCTTGTGTTAAATGTGAATTCCTACAGAGGGGATTTGCATTGACTTCTGCCAGGAGCCTCTGGTCATTACCAAGTTGATACTACTTTATTTATTTAATTATTTAAAAAAAGATTTTATTTAGGGGCACCTGGGTGACTCAGTGGGTTAAAGCCTCTGCCTTCAGCTCGGGTCATGATCCCAGGGTCTTGGGGTAGAGCCCTGCATTGGGCTGTCTGCTCTGCAGGGAGGCTGCTTCCTCCTCTCTCTCTGCCTGCCTCTCTGCCTACTTGTGATCTCTGTCTGTCAAATAAATAAATAAAATCTTAAAAAAAGATTTTATTTATTTATTTGACAGAGAGAGAGCTCAAGCAAAGGTGGGGGCAAAGGAGGAACAGAGGGAGAAGAAGACTCCCCGCTGAGTGGGGAACCTGAAGCAGTTCTCCATTCCAGGACCCTTAGACCATGACCTGAGCCAAAGGCACATGTTTAACTGACTGAGTCACCCAGGCATCCCGAGACCACTTTCAACTACATTCTTGGCTTGGTATTTCTGACCTACCCACGTACAGTGAATTCAGGCTGCAAGCCCTCTTAACAAGATTGGGTTGTAGCTACAAATTCTAAGAGAGGCTTTTCTCCCCTTCCATTAATTGCCAATGTTCAGCATAAGCAATTTGTTTTGTAGTCCTCAAGGAGTAGAGGATAGAGCACTTTTGTCCTAGTTCACCTTGACACCAGTGTGTAACTTGGGGTATTGACTTCAGGTGGAGACATTTTCTCCTACAGTTCTCATCTTGCGTGGGTTCTGGGTTTTGTCTCTGATGTTCATTTCATGTAGATTTAGAGCATTGTTAGCATCTCTGAGTTCCAGGGTTCACACAATTTTGTTAGGAATATGCTTTACCTTTCTGAGAGTTAATGGAGCAATTAATGTATTTTTTTCCTAGCTAGCAAAATCAACCGATTTTGGTTGGAGGGTATAAAGTGCATTTAGTATAGCATTGTGTTGGAAACCCAATTCTCCCTTTTCCCTGTTAACAATTCTTTACCAGAAACCTGTGAAATCAGCTTCTGGGTGGTTTTCTCTTCTTAATATGTTATTGTTTTTGAATGTGCAATGTAGGGACACTGTCAGGTATGATTACCATAGCACCGAACCTTTATTTGGGCTGAATTTCATTTATTCACTTATCATTTGTTCATCAAATTTTACGAAGACTACGTTAAAAGCCAGGATTTTTAGTAAGTCCTGGGGATTCAGGGTGGACAAGGCAGACTCAGCCCTTGCCTGCCCTCATCAGGCTCACAGTCTGGTGACTTGAATTTACAGTATAGTACTAAGCACTTTATATACATTATTTAATGTAATCCTCATAACAATGCTGTAGGCTGTGTATAACCATTTTGTAAATTAGGAAAAGAAGGCACAGAAAAATTATATAAGTCACCTAAGGTCAGACAGCTAATCAGAGGTAGATCAGAGACTTGAACCCAGGTCTGTCTGTCTATAAAGCCTTTGTCCTTAACCATTTTTCTGTTTTCTGTTATGCCAAGAGAGGGCACTGTTGGGTATGCCAGAAGTAAAGGGCCTTTTTTGCTTACCTTTTTTGCTTACCTATGTGGAGGGATGTGCAGGTAGAACCATTATTTGTTTTCTTTTTGTTGTTGTTGTTGTTAATCCTTTAAAAAATTTAAATCCAGTTAGCCAACGTATAGTACATCATTAGTTTTTGATGTAGTGTTCAATGATATTTTGGGGTCAAAAATGTTTGCAAACCACTGTACTTTATCATACTTCTCTTAACATGGACTCAGAGGAGAAATCTCTTTATTTTCATTTTTTAAATGGGAATAATAGTTGCTACT
Organism: Mustela putorius furo; assembly: GCF_011764305.1. NCBI lineage: Eukaryota > Metazoa > Chordata > Mammalia > Carnivora > Mustelidae > Mustela > Mustela putorius. The sequence continues at coordinate 18,249,928 of NW_025422005.1, read as the reverse complement.
TCATAGGGTTATTATGAAGAGTAAAGATATCTAACATTGTTAGTTTTCTTTGGATGACTTTAAGTCAGGTTTAACTCATGATCAGAGTTTGGAGTTCTAAGGTATGGGAGTGAGGCAGAGAGAAGTTCATTTTCAGGACCTCTGTAGCAGATGTAGAAGACAACCAGGAAGAAGGAATTAATAGCATCTTAGAGAGGTATCAAGGGGCTGTGGTGCCGCTGTTGTCACTTCTGTAAGACACACCCTGTGTAGCAATGGTGTCAGAAGCCAAGTGTTCCTTGGAATGTGAGGCCAGCTGGTTCCACGGATAAAAAATCAGGAGACTTTGAGGGCAAGACCCTTTCCCTCACTGGACTTTGATGTCTTTGTATGTATAATGAGGACATTTGAACTTTCTACTTCTGTACTCTATGGTCTGGTGATTCTGTGAGATGCTCAGAGAGAGACTTTTTTCTGTGCTGTGTCAAGGGAAGAGCAGGTGGTAGAAAGTTAGGGAGCAGGAGGAGACTTAACTTTTCCTGTCCCCAATCAATGTCCCCGTTTTAAGTACAGTCAGGTTTTCACCTGTAGCACCTAGAGCACATATAGCACCACATGTCTCAATGCCACAGCCGCATCCTTCCCAAATCAGCCTGTATTGTGCCTCTTCTAAGTGGCCCTCCTTGATCCTCCTGCTCTGAGATTTCCAGAACATGTTGCCCAGCCTCCTCCATAACTCCTGCATTTCTTTCTTGTTAGAGTGTCCTATTTCCTCAGGGTCAGGACTGAGTTTCCTGCACCCCTGTACCCCACCTGACCACATCACGCCATCCTGGCATCCAGAGCAATTCCTGATGAATGTGTGAAAGACAGCAAATCGGTGTTAAATAATTCCACTGAAGGATTTTAAAGATGGGTAGCTTTTCTATATTATATATGATATAAAAATTTTTTATAGCATGTAAACATAAAATAGTATTTCTCTGGATTTTATTTTTTTTTAAAGATTTTATTTATTTATTTGACAGAGGGAGTGATCATAAGTAGGCAGAGAGGCAGGCAGAGAGAGAGGGAGAAGCAGGCTCCCTGCTGAGCAGAGAGCCCGACGCGGGGCTCGATCCCAGGACCCCGAGATCGTGACCCGAGCCGAAGGCAGAGGCTCAACCCACTGAGCCACCCAGGTGCCCCAGTATTTTTCTGGATTTTAGATGTTTGTGGTAGAAATTTCATAAATGCTAGAAGTGTCATGATGAGAAGAACCACCCTTGTAGTTCCCTCCACTCCCTTCATCCCGTCACCCAAGGAAAGCCATTGTCAATGGCCTGGTGGATTTCATGCCCATCTTTCTTCTCCCTGTGACCATACTGGCTTCCTGCTGCATATGGAGTTTGCTCCTCTGTGCTTATCACTCAGGAGTCTTCGGGAGACTTTCCCCATAGCCTTTAGTGTTCTTTGAGAACACGGTATTGAATGGCTGTTGGGAGTTTCAAACCCACTGAGGTCCCAGCTGTGAGGAGCCGAGCCATGCAGAGGACCTACTAAGAGGCTCTTGGTTCTGGGAGCTTGGAAGTAGACCATCTCTATCACCTCCCTGGCTGCCATTCATGGGGTACCCACCGCAGGCCCAAGCACTGGCAGCTGTTCCTCTAATCCTTCCCTACCACCCTGGCCACTCTGAGAGGAGAGTTCTGCAGAGACAGAAACTCTGGAAAGCTCAGGGAGGTGAAGTGACTTACTGAGAGTCAGCCAGCTAGCAAATGGTGGATGAAGGTCCCTTCTTCCCGGCCTCCTGCAGTGAACTGGTCAGTGCTGCTGGCACCCCAGGGGAAAGCAAAGAGTGGCCTCTTGAAGCAGTAACCCCTGTGGCTGGGCTGCTGCTGGGGCCGAGCTGGCCATGCTAGGTGGGGAGTTGAACCCCTGCTCAGTCTGGAGCTTCTGCTTCCTGCTCAACAACTCCTGGGGCACCGCCTCCAAACCCCCCCAACCCCAACTGCCAGCAGGTTAGCTGTGAAGTTAACTGGCTTGGGATCACAAGCTCACAGCTCTGTGCTCAGGGTGGCAGGGGAGCCGTCTGGTGGGAGTGAGGGGGGCGCGGAGGGAGGCTGTGGGGCCCCGAGCAGCGAAACCTCTCTGATTAGTCCTCTCCATTGAAGAGTCTTGGGTGATTCATTAGCATGGAGAAGAGGATGATTAGTTGGTTAATTATGAAGGGGGAAGGGGCCCCCACTCCCAGCTATCCAGTATGCCCATGAACACAGAGAACTGACAGGCTAATTAATTGGCTAATTATGAAGGGGGGGACGCATCCCCCAAGCTATCCAGTACCTCCAGGGTCACAGAGAACCGCTGTCCTCCCCCAGACCTTTCCCACCCTTGTTCTTCTCCAGAGATTCGGGGTTTCTCCCCTATGTGATAAAGACTCCTATCTGAGCCAGTGGGGACACCATTTGTCACCCTCAGAATCTGGGCCAAGAATGTGTGGGGGGGTGGTTTATTGTGTGTAGTAACGGCTATTACATGAGTTGGCATTCTTTTCCACCCACAGGCTTAAAAACTTCCTGGTTATAATTAGAACCATTTCTAACTGTTTTGACATGTATTGGGGGGCTGCCCACTCTCAGCCGAGCTGCCGAGGGCAGAGCCAGAAAGCTGAGTTCTAGTCCTACCCTCAGGACTAGATGGACTAGACCTACGCTGAGGCCATTAGCTATGCTTAATTGAGAGCCTCATGGTGAGAAGTCCTTGGACCATGGAGGAGAGAGCTGCTCCCTCTCCAGTCACCACGCTCATGTCCTGATTCTCTTTCATGGCTTCCTCTTCTTTCTGCTGGAGAGACTGGACGGGGGTGATAGAGGGGGGATAGTTCCTGCCTGAACCCAAAGATGTTTGGATAAGAATATATTTTCACATGTTAAATTTTTAGGTGAACGGACCTTAGCTGTCATTTAATTGTGTGTTTTTTCAGCTCCTGGGGAGACTTTCAAAACCATACATACGTGCCCAGCCTCACCTTGCCCTGTTGATTGAGTCTCCCGACTCAGGTGGGTGCTTGGAAAAGGTCTTGCAGGTGGTTTTATTTATTTATTTTTTATTTGAAATTTTAATTTTGAGTTATAGATTCACATTCCGTTGTAGGAAATAATACAGAGCAATCATTCAGTGGGTGGGAAACAAGACTTAGGTCCTCAGGGTTTACCTGGTCCAGAGAAGGTCTGCCCGGAGTTCTTCTGAAGAAACTGCTGCAGAGAAAAACTGAAGGTGTTGATGAACCAAAAGGGGGATGGGAGAGACCCCTTCTCACAGGGGACTCCCCAGCACAGTGCCCGCTGTTCCATTTGCACAAGAAACAGCTCAGCTCGCCCAGTGGGTCCCAGATCTGGCTGAACACCATAATCATCTGGACAGATTATAAGAATATAAATTCCTAGGTGCCATCTCAGAGACTCAAAGTCAGCAGGTCCGGTTGTGGGACCTTGGAGTCTGCTGTTAATAGTGGGGGTTGGGCTTCCCTCCTAGAGGCTGTATCACAGACCAGTGTCTGGGAACTTCAGCTTGATCTTGTAAAAGGCATCATCCCCTGTCGTCCCAAGTGGTGTCCCTCCCTGGAGTATGACCCAATCATATAGACATTAATAAGAACAAGTGGTGTTTGTTAAGCATTTCCTCTATGCCAAGAAGTAGTTGAAGCATTTACACACTCATACACATTATCTATGCTCATGTGTATAATTATATCATCTGTAGTCATCTGTGTGAGTCATCTATGTGAGTATACAAACACATATACTCTTTCCAAGAGCCCTGTGGGCTAAAGGCTATTAACATCCCCATTTTCCAGATAAATAGATGAGCCCTTGAGAGGTTAGGGATGTGCCAGAGCTGTCGCACCCAAGTTAGGGCACACCCATAGCCCAGGTGCCAGCAGAAGGCTTGGAAGGCTCCAACAATACTCACAAGTCACATGTGTGGAATCAAGAAAGACTGCATGGAGGAGGCAGCCTTGGCTAGACCCCACTGTCTTTGGACAGGAGACACCTAACCTGGGATGACAATCTGCTTGCCCCTGGCTTCCTTCCCTGACCTGAGACCTCTGATTTGCCAACATGAGGTGTGTGGCAGTCAGGGCCAGGTGGCACCTTCGGATCCAGCAGACCAAACCCCCTCAGTCCCTCCTTAGCGGTCACTTCCTCCTGTCCTCTCTGTCCATGGCGAGATCCATGTTCCCAGGGCTCTGCTGGGCTCCAGCTCTGTGGGGCGGGGTGGGGGGAGTGAGGTGAGGTAGGTGTCAGACCCCATCTGGGCTTAAGACACGAGAAGAGGAAATGGGCTGAGGGTCACAGGCATGGTTTCAAGTTATACACAATGGGCTTTCTGAGGTATGTTTTGTGCCAGAGTGGCTGGGGCCTTAGCAACTCCATGGGCTCCAGGACTAGCCGGACCCCCAGCCAAGTAAGACAAGGCTCTGTGATCTCTGGCAGGCGCCTTGGGCTCTCTCATCCTCGTTCTCCCCATGACCCCAGAGGTGGGGGTAATGACAGTAGCCTGGGGCTCACGAGGTTGTGTGCACTTGACTGAAGCAGGACTGCAAACCATCTAGCATGGGAGCCGCACATTAGAAGTATTTCATACATGTCTATTTTATTATTATTTAGAGACCCTTAAGGATGCATTAGATACCCACTTCTTATTACTTTCAGCCTCAAAAAATGAAGTGGTGGGCCATGTTATGGGAAGTTAGCATTTATTTCCTTTTTTTTTTTTTTTTTTTAATTCACTAAACATTTATGAAGCATCTATACTCCAGGCTCAGTCCAGGGGACAGAGCTGTGACCAGGTGGTCATAGTCCCTGCTGGCTGGAGGCTCCAGCCTAGTGAGGGACAGAAGTGGCATATCCGGGCTGGAGTGGGAGGACACAGGGAGCTCCCTAGGAACTAAGCAGCAGGGACTCAGAACTTTCTGGAGTGAGGGTGGGAGAACCAAGCCAGGCCTCCTAAATCGGTAGGCATTGGTGGGCTGGGATCAGGGAGTGGGGTGTTGGGGGGAAGCCAGGTGAGGGAATGGTATTCCAGGCAAAGGGAACTGCAGTGGCAGAGGCTGATAAGGAAGAGGAGAATGCAGTGTGTTCCAGAACCGGAAAGCCCAAGGGGAGGGCCGTGAGGCTGGAGAGACCTCTCACAGGAGTTCTGGGAGGTCACCGGGCTGTCCCCCATGAAACTTTACTGGAGGGAGACCAGCAGCCTGGCTGAGAAGCCAAGGCGCCCAGACCAAATTTCTCCAGGAGCGTGTGGGGCTCCGTACCTGCATCTTTGCCATCATCTTCAACAAGCCCCTACCTGTGTCCCAGCCTCTTTTGTGTGTGCTTAAGTAATTCCTGGGCTTCGTCACTGTTTTCTCTGGCCTGGGTTTCTGTTCCAATTATCCTTGGCACCCTTCTGTCCTCCCCCCATTCCCCATTATTTAATTTAAAACCATTCATCTAATTAGCATCTGTCGGGATGGTTTTGGTGTGGTTTTGCCTGGAAGGACTGGGCTGTGTTGGGCGACATCTTGAATTTTCTTCCAGCTCCAAGCCTCCACCATGGGGTTCCCGCATTTATTTTGGCCCAAGAATGTTCTGAGGCAGAGATTGGAGACCAGGAATTTGGGAGCTTCGTTGTCTCTGGGGCCAACTGTTTCTGGCAGCAGGGGTGAATCCTTTGCTTTGGTACTCCGCCATTTCTCCATCCAGAGAGGGGCCAGCCCTGGTGCCCACCTGGCTTAGGGAACAGTGAGGGGACCAGTAAATTTGTGACGTGTTTGGCGTTTAACTTTCCAGCTCCCTTCTTCAGACTCTGAGGCTCCTCTCCTGTGCCGCCACCCCCTCGTCTTTTTTCACTAGTGTTCTTCTGCATTTGTTGTGTTTCTTTACATCTATAGGGAGAGGGGGCAGGAATCAGCAGCCATCTCCCTTTTTATTGTCCTTTGTGCTAGTCTCCTCCCCTGACTTGTCCTATTTGATTTTTTTTCTGAGCCTTCATTAGGTTCTTTTGTTCCCAAATTCACTCTAATGGCCGAACTGAGCAAAACTATCAAATAAAAAAGCACCCCCTCAAAAGGCCCAGAATGTAGAATCAGAGAGATGAGTTTGCCTCCCATAATTCTCATGCATCTGTGTGTCACTTAGGAAACCTTCTGAGCCTCAGTTTCCTCATATGTAAAATGGAAAAAACAAACAAAAAAACGCAAACATCTGACATTCATTGTACTCACTGTCCACCAGGCACTGGGGTAAGTCTTCTGCATAGTGACCTAAGCAAATCCTTACAGTAAATCTGCCAGCATAAGCATTCCCATTTTACAGACACAGAACCTGAGGCTGAGAGATTACCTGAGTCGTCCAAGGTCATAGAATGGCAAAGTTGGGACTTGAACTCTGATCCATTGTGGTCCCAAAGCCCATATAATGTTCTGCACTTAGGTTGCTCTGAGGATGGAGGGGGTCACAAGTGCCTGTGCTCACTTTGGTAACTATAGCTAAAGATCTGTGACAGGGATCTGGACGACTGGGGGAAGAAGTTCTGAGTCAGGAGTCTTTGGCACCAAGGGACTTGTGTCCTAGAGCAGAGCGCCGTGTAGAGAGATATTAATTAAGAGTATGAATGAGAACCCAGAAGAAGGAAGCAGGGAAGTCTGGAAGGTTGTACCCTGTGGTTGTTGTTGCAAGCTGTTGGGTTTGCCACATTTGACATCATCTGTAATGTGGCAGTGGGGTTTTTCTTTGCAAGCTAATGCAAGGGTTGGATTTATTCCATTTCAGGGTTAGACTAATAATGGCTGTTGGTGAAAACATTTTCTGGGAATCAGATATTTGGATTCGTTCTTCTTTTTAGGGTCTCCGGAAAAGGGGAGGTAAGGGATAAACAGTCACTGGAAAGCCATTGTTGCTATTAGCCCTTCATGTCCCAAGCTATGGAGACCCTGTTCTTGGGTCAGGAAGGCAAATGGATGTGACTTGGAGACACCAGAGAGAAACTCTATTCAGGGAAAAGGACCATTGAGACCAAGTCATTTCTCTGACCACAATTCTCTTTTTAAGAACAGTGTGGCTCTTTCTTCAGACCGGCCGATGCGTGGCTCCTCGTGCAGGCCACATTCTCTGGGGCCGACCTGGGGTGGCAGAAGAGAAGAGGATTGGAAACTGCCGCTGGCACCACAGCGCCTGTGCTCTGTGGGAGGAAGGGAGTCATGTGGATGTGTCTGTCAAGATGGGTCTTGAGTGTGTCTGTTGGGCAGGAAAGAGCCGCTCAGGAGGAAAGAATGCCCCCGCGTGAACTTGCTTACTCAGAAGGAGCGAGAAGCCAACCCTTGAGTGCAGGAAGGGTGGGACAGACAGTAGAGACTCCAGGCTGCGTGAACTGGTTGGGTCCGACTCCTCATCTTCAAAGAGGGGCAGGTGGGTCCTGGTCCTCGAACTCTCTTTGCCCCAACAGTATCTCCCAAGGGATGACTGCTCAGATCTTTTACTGAGAACCTGGCCTAGTCTTAATTTTGAGAAGGCCCATTTTGGGGCTCCGTTCACTATATCCAGGTGCCTTCTAAAACCAATGGCTGGCTCCAGATCTCCGCAGCACCACGAATGTGTAAAGATGGGCGAACAAGAAGCAACAAGGAGCCGGGTACCTAGTGGCTCTCCAGTCCACAGAATAAGGGCCACGGGAGGCCAGAAAAGGGGTACCCGTGGAGGGCTGGGTATTTGGCAAAGGATTTTTTAGAAGAGGTGAGACTTGAACTAGATCAGGAAAGATGGGCAGACATCAGCATCACCCCCAAACACATTCCTTTAAAAACATTCAAGACAACTGTTACCTCTTATTTGTGCCCTGAATTAAGAGCACAAAAATATCTTTGGTGAGATGGAAGTATCTGGAAGCAGCTCTCTGTATCAGGCAGTTCTCCGAGGACTTTGGGACTGGCAGCCATAGGTCCTGTCCTCTGAGACCCTAAGGAAGTAAAGGAAATGGGCCACCAGCGTTGGCCTTTTTAACATGAAGTTGGGCCAGGGGTCCTGGAATCTTCTGCAACAGTAATGAAATTTGGAAGTAGTGGATCCACATCAGATCCAAATTACTCAAAAGGATCCCCAGAGGTGCCAAGCCAGGACCCCGAGCCTAGATGTACCTCAGCTGTACCTCTGGGGAGCTTCTAAGTGGGACCTCTCAGCAGACATGAGAATCAGAATCTCTGGGAGAGGGACCTGGGATCTGTAACTAGAAGATCCTGAAGCAGGCCCAGGGTGGGGTATGTATTTGGGGATCCCTCTTCGGGGCCCCTCACCATGTGAAGCATTTGACCTGGACCTTCTACATTTCTGATTTGGGCCTTGGCCTGTGATGTTGTAGGAAACGTAGGCAGCCCTCCCCCCACATTTGTGTGGGGTCCCCAACAGTGCATCTCAGCAGCTCTGGTCCACGGGTAAGCGGACCCACTGGACCTTCCCCAAGCTCTTCTCTGAGGCAAGAACCATTGGCATCCAGAGTTATCCTTCATCCCGTGGGGACACACTGGGACATGGCTAAATGCAGTTGTGAAAGCAATTTTTCTCAGATCAGGATCATATAAGACAATTCCTTGGCATTTAAATTATTGTAATGAGTTGAGTTCTACTTCAAAGGGGGCTAATTTAATATAAGAAGAGCTGGGGCTCTAAAGGGCTGTAATTAGATTTCTTTCCACACCCCTTCATGCTTTTTTTGTGAAGAGCAGCCAGGGCCGCTAGATTGTGTTATGTTTGGGTCCAGCATGAAGAAACTTGGAAGCCAGGCCTGGCTGGGGAAGGCCATCCGTCTGACTCAAGCTTGACAGCCCAGATCCTGCTCCCAGCAGGAGAGGGGCCTGACCACCATGAAAGTCAATAGGATTTAGGGTGGCAGGGGCAGGGAGTGGAGAGGGAGGGGGTCTGGGGTGGCAGAGGCCTTCCTATTCTGGTTTGGTGAGATGGAGGGGGCAGTTAGGTGAGTGGGATCTGGAGCTGCGCTGTGTCTGAATCCCAACCCTTCCCTTTCCCACCTATGTGACCCTGAGGGTGTGGCATTACCTCTCTACACCTCAGTTTCCTTATCTGCGAAATGGGCTAATGATAGAACCCATCCCATAAGGCAGCTGGGAACACTAAATGTACTAGAGCACATATAGTGGCTAGAACAGCCCCTGGCACAGAGGGACTATTGTTAATTATTTTCTAAAGGATGGACATCAAAAGATGGCTTCCCAAGGTTGGGGCTGGTCTAATTTTGCATTGGGCTCAGAAGCCAGTGTGAGGAAATACTCAGGAGAGGATCTGTCTCTGCTGCTGTGACAGGATCAAAGAGACCACAGGTCAAGTCCTGGCTTTGCCACTTATTTGCTGTGTGGCCTTGGACAAATTGCTTTACCTCTCTGAGCTTCGGTGTCTTTGTCAATAAAGGAAAGATAAACTCAAGTGAAAGAGAGGTGAAATGAAGGGAAGGTGGCCGTCGGAACACCCAGCACCTGGCCAGCTTCACAGTGGGACCTTAAATGTCATTACCCAAAACTATTCATTCTCAAAAGTAAACATTTTCACATATTCTATCTTTGGATGCATCTTGTGATTGGTGGTGTGTTATGGTTGCTGTTGTCTGAGCAAACACCAAAAGCAATAGTGTCAAGACTTGTAGAAAATCCAGGGGGAGATTGAAAACAAACTGGTTGTGGGAGGCGGTGGGGGGGGGCATGGCAAGCTCTCCATGTTCAGTGACCTTGCCCACAAGGGGTCAAAGTGTGCCACCACTACATCATGGTGAAGGCAGCCCAGGTGCCCAGCACCCATGCTTTGCATTTCTGTCGTGGATTCTTTCAGAAGAATCTCGCCCAAGATGATGGTGACCTGTAATGCCCACAGCGGGGCTGCGGCCTCCTGGGTGCCCAGTGCTGTGCTAGTCGCACACATGTTGGCCCATCTGTGTAGCAGCAGCAGCAGCAGCAATATTAACGGGAGTGCTCGCACGAGCCAGGCACCATGCCAGGCCCTTGACAGGTATTGTCTCATGCAATGCCGATGGGACCCAGATGACAGGTGGGCTAAGGTGGGGGCTTCTGCTGTCAGAGGCCATGGGTTCGAATCTTGACTTTGCTTCTTTCTGATCAACTTGGAAAGTCACTTAACCCACTTAGGTCTGCTTTTCCATCTGTCCGGGAAGAGGATCATAGTGTCACAGGCTATTAAAAAGATTAAATAATGCATGTGATGCTCCTGGCACAGCATCTCGCACGCTCAGCAGGTGTTCAAGTAACACTGCTGATTGTCTGTGTTGAAAATCATCTGTCCAGCAACCGGAATATTTAGTCACTGCGTGTCTATGAGAGATGAGGAAACAGAGACCCGGGGAGGTAAAATGACTTGACTAAGGTCTCTGAGTAAGTAGATGGCTTGGCCAGGATTTAGAGCCGGGACTGGTGGACACCGACCCTCTGCTCTCTCTGCTTGGTATTCTGCTCTCTCCTCAGTGACCAGGACTGCTATTCTTGTCTTGGGGAAGGGCCTAGAAGGCGATGTCCCCAGAGATCCCAGCCAGAGAGTAGGTGACAGTATAGCAGAAAGCTTAGGGGTGTATGATCTGGAGTCAGCCTGCCAACTTCATACTCCCTGGCTATGTGACTTTGGTCAAGTAACTTAACCTCTCTGGGCCTGTTTCTTTACTGGTAAAATCAGGTTGTTGACAATAAGCAGGATGACCTATATAGGAAGTAACGTGCTTGACACCGGGCCTCCGCATGTGCCTCCATGTGTGTTAGAGTTCTCTTGGTGTATCCACCTGAAGATGAACCCCAGGAAGCCTTCAGAGGTCGAGAGCCGCCCAGTAGGGCCTGCAGGGGTGTGAGGACTTTTGGACAGTGGCAAAACTGTTGTTTCCAGTTCTCTGGCCAGGGTAGGGGGTCCAGGAGGGCTGGCCAGCAGCCCCAGCTGTCTGGGCTAGGCTGGAGTTTGGTCAGTAGGAGAGATCAGATCCTGGAAATTGCATGCCAGGCAGGAGGGAGCCAGGCTCTCAATGCCCATTTGGGAACACTGCGTTAAAGAATTCCACTTCAAAGGCTCAATCTTCAGATGCCCGGCCCTTCCCCAGCCTCAGCCACAAGCCATAGATTCTGCACTGCAGCCATGGGGCCTGCCAGCAACTGTTCTCCAGGGATGGAGAGGCGCTGGATTTCTGAGCTGGGACAGAACCCAGAGTGGCTGGGGCAGACCAGTGCTTCATCTACTCGAGCCTGAAGACATCAGACAGCGAATGAGAAGCATGTTGAGTCTCTGCCTGATTTCTCTGAAGCAGGAACACGAGCACAAGCTTCCTCTCCCTCTTTCATTCTCCTTCCTAATTCCTTGTAGACATAAAGAAAATTCGGAGGATCCAGGTTAGTAAAAAGAAAAAAATAAAGGTCCTCCATGAATTCACAGTCTGTGAATGTTTCGGTGCCTATTTTTTTTCCTATGGGAAGATGTATGTGTAGACTTTTTAAAAAATACCTGGAAAATAGAATCATTTCTCTCTGTGAAGTGCTCAAAACAGTACCTGGTACATAGTAAATGTTTAATAAATGTCATGTTATTATTATTATTATTGCTTCCATTTTATAGCCTGGTTTTCTCTCATTTTAAAAAGGATCTTATTTATTTATTTATTTATTTGAGAGCGTGAGTGCGGGGAGGAGCAGAGGGAGAGAGAGAGAGAGAGATAAAGAGAGAGAGAAACAAGCAGACTCTCTAATGAGTACAGAGCTTGACTCAGGGCTTGAACCCATAACTCTTGAGATTATGACCTGAGCCAAAACCAAGAGTTGGACGCTTAACTGACTGACCTACACAGGCACCACCCAATTGTATCTCTTGAACAGAGATTTAGCTCTCTGCGAATCAGATGCCTTATTCTTCTCTGTAATCTAGTGCTTAGCACATAGTAGGTGCTTACTAAGTATTTTTTGAACAAATGGACGAAAATCATTTCTTCCTCTGATTAGATCTTCATCTGTAATATTTAACAGTGGCATAAGTAATGTATTGTTGATTTTGTTTCTAAAGCTGTGGCTGGTGCCTATTTAAAAAAATCACTCCCAACTCTGAGCTCCCCAACTCATTTAGCATCCTATCCCAGACTCATCCCCATGTGCAGGAGATGGGGGATGCTGTGTTCCCTGGAGCCTGGGGACCCAGCAGCATTTCAGAGAAGCCAGTAGCTAGCCTGCGGGCTGCCAGCGCCCTCCTTGGCTCACAGAAACCACCAATCATCGACTTAAACTGTCTAGGTAGCGCGCAGACAAGTAAACCCCAACTCCTGCATTTTTGATGAAGTCGACATTATACAAATGCTCGGGGTTTATTTGGTCAGACCCGGCAGCAAGTGGCTGAATCAATAATGAGACACCGCGAGGAATAAAGCATTAAACAGGCTGTTCTGCAAGGCAAGCAGCTGGGAGGTCAAGTCCGGTGACCCAGCATGGCCCATGGCCAGTGGTCCCCCTCTCCGGGCTGCCAAGCAGGGAGATGGCTGGGCACGCAGATGGCATCATCAGTCTCTCCAAGCTGGGGAGGCAGTGCGGAAAACCTCGAGGCTAGCAGCCCAGAAACATGGAAATAGTATCCACTTTGTGGCCTCAGGCAGGCTATTTTTTGCCCATCTGCCTCAGTTGGGAAAACAGATCCTTGACAAGGGATCAAGGTCCTTCCCAGCTATGGGATTCGGTGCAGTCAGCAGGAACTTGGGGATATGTGTGGTCCAGTGCTGAGTCTGTTAAGAGCCACAGACGAGCAGGACTTGGGAAACTCATCATGGACACTCCTAGTTTTCTTTCCCAGCTGGGGAGGCAGTCTTCTCTCTGCTTCGAGATTCTTGGCCTTGGGGATCATTGAGAAAAGGCTTCCTCTGGCCTCTGTTCCATCCAGAGGACATTTGACGATAAGGCTCTGAAGTGAAGGAGGTCTAACCCCCAGACCTTCTAGCCCAGGTCACATCTTTGGCCCCTGCCATAAGATGTCTAACTTTGGGACAGGAATCTGCCCCCTCCCCGAAGAGGGAGAGGCTGGCAAAAGGAGGAAGGTGGAGGCAAGTGGGGAGCAAGGAACTGTGGGAGCAGGTGACAGGTAGGGGTCTCTGGTTTACCCTGACATGTCCAACCTTTGCCTGCTCATACCTACCTCTGCCTAGAGCTTGAGTCCTCAAAGCCTGGGCGGTGTGGGGCAGTGGCATTGGCCATGCCTGAGAACTGATGGAAATGCAGTGTCTTGGCTCTACATACACCTGCCAGAGCGGAACCGGGACATCACCATCCAGGTTGGAGAAGTGCTGCTCCAGGGGCCTGGCCATGGGGGTGGGGGTGGGGGTGGGGGGAGGGGCGTCTCGTTCACAGAGCCAGCGCAGACAGTGGTGTGTCTGCTGGTGAGGTGTGTCTAGTCACCCAGCTCTGAGGAGCGCTGTCGGCCTCCCAGCCATGGGAGGGGATGCTTGGGAAACACCTGTTCTCTGAGGTGGTTTATCTGTGCTTATTTTTGAAACCAGACTGAGTCACAGGACACTTCCGTCTGTTGGTTTAGAGGCATCTCAAAGGACTTCCCCACTCTACTCTTTCTCCTGTGAGAGTAAAAACAGTAAGTTCAACAAATATTCACTTAGTGCCTGCTGTGGGCCAGAATCTGGGCTGGGGACGTAGGGTCAGGGAAGGGGATCCCAGGCCCGAGTACAGTGTGGTCAGGCAGCACCCAAGGGGGCCAACTGCATCCAGTTTGATCCCCACACATGGATTCTAATTACAGGAAGGGCTTCCTGAGACACCAGGTCTGTCTCTTACCCTGATCCACAGTGGATTTTAATCAGAAGAATTGCCCAAGGATTTTTAAAAAAATATATTTGCCTGGGTCTCCCCTCAGGGTGTCTGCTCAGTAAGGCTGAATCAGAAAAAGCTTCCATGGGCCTATTTGGGCTCTTAATTTCAGCCTGCTAACAACCTGATTTGTAAGGCAGTGCCATCATTTCTGGCTTCTCAGGAGCTAAGACTGGCTTGTCTCTAATGATCCAAGGATCAGGTCATTCCCTGGCACAGGCTGGAGGTGGTGGGGCACTGGCTGCTGGGTGTTAAAATTCATTCTCTTCTTCCTGGGCACACTGCTGGACTGCAAGTCCCAGTCCTCTTGGAGTTCAGTGTGGTCGTGTGACTAAGTTCTTGCTAATAGAATGGTGACGAATACCTCTTATGGCTAAGCCTAGAGAAAGTGGCTTTGTCTTCTGCAGGGGCTCCCCGATTCTGGCTAGCCGAGACTTCATTCACACGGAGTTCCCAAAGGATGGTAGAACCACAAGAAGGAAGGAACCCAGGTCCCTGAATCTCCACATAGAGCTGAGATACTTGCCGCCTGTCGACATTCATCACGGATATGCAGGAGAGACAGACATATGTTTTGTTGTTGTCCTTTTTTTTTTTTTTTTAGATTTTATTTATTTATATGAGAAAGCACAAGACAGCATGAGAGAGAGAGCATGACGGGGGGTGGGGGGAGGGGCAAGGGGAGGAAGAGACTCCCCGCTGAATGGAGAACCCAATGTGGACTCAGTCCCAGGATCCTGAGATCTGAGTTAAGTCGATGCTTAACTGACTAAGCCACCCAGGTGTCCCTGTTGTTTGTTCTTAAAGACGTAGAGTTTGGGAGTTTTCCTATGTTAACAACAGCTTGCCTTACCTTAACTAACACAGCTGTCTCTGCCTCACTTTTTACCGCCAGCACATTTTTACCTCCATGTTCAGAATTCAAAATTTGGCCTTATGCCACTGTACTAATGTTTTTATTAGGGAGAAGATAAGGCTTTATGCTAATAGAGCCTGACCCATCAGTATATAAACAGAGACTTTTGCATCTGATTTTAATTTAATTTCCATTTTGAGCAGTTACATCTGTAAGGCTTGATATTGCCTAGCTTTTATTCTTTCTTACAGAACTTCCAAAGAGTCAACACAAATTATACTTATTTTTAAATAGGAAAATATCATCCTATCTTGGAATTACCGCACAGGTCCTTTGGATATATTTGTAAACCTAAGATATATTTGGGGATTTTAGTGATCTTATTTTTTCCTATCTCTTGAAAAATTTTGCTATACTCTACTTACTGACTATTCTCAATTATGCTAAAAGACTAAAATTAAAAAATGGAACAATGGTGGAAGGATCTAGAAGGATACTGTAAGAGCGACATAAGTCCTCACTGTTGTATCGTCTATAGTTTTCTTACTGTGTTGCTGCGGTAGGCAGAATAATGTACACTTCCCCCAAAGATGTCCACATCCTAATTCCTGGAACCTGTGACTATGTTACCTTATACGGAAAAAGGGACTTTGAAGATGTGATTAAGTTAAGGACTTTGAGATGGAAGATTATTCTGGATCATCTGGTCCCAACATAATAATAAGGGTCTCTAAAACAGCATGTGACAATGGAAGCAGAGAACCAGAGTGACGGAGCTTGAAAAGACTGACGAGCTGTTGCTGGCTTATAAGATGGGGGACTGGGGTCACGAACCAGGGAATGTGAGCAACCTGGCAAAGACAAGGAGATAGTCCTCACTCTTCCCTAGAGAGTTTCCAGAGGAACACAGCCTTTCTGACAACTTGGTTTTAGCCTAGTGAGACCCATTTTGGACTTCTGACCTCTAGGACTATAAGGTAGTGTTATTTTAAGTCACCAAATTTGTGTTTTTTTTTTTTTTTTTTTTACAGCAGCAGTAGGAAACATGTAGTTGCCCCAAATAGTGTATCATGAGAAGACTAGAGATACTGTCTTATAGTCTGACATTAATTTTTATTGAACACAACTGAGAAATCAGAAATTTTTCCTTTTCCATCTCTAATGACCAAGAGAAGAAAATTGGCAGAGGAAGATGTTTCGAAACAATTATATGATTCAGAAGGTGAATGCAGAGAGACAGATAGCCTCACTCTAGATGTGCGTTAACAAGGGTGGTGAAATTGTCACATAACTGAAATCTCAGATTATGAGTCTTCACATGACAGTGTCCTAGGTGGATTTTCTCAAACTCTGAATCAATAAATAAACAATGTATTTCTAAGGTTAAAAAAAAGGAAATATGGTATTTTCATCCAATTAGTTACTCAACAGGAAGGAGAAAGACCTGGATTATATTGTTTTACTGAAAGTTTGGGTCACAGTGTTCTTTTATCTTTTGGGATGCTTGTAAACCAACATCTACTGGAAACAGTTCACAGGGGGACAGATGTAGAGGCAGGAGTCAGCTAACAGTGACCAGAAGGAAATACTTAGTGTTAAAATAAAAAACATCATTGGATGGCTTGTTGTGATTGGTGCCTATAAACTAAAAATATACTTATTTTGCAATTATGAAGCCAAGAAGTTGACTCTCTTCAACAAAATTACGAGCCATCAGAAGTTTCTAAAACTCCCTCAAGTATTGCATTTTCAATTTGCAAGTGCAAGAAGGGAAATCAGAAATGATGAGAAGCCAGAATCTAGGAGACATAGACTTCGATTCTTCAAAAAAAATTTTTTCCCTTATTAACATATAATATATTATTAGCCCCAGGGGTACAAGTCTGTGAATCACCAGATTTACATACTCACAGCACTCACCACAGCATATACCCTCCCCAATGTCCATAACCCCACCCCCTCTCCCTCTCCTTCTCTCCCCGGCAACCCTCAGTTTGTTTTGTAAGATTAAGAGTCTCTTATAGTTTGTGTCCCTCCCGATCCCATCTTGTTTCATTTATTCTTTTCCTCCCCCACAAACTCCCCATGTTGCATCTCTACTTCCTCATATCAGGGAGATCATATGATAGTTTAGACTTGATTCTAAATCAGTATTTAGTATCAGTATTGATTCTAAATCAGTATTTATAAGATGCATGTGAACCCAGTCCATTCGTGGCATGACAGTTGAGGACTGTTAATAAGACATTGTCTGTATTCAAAGGATGTTGCCTATATCAGGTACCTTCAAAACCAGGAAAATATGGAATAAAAATTTGGGTTTGCTATGTTTAAATTCTTTTTTTTTTGAAGACTTTATTAATTTGATAGAGAGAGATCACAAGTAGGCAGAGAGGCAGGCGGGGGGTGGGGGAAAGCAGGCTCCCCGCTGAGCAGAGAGCCCACTGGGGTCTCAATCCCAGGACCCTGAGATCATGACCTGAGCTGAAGGCAGGGGCTTAACCAACTGAGCCACCCAGGTGCCCCTGCTATGTTTAAATTCTTTTTTTTTTTTTTTTTTTTTTTTTTTTTTTTTTTTAAAGATTTTATTTATTTATTTGACAGAGAGAAATCACATGTAGATGGAGAGGCAGGCAGAGAGAGAGAGAGGGAAGCAGGCTCTCCGCTGAGCAGAGAGCCCGATGCGGGACTCGATCCCAGGACCCCGAGATCATGACCTGAGCCGAAGGCAGCGGCTTAACCCACTGAGCCACCCAGGCGCCCCCTTAGTAGACTATCCTATAAAGTTGTTCTTCAGTCTGGTTATTATTAATTCTATAAATTTTTCCAAAAAAGACTTAAAATTATTTTAAAGTTGTTCATGAGACCCAGATGGTAAGTGATAATGACTGTTTTCCCTTACACTTTGTCAAACAGTCTTTCTCTCCAGTCTTCTTTTTGTCGTAATACTGTCACTGAGACCATAGAGCTCCTTGAGCCAGCGTGCTTCGGAGTGTGCACTTAAGACTACAAAGACACACATCAACAGCAACACTCACGTGCAGAATTGTCTCCCGGTCTTGGCAACAACCGACTGCAGAGCTCTCTTCATGAGCCGTCTTCTGCTGAAAATCCAGGAACGTGGGGCTCCGTCTTTCATAGGACACAGAAAGCCAAGAACAGGAGCAAACTAGGCCCTCCCTCTTTTGGCTTCTCTCACGATGCTTGCTTTAGAGCAGTGCTTCTCAAAGTGTGGTGGGGTCTCTGCGAGGCCAGTGCTATTTCAGCCATTACAGGAAGACAGGATTTGCCTTCTCCACTGTGGTGACACCGGCACTGATGGTGGGAGAAGCCGCTGACAAGCTGATCCGGATGGAGGCGGTGGTAGCCAAAGTAGTAGGTCATTGTGTTCTTTATGGCCATGCACTCACATTAAAGACAAAACAAAACAAAATTAGTTTCATTAAATCTTGATCCTTTTTAAAAGATTTTATTTATTTATTTGACAGAGAGAGATTACAAGTAGGCAGAGAGGCAGGCAGAGAGAGAGAGAGGAGGAAGCAGGCTCCCTGCTGAGCAGAGAGCCCGATGCGGGACTCCATCCTAGGACCCTGAGATCATGACCTGAGCCGAAGGCAGCGGCTTAACCCACTGAGCCACCCAGGCGCCCAAATCTCGATCCTTGGGTTCACATCTCATTAGCATTCTGAGTGAGGAACTGGGGAGCCATATACACATGACTGCAAGTCAGGAGGTTGCCTTGAGAACAAACACTGGCATGATTATTTGAGTGGTGGGGGACCCAGCTGTTTCTTTCATGGATCACCATATTTACTTGAAAGAATGACTGACTGGGGCTCTTGGGTGGCTCGGTCGTTAAGTGTCTGCCTTCAGCTCAGGTCATGATCCCAGGGTCCTGGGATCGAGCCCCGCTTTGGGCTCCCTGCTCAGCAGGGGCCCTGCTTCTCCCTCTCCCACTCCCCCTGCTTGTGTTCCCTCTCTTGCTGTGTGAAATAAATAAATAAAATCTTTTTAAAAAAAAGATTTTAAAAATCTTTTTAAAAAAGATTTTATTTATTTATTTGACAGAGAGAGAGAGATCACAAGTAGGCAGAGAGGCAGGCAGAGGGAGAGGAAGGGAAGCAGGCTCCCTGTTGAGCAGAGATCCTGATATGGGGCTCGATCCCAGGAGCCTGAGATCATGACCCAAGCCGAAGGCAGAAGCTTTAACCCACTGAGCCACCCAGGTGCCCCTAAATAAATAAAATCTTAAAACAAAACAAAACAAAACAAGAACGACTGACTAACTATGGTGATTCAGGCTTGGGTATGGTAGATATTTTCTTGAATATGAATGAAATGAATCTTTTCCTTCAAGGGAAACCACTGACAGTATTTGTTGTCAATGATAAAATTTGGGCTTTCAAGTGAGAATTAGAATTTTGGAAAGCTTGTATCTGCCCCTGGGAGCTTGACATCTTCTTAATACTTAAAGACTCTTCTGGTGAGATCTGTGATGGTAGTAATGAATGTGATTTTTGGTAACCTATGACAAAATGTGTTAGCATTTGGAAGATCAGTATAATTCAGTGAACCACCGTTCTCAAAATAACCAGTGCATGACGTATTCATTTCCTGGGCCTGCCTTAACAAAGTACCACAAGCTGGTATTTGGGCTCAAATGACAAAATTTATTCTCTTACAGCTCTAGGGCTAGACATCCAAGACCAAGGGGTCAGCAGGGTTGGTTCCTTGGTTCCTTTCAAGGGCTGTGAGGGAGAATCTTCCTCATGCTTCTCTCCTAACTTCTGGCAGTTTGCTGACATTCTTTGGCATTCCTTGGCTTGTGGACACATCACCCAACCTCTGTCTTCATCTGACATGGTGAATCTCTTTGAATGTATGTGTCAAAATTTCCCTTTTTTATGAGGCCACCAGTCATTTTGGATTAGGGTCCATCCTACTCCAGCATGACCTCCTCTTAACTAATAACATCGAGAAGCGCCCTATTTTGAAATAAGGTCACATTGTGAAATCTGGGGATTCCGACTTCAACATGAATTCAGGGGTGGTGATATAACTCAATCCACAGCACATGATGTCATAAAATCATGCCTGGGCCAAAGATTCAATGAAAATTCAAAACAGACCGATGGGTTTTTAAAATAACTGAACATGAAAAAATTGTGAATGTGGCTTCATATTCTTTAAGAAACCATCATTGTTGAGTTTTGGTGTAGTAACAAAGAAGAATATGTATAGTTATCTGAAAGGGCTTTGAAAATACTCTCCCACTTTCCAACTACATATTGTGTGAAGCTGGATTTTCTTCATGCACTTCAATGATAGCAGCAGATTGGAACAGACTGAATGCAGAAACATATATGGAAATTCAGCTGTCTTCTATTAGGCCAGACAATAAAGAAATTTACAAAATAATGCAATGCATTCTTCACACTAATATTCTATTTGAAAAATGTAGTTGTTTAAAAATGCATTTATGGTAACATGTGATGGGTTTATTATTATTTTGAATGAATTAATAAATACTTCAGATTCTCTCAGTTTTATTTTCTAATATGGTAAGATCTATAGCAAGATTTCTCAACTTTGGTACTACTGGCATTTTAGGCTGAAAATTCTTTGTCATGGGGGCTGACCTGTACTGTATTGGATTTTAGCAGCATCTCTGGCCTTTACCCACAGGACACCAGTATCACTCCTTCCCCTTCCCACAAGTTGTGACAATGAAAACTGTCTCTGGATGTAGCCAAATCGTCCTCCATGGAAAACCTCTGATCTATAGCTATAACCATGATAAACAAAAGCTCCTGGGGTCCTCAATAATTTTTTAAGAGTAGAAAGGGGAGACTGAAAAGTTTGAGCACCATTGACATAGGGGATACCCCGGTGAGCAAATCATTTATGGCACCTGCCCTCCTAGAGTTTATAATCTAATGGAGGAGGGAAATATGAACCAAGGAGCAAAAATTGCAACCTTCGCAACTATTTTGAAGGTTATGCATATGAAGCTGCAAGGCCTCCTCTTCTTCTCTACCCACCTACGTGTCCACTGTCTCCCCCACCTGGCTTCTGTACTTGGGATCTGTCTGCTCAACCCCAAGACTTGCCCTGTCTCTGCAGTGGCTGGTCTAGGTCGAAGTCACTTTCCCAGTACACGGGTCATGAATCACAACTCTGGAGAGGGAAGATATCACCTTTTTAAATTAGTTCCTCTACTGAGGTAGAGAGAAAGAGAGAGAGAGAGGCATAGAAAGCGGGGGTTACATGAACTTAACAAACACCCTCCTTTTGTGGATGTGCTAAAGTCTGGACAGCTACGGGGTGGGGGAATCTAGTCTTGAACTGAGCGTTGACGGACTTGGAGTTGGGCTGTCCCTGCATGTCAGTGCCCTGGTTTGAGGATCTTCATTCTTTATTCATTTACTCTATGTACGTTTCTTGGAACACATGCTAGGTACCAGATGAATAACAGTAAACGAGAGGGACAAGGTCCCTGCCTTCATGGAGTTCAGATTTGCGCACGTGCGTGCACACATGTGCATGTACATGTGTGTGGTTTAGGGGGGGATAATTGACACAGAAATACATAATCAAGTTCATTCCAGTGAGGACACAGTGCTGTGAGGTGTACAGACAGGTATTAGGGTGTTCGACAGAGAGGCGTGTGTGTCTGGAAGTGCCCTCTGCGGGGACGCTGAATGAGAAGGATTGGAACTAGAAGGCTGAGGAGGCAGCCACACGAAGTGCCAAAGGAAGGTGTTCTCTAAGCACATGCCAAGGCCCTGAGGCAGGAAAGGAATTGAAGTGCTCAAGTAACAGAAAAAAGAAAATACCAATGAGCCTGGGGTGTAGTGAGGGCACCCAAAATAGCATGAGGGGAGGTCAGAGAGGCTGGGGAAGGTAGATGACTTAGAAACATGGGGTCTGGGTGTTTGTAACATGGGAAGCCACTGCAGGCTTGAACATGGTTTGATTTATATTTTAAAAATATATTTAGGGGCATCTGGGTGGCTCAGTGGGTTAATCCTCTGCCTTCAGCTCAGGTTGTGATCTCAGGGTCCTGCGATTGAGTCCTGCATCGGGCTCTCTGCTCAGCAGGGAGCCTGCTTCCCCCTCTCTCTCTGCCTGCCTCTCTGACTACTTGTAACCTCTCTCTCTTTGTCAAATAAATAAAATCTTTAAAAATACATATATTTAAAAAACCCAACACTCTGTCTGCTGGGTGGAAATGGATTGTTTGTGGTGTGAAGGGGCAGGGGAAACTGAGGCCAGTTGTGAAAGGGTTGCAGGGTCCAGGTGAGAGGCTGCAGTGGGCGGGACCAGAGCCCAGGGCATGGCAGGGGGAAAGGAGAGGTAGACAGACGTCACTTAGATGCTGGACGTAATGTCAAGAGAGTTGTGGAGGGATTAGGTGTGGAGGCTGAGGCAAGGACCAGAATTGGAGGTAACTTCCAAGCCTTGACTTGAGCCACTGCGAGGCTGGAGTCGCCATGGACTGAGATAGAGCAATAAGGGGAACAGATCTGGGTGGGAAAATCAAGAGCTCCTTATTGAACGTCAGACGTTTGAGACCCTGTAACAGCTCAGATGGAGCCGCCAAGACCACCGCACAGGAGTGTCTGAACTGCAGAGAGAAGGTCAAGACCCGAGACACCGGGAGTTATTAGCCTACAGATGGCATTTGAGACTGCGGGTCTGGGGGAGACTAGCGAAGGAGAGCATGGCCAAGAGGATGAGAGCGTGGGCCCGAGCGTGGGTCCTGGAGCTGCTGCAGTTGAGTGCCACGCGGGCTGGCTGGCTTCAGCACAAGAAATTCATTGCTTCGCAGTTCTGGAGGCTGCAAGTCCCAAACCAAGGTGTTTGCAGGTGAAATTGGCAGGGATACGGGGTTCTGGGGAGCGCGGCTCCATCCAAAGTAAAGGACAAACTGTTGTACCTTAGACACCTTACCATGGAAACAGACCTAACGCTTGGTGGAGTCCTTTGCACTTCGGAGGCAGTGTTTATCACCCTTGCTGATGATGCTCCGGTTCCCTTATTAGATGGCGCAGGAGGCTGCCAGCTTTGAGCGGATCCAAAGCAAGCGAGTGTTCCACAGCGGGTCCAGACTGAGGCATGAGCCGGGCCAGCTTATCCATCAGGCACGGTGCCTACAGCCCGCAGTACTTGGAGGGTTCACAAAAATATCTTAATTTTACTTTATGTTAAAATCAAAAGAAAAAATAAATATAGTAATAATGACTCTTAGATTATATCCATTTTCCTACCAATGGAGTCATAAAATATAATTTCTATTTTTGAAAATTTTATTTCTTCAGTGTTCCAAGATTCATTGTTTATGGACCACACCCAGTGCTCCATGCCATACGTCCCCTCCTTAATACCCACCACCATTAGCCATCAGGGAGCTTCAAATTAAAACCACATTGAGATACGACCTTATACCAATTAGAATGGCCAAAATTAACAAGACAAGAAACAACAAGTGTTGGAGAGGACGTGGAGAAAGGGGAAAACTCTTACACCGTTGGTGGGAATACAAGTTGGTGAAGCCACTTTGAAAAACAGTGTGGAGATTCCTTAAGAAATTAAAAATAGGGGCACCTGGGTCACTCAGTCTGTTAAGCGTCTGCCTTCTGCTCAGGTCATGATCACGGGGTCCTGGGACTGAGCCCTGCATTGGGCTCCCTGCTTGGCAGGAAGCCTGTTTCTCCCTCTCCCACTCCCCTGCTTGTGCTCCCTTGCTGTCTCTCTCTCTCTGTCAAATAAATAAATAAATAATCTTAAAAAAAAAAAAGAAATTAAAAATAGAGCTACTCTATGACCCTGCAATTGCACTACTGGGTATTTGCCCCAAAGATGCGGATGTAGTAAAAAGAAGGGAGATATATATATAAAATTTAATTATATATAATTATTTTAATTATATATATTTAATTATTAAATTATACATATAATTAAATAATTATATATATACACTATAATATATAAATATATATGTGTATTTTGTGATGAAAGAAAGAGCCCATAGAGGCAAAAATGCTTAGTGCCTCTGTGAGCCATCATGCAGCTCTAGGTTTCAGCTGCTCTGCCCCTTACGCCGTACAATCCAACCGTTTCGAAGGTGCTAGAGATACCTGGAGTAGAAGAGGATTCTACAGAGTGTCTGGTCAGTCCCAGCTGGAGAGTCAGAGTGCAGACTCCAGGGATTCTGTGTCAAAGCCAGGCAGATAGCTACTCTCCATTTGAGAAGCAGCTCCTGGCATGAAACTAAGCCCTAGGAGAGACTGAATGTTTGAACATAGGATACAAGTAACTCAAGACCAAGGCCGCCTGTCCATTGTGAGCTGTGTGTTGTCAGAGGTGCCAAGTCCAAGTGTTAGTTATAATACTTCAAAGTCATTGAAAGCATTGGAAGTGGTTTATTTGGGGCCAGGCTCACGCAGGTCCCAGAGGCACAAATTAACGACATGACAGGTAATGAGGCAGACATCCTTGTAATGACCTTTTTCAAATTGACACCTCTTTCTCAGCTCACACGTGTGGCCTCAGGAGGCGATGTTTAGGATCAAGTGAAGGAAGAACTCGGCCCGGTTCATAGGGGAGCTGAAGCAACATATGGTCTCTCCAAAAACAGACTGTCACCACCTTGCTTAGTGGTGGCTCTGGAAGACGATGCTGGATGGAAATCCTCCTCAATGGGTCGAGTTCCGAGAAATACACTGTGGTCCACACTGCACGGAGAGTGAAGGGACCGGAGACAGTAAAACCTGATGTCCAGTAGCTAGCGGGTTGGCTGTGCTCTCTGGGGAAACCAGAACAAAAAAAATATAGAGCTTACTTTCTTCCAGGCGCTTGTGGAGTCCTTACACCAATCTTATGCTGTGGGCAATTTTGTTACCACCCCCACACCCTTACAGATAAAGAAACTGAGGTACAGAGGAGTTTGGTAACTTGCTCAAGGCCTTAACAGCTAATAACTGGTGAGGTAGGATTGGGACTCAGGACCGATTTCCATAGTGGAGTAGATGTGCCACACTTGGAGGTCGGGACACCTGTGGTCGAATCCCAGCAGCGACAGGTTAATCTATGACCAATGGGACATGTCTCATCTGTGTTCTAGTTCTAGAACTCAAGTGTATGGTGCTTGGACTCTTATCAATGGCGCCTGTTCTGGCTGTAAGTTACTTGGATTTTTCTGGGCCTTCTGGGGTTTGGTGCAGGGTAGGTGCAGGCGGATGCAAATACGAAGAAGCCATAGTCCCCAGGAACACTCTGGCCCCCTCTGTAAGCGCCATCCATAAAGACTGCATTCTTCACCTACCTGAGCAATTATGGGTTTGGAGGTTTTAAAATAATGATTTCAGCATGTGCTTTGTATAAACAAAGGTTGGGGCAGGGGAGATGAGGGGAATGTGGGCCTGGCTCGTTTGTGCAGCTAAAAATAGAAACGTGCAAGTCTTATAATGATGAGGCAGAAACTTAAAACAAATTTCTTGGAAAATTCCCTCCCCATGCCACACTGCCCAGGTATTTCCCCCTCTTTCTGCCTCATGCAGATGGAGCAAGGGAAATCGGGGTGAGGGGCGGGTATCACAACACACACTTCCTTCCTGGCACCGAGGAGGAGGGGCCGAGGAGACTGAACTGGGAACAAAACGTCTGTTCAGGGGCCCGATTCAGGCTGACATGGGCCTTTGAGCTCCCTGAGTGGCATTTATGGCCACAGATATGGAAAAGAAAATAAATCTCCCAGGCCCGGCATCTTGCTTTAATTAATAACATAATCAAGTTTCTGGCCTCGTGGAATGGAAGGATTTCAACACTCAAGGCCCCTCTGGCAGCAGGCAAGAAGTGGGCCTCCTGACCAGGCAGCCCCCAAAGCCGTGAGCTGGCGAGGCAGGGCAGGGAGACTAGGAAGGATGCGCTCAGGGCTCCGCGGGCAGGACAGCAGGACGCTGGCTTCCAGGTGTGAGGCAGGGGCTCCGAAGCGGAGCGTCAGGAAGCAGAACCACACTGACTGTCATAACCCTTGGTGTTCATGGTGCATTTATTATGTCCCAGCCTTTTCCCTTTATTTTCCCATTCAGTCCCCACAGAACAATTAGGCAGGCTATGCTCCCCCTTCTTCCGATTGGGAAGCTGAAACCTAGAGAAACTGGGTTGATTTGCTCAGAATCACAGCTGGAAGGTGGGGGAGCCGGGACCAGAATGATCCAAACCCAGGGCTGTCTGAGTCAAGAAAGCCAGAGAAGAGGGCTACACCTCACTAAGAGGGACTGTGCCTTCTCTTTCTTCCTGAAGCCCCAGGAGGTAGGATGATGTCCCTTTTAAGCAGGATGGCCCGCCCTCTCTGTGTGTGCCACTGTAGTGTCTAGGGGTAGAGGAGGGTATTGAGGAACAATGGCTAGACTTCAAAAGTGGTTCTAGAGGGAGACAAGTGATAGGTGCTGAGGAAGGCCGGGAATGAGGATCAAGGGCCCTGGGGTCTAGATCAGACATGCAGCATCCCCTGCACTCAGTGCACGCTCCTCAGGGTTCCATGAGCTTGGAACAGAAAGGAAAGAGGCCTCTGGCTGGCTGGGAACCCTGTGATTCTCTGGGTATTGAGTCAGGCTTGGGGGAGCCAGGTCCTGATTCCTGCTGTTCCCTTGTCTACATGAGGGGCTGCTTTGGACGGCCTCTCTGAATGACATGCTTGGCTCTTTGGAGGCTCCAATGAGTAAAGAAACACAGCAAATTGTCAGGTCGTGATCTGGTCCCAACCTACCTTTGTCTCTTCTCCCACCCTCCATGTTCCAACTGAGTCAGTCAATGTGCTGGCTGCTGGGTGGCCTGGATTTGCACAGGAGTTCCCACCACTTGGAAGGGATACTACCCCATCACCGATACTGGAGTCCTCTCTATTGGGAACTAGCTAACTCTAAAGCCACCACCTCCAGGAAGCCTTCCCAGAGCAGATCAGCCAGAAGTAATTCTCCCACCTTGGAGCACACACACTTTATTTCCCCTCTCTCATTATTGGGATACTTTTTATCTGGCTGTTAAGTCACTCATTCACTCAAAACACTTATGGAGGGGCCCCTGGGTGGCTCAGTCGGTTAAGTGTCTGCCTTCAGTTCAGGTCATCAGACTCCCTGCTCAGCGGGGAGTCTGCTTCTCCCTCTGTCCCCACCCGCCCCCTCTCTCATGAATAAATAAATAAATAAATAAATAAAATCTTAAAAAAAAAAACCTACTTACAAATTCTTGCTTTATTTTTGAAATGTTATTTTGCCCATGTCTTGACTCTGCCCTAAGTTCCTCAAAGGCAGAAGCTGGTTGTAATTACATTAATAATTCTAATAGTATTTTCCAGTTGCTGAATGCTTACTCTGTGACTAGGCACATAGCATTTTGAGAGTTGTTTCATTTAATCCTCACAACTCTATGAGGTTGGTGTTATCACTGCCCATAGTTTATAGATGAAGGAATTGAGGCAAGCAGAGATTAAGCTAATTGTCTAAAGTCATCATCTAGTAAGTAGTGAAGCCAGAACTTGAATCCAAGCGGTTTAATAACAGAGTCCAAATTTGTAACTTTAAGTTTAAATAACACATGTAGAAGCGCCTCGTCCGAAGCCACAGTTTCCCAAATGTTACTTGAATGTGAACTTGCCACAGGGCCCAATACTGGACTTTGACTTACTTATTTCTAAAGTTTATAGATTGAGTCAATAATTAAAAAAAATGGTTGATGGAATGAACTCATGGTAGGTTTTGGGAGATTTTCCAGTTACCTACTACTATATAACAAACCACCTTGAAACCTAGTGGCTTAAACCATTTGCTATTATCTCTCATGGTTCTGTGGATTTGACAGGGTTCCACCAAGTGGTTCTGGCTTGAGGTGTCCCCTGGGGTTACAGTCAGATGGCAGTGATGCTCACCTGGGCAACAAGGATGGCTTCTTTACTCGTGAGGTTGCTGTCTCAGCTGGATGGCTACAAGAGTCGGAAGCTGCTCAGGCATCTCTCTTACTGCATGGCATCTCCATGTGATTAATTCTTACAGCACAGTGGACTCAAGCTAGCAGGATTTCTTACATGAGATCAGCCCTCATCCAGGGCTGAGCATCCTAAGAGGCTCAGGCTGAAGCTTTGGAAGTTACATGACATAGACTTGGAAATTACATGGCGTCACTCTGGTGTATAGATTCCTGGGAGGTATGGCTCATTGGTTTGGGGAGAAGACATCTTTAGAGACTAGTTACTACTGGAGCAGGACTGAACCATGAAGGTCCCAAGGGCTTCATTCTCTCTGGTGTGACCGTGAATCAAGATCTACTCAGGAGTCTAGCATCAAGAGTTAGTATGGACGTAAACTTCTGAATGAGGAGAACTTACATTTCTTGGACCCATAATGTCTCAGGCTTCCACAAGCTTCTCCAGAGAAGTGCAGTTCATCTAAATTTGGGTCCTGGAAGTTTTGATTCTTGGCTCTTCCAGAGCCAAATCCCTCAGATTTGACTCAAGTCAAATGGCCAAGTCTTTATTGAGTCCCTGTTCTGTGTAATAACATTCACTAATACTTCTGAATTCTTGTTCCTGACATTCCTCTAAGTGCTTACACATTATTGCTGTTATGGTTGGATATAACTTAACTCTCGGAACGATCCTGTGTGCTAGGCATTTCCATTATCCCTATTTTCTACAAGTGAGAAAAATGAGTCACAGGGAGTTTAAGCAACTTGCCAAAGTTCCTGTAATTAGCAGGTAAAATCAGGATTTGAACTCAGGTCTGACTCCAGAACCTGTGCTCTTAAGCTCTGTGCCATCTATGTCCTGTCCTGTGAGACAGACCTGAGGCACAGGCCATTGTTTCTGCCTTCAAGGAAACTGAGTCCAAAAAGAGAAACAAGACTTGAAATGCTTCATACAACTTCGTTAAACCTTTGTTTAGGAAGTAATTCTGTTATATTTTGCCAGTTAGTGGGAAAGCATCTGCCTCTCTGTGATAATGGTAGGATACAGATTTTGGTCCACAAGAATTCAACCTGAATTATCCAACAGAACCAAGAGAAGTGTTTGAGGTTGAATGTCATAACTGAGAAGTCTTTATGTGATTGGACAAAAGTGGGTCACTAGTTGGATCTGTTAGCATTTGCTGTGTATCGCATAACAAGTCACGCTAAAAGGTCATGGCTTAAAACACATGTGCTTGCGCAGGAGTCTACGGTTGAGCAATTTGAACTGGGAATAGCTGGGCTGTTCTTCTGTTGGTCTCAGCTGAGTTCATGTGTTCATAGTCAACTGATGGACAGTAGTCTCACTCACTAATCTGGTGTGTGGTTGGCTGTTGCCTGGGCTGATGCCCCATCATCCAGCAGCTACATAGGGCTTGTTAACATAGGTTTCTGTGTTACCATGGGTTTTTGTGACCAACATAGGCTGGTCACAGGGTCCCAAGAGTAGCAAGAGAAGGCAATCCCTAAGGCATTTGCCAATGTCCCATTGACCAAAGAAAGTCACATGACCAAGCCCAAATTCAGAAAGGAGAGAGACAGACACAGCCTCTTTTTTTTTTTTTTTTTTTTTTTATTTGTCAGAGAGAGAGAGAGCGAGCACAGGCAGACAGAGTGGCAGGCAGAGTCAGAGGGAGAAGCAGGCTCCCTGTGGAGAAAGGAGCCTGATGCGGGACTTGATCCCAGGACGCTGGGATCATGACCTGAGCCGAAGGCAGCTGCTCAACCAACTGAGCCACCCAGTCGTCCCCAGACACAGCCTCTTGATGGAAGGAGCTGTAAAGTCGTATTGAGAAGGGGTGTGAATATAGAGACGAGGAAAATCGAAGGCTACTTTTGTAGCTATCATACTGGTTTTTCTGGAGTCTAAAGATACCCGCAGGTGAGCAGAATAATGGCTCCCCTCCAAAGATGCTCACGTTCTAGTCCCATCATCTATGATTGTGATATTCTCTTACATGGCAGGAAGGACTCTGCAGACTAATTAAAGCACTCATTTAAATAGCAAATAATTATTAATTTGATGATTAAAATTATTTCACTAAAACAAACTATTTAAATTGTTAATTTTTAAGAAGATTTTACTTACTTATTTGACAGAGAGAGACACAGTGAGAGAGGGAAGACAAGCAGGGGGAGTGGGAGAGAGAGAAGCAGGCTTCCTGTTGAGCAGGGAGCCTGATGCGGGGCTCAATCCCAGGACTCTGGAAGATCATGACCTGAGCTGAAGGCAGAGGCTTAACCAATTGAGCCACTCAGGTGCTTTAAATTTAAATTAAATTATTAATTTAAATATCTTTAGATGGACAGGGTATCCTAGATTGTCTGGGTACACCTCATGTAACAACAAAGGTGTTGTAAGGGAAAGATGGAGGCAAGGGAAAGATGGAGGCAGGAGAGTCTGATTAGAGAAGTGAATCCAGAAGCAGAGGTCAGGACGATGTGGTTGCTGGCTTTGGAGATGGAAAAGAGTTCTGAAGCAAGGGAGGAGGGGGCAGCCTCTGGAAGCTGGAAAAGGCAAAGAACAGGTTCTCCCCTAGAGCCCTCAGCAGGAACACAGCCCTGCCAACACCTTGATTTTTCAGTCCGGAGAGACTTCTGACCCTCAGAACTGTAACATAATAAATTTGGATTGTTTAGGCCATTAAATTTGTGGTCATCTGTCCCAGCCTCAATAGAAAATGGACACAACACTTTACAGCCATCTGACCTTTATATCAAGATCAATACCTGTTTTGTGATTAGTCAAATGCAGGTAATCATATCCCTTTTATTAGAACAAAGACAAGGTCTTTTTAAACACCCACTTCTTCTTTTTTTTTTTTTATTTGACAGAGAGAGATCACAAGTAGGCAGAGAGGCAGGCAGAGAGAGAGAGAGAGAGAGAGAGAGGAGGAAGCAGGCTCCCTGCTGAGCAGAGAGCCCGATGCGGGACTCGACCCCAGGACCCTGAGATCATGACCTGAGCCGAAGGCAGCGGCTTAACCCACTGAGCCACCCAGGCGCCCTAAACACCCACTTCTTAAAGTCCTCAAATCCTAGAACAGAAGCAACACCTTGGGAATGCTTTCTTCTTAAAAGCCATTCAAGAGGAAGTGGAAAGAAGTGTTTTGACAAATCTGCAGATCAAACCAGATTTCAGATGTGCAGAGGGGGGGTGTTTTGAGAAAGGTACCATATTATGTTTATGAGCTGATTTCCTTAAAGATCTTGACCTTGTAGAATTATTTTACTATTTGTGTAATAATTTTAAGAACAATTTTTTTTCAAAGGAATAATGGAGTATAAAAGGTTTAGACCATTACCAAGTTTCCATTGCTCACCTGCTGGCTACTCATCTTAATTGCCAGCAAAGTCCCTGAGAGGAAATAAGAAGCTTCCCTCTCAATAATGCCGAATCAAGAGGAGTCAAGATGGCGGAGAAGTAGCAAGCTGAGACTGCTTCAGCTAGCCGGAGATCAGCTAGATAGCTTATCTAAAGATTGCAAACACCTGAAAATCCATCGGCAGATCGAAGAGAAGAAGAACAGCAATTCTGGAAACAGAAAATCAACCACTTTCTGAAAGGTAGGACCGGCGGAGAAGTGAATCCAAAGCGACGGGAAGATAGACCCCGGGGGGAGGGGCCGGCTCCCGGCAAGCGGCGGAGCAACCGCGCACAAAATCAGGACTTTTAAAAGTCTGTTCCGCTGAGGGACATCGCTCCAGAGGCTAAACCGGGGCGAAGCCCACGCGGGGTCAGCGTGGCCTCAGGTCCCGCAGGGTCACAGAAGGATCGGGGGTGTCTGAGTGTCGCAGAGCTTGCGGGTATTGGAACGGGAAAGCCGGCTACAGAGACAGAGCTGACAGTAAGCTCGCAGCTCCGTGTTACCTTGAACCGGTCGCAGGCTCGGTGAGCTCGGAGCGCAGCCGGAGGTCAGGCAGACGGGAGTAACTGGGCGCTGTTCTCTGAGGGCGCACTGAGGAGTGGGGCCCTGGGCTCTCGGCTCCTCCGGGCCGGAGACCAGGAGGCCGCCATTTGTATTCCCGTCCTCTGGAACTCTACGGAAAGCGCTCAGGGAACAAAAGCTCCTGAAAGCAAACCCGAGCGGATTACTCACCCCGGCCCCGGGTAAGGGCGGTGTAATTCCGCCTGGGGCAAAGACACTTGAGAATCACTACAACAGGCCCCTCCCCCAGAAGATCAACAAGAAATCCAGCTGAGACCAAGTTCACCTACCAAGGAGTGCGGTTTCAATACCAAGGAGAGCAGCAGAATTCCAGAGGAGGAGAAAGCCAAGCACGGAACTCATGGCTTTTTTCCTGTGATTTTTTTTAGTCTTGCAGTTAATTTAATTTTTTCTTTTTCATTTTTTTTTTTTTTCTCGCCTTCGGGTAAAAATTTTTTTTTTTAACTGTTACCTTTTTCTTTTTTAACGATTTTTTACTAGTTTATCTAATATATATATATATATATATATATATATATATATATATTTTACATTTTTCTTAGGTGTTTTCTTTTTTTTAAAAAATTCTTTTCTTTTCTTTTTTTTTTTTTTTTCTTTTTTCTCTCTTCCTTTTTGAACCTCTTTTTATCCCCTTTCTCCCCACTCACGATTTTGGATCTCTTCTAATTTGGTTAAAGCATATTTCCCTGGGGTTGTTGCCACCCTTTTAGTATTTTACTTGCCCCTTCATTTACTCTTATCTGGACAAAATGACAAGACGTAAAAATTCAACACAAAAAAAAGAACAAGAGGCAGTACCGAAGGCTAGGGACCTAATCAATACAGACATCGGTAATATGTCAGATCTAGAGTTCAGAATGACAATTCTCAAGGTTCTAGCCGGGCTCGAAAAAGGCATGGAAGATATTAGAGAAACCCTCTCGAGAGATATAAAAGCCCTTTCTGGAGAAATAAAAGAACTAAAATCTAACCAAGTTGAAATCAAAAAAGCTATTAATGAGGTGCAATCAAAAATGGAGGCTCTCACTGCTAGGATAAATGAGGCAGAAGAAAGAATCAGTGATATAGAAGACCAAATGACAGAGAATAAAGAAGCTGATCAAAAGAGGGACAAACAGCTACTGGACCACGAGGGGAGAATTCGAGAGATAAGTGACACCATAAGACGAAACAACATTAGAATAATTGGGATTCCAGAAGAAGAAGAAAGTGAGAGGGGAGCAGAAGGTATACTGGAGAGAATTATTGGGGAGAATTTCCCCAATATGGCAAAGGGAACGAGCATCAAAATTCAGGAGGTTCAGAGAATGCCCCTCAAAATCAATAAGAATAGGCCCACACCCCGTCACCTAATAGTAAAATTTACAAGTCTCAATGACAAAGAGAAAATCCTGAAAGCAGCCCGGGAAAAGAAGTCTGTAACATACAATGGGAAAAAATATTAGATTGGCAGCTGACTTATCCACAGAGACCTGGCAGGCCAGAAAGAGCTGGCATGATATTTTCAGAGCACTAAACGAGAAAAACATGCAGCCAAGAATACTATATCCAGCTAGGCTATCATTGAAAAGAAGAAGGAGAGATTAAAAGCTTCCAGGACAAACAACAACTGAAAGAATTTGCAAATACCAAACCAGCTCTACAGGAAATCTTGAAAGGGGTCCTCTAAGCAAAAGAGAGAGCCTACAAGTGGTAGATCAGAAAGGAACAGAGACCATATACAGTAACAGTCACCTTACAGGCAATACAATGGCACTAAATTCATATCTCTCAATAGTTACCCTGAATGTGAATGGGCTAAATGCCCCTGTGAAAAGACACAGGGTATCAGAATGGATAAAAAAACAAAACCCATCTATATGTTGCCTCCAAGAAACACATTTTAAGCCCGAAGACACCTCCAGATTTAAAGTGAGGGGGTGGAAAAGAATTTACCATGCTAATGGACATCAGAAGAAAGCAGGAGTGGCAATCCTTATATCAGATCAATTAGATTTTAAGCCAAAGACTATAATAAGAGATGAGGAAGGACACTATATCATACTCAAAGGGTCTGTCCAACAAGAAGATTTAACAATTTTAAATATCTATGCCCCCAATGTGGGAGCAGCCAACTATATAAACCAATTAATAACAAAATCAAAGAAACACATCAATAATAATACAATGATAGTAGGGGACTTTAACACTCCCCTCACCGAAATGGACAGGTCATCCAAGCAAAAGATCAGCAAGGATATAAAGGCCTTAAATGACACACTGGACCAGATGGACATCACAGATATATTCAGAATATTTCATCCCAAAGCAACAGAATACACATTCTTCTCTAGTGCACATGGAACATTCTCCAGAATAGATCACATCCTCGGTCCTAAATCAGGACTCAACCGGTATCAAAAGATTGGGATCATTCCCTGCATATTTTCAGACCACAATGCTCTAAAGCTAGAACTCAACCACAAAAGGAAGTTTGGAAAGAACCCAAATACATGGAGACTAAACAGTATCCTTCTAAAGAATGAATGGGTCAACCGGGAAATTAAAGAAGAATTGAAAAAAATCATGGAAACAAATGATAATGAAAACACAACGGTTCAAAATCTGTGGGACACAACAAAGGCAGTCCTGAGAGGAAAATATATAGCGGTACAAGCCTTTCTCAAGAAACAAGAAAGGTCTCAGGTACACAACCTAACCCTACACCTAAAGGAGCTGGAGAAAGAACAAGAAAGAAACCCTAAGCCCAGCAGGAGAAGAGAAATCATAAAGATCAGAGCAGAAATCAATGAAATAGAAACCAAAAAAACAATAGAACAAATCAATGAAACTAGGAGCTGGTTCTTTGAAAGAATTAATAAAATTGATAAACCCCTGGCCCGACTTATCAAAAAGAAAAGAGAAAGGACCCAAATAAATAAAATCATGAATGAAAGAGGAGAGATCACAACTAACACCAAAGAAATACAAACTATTATAAGAACATACTATGAGCAACTCTACGGCAATAAATTTGACAATCTGGAAGAAATGGATGCATTCCTAGAAACATATAAACTACCACAACTGAACCAGGAAGAAATAGAAAGCCTGAACAGACCCATAACCAGTAAGGAGATTGAAACAGTCATTAAAAATCTCCAAACAAACAAAAGCCCAGGGCCAGACGGCTTCCCGGGGGAATTCTACCAAGCATTTAAAGAAGAACTAATTCCTATTCTCCTGAAACTGTTCCAAAAAAATAGAAATGGAAGGAAAACTTCCAAACTCATTTTATGAGGCCAGCATCACCTTGATCCCAAAACCAGACAAGGATCCCACCAAAAAAGAGAGCTATAGACCGATATCCTTGATGAACACAGATGCGAAAATACTCAACAAAATACTAGCCAATAGGATTCAACAGTACATTAAAAAGATTATTCACCACGACCAAGTGGGATTTATTCCAGGGCTGCAAGGTTGGTTCAACATCCGCAAATCAGTCAATGTGATACAACACATCAATAAAAGTAAGAACAAGAACCATATGATACTCTCAATAGATGCTGAAAAAGCATTTGACAAAGTACAACATCCCTTCCTGATCAAAACTCTTCAAAGTGTAGGGATAGAGGGCACATACCTCAATATCATCAAAGCCATCTATGAAAAACCCACCGCAAATATCATTCTCAATGGAGAAAAACTGAAAGCTTTTCCGCTAAGGTCAGGAACACGGCAGGGATGTCCATTATCACCACTGCTATTCAACATCGTACTAGAGGTCCTAGCCTCAGCAATCAGACAACAAAAGGAAATTAAAGGCATCCAAATCGGCAAAGAAGAAGTCAAATTATCACTCTTCGCAGATGATATGATACTATATGTGGAAAACCCAAAAGACTGCACTCCAAAACTGCTAGAACTTATACAGGAATTCAGTAAAGTGTCAGGATATAAAATCAATGCACAGAAATCAGTTGCATTTCTCTACACCAACAGCAAGACAGAAGAAAGAGATATTAAGGAGTCAATCCCATTTACAATTGCATCCAAAACCATAAGATACCTAGGAATAAACCTAACCAAAGAGACACAGAATCTATACTCAGAAAACTATAAAGTACTCATGAAAGAAATGGAGGAAGACACAAAGAAATGGAAAAATGTTCCATGCTCCTGGATTGGAAGAATAAATATTGTGAAAATGTCTATGCTACCTAAAGCAATCTACACATTTAATGCAATTCCTATCAAAGTACCATCCATCTTTTTCAAAGAAATGGAACAAATAATTCTAAAATTCATATGGAACCAGAAAAGACCTCGAATAGCCAAAGGGATATTGAAAAAGAAAGCCAACGTTGGTGGCATCACAATTCCGGACTTCAAGCTCTATTACAAAGCTGTCATCATCAAGACAGCATGGTACTGGCACAAAAACAGACACATAGATCAATGGAACAGAATAGAGAGCCCAGAAATAGACCCTCAAATCTATGGTCAACTAATCTTCGACAAAGCAGGAAAGAATGTCCAATGGAAAAAAAAGACAGCCTTTTCAATAAATGGTGCTGGGAAAATTGGACAGCCACATGCAGAAAAATGAAATTGGACCATTTCCTTACACCACACACAAAAATAGACTCAAAATGGATGAAGGACCTCAATGTACGAAAGGAATCCATCAAAATCCTTGAGGAGAACACGGGCAGCAACCTCTTCGACCTCTGCCGCAGCAACATCTTCCTAGGAACAACGCAAAAGGCAAGGGAAGCAAGGGCAAAAATGAACTATTGGGATTTCATCAAGATCAAAAGCTTTTGCACAGCAAAGGAAACAGTTAACAAAATCAAAAGACAACTGACAGAATGGGAGAAGATATTTGCAAACGACATATCAGATAAAGGACTAGTGTCCAGAATCTATAAAGAACTTAGCAAACTCAACACCCAAAGAACAAATA
This sequence comes from Mustela putorius furo, assembly GCF_011764305.1. NCBI lineage: Eukaryota > Metazoa > Chordata > Mammalia > Carnivora > Mustelidae > Mustela > Mustela putorius. Next base: position 18,213,323 of record NW_025422005.1, on the reverse strand, counting down.
ATCCAATCAAGAAATGGGCAGAAGACATGAACAGACATTTCTGCAAAGAAGACATCCAGATGGCCAACAGACACATGAAAAAGTGCTCCATATCACTCGGCATCAGGGAAATACAAATCAAAACCACAATGAGATATCACCTCACACCAGTCAGAATGGCTAAAATCAACAAGTCAGGAAATGACAGATGCTGGCGAGGATGCGGAGAAAGGGGAACCCTCCTACACTGTTGGTGGGAATGCAAGCTGGTGCAGCCACTCTGGAAAACAGCATGGAGGTTCCTCAAAATGTTGAAAATAGAACTGCCCTATGACCCAGCAATTGCACTATTGGGTATTTACCCTAAAGATACAAATGTAGTGATCCAAAGGGACACGTGCACCCGAATGTTTATAGCAGCAATGTCCACAATAGCCAAACTATGGAAAGAACCTAGATGTCCATCAACAGATGAATGGATCAAGAAGATGTGGTATATATACACAATGGAATACTATGCAGCCATCAAAAGAAATGAAATCTTGCCATTTGCAACAACGTGGATGGAACTAGAGCGTATCATGCTTAGCGAAATAAGTCAAGCAGAGAAAGACAACTATCATATGATCTCCCTGATATGAGGAAGTGGTGATGCAACATGGAGGCTTAAGTGGGTAGAAGAATAAATGAAACAAGATGGGATTGGGAGGGAGACAAACCATAAGTGACTCTTAATCTCACAAAACAAACTGAGGGTTGCTGGGGGGAGGGGGTTTGGGAGAAGGGGGTGGGATTATGGACATTGGGGAGGGTATGTGATTTGGTGAGTGCTGTGAAGTGTGTAAACCTGGTGATTCACAGACCTGTACCCCTGGGGATAAAATATATGTTTATAAAAAATAAAAAATTAAAAAAAAAAAAATAATGCCGAATCAATAGTGACAGCCATGTCACACACAATAAACAGAGAACAAAGTGAGATGGCCCATCATCCCAAATGAGAGTGCATGAAAGTGTCCGTTTCACCAGTGGGAATGCACTGCTAATTCATCACAGGGAAAATCATGAGTGAGATATGGAGGTGGCCTCTCCAGTGGGGATGAGTGGTAGGCTGTCCCCATCAGTATGACTTCTAACCAATGCACCCCAATTTCTGCTTAAGACCTCAGTCAGCAGATCAGAAAGGGAAAGATGCTTTTGCTTCAGGGGTGAGTCAACAGGATAGGAGAAACTTGTAGCCCTATCAGGCTCTCTGAATGGAAGCAATTTCAAAGAACTGAAGACCAACCCCTTCTTTTCCAGATGGAGAAACTGAAGGCCGGAGAGAAGGGACTTGTTCCAGATCAGCCACCAAATGGAAGCAGGATAGGAATTAGAACTCACATTTCTTGGGCCACCCCTTAAGAAAAAAAGGACAGAAGGCGAGGGAGAAGAAAAAGTGGGGAGAAAGTAGGGACTGAGGGAGAAAAAGGAAGAAGCGAAGGGAGAAATGCACGATGAAAGTCAAAGCAGCAAGAATTCTCTAGAATGGTAGATCTCAGATGCCATCTGAAGACTAGCCATAACAGTGTCATCTGGTCAAATAAACAAAGATAAAATACCTCCTCAAATAGAATGTGAGGGGGTAAAGGGACAAGGATAATGTTACGATCAGTTAAAATGATGGGCACCAACACCAATGGAAGGACTGAGTGTGATCAAAGATGTATGTGTGCCTATGAACTGTAAATCCTATAAAAAACCCAAACCTCAGGCTGTCTGGCCTCAGGCAGGTCACTTCTCACCAGGCCTCTGTTGACTGAATGGTCCAGTGAGAGGACTGAACCGAAGGAGTGACAACATTCTCTGAGAGTAACTGGTGCTGGCAAGAACCGAACTTGTTGGGACCAAAGAGAAAGAAAATACGGCCTTTCTATTCAAGCAACTCCCTCAGTCCGTTTCCCACACTATCTTCATCCACTCGAGCAAACTGCAGGGGAAGATTGAGCCAGGACACGTGAGCAACAAATTGCTTTTGTCCTGGTTGTCCAGATGCTCTCTAGTGTGAAGCAGCCAGGAGTGTTCTATCTCTGCCCTGGTCCGCTGGGCCTTGTCCGCTGGGCCCGGCCTCCTGTGCCAGGCCAAGAGTCCCCGAGTCACAAGATGGCACCCCTGCCCAGCGGCTCACAGCCATGGGCCAGCAGGGCCAGGCTAGGCAGGCAAACTCCATTTCTGGCTCATCAGCGACTCATTTTCAGAAGTCATCCCTCGGGGAGCTTGTTAAAAGGCCGTTGGCATCCCCAGGAGTGGGGCTCAATTTGCCTTTATGAATGAACTGCTCCAGAAAAATCAATGAACATGTCATTCAGGTCAAGTAAACAAATGCGTCTTCTCCTTGGGGCCTGGTGCAGGGGCGGCTGAGCCTCCCCACTGGCAGGGGGGTTCCGAGAAGCTTCTCTGTCTGGGCCAAACCCTGGCTTCAGGTCAGCACCCTGTGTGGGGCCTCAGCTCCCAATGAACTCCTGTCTACCACACCACCACGTTCTTGTCCCCCACCCACCTTGAGGGATAGGTGCCCAAAGAAGAAGCAGCTTCTCAGTATTTTATGGCTGGGAAAGATCCTACATCAAAAGCTTTCTTGGGCACCTGGGTGGCTCAGTCAGTTAAACGTCTGTCTTTGGCTCAGGTCATGATCCTGGGGTTCTGGGATCGAGCCCCCCTTCGGGCTCTCTGCTTGGAGGGAACCTGATTCTCTCTCTCTCAAACAAATGAATAAAATCTTAAAAAAAAAAAAAAGACAAAAAACCTTTCTTACCTTCTGCACTTCCATTTTTCCTCTTCCTCGCTCATTGGTTCAGGGGACCAATTTATTAAGCACCTACTATGTGCCCAGTTGTGTATATGCTAGAGGCAAGGACTTGATGACACATAAGACATGGGCCAAGTCTCCAAAGATCTCATATCCTGTGCAGTGGCTCCTTCTGCCACAGAGTCACCAGACAAGCTTTCTAAACACACATATCCCCAAACAGTCCGTGTGTGGCCCGGAGGACATCCACTCATAGCAACCTAAATTCTATTTCACATTTCACATCAGATTGTGCCATTCTTTTTTTTTTTTTTAAGATTTTATTTATTTATTTGACAGAGATCACAAGTAGGCAGAAAGGCAGGCAGAGGGAGAGGGAGAAGCAAGCTCCCTGCTGAGCAGACAGCCTGAAGTAGGGCTTGATCCCAGGACCCTGGGATTATGACCTGAGCCAAAGGCAGACGCTTAACAACTGAGCCACCCAGGCATCCCAGATTGTGCTATTCCTATCAAATTTCCATATATATATTTTTAAGTAGGCTTCCTGCCTAGTGCAGAGCCCAGCATGGGGCTTGAACTCACAACCATGAGACAAGACCTGAGCTGAATTCAAAAGTCAGATGCTTAACTGACTGAGACACCAAGGTGCCCCTCAAATTGCTATTTTTCAAAAACTGTTCTTTTGCTTCTAAACATGTGAAAGGTAGACTTCATAAAAATTGCATGACTTTTACTTTTTACTGACAACACACTCAAAGTGTGTTTATAGATTCATGAAGTTCCCAGGACATTGTAAGTTCTTCCTGTGTTGGCATCTGGCAGAGGATTTAGAACCAAATACTGAGCTCATTTTAGGAAAGTGAACCAGCAGTTTCTCTGTGGAGAGAAAGTTTCCACTTACCAGAAGACGATGTCCCCCCAAGGGAAATGAGCCCCACTGGTGTCTGAAGCTCTGTCTTGATCACACGGACATTGATGAGAGAGCTCCTTCTGCCATGTTATCATCAAAATAAGGTTTCTCACCGTTAGCCATACACAAGGCACCCAGAGAATGGTGAACATTAAAAAAAGGGAAGTAGTTTCCCAGATCCTTGACACATTGGCCGAGGTGACACATTTAGGACTGCAGAGGTGAATTACTGACAACATGAATCAGTTATAAAACAAAATCCTTCTGTAATATAAAGTTTTAAAGCTACAGAAATGTATCCACCTTTTTTTTTTTTCTCAAGGCAAATAAAAATTAAATTAAAAAATAATTCTGGACAACCAGACTTTTTTGTGACAAACACCCAAGGATTTATTACCTCAAAATGGTGAGACACAATAAGGGAGTCAGAGAGAAAATCCTGACGGTTCCAACTGTTCTAAGAGCTGGTGAATTTCACAAAACACTCATGTATATTAATTGTAAAAATCACCCTATTTGGCTAAGCAAATTGAAGCTGGATTCCTGTGACCACAGGAACCAAAGGCTGTGCAACCAAAACAGCCCTAACAGAGACCCGGAAGGATTCTAAAACATTCTCTAAGGATAATCGGGCTGCTTTTGGCGGCAACAGACTGAACAAACCTTAATGAGGTTTCACGCTATTAGGACAGTACTTAGCTCACTTAGCAGGAAGTCTGTTACAATTGTTGATTATATAAGGCGCAATGACATCATCACGGACCCTGGTGCGTTCCATTGTTCCTTGGCCAACCTCAAGGGCCGCTTTTTAATTTAGGTGGGCTTTCTTGCACAAGATGGCCGCCACAGCTGCGGTCCTACACATGCGCATTCACCATAGGCGGGAAGAAGGCTTTCACTGCACCTATCATTTTGCTTTCCCAGAAGTCACCTCGGCCAATGTGTCTCAGGTCCCATTGGCTAGAATTGGGTCACCTGACCACGTGTAGCGGCAAGAGAGGCTAGAAAAGTGACCTGGTGGCGTTTTCAGTATCCGAGGGAGAGGCCGTCCGCTGGTGAAGCAAACGGGAAGGGTGGCAGCAGGCCGACCAGTGTTGGTAGACACTACTCCACGCTCTCCCTCTTACCTTTTAGTCACGGCTGCAAGGTAAGGGGAAGAGACACCCTGCACAAATAACAGCCCTCGGGAGTAACACGTTCACGTTCAAGGAAAGCGTTTCGGCTCAACATGGCTGCCTCGGCATGCCTGGCTGGCTGTGTTTTTGGACCTACATACGAGCGCCTCTGTTGCGAAGCAGGAGACAGTTTTGAACAGTTAACTGAGAGGTTTTGGTTTCTGGAGTTTCTTTCTTTTCACCTCTTGACCCTTCCCTGCATTTGGCTAGAATTTTTGTTCATTGCCTCAGGGAAGGGGTGACACAGCAGAAATGCAGAGAGATTTTGGCTTTGGATTTCCAAAAACTTAGACTAGAAATGACTCTCAGGGCTGAAAAAATCAGAGGTTGGTGGCGAGTAGGGCAAGGAGCAAGCCCTGGAGAGACCATATGGATGTGAGAGGATTTGAGGCCAGCCTCCACCCCACCCCCCGAGAGAACAGTCCGCCCCTCCCCTGGCCCCTGCCCAGGGAGCTGAGCAGAGCAGAGCTCACACCCGCGGATGTCCCAGTGCCCGTGAGCCCAACGGGGCTGGAGTGGTGTCCCAGGAGGCTTCCCACTGACCAGCTCGCTGACATGGTGCCCGTCTGTGTCCTTGGGGGCCGCCCCTTTTGACATTTCAGAACGTTCAAGTCCCCGAACCCAGGGCTTGGTGGGGGCAAAGTGGGGTCAAAGGCAAGCCCCAGGCCCTGTCCTTGTCCCCAGAACCAACTTGTCATCAGCCCCCAAGCTGGGAATGTAGATACTCCTCCTGTATGACGGAGAGGAGGGGGTGCTGGTGTCAGTAAGTGGTCACAGTAACATGGTGCCACTGTGCAGCTCAGCATCAACCCAGAGAAAGGTGAGCCCACCCCCCTTCCGGTTTCCTCACTCCCCTGCCCTGGAGTTGGGCCCCATGTCAGGATCCCTGGTGCTACCTGTCAGCACCTCTGGGAGCCTCAACAGACCCCCATTTGAAGAACACTGTTCTGATGGACGAAGCCTCACATGTCTGTAGGCTTGGGTTTTATTTTGAGGAGCTCACGTTCTTATTCCTCTATTCCACTGTTGGAACCTGTTTTGGTTTGGTGATAGGGAAACTGAGGCCTGCTGGGCATATTAATTGAGTTCTTGTGATGTGTCACCTCTGTGCTAACATCCTTTATATATGTTACTTGGATGCATGTGACTTTGCTTAACTCTTAACAACAGTCCTATGAACTAGTGCTGTTCCTAATTCCATTTTATAGATGGGGCAGCCGAGACTCAGAGATGTTCAGCCACATTCTGCCAGGGCACCATGCTGGGATTTCCTACCCAGCTCCCCCGCCCCCGACTCCTGGATGTTTTGGCAATCTCCCAGTAGAACGACTTGTCCAAGGTCACACTGTAACCTAGGAGTGGGAGGGGAGGAGGGATAGGAGGGGAGACCTAACTCCTAATTCTTCGTCTGTGCTCTGTAGCATTCCTTGCGACTTTTGCCGTCACTTGCAAAGCGCCAGTGGGAACTGAGCAGGGAGCAGAGAGGAGGGAACAAGACCCCTGTGGTGTGTAAACCGCCTCTGTCCTGCAGAAGAAAGTCTAGGTGACAGGAGGCAGCACGCGCCCTTCCCACCTCCCCTCCCCTGCTCAGCTGACCCGGGGGGGAAGGGCTCCCACCGCAAACACCCCACTGTTTACTTGCCCCCGTGGAGGGTGAGAGGCGTCAGGGGGCCTAGAGGGGGGCCCGGCCATAGCAGCCATCACCTGGAATACATTACAGCAGCTGCGACTAATTAAATTTTGATTTCCTCAAATTTCGATCTTCTTGGAAATTCCTTCCGAGCCCGATGGTATTCAAGGCTGTGGCAGAACGTAAATACCAGCAGAGCCACGGGGGCCTCTGGGCGGCTCATGCTCCATCCCTGTCTCTCTCTCTTCCTACCTCTCTCCCCCCCTTTCCAATTCTTCCCGAAGCCTCACAAGAGAATCCCCCTACATGATCTCCAAACCGCAACCCCAGAAGCTGAATTGGGGTTTCCACCTAGGTGACAAAAATGTTCCTTCTGTTCTACTGAGGGGTGGCAAGGCTGTGGTGGTGGTAGGGGGCGTTGTGTCCTCCACCCATGGCAGTGGGGGGGCCCTGCAGGGATCAAAATGGCCATCTGGGTGGCCTGTGTCCTGGGGTCCCCACCCGTGAATTGCCTTGAGGTCCCCTGAGGTGGCCCAGTGTCTTCGACTGGCCAGCTGAGCAGGGAGACCCAGAGAGGGATGCAGCCGGGGCCAGCAGGCGGACGTGTGGCTGACAAGGGTGACTAGATGTAGCTGCTTCTGGGTGTGGGTGCTTGGGGTATGGGACGTGTCTTTGCTGCTCTCCGTCTGTCCATGAGAGTTGGGCTAAGGCTGATGGCCACCATTCACTGCGCATCTCTTACGCCCCAAGCCCCGTCCCGAGTCACTTCTGTCTGTTCTCTCTAGTCTTCACAGCGGTCCTGGAAAGAGCGTCAGACAGTAGTGCCCTGTTCACAGAGGAGGCCAGAGGTTGCGAGGTTACTGGGGTCAAAGAGGTTAAGAAACTGGCTTGAAGCCACGCTAGAAGAGCCACGATGCCAACCCTGGTCTGTCTGAAGGCAGCAGCTACGTCTTTATGGGCACGTCACGAGGCCATTTCATCTTAAAAATGCTTCGTGTCTTCTACCAAGGTAGGGCTTGGCGTGGAATGGAAGGGAACGGCGTACCGTTTCTTTGGACATCTTGATTTTGGTCTGTTCCTCTTTCTTTTTTAAAAGATTAAAGAGATTTTAAGGTTTTCTTCCATATTTTAAAGGCATCAACAAAATACTGGTTTCGTATAGAAAAATTGGAACATACAAGTAAGTGAGAGATGAAAATAAACATCTATAATCCCACCAACCAGAAACCACATGTGTTCTCCTCCTGGCGCGTGCTCTTTCGGGTGTGTGCGTGTGTGCGTCTTTCTGTTCATATGAAAACTATTCACAGAGCGTGTGCCGTGGAGAGGCCAATGCGGTCAAAGGCAGGGGGGGTGGCTGTGTGGTGTGGCCCATGTACCCTGGGACGACATTGCCTGGGTTGGATCTCAGCCCTCCTGTGGACTAGACAGGACCTTGGTCAGTTTCTTAACCTCATGAACCTTCATTTCTTCATCTGCAAAATGGATGTAACAGCAGTGTCTGCCTTGTAGGGCTGTCAGGAGGTTTCAGTGGGATAACGTACGCAAAAGCCTCAGCACAGGGTCTGGTACGCAGTAAGCCTTCGGCACATGCCAGCTGTGACTCTTGGTGCCAGGCTGCAAACAAAAATAGGCCTCTGACTGCGTGAGCCCTTGGTCCACCGGGGGGAGAGAACACGCTAATCAGATGATCCTATAAGCAAAGTTGCTCATGGGATGAAGTTGCTACAAGGGTCAGAGGGACCTGGAGCTACGAGAGCTGCCTCCCGAGGACTGATGTGGGCAGGGCCATCCTGAAGGCCGCATGTGGAGGTGACACTTGATCCGAGATCTGAAGGATGTGGAGGAGTGAGTTAGGCCCAGCTGGAAGGGAAGAGCACTGCCGGCAGAGGGAACAGCCAAGACCTGGGGCCGTAACACTGGTGGCCAGTATGGGTCTGGAGGAAGGCCAGCGGGGCTGGGGTAGAGCATGAGGGGAGCGTGATAAGAGGCCAGAGTGGAGAGGTTGGCAGGGCCTGGACGCTGAGGCCTCAGAGACAGCACTTGAGAAGTTTTGCTTTTATCCTGAGAGCAGCGGGAAGCCATTGAAAGATTTAAAGCAGGGATGTGTAACGTGATCCAATTGATTTTTTAAAGATCCCTTTGGCTGCCTGATGGAGAAGAGATTGGCAGGAGAGGTCAGAGGAGAGGAGGGCCCAGGATCACCCCAGCTGCCGCTCTGGGCTTTGCAGTTTAAAGGGCTTTGCACTTGCCCTCCTCAGTCTGTGCCTCTCCGGATAGGGGGAAGAGTGTGTGGGCGCAGGGTGCTGGTCTCCCAGGGCCTCTCCCCCAGTTCTCCCTGCCAAGAACCTGATTCCAAGGCTGTGGGGACCTCCTCCTCAAACCCATCCCTTACGGGAAGACTCCACTGCTGGTGTACACACCTCGGGCCTTAGGGTGACAGAAGAGAGGTCATGTGCAGGGTGGTGGCTGTGGCCCCCACACCCTGCGGGGCTGGCAACAGGACATGGAGGCAGGGACCAGTGGCTTCTGTTTGCACTCTGGGCGGGGCCAGGCTTGTGTGGGCAACCCACTGTTGCCACCCTTCAGGAGAGAAGTGGCCAGACTCAATAGATGTTTGGGACATGACAGCTCTGGGAGTTGTTGACAGACAGAGATGGGGCCGAGGGGTAGGCTTCGGCCTGCACACCTGGCAGTGCTGCCTCAAGGAGAGGACCTGGCTTGGTTGGAGGGAAGATTCTGAGTTGGATTTGCACATGTTGAAGTGAGGATCTCCTGAGACAATTGAAAGATGTCAGGCAATATTTTCTCTCTCTCTCTCTCTCCCCCCATACATACATGAAACTAAAATTCATTCCACTTATGACTGGTTTTCTTGGAATAATGTGTTGGAAAGTTCTGAACCCAAGGAGCTCTGTCTCCACCTGAAGCCTTGTGTTATTATTCTATGGTTAGTCATTGACACCTTAGTATGAATTAGTGGCTCAGAGCCCTTCCAATTTGATTCCTGTCTGAAAGCAATCTCTATCTGGGGGAATCTAGGAGCTTGATGCCCTGCATGGCCTGTGTCACTGGGAAGGACATGAATGGCCAAGGATCATCCTGGTTCATCTTGTCATCCCCTCTTCCATAGACAAATCCTGGCTGTGGCTCTGGCTCCCAGGCCTGTTAGTCATACCCCACCCAGGCTCCCTCAATCCCCTCCAGGCCACGGGCCCTGGTCCCTATTCCTAATCCTCAGCCCGAGGGTACATGGGCTCCACATCTGTCAGCAGCTCACTCCTAGCTCGTTCCATTGACAAGTAGCTACCTTTCCCCAAACTGTTCTGGCTGTGACGAGATCTGCTTACCACGGCCTACAGCCACCTGCAACTCTGAGCTGGGGCCTGTGACCCTCTTCCACTATCCCCAGGCTAGGAGGGAGATAGCGGCTCCATCACGCTTCACTGTGCCTGGCCCTGCTTGTCCATCTGGGCCCTCAGATGAGGCCGTCAGGCAGGGCTGGCCCCAGCTGGCACCACGGCCCAGCAGCTGAGCTGCCAGCTTCCTCTCCCCACTCCCTGATCAAACAACCACATGTGGGCAACGGCTGAGCTTCTCCAGCTTCCCAGGGTCAGGGAGCCTGTGGCGGAGATGCAATGCAGCTGGCCATGATTATCCTGGATGCTGAGTGTGGGCTGCTGTCCTTTGGGAGTGGGACTGCGGGCTCACCTTGGCTTCACCCCTCTCCTCTCAGAGGGGCTTGGGCCTGGAACTAGTGGAGGGAGCCAAAGGGAAGGGGGAAAGGAGGGGCCCACATTTCTCCCTTCACTAAATCTAAGGGACAGAGCTGCATCCTGGGTGAGCTCTAAGGTCTTATTGGTCAGAGGACCTTGGACTTTGCAGGCAGGGAGGGGCTTTCAGAGTCAGAAAATGCTAGGCTCATATGGGTCATTACTGGTTCAGGGTCACCTGAGCTGAGGTGGTCTCAAACTCACATAGTCTAAACCCTGATTCCCCATTCAGGACACTTCTGTCTCATTTTATTTTATTTTTTAAAAGATTTTATTTATTTATTAGACAGAGATCATAAGTAGGCAGAAAGGCAGGCAGAGAGAGAGGGGAAAGCAGGCTCCCTTGCTGAGCAGAGAGCCCAGTGCAGGGCTCGATCCTAGGACCCTGAGATCATGACCTGAGCCAAAGACATAGGCTTAACCCGCTAACCCCCCCCCCATCTCATCTTAAAGGCCCTTAATTTATTTGTTTGTCAACAGATACATGAACTGCATGCCTCCTGTGTGCTCATTCTAGGGCTGGGTGCGAGTCCACAGACAAGGCCCTTGTCTTCACAGGGTGTACATCTGGGAAAACAACACACAATGAACAGATAAGCCTTAGTGCAGTGCCTCGGGGCCCAGGAGCTGCTCTATAAATATGTGTTGAAGGGTGGTTTAAATGTTCCAAAGAAAACAGGGCAATGTAGCATGGTGGTGTGTGGCAGGATGTTGTAGATGGGATGTTTGTGTGTCCCGAAATTCCTGTGCTGAAATCCTAACCCCACATGCGCTAGTATTAGGGGGTAGGGAATTTGGGAGGTGATTCGATCCTGAGGGTGGAGCCCTTACGAGTGGGATGAGGATCCTTAAGAAAGGGCCCCCAGAGAGCTCTCCTGCTCTCCTGCCATGCGAGGGCACAGTGAGAAGCAGGCAGTTTGCAACCTAGAAGAGGGCCTTCCTCAAGAACCTGACCACGCTGACACCGTGATCTCAAACTTTTAGCCTCCAGAGCTGTGAGAAATAAATCTTTGTTGTTTATAAGCCACTCAGTTGATGGTAATTTGTCATAGCAGCCCAAACTCCTACACATGATTGCATTCAGGTGGTAGAGGAAGTATTCCCAGCAGAAGTGATATTTGAGAACAATAGGATGGAATCAGTCATGGGAAAATTTGGAGACAAAGGGTTCCACAAACAGTCATAGCCAGTGCAAAGGCCCTGAGGTTGGAATGAGGTCACTGCAGCTGGAGCAGAGTGAGTGGGAGGCAGGGCTGGGGAGGAGTTCGGAGAGATAGATGGAGGCCATATCAGGCAGGTCATGGTAAGGAGATGGCAGGATGATCTCACTGCGGCTCCATAGCTGGTTGCTTCAAGAATGGCTCTCCCAAGTGGCTGAGGCCCTGGAGAAACCCCATACTTCTATAGCCCATGGCAACTTCTTTCCTATCTTGTTCTTTAGAGAAGAGGAAAGCAGCCCGGTGTGTCACAGTGCCAGGGTCTGTGAATGTGGGGACCGGAGTTATGGTCTGACTGGTTATGTGACCCTGAGTCAGTCCCTCCTCCTTTCTTGCTGTCAGTCTTACCAGAAGTGAGACAATTGGGCTTTAAGCTCTGCAGATGGCACACAGAGGAGAGGGCAGAGGGGAGGAGGCCAAACAAAGCTAAAAGTGATTCAACAGGTATCTGGCTGGGCTTGTTCCTAATTGCATCTGAAGCCAGGCAGGAGGTTTTTGTGATGGGAAAGTTTGGACCTGTTAGTGATAGCACTCTTATCCTTGATGCTCACAGTTCCTTAGGGCTGGGAATGGAAGGTCCCTGCAGTACAGGCTGATGGACAGCAGAGGGCACCAACTGAATGGCCAGGGATCCTGGGAAGGAGGAAGTAGGTGGCCTGGGGTTGGTACATAGTGGTTGGTGGCTACCAAAGATTTCACTTTCATGATAATCAGTGACAGCTGGTATGTATCCATGTGAATTCGTTTATCAAAGACCCACTCACTGTATGCCACTCTAGGCTGAGCCATGTTCTAGGTTTCAGGGAAATAGAGTATGACGTAGGTCAGGAACAGGAATTAGCTTTTATCTTGAATGTTAGTTTGCTTTGATTAGAGCATGATGCCTGGAAAATAGTGTTAAGAAAAATTCCGAGGCTGCTTCTTGATGAAGGAGAGCAGAATACTGTGATTGATTAGTAATGTCTGGAAAGGCGAGTGTAAAGAGGGGGCAGGATGAGTGTCAGGTCTTGGCTGTCTCGTCTATAATGCGATCTCATTATTGGACAATTGAGTAAATCAGGACTTAGAGATGCCAGGTTTATTTGTACAAGGTCACTCAGCTGGCAAGTGGCAGAGTTAACAGAATGTGCATCGTGTAATTGGGTAGCCCTGATTCTGCATCTGAAGAAGTTACGTCGCCATGCCTGCAGGGACTCTCTGGACATTGCGGCCACCACCAGTGATCACTGTGGTAGCCAGAATGCCCGATGGTGGGGAAGGGTGGCTGCTGTGTTGCCTCTTGGGGGAGTGCCATGATATTGGCTACTTAGAGGGCCAATCTTGTGGCTGGTAGGGCAGGATGGACATTCCCAGAGCTCACCAGAGGGTCCGAGCAGCAGCCAGGCAGAAGCCAGGCCGCTGGACTGGGACCCCCATGTTCAATCCACAGCACCCCATGCCTGCTAAGTTTCCATGCACTTCACATGGATGGAGGGCACGGTGCTGGGCCTCTTGGGGGGGAGCGGATATGGAGGTACCTGATTCAGAGTTTTTATATAAGGCATATACTGCCGATTGATGGGGACACAAACATGAGGCAGAAGGATAAAGGGCTGAGCAGAGGCCCCAGCAGTAGTGGGACACAGGAGGGAGTCCGTTTTCACCAGGGGAGGCATGTGGAGGCCTCACAAAGGAGGTTCTAAAATGGTAATGTTAACCTAAGTTATGTTTTAAGAAGCCATATTTATTGCAGACAATTTGAAAGATGAAACATAAAAAACAGAATTACAAGAAGCCTGTAATCAATTTTATTATGCAAAAATAATTACTATCAACATCTTAACCATGTATTTACTCATAAATCCATGTGTATATATGCTCAGATTTTCTTTTTTTTTATCACAGTGTGGTGGTGATCAAAGTGTGACCCTTGACTGGCAGCCTCCCCTGGGAACTTGTTAGAAATTCTTGCAAGTTCCTGGCCCCTCCCCGGAGACCCCAGAGGGGTGGGGCCTGGTATCCATTTGAATAGGGCTCCCAGGTGATTCTGATGCTGGCTGAGTTTGAGAACCACTGACTTACTGTATTATGCGTGACTTTCCCTTGTCATGAAATAGTCATTGGCAATTTGATGTTTAAAGCTGGAGTGCTCTCTTATTATAGTGACCTGATGAATTCTCTGAACCGGTGCTATGGTGACTGTCCCAGGCATGCCTGTAGCCGTGTGCCCCGGGGGCCTCATGGAGGTGGTGCCCTTTGAGTTGCCCCAGTGACAGGAGGCGAGGGGGTCGCTACTGGCAAGACTGGGGGCTGTCTCTGGTCTGTGATGGCATCCTGGCAGGAGCGACCAGAACTGTCCCTCCCACGTCACCCTCTCTCCAGAGTGGCCCTGGCAGAGCAGGAAGCAAGTGGTAAACCTGTCAACATCAATTGGAAGGGACTGGGGCAAAAGGAGTCCAGATTTCCTGGGGCCCATGGTCTGCACCACGAAACAGGGAGAAGCCACGTTGTCAGGCACAGCCTGAGGAGAAAGAAGTCGCTCATAAAACGGCTTTGGTGCACGGCCCTGCCGGCCTCAGCTTTGGTTTGCTTTTGTTTTCTTGTGTGTGTGTTTTCCCTCTGTGTGTGGAGAAAAGTTGGAGCTCCTGTCTGTCTTAGAATGTTCAACTCTGCCTGAACAGCCACCAGGAATCCCTCCTTTGTCCTTTCTCCTGACACAAGTGCCCAGTTTCTGAGCTGGGCCTCCATAGGTGCTCCATGGACCCCCACCTTTAACAGCTCCCCCCGCAAGAATGCCCCAGCCCCAGCTTCTCAAGGCTTCACCACCCACTTTTTGTCTTTGGCTCGGCTCTCGGGGTAGGCAGATACAGGTAGAAGATGATGGAGACCAAGGGGCAGCTCCCACCAATGCAGATAAATCAAGATGATGAGTGAATGGACAAAGAGTGATCTGTGGGGTGATGCCAGCACCGCCACTCCAACAAGCTAGCAGTGAGTGGGTAGGGGAGGATCCCCATGATCCTGACAGCCGGGGGAAGTTAGTTGCACCCTGAGCCCCAGAGCATGGCAGCGGGGCCGGGCTTTGGGTGGGAGCTGCAGACAAGGTCAGGGCTGCGGTAGCCCCCACCTGTGAGTGGGAAGTCTTGGCTGGGCTGCAGCCCACTCCTGATGGGTCGGACTCTCTCCATAAGTGACAGAGCCCTCCCCATTTAAACTGGGAAGAGAATGTCTTTTTTTGGGTTGTGACTATTTATCACCACATTTTACTCACTCTGATTCTAGAATGATCGAAAAGACTTGTAAACCCTGGAAACATTAATTCAAGGCTAAAAGAACAGAAACAGTGAATGGAACCGAGGAAATGATTATACCAGCAAATCTGGCAGGACCCCAGTTTGGCCCTGAGCTTCCTTGCCATCTTGCTGAGACCCAGAGAGAGGAAGGGACTTGCCCCAAGTCACTATAACAAAGACCATGTGCCATGCACCAACCCACCGGATCCTGATGAGAGCCCTGCCCCACAATGACCACTCCATCTCCACTCCACAGTTGGGGAAATCAAGGCACAAAGAGGCGAAGTAATTTTCCAGGGTCCCACACCTGTGCTTCAAAGCTGGGTTCTTAGCCACTGCCTTGTCCTGCAGTTTTTTAAATGAGAAGGAGGGAAGAAAGAGGAAATGCTAAGGGCCCACCCATCTCTGAGTATTTCTGGAGTCTCTGCCATATCCAGCACACGAGCAGGACCGGTGACAGGCTCTCTCCAGGTTTCCAGTAAGGTGAGGCTGCCTCACGGTGGCTCATTATGTTCCTTCTCTCAAGTAACTTCCGCACAGTAACCACGGCCTGAACTCAAAAGGTGGCGATGGTGGCATTTCAGGTGGGAAGTGGGGAGCACATTTCGGGCTTGTCCAGCCACCCTATGGGGGACGTTTCCTCCTCAGCTGAGGCTGACACCAGCTCCTCTTGCTTCTGGTTGCCGTGGGCTTCTTGGTGGAGGCTGCTGAGTCCCAGCCTTGGAAGAGGGTTGGTGTTCAGAGAACTCTGCCCAGGAAAAAGCAAACCCGTTTCTTGAAAGGTTGCAGCAGTAAGGAGCTGTCAAGCTTCTCCATCAAGAAGATAGAGGACACTGCTTTGAGACATGAGAACATTTTCTGGAAGCCCTGGAGTCTGATCTTAGGGGGTCCTATAGCCTCTTTTGAAGCACAGTTGTGGCCTCTGACCCTAGCCTGGCCATCTCTCACCAGCTTTGCGGCTCCCCTGGTGGCAGTCACTGCTTATGAGTCCTTGGTGGGTCTGGCCAGCCCCCTGCTTCCCCTCCTTTACCAAGAGGCTCACCGGGTCACTGGATTTGGGGCTTGGGTGGGACCTTGGCTATCCCCTGTGGGGTTTGTAGCAGGGGTTATAGGCCACCCTTTGAGGCAGGAGAACTTGATTCCAATCCCAGCACCTCTCTCTGTGGAACCTTGGATTCGTATCTTCAGACTTGGGGAAATCTCAATCATTATGTCTTAACGCTTATTTTCTGCCCCACGCTCAGCAATTTTTCCTCCTTGGACTTCAGTTACACATATCTTAGAGAGTTTGATATTGTCCCATAGGTCCTTGAGGCTCTATTCACTTTTCTCCAGTCTTTTTTGTCTCCCTGTTCTTCATATTGAGTAATTGTTTGACTTCAAGGTCAGATCCTTTCTTCTTCCATTCCAGCCTGCTTGGAAGACCATCTAGTGAATTTTTCATTTCAGTTATTGTACTTTTCAGTTCTAGAACTTCTGTTTGGTCTTTTGAAAATTAATTTTAATCTCTCTGCTGAGTTTGGGTTATGTTTTCCTGTTTCTTTTCATGTCTGATAATTTTTGACTGCATACCACAGATAGTTCTTTGTTGGAGACTCTGTATTCTTTTAACCTCCTTCGAAGGTTTTTGGTTTGTTTTTGCCTAGGTGGTTGAATAACTGTTCTATCACCCTGAACTTGTGTGGACTTGGTTTTACACTTGGTTAAGGGGGACTTGGGGAAGCCAAAGGGTTTTTCCAAGCCCCTCTAATGTGCTGGGACTCAACCTCCAGAATTCCTTCTTTTCTGTGACTCTTGTCCTGGTTTGTTTCAAGTTTTGGTAGAGAGGGTCTAGAGGGGCACTTCTCAAGGGCAGGATTTCTCATCCTTGGCACTAATGACATCTTGGGCTGGCAGTTCTTTGTTGTGGAGGTCCCCCTGTGCATTTTAGAGGGTATTTAGCACATCCCTGGTCTCTACCCACTAGAAGCCTACAGCAACCCCCATAGTCATGACCATCAAACATGTCTCCAGGGACACCTGGGTAGCTCAGTTAGTTAAGGATCCAACTCTTAATTTTGGCTCAGGTCATGATCTCAGGGTTGGAAGATTGAGCCCCATGTCAGGTTCTGCACTGGGCATAGAGCCCGCTTAAGATTCCCTCTGTCCCTCCCTACTCCAAAAACAAAAAACAAAACAAAACAAAAAACAAAACAAAACCCAAAACAACAACAACAAAACAAACCTCTCCACATGTTGCCAAATGTTCCGAGGGCTTGGTGGGAGGGGGCACAAAATCAGTCCTGATTAAGAACCATTGCTCTAGTGGGTAGTCTTACCTCAAGACACTTAGAAAGAACCCCCCATTAATAAAGTGCCTTGAGTGCATTTTGGCATTCTCCTCAAATAAGTTTACACACCCATCACACAGGGCCCTTGACAGGACTGAGAGAAAAACTTATGTCCCACTGCTGAAGTATGCTACAAGTTCATGTACATTAATATAAATCTGGGAGCTATCTTGGGAATATTGCAAATTACAGTGTAATTCTTGGGGTGTTAAATTTGCTATATGTAAATATATTAAATAGACTGTGATATTTGCAACTTGGTGTTGACACTTTTCTCCACTTTTAGGTATGATTACCCTCCCGTGATGGAAATGACTGGGGCATCCACTCTCTGTGGGGGTCAGTGTATATTCTCTCCCTGGTCTCCTTGGTCTGTGTTCAAGCATGTTCCGCTGCTGGTTTCTTGCTGTCTTTCTATGGAGATATCTCTGTTTCTCCCCTTCTCCTTTCAGTTTCTCTCCTCTTTCCCCCAGAAAGAGCCCAGGGCCCAGTGTCAGGTGAACAGGGTCCTGGTGAGGGGGTGGGTGGGCTCTGGTGAGTTTGTGGGGATGGTGCCATGGGAGGCTGCAGAGAGAGCTTTCTTCAGTCCTGCTCTGGACTGAGATGTCAGCAGGACATTTGGAGGAAGAAGGAAGAGGTTTGGCTACTGTCTACACCTTGCTGGGGCTTACCCTAAACCACAACTGATTTTCTCTACATGGCTTCTTGGCAACTCAGAGACCAAATATGGTTAAAAAGAAAGGGCAGCCCAAGATAAGTGAGGACACCACAGGACAGCAGTAGGATGCTTTGCATGCATCCAGATCTCCCAGCCCCACAAGAACTCCAAAGTGACCCGAAAGCAGCCATTGTCACTCCTGAGAAAGGATAAGCAGAGAAGCATTAGAAGGCTGGTAGGGGGTGGGCAGGCATGGGGGCCTTTGTATCATTTTCAAAAAGGGGGAAGAGGTAGATGCTGGGAAATTGCTGACCAACCATGACGCCTGCTTTGTACTGCCGTAGTGTTCTAGAGCAGACCAGAGAACAGCAGCTAACAGTGATGACTGCTGGCAACAAAGCCTTGCCAAAGGAACTTGGTTTTCCTTGTGCTCTGATGAGCAGGTGAGGTTGGCCCGAGCAGGTGCAGCATGACCGAACAGCCTCCCAAATGTTATGCCCCGTGGGTCCGCCTCACTGGGAGCCCTTTCTTCCTGGGTCCCAGACTCTTGCCATCCCCCAGTTTGTGTTCCTTCCCCCAACTCTCACCAGCTAATGCTCCTCTCTTCCTCTCCCTTCTGGTGACTCTGGGTCTCCATCCCGTTGTTCCTTACGCCAGAACTACTGGTCCCCTCAGGCGTTTCCCAGCCAACTCCTTCTCCTTCATCCACACTCAGTTGAAATATTACTCCTCCAGGGAGGACTCGGCTCTGCCTGCTTAGGGTCCTTCCTCTGTGTTCTGAGTCAGCCCCCAGGGAGTGTTGGTTCCATGTCCCCCCTGACTGTAAGCTCAAGTGTCCGTTTTGTCTGTAGCTGTGTGTGTGTGTTGCAGGGGGCCGGGGCACGCAGCAGGTGTCTCTGAGTCTGTGTAGGAGTAAAATGAAGTCTTTGGAGCCTCGCTTGGCCTATGTCCTGAGATGTGGTTGAAAGACCCAGGGATGGTTAACCTCGAAAAGAGAGGGTTCAGAGAGGCTGTTGTGTAGAAAACAGGCTTTATGGTTTATAGACATTGTTAAAAGGAGCAGAATTAGGCCTACAGGTGGAAGTCAGAGGAAAGCAGGATTTTGCTTACTCTTAAGTGAAACCCATTTGTGCCAGAGACTGCTGGTTGCCTATTCTTTGTTTAGTAACAGAACCCCAGTTTTGCTCAGGGTATCCCCGTGTCATTAGAAGGTCACACTTTCCACTCTGTCTTGTAGCTAGGTATGACCATGTGACTAAGTCTGTGGCCGGTGGAAGTTGTTGGGTCGGATTTTGGGGAAGGCTCTTAAAAAGGGATCAGACAGTGGGCACCTGCCATTTTTACGCTTCCCCTCCTTCCTTCTCCGCATCTAGAATTGTAGACCTGATGGCTGGAGCACCAGCCATCAGGAAGAAACTATTTTGCAACAGGAAGAAACCTTGAGAATGGAAGCCATGTGCAAAGGATAGTAGAGGGGAAAGAAGGATCTGGAGGTATTAAGGACATTGCAGGACTACCACACCCACTCTGCCTTTCCTTTAGTTAAGCCATGGTCACTGGGTTTTTTAACGTGCAGTCAAATCCAGTCTTAACTGGTACAGCAAATGTTACCCTACACCCCTGATGAGGATCCCATCTTCTGGTGCATTTAGGTAAAGGGCATTTGATTTCACCCATCCTGCATCTCTCTGATCTGTGGCCTTAGACAATCCCGTTGCTACCTACCTGACCTTCTCTGTCCCACGCTGGGCACAGCTCTTCCACCTTTGCCCTCATGAAGCTGCTCAAGCACAGGTCGGTGTGTGCAGCAGATATTTCATGAAGGCTGGGGTGGGGGGAGGGGAGGAGCAGCAGGGGGTCATTGCAGCTCTGAGCAGGGACCAATTTCAAAATCAATGCCAGCTATCATGTTTCTAGAAATGTCTTGGCCACACCCCACCAGCTGAGATTTCTTGCTTGCGATAGTTTTCCTTTGATTCCCGAAGAAACGGTGTTTCTCCTGCTTCTCTCCCCCCATCTCCAGCTGCTTGCCAGTGGTCCCCACATTCAGTTCCCCTCCTGTGCAGAGCAGGTAAGGTGTGGGCCACCTCTGTACAGAGCCCCTGGCTCCTGTTCTTGGTCCACATATGGTATTATGTGAAATTATACTTTTTCTTTAATCTTGGATCAAATTTTTAGATAAGGTCCATTCCCTCTGATCAAAGCAAACCCTGGGGCTAGCAAGTTGGGACTGTTTCTTTGTAGATGTACAGAATCTGCATGTCCCATGTGGGGTCCAGGAATCTGTATTTTAATAAATTCCCCGAGTGGGGGTGGAGGGGTGCGGGTAACAGGCCCAGAGAGGGGCAACAGCTAGCTGAAGGTGACCTGCAAAACCTGAAGTAGATCTCAGATTTGCTAGAGCTTCTTCCGGGACTCTGAAACTATCCTGGGCTGCAGCTTGGACTCCGGATTTTCAGGTCATCCTGTGAGATCCCAGCAGGTCCGCCTGCCAGCAGATGCCCATCGACTTCCTCAGCCTGCTGGCAGAAGCCACATGCTTTCAGCGTTTTGCAGTTGAGCCTAGAGCATCAGAAAGAAACTCAAGAGCTCATCCGGATCCCCTCCAAGTATGGAAGCCACCATCTTCCTGTGGCGATGGCGGGTAGAGGGAGGTTACCCTGGCCCAGAGGGGAAACTGAGGCACAAAGAAAGAAACTGGCTTTTATCATCATTGGCAGTGTGCTTCATTTTGAGAGGTCAAGTGGGCATACTGCCGCGCCGGTATGTTCTCTTATCCCTTACCCTTCCTGTTCATATGAAGGAATGAAACCTAAAGAAGAGTTGAAGCTTACTGGACAGAAAAATAATAGAGCGGATTCCCATTTGTTACAGCTTCTTGCTGGTAGTTGTAATGAAGTTGTAATGGGGTTTGTGTTCCTTTATTTTCCAAGCTTTTTGTACAGGCATACCTCATTTAATGTGCTGGCCTTATTGTACTTGCAGATTCTGTGTTTTTTTGTTTGTTTTTTTAACAAATTGAAGATTTGTGGCAACGCCGCCTGGAGCAAGGCTATCGGCACCATTTTTTTCCAGAAGCATTTGCTCATGTCTCTGTGTCACATTTTGGTAATTCTCACAGTATTTCCAAGTTTTTCATTATTATTTTATTTGTTATGGTGATCAGTGGTCAGTGGTTTCTTCTTTTTTTTTTTTTAAGATTTTATTTATTTGACACACAGAGATCACAAGTAGGCAGAGAGGCAGGCAGAGAAAGAGAGAGGAGAAAGCAGGCCCCCTGCAGAGCAGAGAGCCCAATGCGGTGCTCGATCCCAGCACCCTGGGATCAGGACCTGAGCTGAATGCAGAGGCTTTAACCCACTGAGCCACCCAGGCGCCCGGTCAGTGATTTCTTGAGACGGAATCTACTCCTGGTGAAGATGGTGTGTAGATTGTTGAAATGACAACAAAGGATTTCAAATAGTACAGAAACTGAGTTGATAAAGAAGGGGCAGATTTGAGAGGATTGACTCCAATTTCGAAGGTTGTTCTCTTGTGGGTAACATGCTATCAAACAGCGTTGCATGTTCCAGAGAAATCATTGGGGGAAGAAGTGTCAGTCCATCAATGTGACAAATTTGATTGTTGTCTTATTTTAAGAAATTGCCCCAGGGGCATCTGGATGGCTCAGTCAGTTAAACGTCTGTCTTCAGCTCAGGTCACGATCTCAGGGTCCTGGGATTGGGTCCGACGTCGGGCTCCCTGCTTAGCAGGGAGTTGGCTTCTCCCTCTCCCTCTGCTCCTCCCCACTCTTTCTCTCTCTCTCTCAAATAAATAAAATCTCAACAACAACAAAAAAGAAATTGCGCCAGCGATCGCAGCGTGATCACCCACCACACTGATCTGTCAGCAGCCATCAACATTAAGGCGAGACCCTCCCCCAGCAAAAAGGTTACAACTTGTTGAAAACTCAGATGATTTACATTTTTTAGCAATAAAATATTTTTAATGAAGTATGTAACATTTTTTAGACATATTGCCATTGCGCTCTTAGGAGACCACAATACAGTGTAAACATAACTTTTATATGCACTGGGAATCCAAAAAATTCGTTTGACTTCCTTTATTGTGATATTTGTTCTATTTCTGTGGTCTGGAACCAAACCTGCACTATACCCGAGGTGTGCCAGTATTACTAATAACGGGTTATATTTGTATTTAGGGTTAAGGGGAGAAAGTCCTGTCTAGGGCCACTAGGAATATTGGGGAAGTCGTGCTTCAGACAGTTGGTGCCCCCCTCCTGCTTTATGGCTGGCGTGGGCGGCCATCCCTCTGTCATCCCTCTGGGGCAGGTGGGTGGGTCAGGCTCCTGCAACGGGGCCCTGTCCCCGGGACTTCCTGACACCTCTGTGCTGGCACTCAAGATCCGGGTTGCAAGGGTTATTGGATTATTATTATTGCTTATTGGATTTGGGCATGGACCACCTGGCCTTTTGAATCTGAGCATGCCCAGCTGTGGATGTACACATTTCTGATTGTGGGCGGATACATGGGGAGCTGGATATAGCTCAGGAAACAGCTGCAGGTGTGGTCTGCCTCTGGCTGGAGCACCTAAATGCTTTAGCACCCAGGTGTGTTCAGCCTTATGGTCACTCATGCTTAAAGGCTTGAGGCTAAGTCAGAGATCCACAGGCTAAGGGATTGGAGGGTTGTGGTTCTGTTTGTGTCTGTGCAACCCTGGGCAAGTCACTTAACCTCTCTGGGCCCTGGTCTCCTCACCATCAAAGTCACTGGGCAGAGGAAATGGATTGCTGAGTCGCTTCCATGGCTGACATTCTGGGATTCTGTTTGGCCTCTGGTGGGCCATGCTAATAGCTGGAGCCCCAGGGAGATGTGGGAGTGTTCCTGAACAGAATTACATCTATCCCGATGGACAGATCCTGATGGGAGTTGGGGGAGGGACAGGAGGACCCCAGCTGTGCTGACAGTCAAACCTTTTAATCTTGGCTCTTTGGGGTGGTGTAGGGGTGGGGACGGGGCAGGACTCTGGATGAATTCAGGCGATTGTGATCCCCAGAACGTTGATTCTGTTTTTTAAAAGAATTGGAATTTCAGAGCTCAGGTTTGGACTTCACTGAATGGTACCCACAAGGAGGGACTGTAGGATTGTGAGCAGGTTCCCTTCCTCGCTTGGGCCTTGCCCCTCATCTGTTCAGAGAAGGGCTGGAATTCTAAGTCTCCTAGGGTCTCCCCAAGCTTGGCTTCCCACAGGCCTTACATGTGACACTGACTAGACCACTGCAGTTGCAGTCAAGGCTGCCATCTTCCGAGAGGTGGCGATGTGCCAGGCACCCAGTGCCTGCCTGGCCTCGGGGTCCAACATCCAGACACGGAGACTGAAGTGCAGAGAGGTCAAACCCCTCGTTGAGGTTGCCTGGCTCGTTGGAGGCAGAACATGGGCTCGAAACCTGGTTTCCCGTCCCTGGAGCCCATGCTCTCTCCTGCTTTGCTGCTCCGTGTCCTGTCCCCAAGCCTTCACCCGATCTGGGCGCTTCTTCTCTCCCTCCTCATTCCCCTTCACCTCCTCCGGCTTGCCTCTGTCTTCCCCTGCAGGTCTGCCCCACTCTCCGAGCCCAGATCTGCCAGTGTCTCCAGTGTCCACTTAGCTGGGAGGATGCTCTGTCCCACAGTGCTCGCTCCGCCTGCCCAGCGGCAGCCCTGCCCACTGCGGGGCCTTTCTGGCTTGCAACCAGCTGCTAGAGAGAAACCCTGAGCTCGATTTTTCTGACCACCCCGATGGCCACCGTTACCTCCACTTAATAAATTGCATGGGAGCAATGGGTGGTCGACAGCCGAGGCCTGCGTGGGCCGAGCTGGAAATTAAAAGCAGTGGCCAGGAGTGGGTTTGAATGCAGCAACAGGAACCATGAATATTTTACAAGAAACCGGAATTATTAATGTTTCAATAAAAAACAAAACCCCAATGTCCATGTGAAGATTACATGTGACTTCAAGCCTTCAGAAAACCGCTGTGGTCCTCCTCCACACTCTCTTAAACCACTCAGCAGAGCTTCGCTTAAACCATCCCCATCTCGCCAACCCTCAACCCACCAGCTCTAAATGGTGGCGGGGAGGGCTGCATCCGCCCGGCCACCCCTGGTAATTAGCACGGCCCCCACCTTCCTTCGGAGCTACGGGCGACCAGAGAAATATTTCTGGAAGACTATTTACGAACTTCCCCATAATCATCAATCATATGGTGAAGAAGGAATGGAGCAAGATTTCTTACCTCAAGGAGCCTCTAATGCAAAAAAGCTATTTACTGGGCACGGACGGGGGCTGGGATTCTGATGCCATTACTATAGAAAACATAATAGCATCAATAATTAAGTATAAATTGGATTTAATATTTTATGCTGGCGACATGTAATTTACACTCTAGCAGAGAAATCAAAGGTCATGTCTGAAATAAATGAGCGTGGGGTCGAGCCTCCAGTGGAATTAGCGCTTTTCCCCTCCTGGTATCTGGAACCAATGACAAAGAGCAGGAGAGGCGCGCTGGGCCGTGGGGAATGTGGGAAGGGTTGGGGTCTGGGAGCCTTAGGGAGACGCTGGCCTCCGGAGTGCCGAGGGCCAAAGAGTGTGGCTCTCTAAAAGAGGCCTCAGGCCTCCCTGGGGTGGGCGGATGCTTCTGGATGCTCTGGGAGGGGGCACTGGAGTGCCGGTGTTGGAGAGGTCAAATGCAGAGGCAAGTCTGCCCCTGAGACAGATGGGCAAGGTGGGTTGTATCACTGAAGGCCTGGCAGGGTCCTGAGGGGAGACTGAAGCCCAGAGAGGGGAAAGGGTTTCCCCAGAGCCACACAATGGCTCAGTGATAGGACCGCAAGAGGACCCTAGCCTCCTGACTCCCGGTGTTTGTCAGAACTGCTCTGACCACTGGGACGGGGGACCCTGGCCTCAGACCTCTGGGTGTGTGTGTGTGTGCTTCTCTGCTGGAGACACTGACCCTGGCCTGGACTGGTGCCTGGCTCTGTCCCCTGTGGTTCTCAGAGCTGTTTGGTCATGACCAGTGGGGTGAGGCAGGGAGGCTTGGTCTCTGAGGTGGGGGTTGGGGCTCAGGTGGGAATTGTGGTGAAGACTTGGGGGATGGATAGGCAAGTACACTCCCTTGCAAGGGGGGCTGACGATCTGGGTCGCTGTTTGGCCTTAACAAGCCAAGCATGTGTGCTCATGCAACCCTTTCGTAGCTTCCCGCTACCCCAGGAGAAAACCTGGGGTCCTCTTTCTGCCTTACAAAGCCCTGCACCATCTTCCTCTCTGTTTCCTGTCTCACTCCCGCGTGCACCCTGATCTCCAGCTACACCAGATCCAGCGGTGCCCCGTGGGCTGTGCTGCTCTCCCTCCAGCCCCTTCCCCTGGCCCTTTCCTCTGCCCGGGACACCATTGCCTGGGTGGACACCTCACGACTCCCCTCCCTGGTCCCTGCCCAGGACACTTGCCTAAGCAGCCCATGTTTCACCTTCCTCCCTTCGGCTCATCAACACCGCTGTTTTATCAACTCACAGGCTTGTGGGAGGTTTCCCGTCCCTAGGACGTCAGCCCGGGAACCTCATTTGGTTGTCACTCGCTTCTACACTGCCTGGAGCAGGGCTTGGGTCCCAGAATGTGCTCATTTGGTGTTTGTTGACTAAAAGAATAATAAGAGACTTGGGTTCACTCCAAGTCATTAAAAAAAAAATATTTTGTTTATTGGACAGAGATTACAAGTAGGCAGAGAGGCAGGCAGAGAGAGGAAGGGAAGCAGGCTCCCTGCTGAGCAGACAGCCCGATGTGGGGCTCGATCCCAGGACTCTGAGATCATGACCTGAGCCAAAGGCAGAAGCTTTAACCCACTGAGCCATGCAGGTGCCCCCCAAGTCATTTTTAAAAAAGATTTTATTTGTTCAATTGACAGGGAGAGAGCGTGCCCATGCGAGGTGAGAGGGCGGAGGGTGAAGCAGATGCCCCACTGAGCAGGGAGTCCGACATGGGGCCTGAACCCAGGACCCTGAGATCATGACCTGAGCTGAAGACTGATGCTTAACTGACTGAGCCACCTGGGCACCCCTCCAAGTTGTCTTTCATGTCTTTGCACACCCATCCCCTCTGCCAGGGAAGTCCGATTCGCCCTCCTGATTGCCCCCAAGCTCCCTAACCCCTGAAGCGAGTCAGGTGCTTCCTCAGCACCCTACAGGACCATAGTCTAGGACTATTCTTGGGGTGTACAGTGTCTGTTTTCTTGTCTGTGCCCCTGCCCATGCTCTGGTGTCCGAGGCTAGTGCAGACCTGCATGCCGCAGGAGCCCACTTAGTGAGTGCTGGGTCTGTGCATGGATGTTTGGGGCCCCAGACATGTGGCATGCTGGTGGGGCCTCTCGGCATGAGAAGCAGAGGCAAGTGGGGAGGGTTCTGGTCCAAACTGACCTCTAGGTTATGGGGGTTTCTAGAATGGGCTAAGACTGGCTCAGGAGGTGGCTCCAGCCAAGAGGCAGAGGTGGGGACCAGGAAGCAGATCCCTCCCTCCTGAACTGTACCCTCGCGCCGACTCAAGTGCACAGGTTGGGCTGGGAGCTGTGAGGGGCCCGGGAGAGGGGTTGTGTGAGCTGTGTTCTGGCAGATTGGATGGGATGGGCCATGCTGTGGACTGAGTGTTTGCTACCCCCTAAGTTCGTGTGTCCCCAAAGATGACCTTATCAGTAGGGGAGGCTTGGGGAGGTGCTGAAGTATGGGGGGGGGGCTCCAACACATGGGATTAGTGCCTTTACTAGAGATGCTCCC
Source organism: Mustela putorius furo (assembly GCF_011764305.1). Lineage (NCBI taxonomy): Eukaryota > Metazoa > Chordata > Mammalia > Carnivora > Mustelidae > Mustela > Mustela putorius. Next base: position 18,186,796 of record NW_025422005.1, on the reverse strand, counting down.
AGAGAGAGCCTCATCCCTGTCACCGTGTGAGCACATAGCAGGAAGATGCCAGCTGGGAATCAGGAAGAGGGCCTTCTCCGGAACGCAAGCGTTTGAGCACCTTGATCTTGGACTTCCAGCCTCTAGAACGGTGGGAGAGAAATTTCTGTTATAAGCCACTCAGTCTGTGGAATTTTGTTATAGCTGCTGAACAGGCCAAGGCAAACCACAGAGCCTTTCCATTGGAAATGCCCACTTGGCTGTGACCTGGGGATAGGGGTCGGTCGTCTTTGGGGAACATCTGATGTTTATTGAGGGCCAGATACTACTAGGGATTTTTTCAAGTATTCTCTCATTTAAACTCCACATAGCCCCTTAAGGCTGATACTGTCATTCTCCCCCCTTGTACAGAGGAGGAAATGGAGGCACAGGGAAACTAGCGGCTTTGCCCAAGCTCACACACAGCTGCTCTGTGGTAGAGTCTGGCGTTAAACTAGGCTGACTGACTCTGTGGAGTCTGGACTCCAAACACTATTGGCCTACCTGATGGCTGAGGTTTGCCCCCGAATGTCACCCTGGGGTGGGGTTGGGGGTGGGTGTTCGGACTGTGTCCTTGTTAAAGAGTAGCTCAAATGGAGGAGCCAGTGGGGTGGGCTTTAAATGCTGAGGGAACCTGGAATAAGGGGAGCACATGCCCCTCCCCCAGCCCTCGGGGGACAGGGCGGCCTCTTTCTTGGCACCTCCCCACCCTCCCTGCCCACGAATGTAGACTAGACCAAGAATTAGCCGCCTACTCTCTGTGTGAGTTCAGACAGGTCATTTTCTCTCTCTGGGCACCAGGGACCTCGTCTGAGGTGGCGGATGTAAGCTCTCAAGCACGCTTCCAGCTTTATCAGCCCGGGATGCCGTGAGCCTGGCTGTGACCTTCCTGCCCTCCCTCGGGCTCCTGCAGGCGCTCCTGCCAGCCGCAGCCAGTGAGAAGCCCCAGGGTGCAGGGATGTGTTGGTGTCGCCCATGCGGGTCAGCCTTGTGGGCCCAGAGCACGGTGGGCAGACACTGAACTTGGAGGGGTGACTAGAAGAGCACAGCCTGGTGGTAGATGTTTGTGGAAGCAAATTAACTGGGAGGTGGGGAGGGGAGTGTCTGCCCCCGGATCTCCAACCGGCGCATTTGGCCGGGGCCGCTTGGCCAGGCTGCGCACTTCTGTGTGGTGGAGGTTTGCGTGCCTGGGAAGAAGGCTCGATCCTGAGAGGGTGGGAACAGTCTGGCCAGGGGACACCGAAGCTGAGTTCACTGCCCCGAGGTCCCTGATCTTGTCTGGAGGCCAAACCACTGGCCAGGCCGCGAACAAGCTGTCAGACTGGCATCGGTCACTGGACTTCCTCCTCTTAAAGCAGACACCAGCAGATCCTCTCTGCTGGGCCCAGCGCCTGCCTGCTCCCCACCCCCGCCCCGTTCAGAATGATCCTGTTCCACACGTGGAGAATCTGGGGCATAGAGAGGTACAGAAAACTTCCCCAAGAAACACAGCTAATGAGAGGCAGTTGGGATGGGTCCTAGGCCTAGGTGCTCTCCATGGACCACTCTGCTCCTTTCCTCAGCCCACAGCAGGAGAGAAAGAGGAGGTGGTCTAGGGAGGGAACGCCACTCAGATCTGCCCCAAATCCTGGCCCTCCCCACACTGGCTGTGCAGCCTTGAACAAGTTAGTCAACCTCTCCGAACGCCTGTTTCCTTATCTGCAGAATAAGGCTGAGGATCTCTAGCTGGCGGGAATGTCCTGAGATCACAGGAATGCATGTCAGATGTTGGCATGGGGTAGATACTTGGGGTGGGGGTGGGGGGGCAGGGCCTTTGTACTGTCTGAACTGGTTGGAGTGGCTTGCCTTTGTGTGACAGGGGCCTGGGTCAGCAGGGGACAGAAGAGAGAGAGGGACACTCTGTGGCAGGCCCTCCTCCCCTCTGCAAGGGTGGTCTGAAGGAAACTACTTGCTACATGTTCTGGTTATCTCTTTCCGCCGGAAACACTGTGCCATACTCAGTGACTTAAAACAGTGACATTTTGGGGGACCCCTGGGTGGCTCAGTCGGTTAAGCCCCTGCCTTCAGCTCAGATCATGATCCCGGGGTCTTGGGATGGAGTCCCACATCGGGCTCCTTATCCAGTGGGAAGCCTGCTTCTCTCTCTGCCTCTGCCTGCCACTCTGCCTGCTTGTGCTCTCTCTCTGACAAATAAATAAGTAAAATCTTAAAAAAACCCAAAACAGTGGCATTTTTTGGTGACATCTCTGTTCTGAGCATTCACTGGGCTCAGCCAGGTCATTCTCGCTCAGGTTTCTCCTGTGGCTGTGGGCAGAGTGTGCTGTGGTAGGAGTCATCCCGAAAGCTTCCTCAGTGTCAGGCCTGATGGCTGAGGCTGGGGTCCTAGGATCTCAGCGGGGTGGGGGGGTGGGCTGTGGGCTGGATGGCCCCCATGTGCTCTGTGTGGCTTGGGCTCCCTCAGAGAGGAGCCTGGGCTCCAAGAGGGAGTATCTCATGGTTGGGGGCAGGGAGGGCAATCAATGGCAGCTGTGTTGCCCTACATGACCTAGCATCCGAAGTCACGTAGTGTCCCTTCCACGATCACCTCAGGTCCAACCTAAGCCAGGGTGGAAACATACAGGGTGGAAAGAGCATGTGGGCTGGAAATGATCAGGGTGGCCGCGTTTGGAAAATTCAGTCTGTCACACTGCATGGGTTCTGTGGCCCTGGAAAGTTCACATAAAAGGAGCTTTGATGTTCCATTTGGTTTTTCTCGCACATCTGGGAGATCCGTGTTTACCAAATTGCTTTTCTTCATTGACGACCATAGCAAGTGATGGTCCAGACCGGCCTGAAGTAAGATGATCATTGCTGGCTTTGAGGGCTGGGGGTAAATTGAGGCTCTAGCACCTTGCATGACTGGGACAGAGAAGGTGTTTGATAAGCTCTGGCTGACAGGATCTCGGAGCATCTAATACAAATAGGCCAGCGTTCCTGGGAGCGTAGAAGATGTATGTCCACGCAGGGGGACCCTAGACCGGCCGCCACCAGCATGGAGAGGTCAGAGGTCTTCCGTGGGTCACACAGCATGCCACCTGGAAAAGTAGGAGCAGAACCCAGGTCTCCTGTTGTCTGGCTTAGGGATTCTGCCAGGCACCAGGGGGCCCATGGATCTACAGAAGCAGTTTCCAGGGAGCACAGGTTTAAGAGGCTAAGCTTCTGAGAAGTAACTCTGACAAGGGGGAGAGACCCTCCTTCCATGAATACATCCCTGCGCCAGTAGGGTAGGAGTTGGGGGGGATGTGGCATTGGCCCTCCTTCCATTGAGAGGCACCTGTGTTCCCTTCCTTGATTCTGGCTAGGCCTGTGACTCAGGCCCTTAGAATCACCTATAATTGAAGGCCAGAGTCCCCCTTAATCTCTTTTGAAGGCTTTGACCAGCCATATAATTGAAGCCTCTGACCACCATTGGGGCTCAGGAAGGAGAAGGGCTAAGACCCTGAAAGTGTCATTTCCCAAAGGGTGTTCCCTGAACCCTAGGCCCTCAGTATACTGATGTTTTTTAAAATAAAGGAAGGGTTCTGTCATCAAATAAGTCTGGGAAATGAATCACATAAAATCAAACTCTACTACAGGACTTCTCAGAGCATTTATTAGCCTTGTAACTTTAAGAGGGAACTGGCATTTGCAGTGCTTCCCAAGCTTCCTTGACTAGTGAAACCCCGCCCCCCTTTTTAATTTTCTATGAAGGATCTTGAGAGACTGATATTTCCTAGAACACATTTTGGGAAACCGCGTTCTAGAGCAACTTGGATATTGAGGGGGATAATTTTTTTGAAAAAGATTTTATTATTTGAAAGAGAGAGAGACAGCACAGGTGGCAGGGGGAGGGGCAGAGGGAGAAGCAGGAGAGGGAGAAGCAGCTCAGGGTAGGACCCTGGGGTCATGACCTGAGCTGAAGGCAGATGCTTCACAGAATGAACACCCAGGTGCCCCAAGGGTAATTTTTATTTTTTTAAAAATTAAAAAAAAATTTTTTTTCAAAGATTACACTTATTCATTTGCCAGAGAGAAAGAGAGCACAACCAGGGGGAGCACCAGGCAGAGGAAGAAGCAGGAGCCCCACCGAGCAGGGAGCCTGACACGGGACTCAATCCCAGGACTCTGGGACCACCACCCGAATTGAAGGCAGATGCTCAACCAACTGAGCCACCCAGGCATCCCTGGAAGGTAATTTGTAAATAGCAAAAAGAAATCAGCAAAGATTGTGGCAGATCAGGCGTTATCCAGGACACTGCTTGGGGAACAAGGGTCCCCAGGGGTGCCTCACCGATACTGTCTGTCCCTGCAGTAGAGCCCAGATGGACAGCCTTACGGTGTCTCAGGCCTCAGAGAGACATTGCAGGGCTCGATCTGGAGCAGGACCCTGTGACCAAGAAGGGTTGATTTACCCAGTAAGGACTCCTTCTCTGCTTCCTGTTTAGGGGTACCAAGAATCCCTGGGGCCCTGGACCTTGGGGAGCAGGAGAAGCAGGCCCTGGGCCTGGGCTGTGGTGGCTCTTCCCCCAGCCTGGCCTGCAGGCCAATGTCGCCTTAATGCTGTGGTCAGGTGGCCACGTGGCTGGGCTCCTTGGACGAGCAGGGCTGCGTAATAGACAGCCCAGACCCGCCCGCTGACGGCTCCATTAAATGTGGTCGATTTTTTTTTTTTTTTCTTCTGGTACTCGGTGTTTTAAGCTGAGTGTCTCTGGGCAGGCATTCAAAGCCCAGTTCCAGAGCTAATCTCAGAGGCAGGGATGGAGCAGGCCCGGCTGCATTAAACAGCTAAATCTGGCGCAGGGTGGGCGGAGCTCACTTGAGGAAAGAATAGCATCACTGTGGTCTTGGGCATGGGCCATCGGGCTGGCTGCTCTCCCTGTCCTTCAGCCTGTCAGAGGGAGTTGCTGGGCAGGGTTTGTGTGCTAGGGAGGGGTCCCAGGTGAAGACGTTGAATATGGGGCCTCCTTGCTTTTGCTGTGTGTCCTCTAGGCAGTTGTTGACCCTCTCTGTGCATTGGTTTTCCTACTAGGATTCCCTCCTTTCTAAGCTTTCCTGCAGGATGGGATTCAGGAGGTTTGGGGAACTGCATAGTCTCTACAGTTGAAAGATACCAGGATATGTTGTGGTCGGGAAGTTTCAAGTCTCCTGAGGTCTGAGAAAAAAGTCCAGGCCAGCCTGTAAGGCATAGGGACCAAGCAAAGTTTGGAGAGGGGGGTGGGCGGTCTAGGGAGGCAGTGGTCATAGTATATCAAAGAGGAGGGCCAGGAGAGACCTAAACGCTGGGGCCGGATGCCTTTTGGTATCACATCTGAGCTCCCCTCTTTCTGGGATTAGGACCCCAGAGTGGGGTAGGCTAGAAGCTCACCTGTGTGGTAGGTAAGGGAGAGAAGCAGAGCAAATGTCAGGACAGAGTAAGGGGCAGACATCTGTTGCTGAGCCTGGGTAAGGAGCGGGGCCACAGAATTCCCCTCATCCTAGGCCAGAGCCTGAGAAGTCAATGAACTTTCTGAGAAGCCATTGGACTCCAGCTGAGTGGAGGGCATGAGGCTGAGAGCAGGGCAGGCCTGATGGCAGATCCCACCACACAAGAGCCAGAAAAGCCCTCAGAGGTAAAATTCAGTTCCTTGATGGGGGAACTGAGGCTCAGGGAGGGAGAGCAGTTTGCCAAAGTTCACATGGTAGCAGAGCTGAGACTAGAAGCCAGGTCTCTAATGCCCTGTTACATCCATTCTCTGCTGGATGTGGAGCTCTTGGGTGCACGCCTTGCTCCTCTCCACACCCCTGCCTGGCTGCCTGCCCTCGGCCCCTAGCCTCCAGGCTATCAGGGGTTCTGTCTTTCTGGGTCCCTGGATGGGTGACATCTTCATTACCCAAGGTGGGGCAGGGCTGGCCAGAGGCTTGGAAACGAGACTGATGTTCAGGTGATTGAATTTCTAATCCTGTCTTGGCCACCAGCCTGCCTAGTGGCCTCAGTCCTCAATCTGAGTCTTGGTGTTGGCGTGTGTAGAATGGGAATGATTGGCCTGACATGGGGGATCCTTTCAGGAAGGACTTGGATTCTCTGCAGTGCTGCAGGGGCATGTCCTGCCTGTTTCCCATCCCTGTCTGGTGTCACCCCATGTCCTCTCCAGGTCCCGCCTCTCAGAGTCATTGTGAATCCTTCTTAATCCTGTGAGTACCCATACAGAACTACACCCTCTGAGGCATTGAGTGCCTCCTGTATGCCCCGCTGCCACTTGCTGGGCTCTTGCCATCAAGGAACCAGTGGTTTGGCTGGGGAGACTGAGAGGGCAAGACATGTGCCCAATAGTGAGGGGTTGTGAAACTTGTGTTCTGCTGCTATGACAATGACCTCTGTCTTACTGGCTTTATACAACCCAACTCTATTATCTTACAATTCCATAGGTCAGAGGTTTCACTGGGCTAAGATCAAGGTGTAGGCCTGACTCCATTCCTTCTGGAGGCTTTAGGAGAGAATATTTCTCCTTACTTTTTTTCCAGCTTCTGGAGGCGACCTGTATTCCTTGGCTTGTGATCTCCTTACTCTGCATTTGAAGCCATCAGCCTGGCATCTTCCGATCTCTCTCTTTGGCTCTGCACTCCTGCCTCCCTCGTGCCGATGGGCCCAGAGTCATCATGAGGGATGTCCAGCATCCAGCATGCTCTTGCATGTTGAGTTCTTAGCCTAATCATCCCTACGACGTCCCTTTCCACATCAGAGATTTGGGTGATCATGACCTGGGCATTTTGGAGAACCATTATTCTGCCTACTCCAGATGTCAAGAAAGGCCCTGCTTGTAAAACTACCCAACAGCAGAGAAACCCTGCCCAGGCCTTTCTTGGAATCAGTCATAGGTTCAAATCCCAGTTCTTCCATCCATGAGCTGCAAAGCCATGGTACGCAAACCTGCCAAGTGCTTTGAGCCTCAGTTTCCTCATCTGTAAATCAAGGATCATGATACCCACCTCTCAGGCTTACAGTGAACGTTCAAGGCACAATGGATGGGAGGCAAACCACAGTACCCAGTCCAGAGTAGCTACTCAGTAAATGATCACATGTGACTTAATTTTTAGATGGCATATAGCATACCTTCTGGCTCTGGGTGGACAGCAGGGGATGGGCAAGGAAAGGGCATAGGTGAAGCTTAGGTTCCCCCTTGTCTACTGTACAGTATCATCCTGGGGATGGGAACATGGGTAGGGAGGGCTCACGATGCTTATAGACACTGAGCTGTCAGGCCTAGCCCCTTTTGTCGCCATCTGACCCTTTCATTCATGCTGCTATTATTGGCTGAACTCCTACTGAGCTAGAGATAACCGTGGTGAGTAAGACAGACACATGCACTCCCAAGAAGCTTATGTGCCGGTTATATAATAATTCCAGCTTGCTTAATGTTAGGAAGGACATAAATGGGGTAATGTGGGAGAGAATGGTGGGATGGTCAAAGGGGTTTCTCTACTGTGATAGTTAAGCTGGGAAAAGCCAGGCCTGGGAGGAGCTGAGTTGAAGCATTGACCTGGGCTTAGGGAACAGCATGTACAAAGGCCCTATGGTGAGAAAGAGCTTGCAAATTCAGAAGCCAGTGTGGGTGAAACCAGAGTGAAAGTAGGAGAAGGATTGAAGGGAAGGTAGGAGGGAGGCTGGGCCAATCTGGCAGGAATTGGGATTTTATTCTAAGGATGAGGGTGGAGGGTTTAAAACAGGTGAATATGATAATCTGATTTATGTTTTTATACTTCCCTTGATCTGCCTAATTTTTTAAAAATATTTTATTTATTTATTTGAGACAGAGACAGTGACAGTGAGAGAGAGCATGAGCGAGGAGAAGGTCAGAGAGAGAAGCAGACTCCCCATGGAGCTGGGAGCCTGATGCGGGACTCGATCCCAGGAATCCAGGATCATGACCTGAGCCGAAGGCAGTTGTCCAACCAACTGAGCCACCCGGGCGTCCCTTGATCTGCCTAATTGAAAATAGATTGATGCAAGGTGTGGGATGGGAGTAAGTTGTATGATTGTTCTCAGTTATTCATTTCTTTCCATGGGAGGGTCATATGGTTCCCACCTCATTGACATCAGGTTTGATCACATGACTTACTTTGGCCAATGAAACGTGAGTCGAACTGCCATGTGCCACTTTTGGGCAGAAGTTTAAGGCATTGTGTAACTTGCAATGTTTCATTTCCTGTCTCTAAGACAACTTTGTCGTATTCTACAAGGAGGTGGCTTCATCTGTGCAGTTTACAAGAGAAGATGACATGGATCAGAGTTGTATTTGACCAGCAGTGGACTGGCAGTGTGGCTGAAAAGTACATCTCTGTTCCTGCAAGTCACAGGGGCACGGAGATTATTTGTTACTGCAGCACTGCCTAACCTGGCCTGACTGATACAGGCACAAAGAGGAGAACTGGAGAAACCACCAGGAAGACAGACTGGTCAAGGTGAGAGGTGAGGTGGCTGGTCCAGTGAGGAGATAGAAAAGCGAGACCTTCCTATCAAGTCTGCAAAGTGTTTCCACTTGCTAGGAGGTTAGCCCTGGCTGGGATTCAAGGAGGGACAACCTGACTGAGAGTGCTATTCTTTCTCTGTCTTAGGGTCCGCAGGAACCACCAAGCTTATTTTTTCAGGTGCAAGGGCCTTTCTTGGTTTTCTGATTCCCCTGGGCTTTCTCTGTCACCCAGAGGTGCTAGCTGTTCAACGTCACATCCATGTGGCTTGTCTTGCATAAAGACATGGGCATCTTGGGACACCTGGATGGTTCAGTTGTTTAAGTGTCTACCTTTGGCTTAGGTCATGATCTTGGGATCCTGGAAATGAGCCCTGCTTTGGGCTACCTGCTCAGCAGGGAATCTGCTTCTTCCTCTGCCTCTCCCCCTTCCCCAGCTCATGCTCTCTTTCTCTTATCTCAAATAAATAAAATCTTAAAAAACGAGGAAAAGACACAGAGTCTCTCTTTGACATTAGGGATGGCTTGCATGTGGCATTAGGACTGAAGCTCCTTCCTTTGGGTTGATGGCCAGGGTGGAGCAACCAGATTTTGGTTGTCCCTTTTATTTGGCAAGAGGCAGACTGAAAACACTAGGAGTAAATGCTCTACTGGAGAAATCAGGAGGAGGTGCACAGGTCTCAGTGGGAGAAGGGGCTCCTGTGCTTTTTCTGTCAGCCAGAGAACCCCTGGATGTCTCTGAGGTCACCTACTGGAGGGATAGGGCAAGACTTGTCATGCTGAGAAGGTGAATTCTAGGACAAAGGATTCTGCTTATGGTTGGTAATAACCAAATCCATGATTTATTGAATCATGGCCATACACCAGATACTATGATAGGTGCTTTAAATATCCTGTCTTGTTTAACCTTATGACAACACAGGAGGTAGAATTTACACATATTAAAAGTGGCAAAAGCAATATATCCCTGAAGGGGAGTTTTAACCATTACCAAAATATGTAAGGTAGATTGGGAATGTCTCCACTGGTATCACCCCCAGATAAGTTCATTTAACCAACTGGTAGATGAAAAACACTGAAGCTCAAAGAATAAAGACAATCATAGCAGCTAGCATTCCTTGAGCATTTAGGATGTGTCAGATTCCGTTAGGTACTTTTCACATGTTATCTCATGTAATCTTCACAAGAATTCTTGGAGGAAAGTAACATTACCACCTCCATTTTACAGATGAACAACTGAGCCTCTAAGGCCATATTAAGCCGCCTGAAGTCACAGAGAAGGTCAGAGGTAGAGCTGGTTTTTGAGCACAAGTCTGTCAGAAAACACGTCACAAGTGTCTGATGATTATTGCCTGGTTTCCAGATTCTGTCAGGAGCTGGGCTATAGACATGGAAGATGCAGACCTTGGCCTCTGGCAGCCACTTTCTTTAGGAGAACAAGAGGACCACACAGTATGAATAAGGTCTTGTGTGTAATACAAAGAGTTTTTCTGTTTTTGTATTTAAGGGGAGAAGGAGGGAGAGGACTTGAATAGTCTTGGAAGCCTTGAGGCACCAAGGTGAACAAAAGAACCCTGGATAAGGAGTCACTGGCCCTGACTCTTATTCTATCTCTGCTCTCATATGTGCTCATCAGGTACCTCTGGGTACCTTCTACTGCCACCAAGACACAGAGCACTGTTCATTCTTGTAGGGCTCGCAATCTTATGGGAAGCAATTCCCTGAGCAGGTGTAAAGAACCTTATGAAAGTGGAGATGAGGTCATAGTCCTTACTGTGGCCCTGGAAGCCATGCAGAACTTTGACTACTCTGGCCACAGCTCCAATCTTCACCCCTCCTCTCTCTCTATTCTAGCCTCATGAGCTTTCTCTCAACTTCCTTAATGGGGCCAGGTTTCCTACACCCACAGGACCTTTGCACATGCGCTCTCTCTTTTTTTCTTCACATTTTTGTTCTATCATTATTTCTTCAAGGAAGCATTCCTGACTCTCAAGGTCCACCCATTAGGTGCCCTTATGGCACTTATGGCTGTGCAATGAGTATAAACCTCACCCCATAAACTCAGTTGTGCAAGAAATGGAATTTCTTTACTTTCTATGATATATTTGTCTTTCCTTGTATTAATACCACACTATCTTAATTACTTTAGCTTTATAATAAGTCTTGATATCCACTGGTTTAAGTTCTTTAACTTTGCTCTTCTTCAAGATTATCCTGAATATTTTTATATTTTGCATTTTCATTAGAATTTTTATAACTAACTTAGCAGTTTCCACCAAAAAAGCCTGCTGGGGATTTCATCTTGGACTTGGATTTGGATTACACTGAATCTATAGATTAATTTATAGAGAAGAATTGGTTTTACAATATAGAGTCTTTTAATCCATGAACATAGTCTATTCTTCCATTGATTTTTTTTTTTTGGGGTAATGTTTTATAGTTCTCTGTAGCAATCTTATACGTCTCATTTTATTTTATTATTTAAAGATTTTTGTTCTAGTTGAGAGAGAGAGAGAGGGAGAGAGTGTGTGTGAGTTGGGGAAGAGGCAGAGAGAGAGGGAGAGAAAGAATCTTAAGTGGACTCAACACTGAGCATGGAGCCCAATGTGGGGCTCCATCCCATGATCCTGAGATCATGACCTGAGCTGAAATCAAGTTGTATGACTAATTGACTGAGCCACCCAGGCACCCCTGTATACATCTCATTTAGACTATTAGTTATGTGATTTTTTACTCTATTATAAATTATATATTTTAAAATAAATTATATTTTTAAAATTTAAATTATATATTTAAAAATTATATATTATAAAATTTATATAATTATAAATTATATATTTTAAAATTAAAATATTGATATATAGAAGTATAATTGCTGCATTTGCTAAAGATTTTAGTTATTTATAAATTAATTTAAATTTTCTATGGATACAACCATGTTGTCTCCTGCTGCTTCTTTTATTCTTTATGCATTTTATTTATTTTTCTTATCTTATTTCTCTGGCTAGGATCTCCAGTACAATGTGGAATAGAAATGGCAATAGTAGGGGCACCAGGGTGGCTCACCTGGTTGTGTGTCCAAGTCTTGATTTCAGCTCAAGTTATGATCTCCGGGTTGTGGGATTGAGCCCTATGTCAGGCTCTGCTGAGCATGGAGCCTGCTTGGGATTCTCTCTTGCTCTCTCCCTCTGCCTCTCCCCTCCTTAAAAAATAAGTGGCAGATGTAGACACAATTTCCCCATTAGCAATCTCCAAGGAAGTTTCTTAATATTTTGCCATCAGGTATTGTTTGCTGCAAGGAATCTTATGAAAATTCCTTTTCGCAGGTTAAGAAATTTTTTAAAATATGTATTTTTAAGAGTTTTAAAAATCATGAATATGTGTTGAATTTTATCAAATGATTTTTACATTGGTTGTGATGACAGTATGATTTTCATCCTCTATTTCCTTTTGTTATTTCCTTTAGTATGGTCATTTATAATAATTGGTTGGTTCTTTAAAACATTTATTAAGTTTTTAATTTTAATTCCAGTATAGTTAACATACAGTGTTATATTAGTTTCATGTATATAATATAGCAGTTCAACAATTCTCTACACTACTCATTAATCTCTACAGTGCTCATCATGTTAAGTGTACTCTATAATCCCCATCACCTATTTTACTCATCCTGCAACCCACCTCCCTTCTGGTAACTATCAGTTTGTTCTCTATAGTTAAGAATCTATTTCTTGGTTTGTCTCTCTCTCTTTTTCCCCTTTGTTCATTTGTTTTGTTTCTTAAATTCCACATATGCCTGAAATCATATGATATTTGTCTTTTTCTGACTTATTTCACTTAGCATTGTATTCTCTAGTTCCATCAATGTTGTTACAAATGACAAGATTTCATTCTTTTTTATGATAAAATAATGTTACATTACACACACATTCACAAATTTTTAAAATCCATTCATCTGTTGATGGATGCTTGGGTTGCTTCTGTAATTTGGCTATTATAAATAATGTTGCAATAAACATAGGGATGCATATATCCTTTCAAGTAGTGATTTTGTATTCTTTGGATAAATACCCAGGAGTGTGATTACTGGATTTTAATGTTTAATTTTTCAAGGAACCTCCATACTGTTTTCCATAGTGACCAACAAGGCACATCCTCGCCAACACTTGTTTCTTGAATATCATAATGGATTTTTTAAAAAAAATTTTAATTTTTTAAATAATCTCTATACCCAGTGTGGGACTTGAACCTACAACGCCAAGATCGAGAGTTGCATGCTCTAACAACTGAGCCAGCCAGGTGCCCCTAATAGTGGATTTATAATGTTAAAATAAACTTCTCATTCTTGGGAAGAAAAATCCCAACTCAGTTGTGACTATAAAAACCTCCATACAGGGACACCTGGGTGGCCCAGTTGGTTGGGCAACTAGCTCTTGGTTTCGGCTCAGGCCATGGATTTTAGGGTGCTGGGATCAAGTCCTGAGTCGGGCTCCCTTCTCAGCAGGGAGTCTGCTTGAGAACTTGTCTGCCTCTGCCCCTCCCCCCATACTCTCTTACACACACACACACACACACACACACACACACATGCTCTCTTTCTAAGATAAGTAAATAAACCTTAAAAAAATCTCCATACATATGGATTTGGTTTCCCTATATTTTGGTAAGGACTTTTGTATCTATCTCATTTAATCCTTACAAGAACTCTCCAAGAAAGGTAACTTGTGATCTTCACTTGACAGATGAACAACTGAGCCTTAGAGAGCTTAATTAATCATGAGAGAGATTGGTCTTTAATTTTCATTTTCTGCAATTTTTGGTATCAGGATTATGCTGGCCTTAAAAGTGTGTTAGAAAATGTTATTTAAAAACACATTCTTTGGAACAGTTTGTGTAAAATTGGTATCACTTCTTCTTTATATGTCTGGGAAAATTCATCAATGAAACCATCTGTGCCTAAAGTAGTCCTTGTGAATTTTTTTTAAATAGGTATGTTTTCTTTAAAATATATAGGTCTATGCAGATTTTCTACTTATTCTTCTATCAGTTTATGTTAGTTGTTTGAGGAATTGTCCAGTTCATCTAAATTATCAAATTCGTCCTTATAAAACTTTGCACAATATCTCTTCATTTTTTAAAAAATCTTTTTAGTATCTGTAAGTTCTATAATGTTGTCTCCTTTTTTTCAGATCATGGTTGTTTATTTTCTTGTTTATTTACATATTAGATTTTGGTTATTTATACCATTTCCTACACAAAATGAGCTCAGGAAGCTTGGTGGAAGCACCCAGGGTCCTTCTGGTTTGTACCCCACCCAGACAGTTTTATCCTGGGGTCTTGCACCATCCCTGGATTCTCCTTGGAAGTGAGATTTATAGATTTTTTTTTCAGAACCTATGAAGCTATCTGGTAATATTTGGCCCAGAGGAAATATAGTATAGGTTCCTTCTTTCACAGGAAGCCATAGTTTCTACTTCTGACTCCCCAAAGCCCATATGCTGCTATATACGTCTACAGGCTTATAGTTACACAAGCTCAGAAATCTCTATACAATCTGAGGGACAGGGGAGTTTGCTTACATAATCTCCACAATTAGTCCATGACCTGAGGTTTTGACTCCCTCTTTGGAAATTCAAAAGCAAGGAAGAGACTCATGGTTTCTCTTTATGCTGTCTCATTGCTTTCTTGAACTCAAACTAGAGCACAGGACATGGGGTGAATGGATAGAGATGAAGCTTGGGAAGTAGGCAAGTGAGATTGAGTAAGTCACTTCCCCTCTCAGAGCCTCAGTTTCCCCACTTGTAGAATGAAGTTAATGACCCCTATCCTGCCTTGTTCATGGTGTAGTGACAAAGGGTCAAATGAGCCATCAAAAGCAAAGACTTCAAAGAATATTTTATTGTGAACTCTACCATCCACTCAAAAGGGCATATAAATATATACATATAATTTAAGTAAATGTGATATAATATAATATAATATAATATAATACAACAGATGCCTGCATCCATACCACCCAGCTCAAGAAACTGCTGTACCTTTAAGACTCCTTGTGGGTTTCAACCTTTTCTATCTTTATCCCAAGAGGTGACTAACATAGTGATCTTTGTATTAGTCCTTCTTTGTTCTTGTAGTTTTACTTTTTAAAAAGATATCCCTTGGAGAACAAACTGGTGATTACCAGAGGGGGAGTGGGGGGGAATAGGTAATACAGGTAATGGGGATTAAAGAGTACACTTGTGATGAGCACCAGGAGTGTATGGAATAGTTGAAACACTATATTATGAACTTGAAACTAATATAACACTATATGTTATCTATACTGGAGTAAAAATGTTAAAAAGACAGCCCTCAGTTGTATGTTATTTAGCTTTGTCTATTTTTGAGCTTTATATAAATTAATGCTATTATATGTCTTTCTCTGTGACTTGCTTCTTTCATTTATCATTTCTTGTGTGATTCTTCCATGTGTTTGTTTTTAACTATAAGTCATTCATTTTTCAATGTTGTATAATATTCCATTGTATGAATACACTACATTGGATTTATCCATTTCCTATTGATGAACATTTGGATCATTTCTAGTTAGCTTATTTTGAATAATGGTACAATGAACGCTCTTGTAGATGACCCTACACCACATCTAACCACAACCGAAAGCAGATCAAAGATTTTCTTTAGGGGTGCCTGGGTCACTCAGTGGGTTAAGCCTTTGCCTTCAGCTCAGGTCATGATCTCAGGGTCCTGGGATCAAGTCCCGCATCGGGCTCTCTGCTCAGCAGGGAGCCTGCCCTTCCCAACTGCCTCTCTGCCTGCTTGTGATCTCTCTGTCTGTCAAATAAATAAATAAAAGCTTAAAAAAAAGATTTTCTATAGGAGTGAAATTGTTGAATCTTAGTGTGTGTGCACATTGAATTAAAAAATGTCTACTGGATGTATTAGCTTCTCATTGCTGCTGTAACAAATGACCACAAACAGTAGCTGAAACATATTTATTTTATAGTTCCAAAGATGGAAGTCCAAAATGGGTCTTGCTGGGCTAATATTGAGGTGTTGTCAGGGCTGAGTTCTTTATGGAAGCTCTAGGGAAGACACTTTTTCTTCGCCTTTTCAGACTTCTGGAGGCTGCCCTATTCCTTAGCTAATGACCACTTCCTCTATCTTCAAAGCCAGCGGTAGCATCTTCAAATCTCTCTCTGACTCTGAGGCCTCCCTCTCTCACTTAAAAGAATCTTGTGAGTATGTTGGGCCCACCTGGATAATTCAGGATAATCTTCCCATCTTGGGGGTCAGCTGATAGCAAACTCAGTCCATCTGTAACCTTAATTCCCCTTTACCATGTAATCTTACTTCTCCATAGGTTCTGGGCATTAGGAGGCAGACATCTTTGGAGGGGAGGCATTGCTCTGACTATTCCCCCCAGATAATGCAACATTATTTCCTACAGCTACCTGCCTTTTGTACTTCTACCAGTGGAATTCCATTTCCTTTGCTCCTGTGAGAACCACCTTTTACATTTTTTAACTAATTGTTTAGTTTTGATTATAATTTCTTATTTTGAAGTAGTTAAAAATGCATAGGAAGTTCTAGAAATAGAACAAATTTGTACTCTTCACCTGACTTACACAAACTCTTTATGTCTTGTGTGTTTGTGTGTGTATGCGTGTGTGTATAGTTCTCTGAAATGCTACCATATGTGTAGATTTGAGCAGCCATCACCACAATCAGGATAAAGACCCCTTTTAAGCCCTCAGGATGGTACAGAGCTTAGAGATCATTATGAGAAGGCCGGCCCTGGAGGCCTCACATG
This sequence comes from Mustela putorius furo, assembly GCF_011764305.1. Taxonomy (NCBI): domain Eukaryota; kingdom Metazoa; phylum Chordata; class Mammalia; order Carnivora; family Mustelidae; genus Mustela; species Mustela putorius. The sequence continues at coordinate 18,170,506 of NW_025422005.1, read as the reverse complement.
GGTAAGAAGAATGGCTCAGGGCCAGGGAATGCTCTGGGGGCAGGTCATGGGGGCGAAAGAGGGGGAGGGTGTGGTACTTGAGGTGTTGATCCACCAGGCGGCAGTCCCACCCACGGGGTCCTGGTGAGGATCACCTTGGCCAAGTCCTTCCCAGTGCACCTGAGTGCTCAGGCTGCAGGGAGAAGCAACAACTTTAACTCTCTCAGATTAATCCTGCTAAGTTGCAACAATATTGATATGCTATTATTTTCCACCTTTATTCATCCCCCGGCGAAGAAAGAATGACTCCCCCCAGGCCATTCATAATTGAAAAATGCTTTTAAGGCCTTTACGAGTTGAATACTAAATTTCGCGAGGTGCCTGCTTTATTGGGCCTCCAGTCACCAATGATACATTTGCTCCCTAATGTTCTTTAAGAAAAGGAGCTCCAGAGGCATGATGGATGGGACCGATCAGAATCAATGCTCATTAGTGACTCTATGGCCAGGTGGGCCCGGGCTGCTCACTGGGGTACATGGGCTGGGTTGGGGACGACTGGTTCTCAGCAAGATGCAAGGGCAAGGCCTGTTGGCTGCCATTTGCCTTGGACTGTGACTGACTGACTGACTGACTTCCTTCCTGCCCTCTTCTTCCCCTCATCTCTTTCCTTCCTTCCTTCCTTCCTTTCTTTCCTTTTCTCCCTCCGCTTCCCTTTCCTTCCTCTCTCCCTTCCCCTTCCTACCATCCTTCCTTCTGCTTTCTTTCATTCAGTGGATGCTTACGCTGCTCACTGCACACCAGGCCCAATGCTGGACACAGGTATGGATCAGAGCCAGCCCTGCCCTCACGGAGCTGCCTACCTACACATAAATCAGGCAATAGAGTGGTACTTGTCTAATGTTGGGAGTGTGCTCAAGGCCAGGGAAGCATGATGGGAAGGTTAGTTTTACATGAGGAACCGGCAGGCAGGAAAAGCTTCATATCAGAGGCAACCTTTTACCGTGTGAATGGAGCAGTGTAACAGAGTGGGAAGGGTGTTCCTGGTAGAGAACAACACAGGCAAGGGCAGGAGATGTGGCCCAGCCTGGAGAGAGGAGACTGAGTCATCTGACTTCTTAGATGAGTTACCCTGGTGGCTCAGAGGTGGCCAACACTGCAGTCCTACTGATCTGACTCAGGGAATCCAGGAGCCGGCAGACACAGAATAAAAAGAATCCTTAGAAAACATCTGGTCTGATCCCTCATGATGCTGCTGGGCAGCTGAAGCTCAGAGAGGAAAGGGGGCTTGTGCAGGGTCTTAAGCCATATTATGGGAAGAAGAGCCAGCACCTAGGAATGAGCCCCTAGCTGGGATTCTGACCACACAGCTGTGGTGTCTTGGAGCCCACAGTTCAGCGTGGCATTGACCATGGACCTTAGTTTAAAATTATATGTAAACATGGGCTCATTACATGAAACTTGAGGTGCCTTCAGCTTCCAAACTCTGTGAAGCCCCATGGGAGTCAAGAGTCTTACGTTGGGTGACACACAGCTGGCCAGTGACATGGGTGGAGGAAGGCTAATGTCTGATGGGCTCCTCATCAACATCTCCTCCTTCAATCTCTAACGAGCCTTGGGGGCACACAGTGCACCTGTATTTTGCGAATGAGGGAACTGAGTTCACGTGACTTGCCCAAGATCACACAGAGGCACCCAGGATTTGAACCCAGATTTTTTTTTTTTTTTTAAATTTCAAAGCTCATGTGCTTCCCATTGTCCTGCACTGTCCCCTCAGGGGCCTCAGAAGGAAATTTAGACACAAGACAACTACCCCTTCTGTGGTCTCTGTGAGGACCTTGGCACTGGCTCAGGCCATGGGGTCTGACCACCCACCATGGGTGGTAAAGCCTTTGTCAATTCATAAAGGGACCAGGTTGGTCCAGTCCTTTGTTCTGCCCTGAGAGCATTGATCAGTCTCTGTCCAAAGATCTAGGGCTGGTAGGAGTATAGCTAAGGAGGGGGCAGCCAAGATGGGCAGAAGGAGAGGACCTGGGGCCTCCCCAAGGGCAGGCCTCTCTCCCAGGGTCTTCTGAGGACCCAAGAAGCCTTGGTCTGGCCCAGGCCTGACGTGGGGAAGGGGGACAGTGAGGCCTCAGACTCCTATAGCCAGTCCCAGGCCTCTCACCTGAGCTGTGGCATTGGGAACAATCCCTTCTCCCTGACTGACACCCCCCTACGTGCCTGCCAGAGGGAGAGTCCATCATAAGTGGCCCATTCCCAGGGCCGTGCTGCATCTTGCTGACAGGCCACCTTCACTCCGAGGACCGTACCCTAGAACCTCAGCTGACACCGCAGCCCAGTGCACCCCTTCTCTCCCTGGTTCCTGGATCCATCCATCCCCTGGATGGAAACCCCTGCTTGATCCGCACCACTCACAGGGTGCGGCTAGGCCATCTGTCCAAGCATAGCCTCCACCTGAGACACAGCCTGGCTTTCTTCCTCCCCTCCCTGCTCTCTGCCCTTCCAAATGCTCCTTCTTCGGAATGCTGCCCTTCTCACCCTCAGCCTCTCGTCAAATGTCCAGGAGGGGGCCACTCAGGCGGTGGATCAGGTGTCACTTCCTCAGGGAGGAACCCCCATCTAAAGATGCGTCCCCTCCCTCTGTCACTGTCTGTCACATCATCCTGCTTCTTTCCTTTTAAGGCCCTTATGTGAAGGCTCTGAAATCACCTTGCTTATGTATTCGTCTATTTGTGGATGACCTGCCTCCCCCGTGGGAGCCTGTATTTATTCCCGAGTGAATGAACGAATGAGTGGTGTCCTGTCTCCCAACTCAGCGCTTCGAAGCCATTCTGTGGCTCAGTGGGGCAAAGCAAAACGGATGTGGGTTTAAAAGCCCTGCTCTGCCACTTCCCAGCTGAGTGAGAGTAAACAAGGGACCTCACATCTCTGGGCCTCTGTTTTCTCGCCTGGAAAATGGGTAGGACTTATAACAGCTCTCTCCCTCTGTGTTTGGGCTCAGTAAACAAGAGCACATAGGTGGGGATCTCAGTGCAGCAAGCAGGGGGCTCCCCGCAACGTATCTGATACATCACTGGGCCAAAACAGATCACCTCCAAGTGAGTGGGGCTGGGATCAGGACAGGCTGAATGTAGGTGAACTCTGGGCCTTGGTTCCTTCCTCCTTTTGAGATAAGAACAGACTCGTTCTTCATGAAGATACAGGAGAGAGTGTTAGAGAAAATGCTTCAGAGCCTGGATGCATAGAGTGAAGAGCTCACACTTGGCATCCAGACAGGTGTGGGTTTTTGCCACATCTTGGGAAATCACCAGCTGTGTGATCCGGTTAAAGAAATTAACCTGGCTGGAGACGCTTGGGTGGCTTCTGCCTTTAGCTCAGGTCAGGACCCCAGGGTCCTGGGATCCAGTCCCACATCCTTGCTCGGCGGGGATCTGATTCTCCCTCTGCCGGAGGCACCTCCTGCTTATGCTGGCTCGCTCTCTCTCTGTCTCTGTTTCTGACAAATAAAGTCTTAAAGAAAGAAAATAAAAAAGAAAGAAATTAACCTGGCTGAAGTTGAGTCCCCATCCTGAGGATCTGATCTTGGGGTCTCTCCCTTGGGGTACTCATGGGAGGTGCAGAGTAGAGACATAGCAAAGGAAGATTTGTAGTCTAGTGTGGAGAATGTATTCATGTAAGACATCAGGGGGCCATGGGAATCAGCAGAGGACCCCAACCCAGACACTAGCTTAGAGAAGTCTTCTGGGTGCAGCTGGCACTAGAGCCAAGACCAAAGGGCAAGGAAGAGTGTGGAATAGGGAAAAAGAGCTCCAGGCAGGAAGAACAGCATGTGCAAAGGCCCGGAACTGAGCGTGCGCTTGTTCTCCATAGTTTCCGCATAACTGGCTTTAAAGTGATTTCTCTCTCCAGTGGCTCTCTACCCCTTCCCAGGAGAGTCTGGGTTTTAAAGACCTCAGCCCAATCTCTGGACTCAGATACTCGGCCATCAGCATCTGTAATAGCTAGCTTGGGCTGCTCTAACGAAATACCATAGGCTGGGGAGTTACACGTCAGATTCTTATTTCTCACAGTTCTAGAGGCTGGGAAGTCCAAGATCAAGGTGCCAGCCAATTAGGTCCTTCGTGAGGGCCCTCTTCCTGGCTTACACACTGCCACCTCCCTCCTCCCATGGCAGGGAGGGAGAGAGATCATTCTCCCTTCTTCTTCTTAGAAAGCCACTAATACCATCTTGAGGGCCCCACTCCCTTGATCTCATCTAACCCTAATTACTTCCCAAAGGCCCTATCATGTTAAGGTATTTGTGGGGACGTAATTCAGTCCATAGCAGCACCTGCCAGAGAACAGAGCAGGAGCACAGGGGAGCTGGAAGGACGCTCGGTGGGTTTATTCTGGGGCCTCAACCCCACGGAGGCAGGTGCTGTCTGTGTGGTGCCCAGGACACTGTGTGGCATGTGGCAGGTGCTTGGGACATACTTACTAAGCGGAAGAAGGAATCTAGCACGCTTCCATCAGATGGAGAAATCACGGCTCACCTGGGGCAAAGGACACATGTGGCATCACACCAAAGGCTGATGGTCCAGAGGGGACCAGAACTTACCCCCAGGCGGGGCTGTCCCCAGTCTGGCCCAGGATGAGGTTTCAGGTCCTACAGGATCCAAACAGGTCTGGATTCCAGAGGCAGGGAAGACCCAAGCGGGTCAGCATTGCTCTCTCTTCCTTTATCTTCCTCTTCATCCTAGCATTCGACAAGTAATTCTCAAATGTCTACTAGGTGCCAGGGACCGTTCTCATGCTGGGGATGCTTAGTGACCCAAAGTGATGAAGTGTCTGATGTCGTGGAGCCTGTCCTGTGGGGAGAGGGACAGAGATGAGAGGTGGGCGATTCTTCCAGATCCACGTGTCGGGTGAGAATCTCCGAGGGGCAACGTGTCTGTGAGACCTGAAGGAAGAGAATGGCATTTTAAAATTTGTGCACAAATTCTTTGATAGTCTTCCTTTCAAGAGATGGAGCTTAATTTCCTCCCTTTGAGTGCGAACTGGACCGGAAGACTTACTTCCAGCAGGTAGAACATGCCAGAAATGATTGCCCCTGCCTTCTGGGTATGTTACAAATATGTTGCTTGCTTGTTTTCAGATCACCTGGTGCCATAGCATGAGGACGGTCCAGCAGCTCCGAGGAGAGGCCCCAACCCTTTCTGCCAATGGCCAGTCAAGCACTGGGACCTCCTGCCAACAGTGGTATGAGGGTGCCGTCTGGGCAGCCCACCCTGTCAAGCCTTCAGGTGACTCAGCCCCGGCCACCATTCTGATTTCAGCCTCCTCAGAAAGCCTGAGCTGGAATCATCCACTCGTGGATTCTTGACCCATAAAAACTGTGTGATGATAAATGTTGGTTTTTCGAAGCCACTGAGTTTTGGGGTATTTTGTCATACAGCAGCAGGTAACCAGCACAGAAGGGGAGGAGCCAAACGTACAGCTGTGGGCCGGGGAGAGTGACCCAGACAGAGGGGACAGAAGGTACAAAGGCCGTGTGCTTCCAGGCAGGGATGCAGAGATTGCACCTGGGGCTCAGTCCTTGTCTCTCTGGTCCTCAGTTTTTTCTTTTGTCGAGGTGAGTAAACAGACGTTATCAGATGAGAATTTGGTTATAGACCTGAAATGGCTCCAAGCAAGCCGGGACAGGCTTAGCCACGCAGCCAGCCATGGCCAGCCTGAGATACGGGCTCTCTCCATCAGTAGGCTTGGTGCTGAGGCCGTGACCCTGATTCCTGACTCCCTACCCAGACCTCCTGGGTCATACCCCCCAGAGGAGGACCTCAGGAAATCAAATTTTTATTGACTTCCTGGGGATTTGGATCCATACCCACGATGGCAAGACCCTTCCTGGCAGTCCTCAGTTTCCTTGGGCTCTCTGCAGGTCCTAATCTCGCTCAGACCACCTGGCCAGAACTATCTCACACTTCAAAACCTGTCCCAGGCTCCATGTCCTCTGGGGAGGTTTCTCTCATCCTTCCCCAGTCCCTAGAGTCAGGCCATCCTGCCACTGGCTCATTTCTGAGTCCTGCTCTGGTCTCTCTGGCAGAAGTGTTATCGACTGTTCATGTGGTGGCTCTTGAACAATGTGTTGTAATTGTTTGTTGAGATGTCTGGATGTCTGAGACAGACAGACACCTTTATGAGCCTATATGAGTCAATATAGGGCCTAGTGCCTAGGAGGCCCGCCGCAGAATGTTCTGGATGAATAGAAGATGAAAGGATGGAAAGAAAGCTGGAAGGAGGTAAAAGGATAGAAGGAAGGATGGGGAGCAGATGGGGAAGGGATGGGAGGAGGGGCGGGTGGAGGGATGAAGGAGAAAGGGATGGGAGGAGGGGGGCGTAGCAGATGAAGGTTTGGGAAGAAGGGTGGGTGGAGGGATGGAGAGAAGATGGGGAGGGAGGAGGAGTGGGAGGAGGGATGGAGAGAAGATGGGGGTGGGAGGAGGGGTGGGGGCGGGGTAGGAGGAGGAGGAGGAGGAGGGGAGGAAGGATGGAGAGAAGATGGGGTGGGAGGAGGGGTGGGGGGTAGGAGGAGGAGGAGTGGGAGGAGGGATGGAGAGAAGATGGGGGGGTGGGAGGAGGGGTGGGGGCGGGGTAGGAGGAGGAGGAGGAGTGGGAGGAGGGATGGAGAGAAGACGGGGGTGGGAGGAGGGGTGGGGGGGGGGGAGGGGAGGAGGAGGAGGAGTGGGAGAGGGATGGGGAGAAGACGGGGGGGGGAGGAGGGGTGGGGGGGGGGGTAGGGGGTAGGGTAGGAGGAGGAGAGGAATGGGAGGAGGGATGGAGAGAAGATGGGGGTGGGAGGAGGGGTGGGGGGGGGGGTAGGAGGAGGAGGAATGGGAGGAGGGATGGAGAGAAGATGGGGGTGGGAGGAGGGGTGGGGCGGGGTAGGAGGAGGAGGAGTGGGAGGAGGGATGGGGAGAAGATGGGGTGGGAGGAGGGGTGGGGGGCGGGGTAGGAGGAGGAGGAGTGGGAGGAGGGATGGGGAGAAGATGGGGGTGAGAGGAGGGGTGGGGGGCAGGGTAGGAGGAGGAGGAGTGAGAGGAGGGATGGGGAGAAGATGGGGTGGGAGGAGGGGTGGGAAGAAAGACGGGAGAATGACTTGGAGAGAGGATGAGAGGAAGGGTAGGAGAAGGAGTAGGAGGAAGGATAAAAGGGATGGGAGGAAGCGGGAGGGACAGGAGGGACAGGAGAATAGAAGGAGGATGAGAGAACATCTTGGAGGAGGGCTAAGGAAGGATTCGTAAAGAGTGAGAGGGCAGTGGGAGGAGGGATGAAGGGTGAATGAATGAATGGGTACATGAGCAGGTGAATGCAATGCCTTCGACCACTGTGGCTCAGCCCACCCACTCCCAAGCTGCAACTCGCCTTAACTCCGGCGGGCTCGCGCAGTTAACCAGGCCTCTGTTTTACTAACGCCCTCTTCTGCAGCAGAGGCAATTAGAGCCAACGGCTGGAAGCTTCTCCCCAGGCAGCCCTACCTGCCCTGTCCTGTCCCATTAACTTCCAATTCAACAGCCATCCCCGACCTGCAATGTATAATGAAAGACATTCAAAATATATCCAAATGGCATGAGTATTGATTTATTAATGCTGGGGAATGTTGCTCTAATTGAATTGAGATCCAGGAAGTAAGTTAATGTAGCTGACGGTGCTACAGGAATTGAATTACCCCAGGGCCCAGAATTATTACCTTTTCACTCTCTTTGTTGTCAGTGGGATAAATAACAAATCAATTGACAATTCACCCTGGTGGCAAAAAAAAAAAAAAAAAAAAAAAAACAACAACAACACAAAAAACACACCAAAAAACAAAAACACAAAAAAACCCCAGAGCCCAACAACAACAACAACAACAACAACAACAGAAGTCCCCAGGGTCTTAGACACAGAACTGGGGAATGGACTTGGGTGAGGGGTGGGGAGCTTCCTGGAGGAGGTGGAGTGGGAAGGGGAGAAGAAAGGAGGGTCTTTCTGCAAGCCTGGAGCTCTCCCTTCTCTAGTCGAGCAGCCAGAGTCCCCCAGAACTCCAGCTGCACAGGCTGGAAGGGCCACCGCCGTTCACTGACCCCCGGATGCACCGTGAGGGCCAGAGGTGGGGAGGGACGTGCCCCAAGTCACTCCAGTGAGTCTCCGTGATTCTCACCACCGCTCTGGCCTTGCACATTCCCAGGTCATAAGCTCTCTTTCTGAAACCTCCCCCGATGTCTGCGCTGGTCCCCCCTGCTCCCTCCGGCCTCAGGTTGCCCCAGCCCTGAGGGTCCTCTGAAACCAGAGGTGCCCACTGGGTGCAAGTCTTTGAGGGCCGGATGTTGAGGACTGAATGTTCACTTGGCCCCAGAGAGACTTGTGCTAGGATTCTGGAAAGTTCTCTGGTCTGTTCCATCGTAAAGAATCATCTCAGGAGTGAGGCCAGGAGACTGTGACTTCAGTTAGCATCTTCCTCCAAATCCCCCTGTTTCTCCTGTAGTCCCCCCCATGTGTCTCCTGGCCTTCTCCCTACCTCCCCTTCAATGGGACACCTTTTGGCGGAATCAACTGTCTCTCCAAAGTAAAGGATTGTGGGAGCAGGCAGACTTGGTTGGCAAGCCCAGCTCTGTCTGGTGCTAGCTTTGCGACCCTAGGTCATGTGTTCCTATCTCTGAGCCTTCGTTTTCCCACATGTTGAATGGGAGCAGAACTCTTTGGAGCCTCTCGAGATAGTGACTCAGCAGTGCTCCAGAAAGCTCGGAGGGGCCGACGACAGCCAGGGGCCTCGCCGGTGTCCGCCAGGGACCACACGCTTCTCCCGCCGGACGCCTCCGGCCGTTGGCTGTCCAAATGGGTGTCTGCAGAGCAGCCCGGCTGGCCATGTTCTGGTCAAGGAAGAGAAAGGCTGAGTTAATTAAATCAACAGCTAACAGTGCAGGTTACCCACAAAAGTGAACTTTAGTGCCCCTAAAACCACTGACCAAAGGAGGGCTGGGAAAAAAATGAAACCACAGTTGGAGTAAAATGGAAAAAGAAATCATCAGCTCTACATCACTCCAGCCGGCCACAGGTATCAGAATATTAATTGGTCTTTGACTCGATTTGGCTGTGGGAGTCAGGGCAGGCTGTGGCTACAGGCAGCCCAGCTGAGAGCCATGGGCTGGCTTGCAGGGCATGCTGGGAGCACGGCTGGGGGTTGGGAGGAGGAGGAGGAGGGGCGGCTGGGGCCTGGGGGGTAGGGCTGGCCATGCACCTGCGGGGCGATGGGGTGACGAGGAGGGCGGGTGTGAGGGAGTGTGGAAATGGGCGTGGGTGCCCTTGCGGGTGTGAGGAGTCGGGCGTGTAGTATGGGGAAGGAGCCCGGTCGCACACAGTGTCACATGAGAAAGGAGCTCCGGCTGGGCTCTGCCTGTCAAAAGCTCGCCATCTGTGCGTGTTCCTGTCCCATCTCACGACAGCTGTAGTGGGGAGGCAGGGCCATGAGGGCGGTGGTGGAGGCTCACAGCTAGGCTCTCCCCAGCTCCCTCGGGCAGCCGCCGCGGCAGTAATGACCGCAGAGATGATGGCAGAGTCTGCTCCCGCTGTGCAAGTGACTGGGTAGACTCAGAGCACAGGGCCAGGCACAGTGGAGGCCCTGGAAGGGTCCCCTCCCTGCCCAACCTCCACTTGCGCCCGGCCTGGGTGCTGCCCTCCCTGCTGGTGGCCCCTCGGGGGCTGACCTGCAGGGACGTATCCTCTCCATAAGTCCCCAAGCGTCCAAGCCAATGGCGGGGGTTGGGGAGGGGGGAGGTGTAGAGTTTTTCTGTGGCAAGGGGTTTGCTGTCGGCTGCAGCTGATGACCTATGGAAGCAGAGACCGTATCCAGCTCTTCTGCCTGTCGCCCACCTGCTAGACATGCTCGTGGAACTCGAGAGCAGTGAGCCCTCTGTCCGAGGGGGGCACCCCCACTGCTGGGAAACATTTGGTGGAGCCCATGTCCCGGGCGCCTCTGTGCACCTCTGGAGTATCGAGAGCATGTGATCTCTTTGCCGTTGTGGGCTTCTCTGGTCACAAAGGAAGCAAGTGAGGCACAGGGAGGGTCGGGGGGACTTGCCTGAGGTCACACAGCAAGTCAAAACCCAGGGCCCCAAGTTTCCAGTCCTAGGACTCTGCTCTCAAACTTCTGTGCTCCCAGGAGCCACGGAGGGCATTAAAAGGACAGGTCAAGCTGCCAAGTAGCAACTGACAGTTGACTTCAGTGTCCTGGGGGGGCAAGGGGGAGTGCTGGAGACTGTGATAGACTGGAGAGTCCAGGCCTGGTCCCAGGGGAAAGCTGCTCCCCAGCATGGAGCAGGAACGTGGGTGCATTTTACCAGAGCATCTGCTTTTGCAAGCCGAGCTGAGAATGTGGGCTTTGATGTGACGTTTTTACAGTCTTTACAACAACAGGACGCGTTGGCCACCTGTGGGCCACAGGTGGCGACTCTACAGCTGCCTTTCTCTGGGGCTTGGTGGGCGGGACTGTGGGAGAAGATGCGAGGCTGGGGGACTTGAGACACGGTTGGTTTATTGCGTTCATGTATTCACTCCACTCCTTGACCCTTCCTTCCTCTGTCTGGGCTTTGCTGTCTGTCTGCTTTGTCCCCGGGGGTTCTGGCTTCCCTTTGGCAGAATGAACCTGTCTGAGCTCCCCAATATCCCAGCAGCCAGAATGGGGGCAAGGAAGAATTTCAGAGAGCACAGGAGCCTGCTGGTGCCTTTCCTGGAATCTTCCTGAGCAAAGGTCAAGGCTTCCTTGGCATGGCAGGGAGTGGTGCTGAGCTGCGGAGCCCACATCAGACAGACCCAATCCCTGGTCCTGCTGGTCCTTCTCTGAGGACTAAAATTTGAGATCACACAGGCATCGGCTTGAATCCCGACTCTGCCTCTGATGAACTCCGTGACCTTGAACACAGAGTGTTCCCACAGAGTGGCCATCCCTCTCTGAGCCTTGGTGAAAAAGACTCTGTGGATACCTGGTCATGTCCCCCTGGCCCTCATCCTTCACATGCAGGGATGCTGGCTGAAACTCTGGGACTCTGCCCGAGGACTTCTCCTGGCTGCGTGAGAGGGAGACAAGGGCTCATGGGCCAGGTTCCTAGCACAGAGCACGGATGCCCTTGGAAGCAGACCCGAGAGTGACACATGGGGAGTCGGGGGACAAATAATCCCAGCTCCTTCACCCTCTGGTTGGGATAATTCTTTGTTTTCTAAAGATTTATTTATTACAGAGAGAGAGAGAGAGAAGTGGAGGAGGAGCAGAGGGAGAGGGAGACAATCTCAAGCAGACTCCCTGTTGAGTGGGGAACCCGATGTGGAGCTCAGTCTCATGACCCTGAGATCACGACCTGAGACAAAAACCAAGAGTCGGGTGCTTAACTGACTGAGCCACCCGGGTGCCCCTCTGGTTGGGGTAATTCGAGGAATATTCTATATTGTCTCCCAAATTTCCCAAGGGGATCAAGCTCCGGTTGCCCAGGGTGTAATCTGTTTGGTGACTAAAGCTTTCATGTCTCTCTTCCCTCCCCATCCCATTTCCTCTCTTCCTCTCCAGTGTCTCCTGGTCTTTTCTGAGTAAACTATTCACAGTAAGCCTGTGGCTCAAGGTCTGCTTCTGGGGGAACCCGACCTAAGAACCTCAGTTTATGCAGCTGTCAAATGGGTACAGTTCACATCTCCTCAGAAATGCTGTGAGGGTAAACAAGTTACTGCATACATACGTGCCCAGAACCTTCCCTCATTAGGTGGTCGCTTTTATTTTTGATATTGTTGTGATATTGGAGCTGACTCCCCAATCCCAAGGCCAAGTCCATTAGGGCAGCTTTGAGGTGGGAGCCTGGCTACCCGAGGAGGCTGTCAGGGGCTGACTGAGGGTTTGGGGTGGAAAGGGCAGGGAAGACTGGTGGCCTCTGTGGTTTGGATGGTGGAGTCAGTGTAGCAAAGAGGGCTGCTCCCCAGGGGAGCCCATCAGCACCCCCCACCCCCGCCCCCGGAGCTCTGAGCTGTTAGTGAAAATGGTGCTAATGGGGCTGAGCCCAGCTGTCACCACGGAGGGGAAGGGGCCCGAGGGAGGGGCAGGTGCAGGCTGGGTGAAGAGTGTCCTGCAGTCTGGCCTGGCCAGGGCTGTCCAAGGCCCCAGAGGCTGGGTCTGCTTAACTCAGCTCAGGAGGCTTCTGGTTGCTGGAGGCGGTGGGTGAGGGGGCGAGGGGAGGAGGCTGAGGTGCCCCACGCGGTCTCCCTAGAAAATCAAATACAGGTCTCGTACCTGCCTAGATTCTGATGGCTTCTTGAGCCAGGACCTTGGGCAAGAAAGACACTTCTCTACTCTGAACCTGTTTCCTCATCTCTTTAAAATGGAACTAGCGGTAACACTGACTTTCTTGGATTATTTTGAAGAGTCGGTAAAATAAAAGTGGGCCAGAGAAGGGTAAGTTCCCCACCCCCTGAGAAAGGGCATGGCCTGCTCTCTCTGCCCACACCTCTGCTCCGTCCTCTCTCTCTGCCCCTGCCATAGTCTGCCAACGTCTTCTCTGACTTCTCTGCCTTTGATCTCAAACCTCATGTAAGTCCCAGGGGCTGTGGCTGCGGCAAAGTCTTTGTGTCCAGATGGCTGCAGCTCCCTCAGGGATAAAGGGCGGAGGGTACCCCTCAACCCTGGAGTAGGAAGGAGTGTGTTTCTTGCCCTTAGCGTAGGAGCCTGTTGCACACCTCCCTCCTGGGACAGCTGCCCAGGATTTGGGTCTCCAAGTTCCTGCAGTTAGAATCACGCTCTCCTGCTTCAAACCCACCTTGTTTGATGAGACCCTTACTCTAGCACCTGAGAGTTTGCAGAGCCTCTTTGTATATTCCGCTCCCTCGGTGGCTTCTCCGAGTCTGTTCCTGACGTTCCAGGTGGCCAGTAGGATTTCCATTTTGAAATTAGGCAAACTGAGCTGGGCCAGGACTCGGGTGAGGCCGGCAAGGGTCCCAAAGCTAGCCTCCTGGCTTGTAGGAGCCTGAGAGTGAGGGTCCCTGGCTTGGCCCACCCTGGTGCTGGCCCTGAAACTGAGTCCAGAGGGGCAGGGCGGATCCTGGGTGTGGGGGGGGGCCTTCCCTGACCCTGGTGCTGGGCTATTTCCTCTATGCCACAGCAAGGACAGAGGGCTTTTTCGGGGGCAAAATGACTGTTATTTCAACGGCAGCATGCAGCCGATTGTGGGGGGTGGGGGGATGGCTTGCGATTCCAGTGACTAACTTTCTGGAAGGAGGGGATGGCCCTGTAAGGGGTGGGGGATATCAGTGTTCTTGGAACAACGAGGGCAAGAGGCTACCAAGAGGCAAGCCTCTGGCTGAATTGGCTAAAAATAAAAAAAGGCACAAACCTCAAGACCTGGCCATCCCACTTCTAGAAATATCTGCCGGCACTTCCTACCTGCCAGACAGTTTTAAGTGTGTCATATATATATATATATTTTTTTTTTTCATTGAATGACAAGGGCCTTCTCAGGTAAGGGCAGTGTTGGTATCCGTTGGTATCCCCATTTTCCAGATGAGGAAACAATCCCCAGAGAGAACGACCTGTCCAAGGTCATTCAGCATCTAAGTGGCTGAGATGGCTTTTGCTTGGGGGCTCCTGGCCGCCATGAGGTTCTTCCTCCACCTTCAGAAACATTAGAATTCATGGAAGCTTTGCTTGTAAGAGCAACACAACCAAGAGGGAGCCACATCACTGCCCACTGACGAGAGCCACGCACGTTCCAGAACAATCCACCAGTCCCTCCCACGCTTAAACTGTCTGTTGTCACTGTAGGCTTTATATTGAGACGATCTGTTAACTGGAGAAAGTAATTTGCCCCTGTGTGCCTGAGCCCATATTTAGAAGGGAAGGAACAGGACCCCACACGTCTTGCTAAGTCTTGGAAGAGCTGGAAGGGTCTAGACCAAACCGCGGCCTGTGAGGAGGTCGCTTCTCAGAGGAAGGGTTGGGGTGGGGTAGAGACCCAGCTTAGGCCAGAGTGAGAAACTGTTACAACGAGCATAGGTTATTTTTGTAATTGCACAGGAAACACGTTTTTTGAGAGAAAAGATAGGAAAGAACTTTCTAAAGGTGTCCTTCTAAAGGCGTCCTTCAGTTCTGGCTCTCGGACCCTTGCAGGGAGGCCCCCAGCTGGACAGACTGGCCAACTCAGCTCCATCCCTACCCAGAGGGAGAGGTGAAGGTGTTGCAAGGAAAACTCCCTGCTTTCTGCCTTGCTCTGTGTCCCCTCCAGGCCACGACGGCTAAGGGGTTGGGGTGGTGGTGCCCCATCTTCTGGAGCCAGGCTCTACCTGAGAGCACCCCTCCTCTCCTCACCCCCTAGGCCCTCTCCTCTCTGACTCCAACCACTTGTGTGAGTTTCAGGCCTGTTGCTTTTCTTTGGTCTCAGTTTTCTCACCTGCAAAATGGCAATAATGTCCTTCCCAAGTTTGGTCTGGGGATGAAATGAAATGCACTTGAGAACTGTCAAGAAGGGCAAAATTTGAAGGAAATTATAAATTTTCTTCACTAGTGATCTTTTGAACCCAAGAGATCGGGATTTGAATTATAATCCCACCACTGACCAGCTATGGACAAGAGGACGAACCTCAGACCTCAGTCTCTTCGCCTGCAAAATCCAAAGTCTATCATTCACAGGGTTGCCATAGAAATTCAAGGAGGGAATTTAGGAAAGCATTCGTCATGGTCCTTGGCACACGGCAAGGGCTCCCTAAATGGTTGTCATGATGGAGAAGAAGATGCCAGGAGCCTCTCAAGGTTGCTGGGGCCCGGCGAGGCCTGAGTGGGGATTATAGGGTATGTCGGCAAATGAAGGCCCAGGAGAAGGGCGACCACTCAGGAAGTTTGACTTCCTTGCTGCCGTGACTTCGAGAAGGGGAACCGGGGCTGGGGTTTGGCAAGGGGAGTGTGGCCACCATGGTGAGTCCCACAGCCCAGCCTGGGGGCTGCTCTCCCACCACATGCTGGCCAGCCCGCCAGGGAATGGAGAAGTAAGAGCTGTCTCCAGGGGAGGGCCAGACAGGCCCAACCGAACACGGAAAAACCCTCTGGTCACGGAGTGGCCTGGGGGATGGGAGGCGCTGGGCCCAGGCCTGGCGACCTACACTCCTATAGCCCCAGGTCCCAGGCTTTCCCTGCATGGATTCAGTCTGCTGATGTGGCCTTTCCATGGCTCCCTCGTGTCCCCAGAGTGAAGCCTCATCTAGTTCCTTCCCTGGTCTTCTAAGCCTGCATGGGTCTGACTTCACCTTGCCCTCAGGCTTTGTGGTGTGGCCTGAGGGGTGGCAGGGGACTCAACCTGGGCCTGGAGCTCTCCCGGGCTGCTGAGGCGCCCGCCCTGGCTTCTCCAGCTTTGTCCCGAGTCCTCGCCAGAGGATTCTGCCCCTGCTGGGTCTGCTGGCTCCTGTGACATGATGGGCATGCTCCCTCCATGGAGATGGCACTTCTCAGGGTACAGAAGAGCTCAGCCAGAGTCCCAGGCATAGCCAGGTGGGGACTGGGTCACCTCCATGGTGGCCACAGACATGTGCCATTCAGCTCGCCTTTGGGAGATCCTGCCATGGGGGGCCCCAGGGCCAAGCGCCACATCTCTGAAGCCACCACCACCCAGGCCACCACGTCTACCCAATCCCTGAGCATGGCAGAAGTGTCCCACCTGTTTCCTGGTCTGGGAGACCATCCTGCCCAGTTGTCCTTGCCCTGCATTTCCCCCTAAGAAATCTCTCGCATGTCCAGTCCCACGCTGCCGTCTTTTCATCAGAGAGTCAAATATCACACTCATTTTACAGATGGGAAGACAGAGGCTTAGGAGTGGGAAGCGACCTACCCAAAGTCACACAGCAAACACAGAACCAGTCTGAGACTTCTTCCTTCCATCAATTGGATCCCCCCGGATCCAAGGTCGAAGCGGAAAACCAGGACAGACTGTCACAGAAAGCAAGGCTGACTCCGCAGGTATCTGAGCCAGGAGAGGTGTGGCCTGAGGGGGTGGGCAGGCTGAGAGGCCTCCTGCCTGGGGGCTGGTGGGGGGCTCAGACCCTGCTGTCTGTCCTTCAGGGGTCCTGCTGGGCTCCGCATGCAGGGGTCTCTCCAGGGAGCACGAGAGCCGGACTACAGCCTGGCTTTTAAAGCCACACAACGTCATTAAGTCTGTGATGGAACCCAGGCCCTAATGGCTTCTCCAAGACTCTCTGTCGCCATTCCCCACTTCTGGGGAGGGCGGGTCAGGGGCTGGGAGATGGCTGAGGGGGAAGCACCCTGGGGACCCTGATCGTGGACTTGGCCGCCCTCTGTGAAGCGGCTCTGTCTGACCTGCTCCACGTTTTGCTCTCGAGACATAAAGGTTTGACTGGGCAGGCTCTGGCAGAGCCCGCGTGTCCTCCACTGAGGGAAACCAAGGCCCCGGCGTGGGGGGTGGGGGAGGCGGTCACAGGATGGGCTCAAGTCTGCAGTTGAACCAGCACAGAAGTTTCCTCGCCCCTTTCAGTGCTGCCTCCCTCCAAGCCCACCCCCACCCCTCACAGCATCTGATTTTCTCTCAGGCCTCTGTCGCACGCAGACACACCATCCTATTGTCCCTCAAGGGAGGCCAGGTGTTGCCTCTCTCAGGAACAAGGAAATCCAGGAGACTCATTCCATTGACGTGGTTTCGTCTATCTAGAGTCCTCATGTCAACAGGGGGTTGACATGAGGCACTAGCCGGGCCCTCAGTTGCCGCCCTGTGTTCCTCATGCCTTACCTTTCCACTCCCTGCTCAGACCTTGGCTGCAGGGCCATGTGCTTGGGAAAGCCTTCCCCGACCCTGATGGGGTGAGGCCCCTGGGGTATGTGCGCCTGTCCCCCAATCCCGTTTGTCCCCTCGTAACGACATAAATATATTTGGGGTCCTTTGTTTTCTGTGCCTGTCTTCCCACCTCTAGAGCGGGCCCCTAGGACAGGGACATGGCACAGGATGTGGAGAGAAGAAGGGAGGAAGGGAGAGAGAGGGAGAGAGGGAAGGAAGTCCGAGTTCCAAAGTTGACTTGAGCTTCCCAGCCGCCAAGGCAAAAGGGAAGATATGGTCGGTTACATCAGAGTCGGTGTGGGAAGGAGGAAGCCCACCAGTTCCTCGGGGAAGTCCAGCTGTCTCTGAGGAGGGGTGCTGAGTGATGGAGCAGTCGGTGTCTTCAGGATCCTTCCATGGATGCCCTCATGGATTTCCCAAGGCAGCTTCTCATGCCCGCTATGGGTGAAAGCTGGGAGGGAGACAGCACAAGGCAGTTTGGGAGGTGGCCTTTCTGCAGAGGGCTCTGCAATGGGCCACGACCGGCCCAGCGGAGCAGGTGGCAGGACGTCCCCACCCTCGTGCACAGACATGGCCAATTGCTCAGTCCGTGGGATCCGTGTTGTCAAACCAGCCCGTGGATTGTTTCCTGGCCTGGGTCTTGGTGAAGCTTGGCTCCTGAGAGATTCTAGGCTGTGCTCCACGCAGACACCTTGCCAGGGCTCTGGCCTGGGAGAAGGGCCACCGTGGCTGCAGGGGTGGAGCGTGGTGGTGGAGGGTGGGCCTTGCCCGCACTCCTATCCCGTTTTCTTCCAGTGACCTCACCTCGCAGTGCCTGCGTCTCTTCCTTTGTAAAATGGGGATTGTCTTAGCGCTGCCTTTAGAAGGATGCTGGCAGGAGGAAAGAAGGAGCCAGGAGCCGTCAGCCCCTGTTAGCATCATGATTACAGGGGCCTAGAGCCAAAGCCAGAAGGTTCTCACCGAAGAGTCAGCGACTTAGGGAAAGGGGTATTTGTGTGGGGAATGAAAGTCTGGGGGGACGTCTCTCATGGTGGAATCTGGGCATCATCACTCCTCATCGCCTCCATAGCACACCATGGGCTCTGCCCTTGGTTTCTGAGGCACAGAAGAAGAGCCCACACATATCAAGAATGTGTCTGTGCTGGGGGTTTGGGGTTGGGGGAGATTGGATGCATCCATCGAAGAAGAGAAGAATCTTAGGTGCTTCAGGCCAAGGGTCCAGACTCTGATACACATGGAGGGTCTCAAGTTGTTCTGGGGAGTGAGGAATAGAGCAGGAGGCCAGGAGGGGGCTCCAGCCATGGACAGGGCAGAGGCAAGAATTTGGATCCCAGACCGGGGAGCAGAGGGCATTCTGGGTGGTAGCGTGATAACCGTCACTGCTGGCAAGGGACCCCGTCCAGGCGGAGCACTGTCACACACCCCTATGGTCTCAACCTGTTGAGTCCCCACAGCAGCCCTAGAATGGGCTTTCCTTTTTTTTTTTTTTTAATATTTTATTTATTTATTTGACACAGAGAGAGAGAGAGAGAGATCACAAGCAGGCAGAGAGGCAAACAGAGAGAGGGGGGAGGAAGCAGGCTCCCTGCTGAGCAGAGAGCCTGACTGGGGGCTCGATCCCAGGACCCTGGGACCATGACCCGAGCTGAAGGCAGAGACTTAAACCACTGAGCCACCCAGGCACCTCTAGAGTGGGCTTTCTAATCTCCACTTTACATAGAGGAAACTGAGGCACGGGGAGGCTAAGGGACTTGCCCACGGCCACGAAGCTGGTGCCTCAGTCTGCTTGGATGCTATAACAAACTACCACAGGCAGGGTATTTTGCAATAGAAGCAGTTCTGCAATAGAAGCAATAGAAATGTGTATCTCACAGTCCTGGAGGCTGGGAGTCCAAGATCAAGGTGGCGTCAAGGTGAGTCTATTCGTAGGCCTCTTCTCTGGACTCGCAGGCAGCCACCGTCTCGTGTGGGCTCACATGACCTCTGTGAGTGCACAGGAGGGGAGTGAGCTTTCTGGCATCACCTCTCAGAAGGGCACTAATTCTCTTGGATTAAGGCTCAACCTTACAGCCTCATTTAGGCCGAATAACTCCCTTAGAGGCCCAGTGTGTAAATACAGCCACACTGGGGATTAGGGCTTTGACAAATGAATTTGGGGGTGGGGGACACATTCAGCCCATCCAGCAAGGAAGGCATCAAGCCAAGCTCTAAATGCAGGTCACGTATGTCCAGTCCACAGGCCTGGCCCTGAAACACACATGTTGGAGAGGGAGGTGCTGGGGTTCAAGGGCTGCTGGTACAGTCCCGCCAGAGACGGGGAGAGCCCAGAGCGGGGCCGCGGCAGCCGGCCACCGAGAGGCAGGAGTGGAAGGGGGAGCTTCCCTGGGAAGGTCAGGGATTGACGGAGAGTGCAGGGAGTCGATCTGGCCAGGCGAGAGGCTCATTAGCAGGAGACCCATCTGGCCGGCTGCTCCAGACCATGAACTTGGCAAAGGGCAGCCGTCCAGGGGCAGAGGGTGGCCTGTCCATGCAGAAGGGGCTCCCAAGGGGGCCCTGGTCAGATCAATGCGGGCAGCCAGGTCGATGAGAGCTCAGCAGGCCCCAGGGACCGGACCTTGGCCTCAGGGCTGGGGGATGAGAGCCCCACTGCAGCAAGGGACCGCGTGCTAAGCGCTTCCATGCCACTGGGCTCGCTGAAGAGGAACTCGATCAAGCCTGGTGCCTTCTGCATTCCTCAAAAGCCCGCTTCGAAGCTGCTCTTGTTGTCCTCATTTCACAGATGAAGAAGCTGAGACGCAGAGAAATTGAACTTGTCTGTGTTGGGGCAATGATTCAAACTCAGGAGCCTGACTCTTAGACTCTTAATAATGCTTTTTTCCCCCCAGAACTATCCCTTGTTGGTCCGGTTCTCAGCACCTCCTTCCCCTGCTAGCTTTGGTGGACGGACTGGCAGGCACATGGCCTTTGCCCCTCTGCTTTGCCTGTCTCTGGTCCCGAGTGAATGGCAGGTAGTAGAGGTGGGTGGAGAGGAGCAGGAAAGCAGAAGGGAGCTCCTGGGGAAGCTGAGCCAACAGGCTGGATGAGTGTGGAAGCCAGAGTAGAAGAGACGGGCCACTGTGGTGTGTGTTCATCTGTACCAGCTGCCATCTCTGTGTCCCCACGCCCAAGCCAGTGAGGCTGGCCTGGGACAGTATGGCCTCTCTTTAGGTACTAAGACCCAGAGCCCCATATGGGAGGGGACAGGTACCCACACGTGTAGATTACAGCATGCCTGCTATGTGCCAGGCACAGATGCAAAGGATTCAACAGCAAGTCAAAACAGGGCAGTCCCTACCTGCATGGGGTTTACAGTCAGTCAGGGAAGTCTGACATTTATCCCCTAATCACATACCACAAGGTGAGATTATGGTGGAGACCAACATCATGAATGTGACATGAGGCAGTAGAATGTGGTGGCCAGGGGTTAGGGTGTGACCTGGGAACGTTGGTCAGGGAAGGCCTTCCTAAGGAAGTGGCAATTGAGTTGTGTTTTTCAGTATGAGCAGGTGAAGAAGGAAAGGGAAGCAGGCACCGCTGGTGCAAAGGCCCTGTGGTGGAAGGGGACAAGAAGGGTACAAGTGCCGGAAGGAAGATGGCCAAAGAGCAGGAGCACAGAGAAGAGGTTAGTGGTTTAGGGAGGTGGCTGGAGATCTGAGCCAGGGCCAGAGGACCTGGGGCCCTGGGGTCCTGTGGAAGAGGTAAAAAGACTTCCCTAAGAGTTGTAGGTGAAGAGTGAAGAGCATAACCACAATACCACCATTTTGTGATTTGTAGAATGCATGTTTCACCTTTAGCCTTTCTGAAATTGAGATGAACTTTGTAATCTGTAGCTTGTCTTAGTTTAACTGGTCATCCTCTTGGCAGTGCATAAAACCATGGTGTGTCTTAAAATCAGTTGAAGAGGTCTTCTTCCTGGGGAAGTACGGTATATAGACGAGAATGACGCGCCCCAGTGGAAGAGGTGAGGAGCCTGGGATCCCACCCCTCAGCCTCCTCACCCCGACAGGAGTCTCTGCCCCTCCCAAGACCCCAGAGAGCACAACTGGGTTAGAAATGAAGGGTCTTGAGAGTGGAAACTTATTCACGATCCCTGTGCTCACACCCTACCCCAGACACAGCGAATAAGACTCTCTTGGGTGACTCACAGCTCACTTCTCAGAGCCAGCTCGGTGCTGCCACCATATTTAGTCTCCGAGACCCTGGCCTTGACTGTCCAGGATTCTGTTTCTAGAACATGAATTTTAACGTGGTTAGGATAGTCCCCACTTCAGAGAGCACCGTGGCCTGGCACACAGTAGGCTTGTTGCCAGGGTGGGAGCCACGACCCAAAATGGCCTGAGGTGGTTTCCTCACATCCCCGGGGAACAAAAGTCCTAGGGGCTCCCACAGTGCCCTGATTTTTTCCTGCTGGGCAGTCTTTACCTGCCAAGTTTTCTGGGGGCCAAGGAAAGGTCATTTGTCCCCCTACCCTGGCCCCCACACCTCTGTCTGTATTTCCACCCCTCAACCTCCCCCCACCACATGCACTGTTTTGAGGGCAGTAGCTCTTGGCTGGGTCGTAGCTAATGTGGGTCACAAAAGTCACCCAAGTGACGAGGATCAATAGTGGCTCCAATTTTCCTGCTTCGGTCTTAGACCTTTTTAGCTTCACATTGGTTTGACGCAATTGGACAGCAAAGCAGCTGAGTGGCCTCCCGGACCCCAGAGACCAGGCCTGGGGGGGGCACCACCCCCCTTTCCAGGTTGGCTTTTGAGGCCTGCCTGGGCCACACAGGGGGCCTGCACCAGGGATCCACCCTGCCAGGGGAAGGTTGCCAAGGGGTGGCTGGGACCAGTGGCTGTGGGAGGAACAGCACGGAGGCTGCTTCCCGCCTCACCTCAAACCTGGGCCGTGGTCACTGCGGCGGGGGCAGCTCTGTAACCCTGCCGGCTTGGTGTTGGCAAAGGGGCTCCCTTGTTTATTCTTAGTCCCTGGAGGCTTTCTGGGTCTCTGGCCGGTGAACAGTTCTGCTGCTTATAGGAGGAAGGGTTATGGATCTGGGTGGGGAGGGAGATCCGGCCTTCCACTCGGACCACCCTCCCTGCAACATACACCACACACACACGCACACACACACACACACACACACACACTCACCAAACGGTCCCCAGCCCCTCAGACTTCAAACCTGAGAAGGAAAGCACAGAGGCCTACGTGGACGGCTGCTCATTTCAGCGATAGCAAAGGCTTGGAACGGACTCAAAGGTCCATCAGAGCGGGGGATGGTGGGTGTGTTAGGGCAGAGCCATGCAATGGAGTCATATCCAGCAGTGGAAGAATCAAGTAACATCAAAATGCATTCATCCGGAGAAATCTCTGAGCCAGCCTGCTAAATGCACAAGCTAATTATAGAGCAGTGTAAATTGCCCAATTCCGCTTTGTTAGAAAATATGTGTGTGTGTGTGTGTGTGTGTGTGTGTGTGTGGTTGAATGAGCATACACCTTCTTTACAGTTTTTTTCCCGATGATCATAGGAAAAGGATACGAAAGATGCCATATTTGGGGCTTTTACGTCTTAATTTAAGTAGCTAAGAAGAAAGCTATGGCATACGGATGACTTAGCTTTTCTGTTTTGTTTTCTTTTCAGTATGAAATCTGCACCAGTTAACAATTATGATGATAGGTCTGTATATACAAATACAGAAAGGTATTCACACGGCTTTCAAAAAGGCAATTTAGAGAAAAGCCGACATAGCGTGGTCCTATTTACATAAAGTAAATCCTGCACGTGAAGGTCTAGAAAATATTTCTGTAGGTTTTTTAAATGCACAGAAAAGCATCTGAGGAGTATCAGGCTCACCTCCAACAAGGAGCAAGGAATTGCAGGGAGGCTTGAAGGGGGTGGTCACTCTTAACTCCCAGGGCTTGGGGAGCTTTCAGGACATGGGGACCCCGAGCAGAGGTGTAATGAGTGGCAAACGGAGACATATGGGCAGCAAGGAGTGTGTGCCCATGGACTTCAGTGGTGGTCATGGTCATTCTTATTTGAACTTCACATCTGGGGTACTTCTGCTGCCTCCACAACTTATAGGCCAGTAAAGGAGGGGGCGAAGGGAAACTGTGGATGTAGGGGGCTTGGGGGACAATGTGAAGTCTTCTCCAGAAGGTTTCCAAGTGGTTACTGCATAGCCAGGTGGCCCCTCACAGGCCTACCTGCTCCCAGTTCCTCTTCTTCTTCCAGGCTTTCCTGGCAAGCAAGGGCTGATGCCAGGGCAGATAGGCATGGCCTTGGACCCTGGCTCCTGCCCCAGCACTTGGCCACAGCAGCCATGCAGCAGCCCGGGGCCTCCATGATGCTGAACTTTCCAGAGTCTTGATAAGGCTTTAGTGTCCACACAGAGGCGAGGCCTGGCCTTCAGCCGATCTGGTCACTCCTGGGTCCCTAGGACCTCCTGATTGCCCCTAAGCCCACTGAATACATTAGTAATAGAAATGAGATGAGGAATAGATCTGCTGGTGCCTGAGGAATTGGAAACAAACAGAAGCCCAAGGGGAACATGGGGCTGACTGCCCAGCTCTGAATGGCAGGGTGGGTGCCGAGTATGTGAGGGTCCAGAGGGGACCCAAATAGCCCTACTCTAGGACTGAGCAGTCCTGGTCTGAGCAGGGCCAGGGTTGTCAGGAGGGTCTTGCAGGGCTGAGTAGGGCAGCTCACATGCCTGGCCCCCAAGTGCAGCCTCCTAGCTGCTCAGAACAGTGTCTCCCTGGGGTGTGATGGGCTGTGTCCAGGGAAACATTAGAGACAGATCAACAGGGAGTGTGAGTATGGGAGATCAGCGTATTATAGAAGTACGTTCTAATCCTGCCCCCACCCCCCACTTTCTAGCTGGGTGACATTGGGTTAGTTACTTAACCTTTCTGAGCTTTAATTTCCATTACCTATAAAACTGGGATAAGCACAGTACCTCTCTCGTAGGCTTGTTTAGGATTAAAATGAGATGTATTTAAAGTACATAGTTCAGCCCCTGACACTTATGAGGGGTGAATAAATGGCAGTAACTGCCCCCCCCCACCCCATATTCCTATTGGTATTATGGGTTCAGGGTCTCAGAAACGCATGGCCGCACAGGAGGCTCGGCTGGGATGACAGAGTTTCAGGGTAGGAGGGGACTGGATGGGGACTTTGAAAGCGTCCTCTAAAAAGCCAGTGCCCAGGAATGCCGCCTCCCCCAGGAAGCCCGCCATGCTGTGGGGCTGGGTTTGGGTCTGGGCACCAGCAGCCTCCCCCTGGGTGTGGTTTGGGGGTGTGCGCAGGAGCAGGTCTGTGGGAAGCAGCTGGATGAGGGGTGAGGACCAGCCGTGGTCTGAGCTGCGGGTGTGATGTTTGCAGCCCCTGCACCAGCTGGGGGTGAGGGGCTTGATGGCCCCTTCCCCAGAGCATCTGCTGGGGTGGTGACTTGTGCTCTGAGGGATGCCCAGCCTGGGCAGGGGCGTTTGTCATGCCTCCCTGGGGTCACGGCGGGGGACTAGGCAGATCAGAGTGGAGCGCCAGCTGCTGCAGCAGTGGTGGGCTAGTGGTGGGAGCCGACATGCTCCAAGGAAGTTCCCGGCATGGCCCCTTGGTGTCTGTCTTGAAAAACAGGAAGAAAAAAACAATTAGCCTTCACCTTGACTTCCAGGTGAACAAAGGGGTCTGGGAGGGGCAGGGCAAGGTATTTGCTCACCTTTGGGCGGGGAAGAAGAGAATTTCTCCTTGACCTGGCACTTGGCCTCCTTCAAGAAGCCTCTAGGGCAGACTGGCCACTTCCTCGAGCCTCAGTGTCCCCATTTGTGAAACTGACCTCCCCAGAGAGAAAGCTCTTAGGACCAGAGAAGCCTTAGTTTCCTCATTTGCAAGCTGTGCAGAGAAGCCCGTGTCAAGCCCGTAGCACAGGGCCTGGCCCTCTATACCAGACCGAGCCCGCATCCTCTTCCTCTGGGACAGCGCCCGAGGCCGAGTGGGCAGGGATCGCCCCCACCCCCATCCCCCCATCTGATAGAAGGAAATGAGGCTCAGAGAGTCATACTTTGGAAAGATCACCCCAAAGGTGTTGGTGCACCTAGAAGGGTTGCAGAGCAACTGCCCTCTGCCTCCCTGACCCTGCCCCATCCCCACCATCACCTCCTGAGGCTGGCATCAGCAGAGTCAGGCCCCCACTGAACCCTCCGCAGCAGCCTTCGGGTGCCTGGGAGCCT
Source organism: Mustela putorius furo (assembly GCF_011764305.1). NCBI lineage: Eukaryota > Metazoa > Chordata > Mammalia > Carnivora > Mustelidae > Mustela > Mustela putorius. The sequence goes on along the minus strand of NW_025422005.1, from coordinate 18,145,453 downwards.
GGCTCCCTCTCTCCCCACTGTCCCCGCTGGACCTGCAGTCTGGGCCAGCTGGACAGCTGTGGTTGGTGGTTGAGACACCCTCCCCCCACCCCCAAGCCACAATCAGCGGGCCTTATTGATTGAGGGCCTTGTTGTGGTCCCCTTTGTGGGCCAGGCTCTGAGATGGGGCAGAAGGGGCTGGGCCAGCCCTCTAGGAAAGAGTGAGGCTCTTCTCAGCCCCACAGGGCACCTGGGCAGGAGGTGGGGCCTTCAGGAACCCAGGGGAGGCAATGGGCCTGGTGTCATTTGCTGTCGGCGACAGTGACTGTGACCAATATTCATGAGGCCTACACTCTGCTTGGAGCGTTCTACCCACGTTCACTTATTTCATCCTCACAATTCTTGGAGTACATAATACCACTCGTTCTCCCGACTTCACAGGTGAGGAAACTGAGGCCTGGGTCGTGCACCCTACCCAAGGTCATACAGAGAGGCGATGGCAGAGCCAGCACTTGAACTCGGGCTGGCAGGCTCCAAAGTTGGAGCCCAGGTACCTACGTTAAGGGAAGGGGAGGACCCACTAGAGACCTCTCCTCGGGTGGGCAGAGGCTGTTCCTGGGCCAGAGAGAAGCAGCAGCTCCCCGAGGCTAATAGGATTGGTGTCCACCGGAAGGCTTGTCTCTGTAGGGGGAGGCCGGAGTTCAGCCCCCGGGGACCCCACGCAGAGCAGTTAGTGCAGTGATTACACAGCTGGGCTTTGGGGCCACATGGTGCGGGGCTGGTTCTCCCTGCTGCTGCTGGACGGGAGTTGTGCTTCCTACCCTTAGTTTGCTTAGGGACGCCATGGGAATAACACCAACAGCTTCCACTTGTTGAGTATGTACTATGCACCCCACACAGCTTGAGTCGGACATAACAGTAAGGGGAACGGCCTAACATCCCTGCCCGCGAGAGGAAACTGAGGCACAGCAAGGCAGGGAGAGCTTGCTAAGGGGCACAATGGCTTGCTGAGAAAAATCCAAATGTCTCACCACTTTTCTGTTCTGGAAAGATGGGAGCCGAAGAGGCCCTCCCCAGAGGTCCCGGAGCCACAACTCCAGCAGACCCTGGGGTCTGGGGGTCCAGCAGGCTGAAGCTGGACCCTCCTGACTGACAGAGGCCACTGCTGACCCTGTGCCTGCTAGACTTGACTCTTCCCTCCTCATGGCCCCATTCCTCCTGCCCGTCCACACTCCCCTCTCCCTTCTTTCTCTCTGTCCACAGTTGTGAACCACCACCCCAGTCAAGATAGAGAACATTCCCATCACCTCCCAAAACCTGCCTCACACCCTTTGTGGTCAGTCGGATCCTTCCTCCCCGCTCTTGGCCACGAGAGGTCTGCTTTCTGTTGCTGTAGCCTGGCTTTGTCTAGAATCTCATATACGTGGAATTATACACTATTTGCTTTTTGGTGTCTGGCCTTTTCACTTAATATAATGCTCACTTAAGTCTCGAATTCATTTGAGTTTACTTTCACATCTGGCATGAGGTAAGGTCGCCGGTTTTCGTAGTTGGATTGTTTCGCACATGGGAACAGAGCTGCTAACTACAGAGGGCTTTGAAACACAGTGGAGTTTGCCCTCTTGGATTTTGAAATTACTTTGGACTGGGGACTGGTTTTTTTCTCTTTCATTTTTTCCATTTTCTTTTCTTTTTTAAAAAGATTTTGTTTATTTATTTGATAGACAGAGATCACAAGTAGGCAGAGAGGCAGGCAGAGGGAGAGAGTGGGGGAAGCAGGCTCACCACTGAGCAGAGAGCCCGATGCGGGACTTGATCCCAGGACCCTGGGATCATGACCTGAGCCGAAGGCAGAGGCTTTAACCCACTGAGCCACCCAGGCAGCCCCATTTTCTCCCTTTTCAAATGAGAATGTCTATAACCTGAACCCTATGCCTGCCCCACGCTTGTCTTTGGGAAGCAGAGAACTTATTTCTACTTCCAAAGGTCCACAGGTGAGAGAGGCAGCCCCCACTGAAGATGGAGGAAGGCGCTCTAAGTCAAGGAATACAGGTGACAGCTAGACTCCAAAAAAGGCAGAGAAATGGGTGCTCCCTCCCTCCAGAAAGGAACGCATCTTGCCGACAGGTTGGCTTTAGCCCAAGGAACCTGATTTCAGACTTGAGACTTCTAGAACTGCAGGAGAAGAAGCTTGTGTAGTATCCAGCCACTGTATTTATGGTAACTTGGTATATCGGCAAGAGGAAACAAATACGCTAACACAATTTTGAAGAATAAAGAAGAACTTGTCTTTGCAGACACCATAACTCGTTATAAAGCTATAGTGATTAAGGGAATGTAGTTAAACAGTGAAAGAGTGAGCCTAGAAATATATCCACTTATAAGTGGGATGTAGCATACAGCAGAAATCAGCATTTGCAGAGCGACCTAGTTATAAAAGAAATGGTGCTAGGTTAGCTGGTTACCCTGTCAGAAAAGGTAAAATGAGATTCCCTACCTCACACCAAACATCAACATGCACTTCAGATTATTGAAAGCCCTACATGAGAAAGAACAAAATTTGAAATTTTTAGAAGAGAATGTTTATTCCTCACGTTGAGGTAGTGGTTTGCATAACAATATGCAAAAGTTCAGATCATAAAATAAAGGATTAAGGGTGAAGACCCAATACATATGTGTTGAACAGGTATGATGCATCGGGCACCATCTCCCTCCACATTGCCGCCAGGGCCACCCCATCTGACCACATCCTGCTGCCGGCTCAAGCCTCCACTGGCCTTCTGGTGCCTCCTTGGGCTCAGTGGCACCTAGGCCACCACCTGCTGTGCAGGGTTCCCACCACTCCCCTGAATGCATCACATTGCCCACAGCCCCAGTGCTTTTGGCACTCTGCAACGTGACATCCACTTTCATGCCTCTGAGCCTTTATACATGCTCTTCCTTCTGCCTGGAGTGCATTCTCATTTTCTACCACCTGGACCACTCTGCATCCTTCAACACCCAGGTCAAGTCCCCATGAAGCGTGCTTTGCTTGCTGCGGGACCATTGCCTGAATGATAGCACCACCACCTGCCCCTACCCCTTCCAGGTAGTCCTGGCTTGTTCTTCCACTGTGAGGGAGGTCCCTGGGGTGGGGCGGGGGGGCTGCGTAACATCATGGTTGAGGGTGTTGGCTCTGAAGACACACAGTCCTGGGGAGGAATCCTAGATCTGCCACTTACTGGCTGTGTGACCTTTGACAAGGCTCTCCAACCTTCTGAACCTTGCATTCTGTGGAATGGGACCGTAAGACCTGCTTCTCAGGGTTGTTGCCAAGACTGAATGAGATGACGCCTGCCATGTGCTTGTGCCTTAGGCTGAACTGATCCGAAAAGCAGACCCTAAAATTAGGACTTGAGTTGTGGGTTGTTTGTTTGAGCCCTGACCCAGGGATCTCTTGCCGGGGGTTGAGGAAGCAAGAGGGAGGGAAAGAGCATGCAAAGACTGACACAGAGGGGTGTCTGGCTGGCTCAGTGGGTTGAGCCTCTGCCTTTGGCTCGGGTCATGGTCTCGGGGTACTGGGATCGGGTCCCGCGTCGGGCTCTCTGCTCGGCTGGGAGCCTGCTTCCCCCTCTCTCTGTCAGCTGCTCTGCCTACTTGTGATCTCTCTCACTCTCTGTCAGGTAAATAAATAAAATCTTTGAAAAAAAAAAAAAAAGACTGACACAGAGTAAGTTGCTGCTGTGGGCAGGGGGCAGGCAGAGCACTGGGATCCTTCCAGCTGAGGGGAGGGACCTGGATATTTACTCCCCAGTTCCTGCCGCTTCTCACTCCTCTGCTGAACACCCCCTGCAGGGAAGTGCTAGTTCCCAGGCACTCTGGCTTGGTGTGTGCTGTGGCCAGGGAAAGGGGTCCGGTGGGGGTCGCAGGCACTGCGGTTAGAAACTGCCCTGTTGGCATGGGTGCAGAAGGACAAGTGTGAGGGGAATGGGCAGGGCACCGACGGCATCTGTCACAGCCTCACACACGCTCTGTGCTCAGTCACCGTGAGTTGTCTACCTGTTTTCTCATGTGACCCCCCCCCCCACACACACAACAATCCTGGAAAGGACATTCTGCCCACTTTACAGATGAGAACACTGAGGTCTAGAGAAGTCATTTGTTGAAGGCATTTGTTGAATAATCAGTGAACAAACAAATGAACAGGTCCCTCTGGAGTCTGGAACTAAGTCCATCACCAGGGACCAGAATCCAAGAGCCGTTGATTCCTACTCTTTTAGTTTTCCCTTTTATGCCCAACAGCCTTCCTGCGGGGGCCTTGGCTCCCTTGCATCTCTCCCCCTGCAAACAGTGACTGAGCAGGTAGAGGGCCCCCTGCTGAGGTCAGACTAGGAGATCTCTGGCTGTTGGGGGGGTTGTGCTCTGGTGCTGGTTGTGCCCTCATCTACAGTATGACACTCATTCAGTATGCAGGTCCGGACATTTTTGGACTCCGTTTCTCCATCTGTTAAATAGGAGTAGATAAGTATTAGATCAACTAAGTTCCCCAGGCTGTTGGAACAATGAGGAGGCTTTGGGCTGGGTTGCCTAGACTTTTTAAGGCTGCCATGGGGGATGGAAGGAACTGGTTTGTCCCCTCTGCCCTTCATTGTGCTTGACAGGACTGAGGCTCAGTGCTTAGGACACCTGATGGTCTGTCCCAGCCTGGCTCTGAGATTGGATTTTGGCTGATGCAGTTTAGTTGGCAGCTTCATTCCACAGACGTACACCCCAACTCTGACCATGATTGAGCTCTGTCCTTGGCCCAACTGGCCTTTGACCCTAGGGATGGACAGAGTCTTGATTTGAATACAAACTGACTGCTGTTCCTTGTCACAGACTGACCCCTGAACCAAACCATATGCTGACTTGAACTGGCCACAGACTGACTTTTGATCCCAGCCACAGACTGACCCCCAGATCCAGCCACAAACCTCAGACCCAGACTGACCTCTGACCCCAACCACAGACTGACCTCTGGTTCGCGGGCAGAGGCTGGTCAGGCTGAGATTAGTCACTGATGTTCCTCAGCCAGCCTCCCTGGAAATGGGTTGAGGTACAAGTCCCTCTGAGTAGGCAAGCCCCTTCACTCTAAGGGTGGGGTGAATTCAGAGGTGAATTTGGGTATGACCTTTCTGGGCCTCAGTTTTCCATCTTCCCTACCAGATACAAAAAGTGCTCCCTTACCTGAAGGATCTACGAAATGGGAACAATGGTGGCTACAACTCAAGGTTGACCGAGAAGAATAAATAAGACAGTTGCCTCAGAGCCTTTGCACTCTCTGTTCCCTCTGCCTGGCACACTGTTCCCTCAGACATCCACATGGCTCACTTCCTTCTCCTTCAGTTTTCTGTTCATGTATTACCTCAGGAGAACCTTCTCTGACCACGGTTTAAAATACACCCCCCTGAAAAACCCCTAGCTCCGTCCTTCTTCCCTACTTTTCTTCCAGAAGTTATCACCACTCCTTAACACTATGTATATGAACTGTTAATTTTGCTCATTAGCTATATCCTTGTCCAGCATGCAAGTTCCTTGAGGGCAAGCACTTCTGTCTGTTTTGTTCACTGTTGTGACCCCTATACCTAAGACCTAGGAGGACATGCTTGATCAATATCTGTAAGTGGACAAATCAATAAATGACCCATGGCAAGTACTTAGACCACCACATGCAGCACTCAAGACTTAATCGATGACTTTTGCTATGGTGGTGGCTGTTGTCATCTCCAACAGGTGATGTCACCATAAGGAGCTGGCTTGGCCTTTGAGATGGTGCAGCCCCGCTTCTCCCCAGGAACCTTCCAAGACCACCCCAGTTCAGGATAAACTGTGAGCTGTGGTGGTGATCACACAGGGCAGTTGAACATGCTCTCGACCTGGGATCTGTGGGGTTGGGGCTCCTCTGTTTGCTAGCTGTGGGACTTGGAGCAAAATTAGATCCCATTTCTGAGCCTCAGTTTCCTAACAGTCACTGGGGAAAATCTTAGTAGCTACCGCACGGGATCTGGTGGGCAGCGTCCGCAGTACTGGACATGGTGTAGGAGCCCAGGGCGGCCACTGGCTGTGATCCTGCGGGCTCGGACACACATGCTCTCTGTCCCTTTCCAGGGGCCATCCTGCCTCATCCGCTGGACTGCAAGTCCTGGGAAGGGCTGCAACCTGATCCTCTTGGTGCCTTGTCTTTTCCAAGAGCCTGAGGCCAAACCTCGACCAATAAGGAAGAAATGCATCCCATTGGCTGGTACGTTGACAAAGTCTTGACTGTGCTTCTGGGTACCTGTCAGTTATAGCCACCAGGGGGCAACCTGGCCATGTGCACAAAGGGCTGCCCCTGGTTGGTAACTTCTAGCATCTGCCATGTTGGGGCCCACCTTGTCCTGATGAACAAGGGGAGGCCTGGTCCATATTCTAACCTGACAGCTATTTATACCATTCTGGTGAGGAAAGAACCCCAGAGATCTGGGTCCTAAGCCTGGCTCTGCCACTCACTTGTGGGACTTTGGACAAGAACGTACCCATTTCTGGACCTCAATTTCCTCAGCTGTCAGATTAAGAACATTAGCTATGGTATCTTACCATGGTGGGACCCAGGGCTTGTTTCAAGTTGATTTTTATCAGTAAATGTTTATGCCTGCCACAAAGTATCTCCTCCTTTTTCTCCTAATTCCTTCTTCCTGGCTAAAAAAAGGTCTCACCTTTTTACACATGCTGCCCCCTGTTGGCTGGAAGAAGAACTGCACCTTCAGTGATTGTCCTAAAATTGTGGCTCAGGCCAGTGTAATCAATAGATTGCTTACTCATCCAACATTTATTGAGCCCCTTCTGCGTACCAGGCCTAGTGCTAGATCCTGAGAACAAAGCAGTGAGAACGATATAGCCCATGCCTTCAAAGAGATCATGGTCATTTACAGGCAATGAGCATCTGGGGTTTTCTTGGGCCTGTCCATATTCCTACAGGCCAAACAGTGTCGTGTAATGGTTCAGAGCATAGACTCTGACAGGAGGATGATGCGATCCAACCTTGGCCTAGCCATCTGCTAGGTGCATGACCTTGGACAAGTTATTTGAGCTCTGTGCTTTTGTTTCCCCAGCTATAACATGAGGATAATAATACTATGTATCTTAGGGTTGCTGCAAGGACCGAATCAGTTCATATATCTGAAGTACTTAGAACAGCGTTCAGTCGGTGCTGGAGAGGTGTCTGCCAAAATAATAAATAGGTATTTGTGGAAACATGGGAGGAGCAATATGTACATTTTCTCAATCTTAATTGGATAAGGGCTTACCTGTCCTACCTAGCTCTAAGGGGATCTGATTTGAGGGATAGGTCCATTGAGCTCAACTCATAATGGGCATTCTCAGCTGAGAAGGCCCTCGCCACCTTAGAGCCAGAGGCTGGATTTCATCCCAGCCTTGGGCTGGCCCCACAGGGTTCTAGAAGACACCTGAGCTGAGCATCCCAGCTGCTGCTTTGGTGGAAACAAGCTGACTGGTACAGACTGTAAGTCAAATCCCATGGTGCTGGTGTGCTGGTGGTGATGATGCTGCTGATGGTCATGGTCATGGTCATGATCATGGTCATGGCCATGGGAGGAGCTCTGGGGAATCAGCTCAGGGAACCTAACATAACTTTTCCTCTCCCCTGGGGGAACCTGACCTCCCCCAGCTCTAGCCACTCTCAAAGTCCTGGGATGGGGAATGGGGTCAAGATCTCTTTTGAACTTCCCAGGGACTATTTTTGAGCCAGAAAAAGGAGGTCATAATTGGAGCACCAAGCACCCCTCTCCCATCTTGCCTCTAAGACCGTGAGTCACTTCATCTCTCTGAAGTACCTCAGTTTCTTCATTCAAGTAATGGAACAATGGAGAAAGCACATTGGTCCTAAACTTTTAAATTTTGCTTTGAAAATTTAATGATATCTGGACACTCCCCTCAGGAAATGTAGCTACTCACACACAGTCACACCTACACACAATTGCACAGGCACGCCACCAGACACATCACACACATCACAAGTCTGTGTGTGGTTTTGGGGGTTTCTAGCTCTTCTTCGGACCCATGGGCCCCAGTTCTGCTCCCTGGATAGGCTCATCTCTAAGTTCTTTGCCAGCTCCACCATCCAGGACCCCCTCGTCCGAGGCCTCTGTCCTGCAGCCCAAGGCCTGGGAGGCCTTTGCCGGGCAGCAGCCTGGAGACCTGGCATGGAGGGGCTGGTCCAGCCACTTTACTCCTGCAACCTGCACCACCAAGGCTGCTTGGGCTCTGGGGTCCTAGGAGGGCCCTCATAGCCTGCAGGAAGGGTGGAGTTGGTGGGTAGAATAAGCCAGAGGTGGGTGTGATAAGCGTCTCTGGCTACTGATGTGGGTAAGATGAATTCTTCACACCCAGCCCCCTGCAGAAGCATGGCCTCCAGTGACTCAGTGGAATCGGGGAAAGAAATTCGTCATCTCTCACCGGGGAGGATGGAGCAAAGCAAGCGCAGTCCTCCCCACCAGGCAGTTCTGGCAGCCCAGATCCCACCCCCTGTAGAGGGAGTCCCTGGCAGGGGGCAGCAGAGAGCAAGGCCTAGGAGGCCTGAGTTCCAGTCCTGCTTCGCCTCAGTTCAGAAACCATTCACGGTCAAGCACGCTATAGTTTACAAGACACCCCTGTATGCTTCATTTTGGGTGAGATCCTCAATGACTCTGAGAGATAAGGCTTGCTCTCCTGTTGTAGAAAAAGGCTCAGTGAGGCTGGTTGACGTGACCAAGGTCCCACTGCAGGGAAGGCTCCCACTCCAGTGCTCTTCCCCAAACCACATCTGTCGCTGCTGCGTGAGATCCCTGTGATCATATGTGTCCTCTTCTCTCTGGCCTCGGTCTCCTCATCCATGAGACGTGGACCCAGAGGAGCCCTTGGGGACTTTCCAGCTCTGACCTTTCAGGACTCTCCATTTTCATGGTCTCTCTGAGGTTGCAGGTGGGGGAGGATCACCCCATCTGACAGATGGGGAACAGGTCCAGACAGGGAAGCAACTTGGCAAGGGCCTCAGCCCAAGGAAGTGTCAGAGCTGGGATGAGAACCCAGGCCTGCAGACCCCCAGCCGCAAAGTCGGGGGGCCCCAGCCAGAGCTGGTTTTCTAAGAATAAAGCGCAGCCCCCAGAACAGACCAGAGAAAGGGACTTTCAGGCCCAGCTGTTTCCCAAGTGTGAGCTCAGGCAGGGCCTGGGTTGGTGTGGGGGCTGGGAAGGGGCCGACCACTTCCTGCTCGGGCTGGCGCGGTCCCCGTGAGGTGGTCATCAGAAGTCGACCACTTCCCGGTCTGGGCCGCCTTCCCCTTTCTGAGCCTGGGAGGGACGGGTGGCGGAGTGAGGCGCCCCTTGCGTGCTGTGGCCTGGACAGCGTCTGGCCTCTTTTCATTTCCCCCGTTCACCATGTCCCTCTCCACAGCCACCAACTGTCGGAAGCTGCTCGGGGCTGCCTGCCCAGTTCCCTGACCACAGCTGAACACCTCCCTGCCAGGGGGCCTGCTGTCCCAGAGGCTCGCAGGAGCTCCTCCATCCCGGCCCTACTGTGTGCTGGACGCTCGCGGGTGTCTGCCCACTGAGAGCCTGTAATGAGATGTTATCATCCCCACCGAGGCTCAGAGAGGTCACCACTGGCCCAGGGTCACCCAGCCAGTGACGGCGGACTCAAACTTGGAATTCAGATCTATCTGACCCCCCAGTCGGCATCCTTTGCACTTTCACTGTCTGCCATGCCCCCCCCCCCCCGAGGGAGTCTGAGCCAGAGGAGGCTTGCCTGGGAGAGGCCTTGGGAAGATCCCACCAGAAGACAACAAGCTCAGTGAAGGCAGTGATCAGACGTGCATCTCTTCCCTGTTCTAGCCCAGCCCCCAGCCCGGCATCTGCTCTGAGCAGGTACTTGGGACACTTACAGACAGACGGAAGATAACCTAATGCTCCAGTCCAACTCCACAGACACTCATAAGCCTTGGGCTTGGGGACACAGAACTGGGGGAGACACAGCCTGGACCCCGAGAGCAGTAATTATTATCCTTGTATGCACACGGTGCTTGAATTTTTTAAACAAGACTCAGGTCCCACGTGGGACATCATAACACCCTTTAGTCCTTCTCCCACGGAAGCCAGGGGCTCCCAGGGTCTCAGAGTGTTACAGAGGCCACAGAATCTGAGGATAAAAAATGTGGAGCCAGACGACAGGACAGGGTTCAAGTCCTAACTCTGCCAAGCCTAGGTTGACCTTGGGGGAAATGACGTCGTGGACCTCAATTTCCTCACCTGTAAAATGGGGACAGAACAGTACAGGTGGCCATAACTGGCCTCCCTTCTCTAGATTTATAAACATTCTCCATTCCTTTGAAAGGTAGACTAGTGGATGCCCCAGGGTTCTGAACGTTCCAGGCTGGGTGGCTACCACCTTGCGCCATCAAGGTGCTCCTGCTGACCCAGACCAGGAGCTGCCCGCTGCTACTGCTAAACCAAGGAGCAGGACAGAGAGTTTGTGTGTCTCTGGAAACTAAGAAAAAGCCTTGGAAAGATCCAATCAAAGATAGTTGTCTGAGAAAGAAAATAAAATGCTGCTGAATGAGGTGTGGCAAGAAGAAAGACAAAGAGAGAGGGAAACAATTGTTAAAATCCACCAAAATGTTCCATTGAATTAGGTGTAGGTTAGAACTGGGGGGAAGTGATTAAAGATCCAGACAGCTTCTGCCTCCCGATCATTTCACAAGCGCCGCTTTAAAGGAGCCCACACGGGAACCATGCCTGTGCTGTACGGATTTGTTTTATGCAAGAAAAACAAGGTAGGACTTTGGCCAGAGGCCTCAATCTCAGAGAGCCTTGGCCCTGTGTCAAAAGACTGTCTAATAAATGTACATGCACACGTCTTATGTTCAATAAATGCTTGTTTTATGTATCATAAGATGTCCCGCTTTAAATATTTTTTCTATGAACCAACCATTGGTTTTGCTCTCATTGGATAAGAGGTGTCTTCTATTAATAGCATTTACCTCACAGGGCGGATGTAAGGACTGAACAAGGTAACGTATGCAAAGCATTTGGTTCAGTGCCTGGTACACAGCAAATGTTCTGCAAATATTGGCTATTAGAATTATATTCCTATCCAGGGCCCCACCTGGCAGATGAGAAAACTGTTTAGTGGCTGAGTAACTTGTAGGGTCACCGTCTAAGTGGGCTGCCGATCAAGGCCTAGAAACGGAATCTTTGAATCCGAATCCGATTCTTGCCTTCCGGAGGGCCTCTCCCCAGTCCTGAATTTTAGAGGGGTGATGCTTCCCAGAGAGGCACTGGCAGGCAGGCGGCGAGTGGGAAGATCACTCGCAGTGGGGGGAGCCTTCCGTACCCCTCAAGATCTCAGCCCCCTTCCCCAGCTCAGGGCTGGTACATGAGTTCTCTCCCCAGTTAAATTTGCGTAAAATACTAAGTTTATCATCTCAGTGGCCCTTCTGTGTTCACAGATCCCGTGTATTTTTATCTCAAAGAGTTTCATTCATGTCTTTCATGGTTTGTTTCCAGGTCTGTCTCCTCCAGCAGACTGGGAGCCCCCCGGGCAGCGGGCACTGGGTCTGATTCATCTCAGACCCCAGGGCCCAGCCCAGCGCCTGGCAGAGTCCGAGCTTCACGAATGTTTGTTGGACAAACAAGCAACTGCACAAATGAGAATAACGGGGTACCCGGGATTTCTCGCCGGCTCCGTAGACTTTCTGGTGGGGGCTGGCATGGAGAGAGGTCTGAAACCTCTGGCCTGGCCTGGGGTCCAGCCCTGTCCTGCTTCTTTTTCTCCTTCTCCGCCCCTTCATCACTCTGACCTCCAGCCTCTTCTTCCTAGGCCTGGGAGGCGGAGGTGGGGCAGGGCAGACTCTGGGAACCCCAGCCCTGAGGTGAAGCTCCCTTCTCCAGGGATGTTTGGGGTGTGGCTTGGGGCTCTGTCTCCTCTGAGTCACCTCCGTGGTGCAGTGGGGCTGACTCAGAAGAAGAGCAAGAAGGAGAACTTTGTTGGTCTTCAAGTCCTGAACCCCGCCCGGGGAAGGGGTGGAGGAGAGGGGGGCGGAGGGGAGATGCCCATCACAAGGAAGGTGTTCAGACCACACATAAGGAGCACTGACACAGATCTTGGATCTCCTGGAGCAGCCCCCACTTTCTGCACAGGTGCACTGAGGCTTGGAAGGGGCAGCTAGGTGGGGGGAAGGGGAGGGGTCCTAACCTGCCTTGACCTTCTCCCTTCCCTGAGCCTCAGCTTGTTCACCGTAAGCAACAGGGTTAGACCCAATTCCTCTCCAGCTGACTCCCGGCCCGAGTGCCAGGGCTTTGCCTAAAGGCCACAGGGGCCGGGAAGTCAAGACCAAGGAGAAAGAGCTGCCAAGGTGTGAACACCTCCTACTATGTACTGGTTGTGCCAGGGACTGGCAGATCCTCTGTGAGCTGGAGCTCGTGTAGTCCTCAGATCAAGCCCTCCAGAGCCCTGTTCTGCAGATGAGCCCCAGAGCCAATGATTTGCTCTCGGTTGTACTCTGAATTCAAAGGGGAGCTGGGCACCCCCAGGTCTGCCTGACCCCAAAGTCCTCATCCTTGACCACTAGCCCCAAAGCTACTTTGCCTTCCCCATCTACCTGTGCCCCAAGATACTCAAAATGATGTCTTCTGACCTGGAGAGCGAGCTCTGGAGGCCAGCCAGGGACACTGGTCCTTGTCCTCTCTTGTGTCTGGAGCTAAATGGCCACTCACTGGGAAGCCTGTCCTGCCAATCACGGCCATATCAGGCCACCCCTCCTCAAAACCCCCCGAGCTCCAAGTTGGGTGGACACCTCTGGGATACGCATCTAATCTCCATTTTTTTTCCTTCCCTCCTTCCTTCCTCCCTCCCTTCTTTTCTTTTTCTTTCTTTCTCTTTTCTCTTCTCTTCTCCTCTTCTTTTTCCTTCCCTCTTGCTTCTTTCCTTTCTTCCTTCTTCCTGTAGCAAATTTGGAGAATACAGATACATACAGAAAACAGAAAGAAAATTCATTCCTTCTCCTCTCCACCAGAATATTAACACTTGGGTGTGTTTTATTCCAGTTCTATTTGATGCACATGTAGCCACAGTTTTGTTTTTACAAAAACAGGACTGTCTGTCAACAGACATTTCCTGAGCAGGGGCTGTGCTGGGTCCTCCTGGTCCGCAGGCTCCTCTTCTCAGATTGTCACCTGGTGCTGCCGCTCGTGCGGTGCTCCCGAGGCGTTGCAGGGGGTGCATAAGGTGGGCACCAGGAACGTTGAGCTTTGTGGCCTAGCAGTGCAGGAAAGGAGCTTTGGAGGGGACAGGTGTGAGTTACTGTGTGACCAAGGTGTGTCCCTCGACATCTCCGAGCTTCGACTCCCCCATCCATTAAGTGAGAATCACACCTGTCCCGGGACAGGTTTGAGAACTAAAGGGGCAAATGCACGGAAAGTATTTGGCAGAAAGTCAGGGCTCAACGGATGTTCTGTTGTGCTGTCTATGGGCGATGGGTGCGTCTGTACCAAGGGGTTTTCTCTTCCTGGGGTTCTCAGGTTGTCGAGGCGGCTCCAGGTCGTGGGATACACCTAATGACCGTTCAGTGATTAAAATCTTGCCTATTTGGCTTGAGGTTAGGGCCTGGAAAACCTTTCACCACCCTGTGGTGTTTCCAGAAACACAGAATCTGGCCCCAATCACCTTCCTTCCTGCAGGTCGCAAGTGTGGGTGTGATTCTCAACCGAAAAACCAAAGCCAACTTCACAGCTGAAGACCACCAGCCAGTCTCCCTCTTGGTGACAACCACGACCCCTCTGACTTCCACACCAGCTTCCGCATTCCTTGGCCTGACGAGGGCCAAACAGGAGAGTGGAGGAGAGGGGGGGAAAGCCGGGGACATCGATGGGGCACTCTCAGAGGCATGACAGGCCAGGATTCAGGTGGGTCACGGGTGCTAACCGCCAGCAGGTGTTCCATAAACACTTCCTGCCTGAACCACTGGATGGACAAGCAAACAAGCTGGCCGAGGGAGTGGGTAATGCGAATAATTTGGGGAAAAGAACCTTCGTTGTCTCTGTCTAGATTCCAAACCCCAGTGCTCCCCATAGAGCTGAGGGCTACCTAAAGGACTCGGCAGGTAAGTGAGGTCCAGACCCAGCTGGCTACTGGCTGCACTCATCCTCACACACCTCTCTGTGGCCCTGCCCTGGACTCTGACAGCCTCAGTCCCCCCATCTGCTTAAGTATCTTGCGCATCCCTGGGTGTACTTGACCCCAAAGGCTGGCAGGTTAATGCCAGGCTTTTTGGCTCCGAGGGCAGACATTCCCGAGATCTCCTCCATGCAACCAGCTGCTCTGTTCGCAAACAAAACCCACCTCAGAGACGCATCCAAGCTGTGGGTGTACCCAGCAGTGCCAGGGACTACCCAGAGTTGGGAGGCAGCTGACAGACAGTGTAGTAAGAATGGGGCTGGGGGCCCTGCATGCTGAGAGTGGCCAAGGGGACCCGGGGCAGATGGCCTTTCCTTCCAGCCCCCTGCCCGATGAGGGGCACAGCTCTGAGGGCCAGAGGGCAGAGAGGGCAGCAGGTGCTCCTCAGATCGAGGGCAGGGGGTCACTCTGCATATGCATGGGAGGTCACTGGATGGTAGCAAGCAAGCCCACAGCATTAACCAAGGAAAGCGCAGTGAGATGAGAAACAGTAATAATAATAATAAGATAGTAACTTCCAGTGCTAAGCACCGTGAGCGAGGAACTTGGCTCAGATGATCTCCTTTAATCTTCACGATGACCCCTCTTGTATAGCAGGTGCTGAAGATCATGGAATTTGGAATCAGACAGTCGGGGTTTAGATCCCAGGCCACCAAGATTTGTTCCCTCATCTCCCACAAGGGGTAGTAAGAGCCCCTACCCCACTGGTGGTTAGGGGTGTCTTGCGAGAAATTGCTTAGAACAGCAGCAGAGAGGAAGGGCTTAAATCCTGTGATGATTAGTGTTATAGTAGTGTTCACTGGTGCAAAGAGTGGGGCTCAGAGAGGCCAAGTCACTTGTCCAAGGCCACACAGCAAGTAGTTGACAGAACCAGAATTTGCTCTTAGGACTCCAGGCTCAAAGTCCCATTCCTTCTCAGCACCTGCTGCCTCAGTCTCCCTTGTTTTCCTTCCGTTCCTTTAGGAGAGTAAAATACTCAAAGCCACAGATTCCCTGACAGGAAGAGCCAAGAGGCAACATTCATTCTAGAGGAGCAGAGAGGAGAGGAGTTTGCTGGAAGTCATATGGTAAGTCTGTGGTGCAGCCAGGACTGGACCCTCAGTGGGCAGTCTCTCATGCCATTGCCCCTCACTTGTCTCTGTGGGCCTGATGGTGAGGTCACCCCCTTTTCTAGTCCTCTGCTTGACCCTCATGTCCACTGGGGCCCAGGAAGTAATGGCTATGGTCCATTCCAAACCAAAGCGGAAATTTTTTGTCTGGGTCAGACTAGAATCCGGCCAGGGTCCCATGTCAGGAGTTCCTAGTCATATGCAAAGGGCAAGGGGAGTGTAAGTGCGTGAGGAGTGGGCACTTCATTTCCACAACCGTCTGGCTTTGGGATTTCCCTTGTGTGGTGGGGATGCTGTGGACCTGGTGGGCTTCTGAGCTGTGGATGGAGGTTCCCAGCCTCACTGGCCTGGACTGTCCCGGGATCATGCATAAGCCAGGCGTCAGGACAGCTCAGCTATCTGATCGGGGCCAGTGTTGGCTCAGGGACAGCAGGTGGATTCCCCTATCAGCTCTGCCCATACTCGCTGTGTGGCCCTGCATGAGTCTCTCATCCCCTGACCCCCAGCTCCCCACTGTCTAAGAATCCTTCACGAACTTCCCTTCTGGGATTCACAGGGAACTTTCTCAGAAGCATTTCTGCCTCTAAAGGACCCAGCCTTCTGAACCCAGCACCAAAGAGCAGAACTGAGAACAAAGGGTGTGTTAGCCGAGCTGGCATCTCTGTCTTCTTGTCTGTCCCTAGGCTGGTGTGAGGCAGTGAACTCGGGGAGAAGAGGCTAATCTTCTAGCTTGATCTCAGAAGGCAGCTGCTGGTCCTGCCGGGGCCCGGAAGAGTTTGGCTCCTCAGCTCTGGCCTGGCCTCTCCAGGGCTCTCCTGGAGGCTGCTTGGGTGGTAGTGAAGCAGGCACTCCTGGGGGACTCCCAGGCCCCTGGGGGTTGACAAGGCTGAACTTTAGGGCAAGTTCGGGGGGGGGTGGTTTGCAGCAGGAATCAGATGCCGCTGGGCCCATGTCTGATCAGCACAGGACAGACCAGACCTAGTGTCTGGGGCCATTGATAGATCTTTAGTTTTGGTGGTCGTGGTAGTCGGGGGACACAGGGCAGGGACCCACAAATTAGGACATCTAGAGTCTAGTCCCTGCTCTGACATGGTCTCCTGGGGGCGGGCTGTGGGGGTGCTCAGACAGGTCCTTCGCCCTTGCTGGCCTCAGCCTTCCCCTCTGTGCAGTGGGGAGACACGTATAGTTCTGAGGCCAGCACAGGAAGTTGGAAATGGGCAGAGCAGGGGCCTGGGTTTTCAGTGAATCTGTGGCTTTCCGCGAGAGGTAGGCAGCTGTGGCCTGGGTGAAGACTGTCCTTCCTGTGTGGGGTGGGGAGGCTCAATTGCACAGCTTCTGTTCTCCACATGCCTGAACCGCCAGGATTTGTCCCCCCAACCCCTGCCCCCAGTCAAGTATAGTCTCCCCTCTCCCGCCCCTCACGCACCCCCCCCCCAGTTGCTCTGGCCTCCACTGGGGGTAATAGAGCTGCGAAGGTCTCAGCGAGCAGCAGCCTGTGCCGGCCACCCACTCCCCCTCCTTCAGCCACATGCCATCCCTCCTGGTGTAGAGCCCCCAGCCGGGAGGGCCCGTGGGGATGGCGAGGCCAAGCGGTTTTGCAGATGACACGTGGAGACCCCCTGAGAGAGGAGAGGTCCTCTCAGGGCCCACCGTCTCCACGCCTCACGCCCTGTTTCTCCTTGCAGCTTCCTGCTGCCCATGCGTCCTACCCGCTTCCTCTTCCCGAAGCGTCCGAGGGATGGGTTTGATCTCACCCAAGTGACAAGCCTGTGCCTGGGGTTTCAGGTCCTGGCTCCCCACCTTTCAAGTTTGCCGACTTTCCTTAGCCCCCGAGTTCTCCTCTGTGTACCAGGAGGGCAACAGACCCTGTTCTGGGCCGGGTGAGGACCAGAGGGAGGAGGGGGTACGAGAGGCCCGTTGGGGCTGGGAAGGACAACCCCCGATGTCCAAGCCGGTCCCTGTCCTCCCCAGCCCCCCCACCCCACTCCTGGGGCCTCTCTCCTGCCACCTCCAGCTTCCTGGCCGCAGTGTCCCATCATGTCCACGCTCCTCATGCCTCCCTGGGTGACCACCGCCTCCGGTGAAGCCTGCGAGGCAGCTGGAGCTGCATGGAGGGAACAGCAGTGGCCGAAGCCCCAGCATCCGCTCGCCACACGGAGCATCGCTTGCTTCTGCGGTCCTCCATGCTCCTCTCCGCCCGCTATCCTCTCGGTCCTCCGCGCTCCTGCTGGTGTGGCTGCTCTGGTCCTCTGCGCGGTTGCACCCGGCGTCTTGCTGGCGTGGCTGCACCCACTGATCACTGCATTGTCCCTGCTGATGTGGCTGCTGTGGCTATAGCCCCTTCCCCAGCGCAGAGATGGCGGGGGGGCCTCGGTTGGCCCAGCTGCTCCGTGGCCCGAGCACCTGGGCCTGTCCCCACCCAGTAGTAGGGTCACTGGGCACGTCAGAGGCCACAGCGCTCTGTGTTGCTGGCAGTTCTTGAAGTACTGACCGGACATCACGAGACAGTAGCTACGGCTCCATCGGGCCAGGCCACCCAGCCTCACTCTCCATGCCATCCTGCAGGGGGCCCGGCTCCCTTCTGATCCTGGAGACCCAAGACTCTGTGCGCACCTCTTCCCTGGCACCTGTCTCTGCCCCACGCCTAGCCTATAATTAGGGACATCTGGCCTGACCCTGGTGACCTCTTGACCCCCAGGGACAGAGCTGAGGGCTCCTTCCTCAAGGGACAGCAGCCTCTTCCTGTGGTGGCAGGGAGTGCTGGGAGCCCAGGACAGACTCCTTCTGTCTTACTTCCACGATGTTCCAGGGCTAGAAGCACATGACTGGGGATGCCCATGTCCGTGGAGGGGTGACCATGTGCTGTCCTGAGAAACCGGGTTTTCCTCAAACCCCCTCTGGAACCCTCCTGTCTCCCCTACAGCCTTATGGAGCAGCAGGTCTAAGGACCTGCTTCTCCCAAAGGGGTTTCTATTCCAAGAGAGATGTTCCATGAAAACTTTCCCGGTGAATGCTTCTCTCTGCTTTGCCCAGATGCTGGACACGCTGGTGGCACTTACTCAGTCCACAGCCAGTCCCTGTGGAGGAGTCTTCCTGAGGAGTCAGGAAGACTCACAGTCTAGGTAGGAACCCGGGCACTGGTCATGATCCAAAGGCAATTATAAGCAGGCAGAGAGGGGCCGTGTGCCATGAGGGCACCTGAGAGGCAATCCTGGAAGGTTCAGGAGGAAGTGACTTTCCAGCTGAGGTCTCGAGCTTGAGGAGGATATGGACAGGCAAGCAACCTGGAGTCAGTCTCCAAGTAGAGGGAACAGCCTGTAAAGGCTCTGGGCAGAAGGAACATGCTCTTCATAGCTCTTAGAATCCAAATTTTTTTTTTTTTTTTTTTTTTTAAAGATTTTATTTATTTATTTGACAGAGAGAAATCACAAGTAGATGGAGAGGCAGGCAGAGAGAGAGAGAGGGAAGCAGGCTCCCTGCTGAGCAGAGAGCCCGATGCGGGCCTCGATCCCAGGACCCTGAGATCATGACCTGAGCCGAAGGCAGCGGCTTAACCCACTGAGCCACCCAGGCGCCCTAGAATCCAAATTTTTCTCAGCTACCATGTGCCAAGCTCCTGAGACGGGCAGTTAGTGGCTTGGGCTCTGTGGGGGTTTGAATCTCATCACCCAGTTTCGAATCTCGCTTTGCATTTACTAGCCATGAGATAACACAAACAATACTCGACCCCCTGTGCCTCAGTTTCCTCATCTGTAAAACGGGAGTGCTACTAGTAAGCACTTCCTAGGAGAGTTAGAAGTAAATGGGATCATTTACTTGGGGCTTGGCACAAAATCAGGGCTCAGTCAATGCTGGCGAATCTTACTGGTGATAAACCGCACCCACTGAGTCCCTGCTGTGTGTCAGACACCACGCTGAGCATCCTACAGTTAACCTCCATGCAGATCTGTAAGCTTGGACTCAACTGCCCCACTTCACAGATGGGAAGACTGAGGGCAGAGGACTGCATTGCTCAGGGGGAGATAGCTAGAGGTTTTGGAAGAATCAAGGGTGCCTTCTTGGAGGAGGTGGTGGCTGTGACGAGTTTTGAAGATAAGCACCCTCCCAGCAGAATGTTTCAGCCCCCGGCCTCCCTGGGTCTGATGACAGGACCAAGGGGCCGCTCCGGGCACTTCCAAGGCCTTCCAGGAGTCCCAGCGAGGGAAGGCCCCATCAGGCCAGGTTCTCAGACCACAGAGCCTCGAGCGAGCATCAAGCAACAAAAAGGCTTTTCTCACTCTGGGTGAGTCACCAGACCGAGAGAGAGCAGACGCCCAGTCCCTGTGCTGAAGAAGACGAAACCACACATCTGAAGAAGTTTCCCACGGCCACCACTTGCTTTAAATAGCTGCAGAGAAGTGGAGGAGGAGGGAGAGGGAGGGCTGGGGGAGGCAGGGCTCTCCCCACCAGGCCCTGGCTGGGGTCTGCACCCTAATCTGACGGAGGACCCTGACCTGAAGGCCCCTGGAGGCTGGCTGTTGATGGGAACTCAGGCTTCTCAGGCACTGGGGGACCAAGCAGAGGTCCTGAGCCTCTGGTGGGCTGGAGGACAGAGGCCAGACAGACAGATAGCTGAAGAGACATCCAGCTGGACAGCCGGGTGTGGGGGCACAAGCCCAGGAAGGGGGAAGTTGACCTCACTCTGCACCCCGGTGCAGCCTCCAGGCCTCCAGCCAAGCTTCCTCGCAGGTCACCTGACTCCCCCCAGTGCTCTGGCTGCCCCCCCTGCCCGCCTGGGTTCGTGACTGAGCCCTGGGCGGCGTTTCCGGAGGCAGGCCAGGCCCCGGGGCTGCTGACGCACTTGCTGCCCCCTCCAAGCAGGCCAGGTGAGAACATCGAGCCCCCATCCCCCTTTCCCGTAAATGAGCTCACCCACCCAGGCCTTGCTGGGATTCTAAGAAGTGGAAGCCTGAGCACCTGCTCCTCGCCCACCACCTTGGCCTCCCCATGGTGTGTGTGTGTGGTAGGGGGAGGGGTAGGAGGGTCGTCACTTCTCTCAAGCGCAGCCCTTGGGCCCAGGCTGGGGTTCAGGGGCTGGCCAAGGGTGCTCCCTTTAGGTGTGGAATAGCGCCCTCTACGTCCAGGCTGTGCCCAGTTTAGTTCAGCGTGACTCAATGTCCTGGGCCCATTTTTCAGAGGGTAACCTAGGGAACTCCCAGAGATGCCTGGGAAATCAGTCTTGTTCCTTCCCAGGCTGGGACTAAGATCACCACCCAGGTGCTCACTGTCAACCCAGTCCTTAGAAACTATCTGAGCCAAGGCCCAGAGAGGGTAGTGGCTTGCCCAAGGTCACACAGCAGGCCAGTGGCTGTCCAGATGGACCTCTCTGCCACACAGCCCCGGCCGGCATCACTACCAAACATTTCCTGAGCACCTACTAGATCATTTGAGGAGTGATCCAGCATTAAATAAGACTAATAATTTTGACTAATAAGTCAGGAGACCCTGGTTCTCAGGGCCCTGGGCCAGGGGTTCTTGGTGCTGGCTTCTTCAGGTCTCTAGATCTCTAGGCTTTGAAAAAATACAGATTCTGGGACTCCAGCCCTGAGATTATGATTTAGTAAATTTGGAGAGGCCCAGGAATATGCATTTTATAAGATTCCCCAGCTTCGTCAGGTGACTAAGCAGCTCCAGGACAGACTGTGAGTGGCTAGCGGGCAGGCGCTGCCCCAGAAGAGGGTGATTTCCAAGAGGCCCCCAGAAATGATGCAGCACTTGGGGTGGGGCTGAATGAAGGGTGCCCCCCACACCTCCCTGCTGCAGGGAAAGGGCAGTCAGCCACCACAGCACTAAATGTTTGTTTCCTCTTGCCCTGGCCCTCAAGGAACAGGGCTCTTTTGGCCCCGGCAGTCCTTGGTGGTGACTCTCAAGGTACTTTGGGAGGCAGTGTGAGCCCACAGGCTGGCCCGGCGGGATTTTAGGGGCTGAGCCTGGAGCCGATGGGGCTGGCTGGCCCCCTGGGTCTGCCACTTACCCCACCCCTGTGCCCAGCACTGTGTCCAACTGAACCCAGGGTCAGGGAGGTCTCCTTGACTGCTTGATGGAAGGGTCTGGGGTGCTGGAGTTGGTTTTCTCTGACCCCTGGTGGAGGAGGCGCTTGGTCCTGCACGCAGTGTCCAGCTCTGCACCTCATAAGGCCGCCTGTCCTCACGGAGACACTGTGTCCCCTTCTGTAAGAGGGGCAGAATCATTTCGTCCTGTGGAGGCAGACAAAGTGAGGAGACAGTGGCTGGTCCAGCGTCACAGGTGAGCTAACAGCAGCAGCCAGGCCTTTCCGCAAGTAGATCTCCCCCCAGGTGGGGTATGGTCCCCAGAGCCGCTCTGGCCTGTGTGGAGGTCACCACAGGGGGAAGCAAAGTCCTGTCCCCACCCCTCTGAGTGGGGCTGCTTCTTGTCAGCTCAGAGGCCTCCAGCAGGCCACGCCAGCTCTCCAGGCCCCCTTGTCCTAATCTGTCACACAGATACCCTCAACTCCAGAAGGTCGTTGTGAGGATTAAAGGAATAAAATCACGTGACTATATGAAGAGTAATAATTATTTCAACAAGTATGATCAATTTCTTTTTTCTCACTAGAATGTAAGTTCCAGGAGTGGGGACTGTGTCTGTTTTGTCTGGGGCCTGACTCGGGGCCCGACACCGGAGAGGTGCTGTTTGTTTGTGGAGAGGAGAAAGGAGCGGAAAGGCTGTCCTCTCAGAGCCCGCGCTGCCAAAGGCCTCCCCGGCTCTCATTTTGCACGAGTGTGTGTGTGTGCGCGCGCACATGCGCACGCCCGTGCACTCGCGCAGGTGGGTCTGACCCGGTGTGGGGCTGTGTCTCTGGGCCAGGGCCTGTCTGGGTCTGTATTTTGCATAGGAGTCTAGCGTGTGTAAATTTGCATGCATGTCTCAGTCTGTGTGCCTGGACGTGGGGACCTATGCTTATGTGTGTGCTCACCCCGCAGGTGGCCAGGCCTTCTGGAGACATGCGCCCGGGGGGGGCAGGTGGCTAACTCTTGTGTGTGCAGGGGGGTGGGGGAGGTTACCCCTGCTGTCCTGACCTCACCCCTCCCCAGGGATACAGCTGGGAGTGCTAGACTATGCAAAGCAGAGGCAAGGCCTGGGGAAGCCCCTGGAGAGGGGTCCCTGAAGATTGGCTGGGGCTCCTCCCCCACCTTCCTGGCTCCCTCCACCTCCCCTCCCTGAAGGAGCACAGCTTGCCCCCTTCAGAGCCCTGTGATCCTCTGCTCCAGGGCCCTCGTGTGTCCAGATGTCCCTGCCTCCCGGTCCCTGCCCCTCCTGCTCTCTCTCCCCCCTCTCCTGGTACTGTGCGTGGCATCTCCCTCCCTCTTCTCGGAGACCCCCCCTGCAGCCTCCCAAGCTGCTTTTGGGAGCTGCACTGTGCAGCCCATGCCTGGTCCTTCGGCTCTGTCCTGCTGACCATTTGCCTGCATCCTCTCCCCGAAGCCCCAAGAGAGAGGTCTGGCAAGACGTCCATTTTACCAATCTGAAGCTCAGAGAAGTTAAGGAGTTTGTCTGGGCTCACACAGCAAGTGAGAGTCAGACACAAACCAAGGATCACACTT
This sequence comes from Mustela putorius furo, assembly GCF_011764305.1. Classification (NCBI taxonomy): domain Eukaryota; kingdom Metazoa; phylum Chordata; class Mammalia; order Carnivora; family Mustelidae; genus Mustela; species Mustela putorius. Next base: position 18,122,541 of record NW_025422005.1, on the reverse strand, counting down.
CCGCCATGCTCATGTCACCTGAAAGGCCAAGCCCCGCTGTGCTGACTTGTGAACCCACCCACCCTCAGATGGGGCTCAGGGCTCCGGGCACCATCCCATGTGCCGTGGCTTATAAGATGGAGACCCTAGGCTCAGGAAAGGGGCTCTTGACCTCCTGTTCCCTGCTCCTGGTCTGAGTCACATTAGGGTCTAGAAACTTCTGAGCCCACTATCGTCAGGCCAACTCAAAGCCCCCCAAATCTTCCCATTGCCTGGTGATCCGCACAAAGAGATCAGAGTCCTCTTCAAGGGGGTGTTACTGTTCCCCCAGAACACGCTTCCATTTGGCAAGGGTGTGCGTGTGTTGGGGGAACCATGTGGCTTTGATTTAAATTTCACCCTGGAAAAACAATGGTTTGGATTAAGGGAAGAAACAGTTGGTGAAAAGTCATGAAAAGAAAGGAGGGGAGAAGGGGGAGCTGTTGTAGCAAAAATGGGCCCCAAACTTTCAAACCCACATTCCAGAGGTTTCTCAAGGCCTGTCATCCAACCATAACCTCCTACCCCAGCACGCTCCTGTCTTCTTCAGTAGCTGAGCCAGAGAAGCTCTGGGAGCTGGAGGGGGAGGTCTCACTGGTTCCACATCCTACTCTCACAGAGAAGGAAACTGAGTCTCAGAGAGCAGCGGCCACCTGCCCAGGGTTGTGATGGTTTCCTTGGCATGCAGAGGGAGAGGGTTAGGGGTGGACCATAGGATTTGCTGGTCCCACTCTGTCAACAAGGAGCTTGACCTCTCTAGGCCTCAGTTTCCCCACTGAGAAAGGGAACAACCAGAGTAAAACCCAGGAACTCCACACAGGAGCAGTAAGTTCGGCTCTGACATTCTGACCCTTTGTTCATGCCAGGCTCTGTGCTAAACGCTTCCCAACACCCACATGAGACTTCCCAAAATTCAAAATGCCCATTTCACAGATGAGCAGACTGAGGCTCTGAGAGGCAAAGAAACTTGCTGAGGTCCCTCCCTGGGTTTTGAGGCCAGGTCTGTGTGGCCCCAAAGGCTATTTCTAACTACTAGGCTGTGAGCCTGAGGCCAGGAGAGCTGAGTGGAAGGGATTCAGACTAGGGAAGTAAGAGGCAGGAAAAGTCTGGAAACAGGCCCACAAGAACATTTCATGTCTCCTGAATCACCAGCTGTCAGAACTGGGAAGGTCCTCAAAGGTCATACATTCATCCCTCAGAGGGTAGAGGGGAAACTGAGGCCAAGGAGGGTTGGGCATGCCCAGGTCACAAGAAGGTGGTACGGGGCCCATGTCTCCCAAGGGATAGCCAAGGGCTTTGCAGTGCGTGTCCGGGTTGTCATAGAACTGTGTGGATGGCCTTCACATTCGGGGATGATGCTATTGGCCCCACAGGCCAGCCCCAGGGAGTGAGTGGCCTGGGCACTTCCAGAAGTCCCATCTACATCTCTAACATGGCTGCTTAGGGTCCGAACTGTGATTATGGGTCCATGTGAGAGCAGGGTCAGGGCTCGGTTTGGCCAGGGCGATGTGCCAAGATGAATCAGGGCTTGGTCTGTGGCTGGGGTCAAGGCTGAGGACTCCAAGGCGATGAATTGCCTATAGAGGACCAAATGGATTTCAAGCCTGTAGACCAGGGTTGCCGTGGTGTGGCCGCGGGAGGTAGGACGAGCTGGGACATGGATGGGGCTGCGAGTCTCCAGACTGGGGCTCTGGAGTCTCTGGAGGTAGGAGCTGGGGGCTCCCCGCGCCATACAGCCATCTTCCATACCCCCACTGTCTGGCTCCAGCAAGCCTGGAGAGTGCCAACACTCAGCTCTCCTCCTGGTCCCCAGGACAAGCCCACCCCTCTCCTCTGGGGAGAAGCAGATGGCCTTCAGGCCCTGCCTCTCTCTGGACTTGCCTCCTGCAGGACCAGAAAAGCCATCCGCCCCCTGGTTCTAGTCCACCTGTGCTCAGAGCCCCTTCTCGTCCCACGTGAGCAGGAGAGGAACCATCTGGAAGCCAGGAGAAAGGTCATTCTGCAGGGTTGGGGATGGGGATGCTAAGCAAAGGACAATCGAGGGCATTGTTCCAACCAGGACACTCCTCAACATGCTAGCTCCACCCTGCCCCCATCCGGAACTCTTCCTGTATCTGAGCACTTATTCCCCAGCCAGGCCGCACGAGGTTGAGGCCAATACCTCCACTTCACAACAAAGGAAGCGGAGGCTCAGACCCATGACTTCGCTTGCTCTAGGTCACAGCTGGCGGGGATCGGGGTGCCCCCGGGCTTGCCGGCTCTGAGACTGCGGCCATACCGGCTCCTTGCAGGGAACCCTCCACTCTTCTGCCCGTCCCAGGCCCCAGGGAAGGACACACAGGCTGACTGCAACAGGGTGGGTGACTAAATCCTGAGAAAGCCGGACCTGCCCTCTCAGGATCATAGGAGAAATGGTTTCCCTGAGGTGGAGAGTGAACCATCGGACCCTCCAGTGCACGAACTTGGTGGCCCACCCCCACCCAGTGATGATAATGACCGTCAGCCATCCCGGAGTGCTTAGCCTGGACCAGAGTCTGTTCAAAGCAGTTTCCATGTACTTGCTCCTTTTATCCTTCCAACTACCCTAGGAGAGAGGGACTCTCATTCTTCCCATTAAAAAAAAAAAAAAGATAGGATTTAGTGTTTAAAAGTTTCAGATTTACAGAAAAAATTGAGAAGATAATACAGAGTTCCCATATACCCTCCCCAACACACACCCGGGTCCCCCTTTGATTAATACCTGGCATTCTATGGAGCATTTGTTACAACGAATGAGTTGATGTTAACATCCATACCTTATTCAGATTTCTGTAGTTTTTATCTGATGTCATTTTTCTGGTTCAGGATCCCACCCAGGATACCACACTACACTTAGCTGTCCTGTCTCCTTAGTCTCCTCTTGCCTCGGACAGGTTCTTAGACTTTCCTTTTTTTTTTTTAATGACCTTGACAGTTTTGGGAAGTGCTGGTCAAGTACTGTGTAGTATGTCCTTTTATTGGAATTTCTCTCGTGTTTTTCCCATGATTAGCCTGGAGTTACAGGACTTGAGGAGGGAGACCGCAGAGGTAAAGTGCCATTTCATCACATCATATAAAAGACACATACTTATCCCCGTAACCCATCATTGTCATTGTTGATATTGACCTTGACCACTAGCTAACGGAGTGTGTTAGAACTCTAAACTGTCAATTTACTCACCTCACCCTCAGACCCCTCCCTTTCTATACTGTTCTCCTTGGAAGGAAGTCAGTAACCCATTTTACAGGTGTAAAACCTGAGGCACAGAGAAGTTAAGTAACTTGCCCCAGGTCACACAGCAAAGGCAAGAGCCAGGATCTGGACCCTGGCAGTTTGGCTTCTGGGACCCTTCTTCTGACCAACTGCCATTAACTCTCAGGAGTGTAGTGAGACATTTATAAATGTAGCATGAGCACTATTTTAGCAAAATAAAGCAGTGTGGGGCCAAGTGCAGAAACTCAGAGCCACACAGGCCTCAGTGCCGGGCTCATTCCTCCCACTGAGACTCCGACCAAGTCACACCATGTCACAGGGCCTGTCACACAGAAGGTGGTCAACAAACGGGAGCTTCAGAAGGTGTGGACAAATGGTAGGTTTTCAGAACCAGCCTCCAGACCAGGAAGATACTGCACCGCTGAGGCAGGAGGGCTAGCCTGGGCCTCCAAGCTGTGTCCCATCCCGCGTGGGGAATAGTCAGCATTGCCTGCCTTGACAGTGCCGAAAGGATCAGAGTCAGATGCCAGGTGTGGCTCTTGACCTTGTCTGCTCCAAACATGTGACTGCCACATGGTCTGAAAGAAGTAAAAACTCAATTCTGAACAGCTGGGCAGGAAAGGCTGCCAGAAATCACCCTCCTCCCATTTCACAGAAGAGACAACTGAGGCTTCAGGGCCGCACGGAGATGGACACGTTCACGCCCAGCCCCAGGAGAGAGGCCTGTGATAACAAGAGGTGCTTACACTTGCCTGCAGGAAGCCCCCCAACATGTCTCATCTCATCTAATCTTGCCAGGACCATACGACCACTGGCCCCATCTGCTGCAGGGTGCCAGCTCGGGGGCAGTTTGAGGCTATATTCATTTGACCAGCAAAACGGAAGTGGTGAGAGGAGCCCGGCTGCAGGGCACTGAGCTGGGGGTCCTCACTATACTGACAATCTCGCTTGCTGGAGCCCAGGCCCAGGGGGTCCCCAGATGGGCTCCCCTCACACCCACACCCACCCCCAACCCCAGCGTCTTTGCAGAAGTATGGCCCCTCTTCATTTTACAAGGAACACTGCTCTGTTTATCCTCCAGCCCATCTCATGAAAGGTAAGAGGAAGACAAACCCACAGACTGAGGCAAAAGGACCCCACGCCTGCCACTGTTTCCGCTGGTGGATTTTCCCTCTGCTTCCAAATGCGGAGGAGCCAGCCAATCCAGAGGAGAAATCGGGCTGGGGGCTGGGCAGCTGCAGCCAGGGGTGGGTGTGGACAGGGTGGGGGTAGGCAGGACAGGACCAACCAAATGCAATTAGTTTATTCTGCAGCAGCCCTGAGAAGTGTCAGAGTCCTGCTGGTTTGAAGGACCCCAAGACCCAGTTCTAATACCACCGAGTTACTGTGTGACCTTGGACAAGCAACTTGGCCTCTCTGGGCCTTTGTTGCCTCACCTAAAAAATGATGGCTTGGGTCCCTCAGTGATTCCCAACCCTGGTTACACTGGTTGGGAGGTCTTTTAGAGCACATAACTAAGGTTTGGGGGTGTCCCCACCTCAGGTGATTCCACTGAGCAGTCAGTTGAAAGTCCCTGAACCGACGATCCTGTGTCAGGAGCCTTCTGGCTCAGGCATTTTACCAAGGGTAGGATCAGTGCCCACCTCTACCACTTACTGCCATGTGCACTTGGACATGGCGCTGCCCTGTCTTGTGCCTCATTTTCTCCATCCGTAGATAGTCCTAACCTTCCCCGCACGAGGGTGTTGGGAGGATTAACCTTCCTTTGCCAAGGAAGGTCTGGACGAGCTGGTATGGAAATAGTAGGGTTGGCAGTCCTGGGAAGGGACCTCCGCTAGTCACATGCCTCTGGATCGGCGGGGAGGGTATAGTGAGCTCTGCCCCAGGGCTTTCTCCAAACGGATTCATTTCCATCAGCCCATGGGCGCCCCCATGGCCGCCTTCCCATGCGCCCCCAAGAGCCAGCACTGCCCGGGGTGCAGCGGGGGCCTCAGGAGGCAGCAGGATCCCTACCGGTGGGTGTGTAAGCAGAGGCTGGACTACTGATTGGTTCACCAGGGGGCAAGCTGCTTCGGGCTTATTCGAAAAGGGTGGGACAGACATGGGGGCCCAACTGTCTCAAGAATGTCTGCTTCTCTCATTCCAAACCTGGGAGTCTAGAATTCCTTTGGCCAGTTCTCGGCCTCCCCCTCCCCCTCCCTCTCCAGGGCCCCCTCCCCAGGGTCCTGGGGGCCAGAGGTGTTACAGTTGCAGCAGGGGGACCTGGTGTTACGGGAGGAGGGGGACTGGAGGCAGCGGCCAGGGGCCTATCCTGGGGTGCAGAGGAGGCTGCTGGCTCCCCTGGGGCTCGGGGTGTCCCCTCGGAGGAAACAGAGCTCATTAAATGCCAGAAATTCAGCTCTGGACAAGTCACTGCCTCCGGTGAGCCTCTGTTCCCTCACCAGCACACTGACTGCTTGGGTCTAACTGTGACGCGATGGTGAAGGGCTCGTGACGTCACGCTTGCAGCTGACGCCTCACGGATCACGAGGTGCACGTGGGGCGCGGCGTGCGCATGCGTCTTCTGTTTCTCCTCTCGATTCCAACAGGTGGGGGCTCAGCTCACTCGGTTCTCCTGCTGCACGTTCGCTCTGTGCCTAGCTTGAGGCGGAACGGCAAATCCTCTTGCCCACAGCACCGCGGCAGGGAGCACCAGAGGACAGACTTGAACTCATTGCCGTCCGGCTCCAAACCTCCCAACCAAGGCAGCCCCGATGGACTGAAATGGGCAGAAAGGTCTTTGTAGAGCTCCCAGCTCTCCGGGGCTGCCGTACGGTGGGCAGCTGTTGTCCTGTGTCGCAGTGACACCTGCTACAATTCAGAAAGCCTGGCCTCAGCCCCTGAGCTGCCAGTGGAGAGAAGGGTGGGGGCAGGTGTCATTGCTTGCTCTGGACTGGGGCTCGCTGCAGGGGAGCAGAAGACTGCCTCCCAGTGCCCCCAGCACAGCTCGCACCTGGTGTGGATGACAGCAACACCTGCAGCAGCACAGCCTGAACACCTCCGGCTGCCTGCCGACCTGTGCTCCAATCACTTTCTGTCCCCTAACGGGCAGCCAGCCCAAAAGTGGAACCACCCTGCTCTCCATTTAACAGCTGAAGGAACTGGGACACTGAGAGGTTTAGTAAGCTGTCCAAGATCACAGAGCAGAGAAAGAGCAGTCAAGGCTTAGGTCCCGACTCCATCCTTGAACATCGGGGCTCTAAGATGTTAAGGGTAGACACCTGCTTAAGAGGAAGAGGTCTCTAGATGAAGCACTTAGACTGTCCCCACTCTTCCTGGAATCCAGTCCAGCTCTGCCACTTCCTGCCTGTGTGATTTTGGGCAACTTGTTCAAGCTCACTGCACATTTCAGTTCTCTGTGGAGGACATGGGAGTGAAAACCAAGTACCTACCTTCTGGGCTCCTGTGGCACCTCAGATGTAAAGTAGCCTGGCTTCGAGTAGGCCCAGGTAAGTCAGCTGTGATCACAGTTATGGTTATTTCACAGTGTAGACAGCGCAGTGGTTACCTCTGGGAGTGTGACGGCGGGAGACCTTCCACTTTGTTCTCACCACACTTTGGTAGCATTTTGCATTTTTTTCAATGAGCATTTACCTCCATTGTGTTATACATATTTTTTTTTAAATAAAACCCTCTGGCTGAGCTGAGGTGTGAGTAGGCGGCAAGAGGCCTCTTGTGGCTAGTAAACTGCTGTCTTTGGAGAAAAAAAGAGGGACCATTTGATTGTACTTCATATAACCTGAGTCACGGCTTGTGGGTATGTGAAAGGCCAACACACTCTCATCCAGTTTAATAAGAATCAAGTTTGCCCCCCGACGCTTGGCTGACCTGGAGCCCAGCAGCTTTGGCGCTAGCTTCCCATTTTGCCACCACTTGTCACGAAATCTTTATTTCTTTGCCGGCACTGAGTGTCCATTGTTCACCAGGTCCAGTATGAGCCCTGGAGCACAAAGCACAGGACAAAGCAGAGGTGGCCCCCATCCTCCTGTGACCCATGGTCCAGCAGGGGAGGCCGCCACTAGCAAGTCATTCACAAAGAAATATTAAATTGCCACCTAATGAGTGCAGGGGGGAGGGGCAGGGTAGAGGTGCTCTGAGAGCCTCTATGAAGGCAGGAAGTGGCCCAGGCCAGGAGCAGATGAAGGATGCAACACAGAGACAGAGGACAGCATGGACAAAGACCAGGTGGTGCAGAGGACCATAGTGGACCTAAGGGAGAGAAAGTGTGCCTGGAATGAAGGGGGCAAAGGAGAGGTTGGCATGAGACAAAAGAGGTTGGGGTGCAGGGGTGGGCCATACAGAGAGGGTTGAAGTGGGGATTTGGCCTTCATCCCAAAAGCCACAAGGCCAGAAAGGAAACCAGTGAGATCCTACCTGGTGATAGCCCTCCAAATCCTAAAGACAAGAGATTAGGTAGAGGGTCAGAGTGGACCCCTGCCAATCTCCAGTTCCTTAAACTGCATAGGCCTGTGCACAGTGCATCAGAAATAGCTCTTCCCGTAGCTGCCATCTTGCATCCCCGTGTGTGTGCACCTAATCTCAGCTGGTGCGCCCGAGACCCCCCTGAGCACCAATCCTAGTTCCCTGCGCGGTCCCATTTCCACTCCAGCAAGATGAAAGAAACTATCATGAACCAGGAGAAACTCACCAAACTGCAAGCACAAGTGTGCATTGGTGGGAAAGGAACTGCTCACCGAAAGAAGAAGGTGGTTCATAGAACAGCTACAGCAGATGATAAAAAAAACTTCAGTTCTCCTTAAAGAAGTTAGGGGTAAACAATATCTCTGGTATTGAAGAAGTGAATATGTTCACAAACCAAGGAACAGTGATCCACTTTAACAACCCCAAAGTTCAGGCATCGCTGGCAGCGAACCCTTTCATCATTACAGGCCATGCTGAGACAAAGCAGCTGACAGAAATGCTACCCAGTATCTTAAACCAACGTGGTGCAGTCTGACTAGTTGAAGAAGACTGGCTGAAGCTCTGCCCAAACAATCTGTGGATGGAAAATCACCACTTGCTACCGGAGAGGAGGAGGATGATGAAGTTCCAGATCTTGTGGAGAATTTTGATGATGCTTCCAAGAATGAAGCAAACTGAATTGAGTCAACTTCTGAAGAAGATAAAACTTGAAGAAGTTACTGGGAGCTGCTATTTTATATTATGACTGCTTTTTAAAATTTTGTTCATGGATCTGATAAAATCTAGATCTCTAATATTTTTAAGCCCAAGCCCCTTGGACACTGCAGCTCTTTTCAGTTTTTGCTTATACACAATTCATTCTTTGCAGCTAATTAAGCTGAAGAAGCCTGGGAATAAAGTTTGAAACGAGATTAGTAAAGTTCTTTGCCTAGGGGAAAAAAAAAAAAGAAATAGTTCTTCCCCATTCACTTACCCATTCTCCATTCACTCACAGACACAGCATTTAGATAGCATTCTAAGACTATAGGTAGCAATTAAATTCTAAAAATAATTTAATTCTTTTTAAAATTTAATTTAATTTAATAACTTCTTTTTCTGGTTCAAAATATGTACTCTATAGTGAAAAGCCCTTGATGCTGGGATATAAGCCTGGGAAAGGCTTTTACAGAATGATGGCCGGCCCTGTGGAAGTCTCTTCATCTCTCTGCATCCAGTACTTGTGCTCTGTGGGGTGAGTAGATACCACAGGGATTAGGATTCAGCTCCCTTCCTGAGGCTGTCCTTCAGTGAAGAATGGTAGCTAGAGGATGTAGCTAGGAGCATAAGGAACAACTCCTAAACCTGTTCTAGGAGCTGTCCTAAGACTCTTGAGGTCCTTGAAAGGTAGTGAGTTCCTCATTCCTGGAGGTATGTAACCTGTCAAGGTACATACATATATATATATAAAAATAGGACTCCCATGCAAATACAGATTGAACAAATGTAAAAATTTGTTTAACTCATGAGTAGGAGCAGCAGTAAGATGGCAATGCTCTTTCAAATGATACTAGGGGAACCATTAAAGAATACTAGAGAAAGAATGTTAGAATAAAATGGCCTGGTTAGATACAAAACTGGTTAATGTCCTAAAGGGCCAACAATCCATAACCTTTGGGGGTTCTCTGTTAGACAGAAATCTCTAAGTTAACATATAACCTTTTTTTTAAGATTTTATTTATTCATTTGACAGAGATCACAAGTAGGCAGAGAGGCAGGCAGAGAGAGAGAGAGGAGGAAGCAGGCTCCCCGCTGAGCAGAGAGCCCGATGCGGGGCTCGATGCCAGGACCCTGAGATCATGACCTGAGCCAAAGGCAGAGGCTTTAACCCACTGAGCCACCCAGGCACCCCAACATATAACTTTTAAAGTCACACCTTCTAACAGCATACACTAAGCCAAAGGCACATCCCTCCAGATAATTAAGCACCCAAGGCAGGCCTGTTAAATGGAGCCATGATGTGACAATGAAGAGACCTGCCGCCTACTCCTTGCCTATTTCCAAGTGTTAGATGATTTTTCTTAACAAAGCGAGGCAAATGGCTGCTGTGAATCAGCAGGGAGCTCTGTCGACAGAGGGCTGGTCTGGTACATTACCTTATGAATCTTGGAACACTGAAAAAATAAAAGAAAATCAAAAAACGAGAAAAAAAAAAGACAACTATCCCCGAATTGAATGGCTTAAAACAATAAACACTTATTATGTTGTAATTTCTCTGGGTCAGGACTTGGGAGGCATTTCGGTGCCTCCTTCCGGCCCCCACTCTTCGATGGGGTTGCAGTCAGACACCCTCCCCGGGGCTCAGTCCCATCCGTGGCAGCAGCCAGGGCACCACGAAGGTGAAACCAGCTCAAGGAGCTTCCATCAAAATCTGGTCCCTGCCTGGCCAGGCGTGGGGGACGGAGAGACCACTTTCTCCTCCCCTCTTGCCTCCCAGACCAGTCCTCACTGGAAGAGGAGATGAGCAACCAGGAGGGAGAGCAGTGACCTCCGGGTACCCCATGCCCAGAGGATGCCCAGGATCCGATCTGGGAGGGCGACTCCAGGAGGAAACCAGGGGGCAAATCCAGCTGGCAGGGAGTCTGCCAGTTTCGGGGGTAATTATTTTGCAAAGCTTTACAAAGTTTCGGAAAATCTTGTTTCTCCCTCCACTGAAACCATTGTTTTTCAAGGGAAATTGAATTAGAAGTTGGTGGCTGGAGGACCCAGAGAGGGAAGAGTAAGCCACATGTTTTTCTAACTAACTGGGTGTCTGTGTTGTGCCAACAAAACCAGGAGCTCTTCACACTCCGTGTTTAGGACCACCAGGGCTGCGGCCAGGGATGAGAGAGAGCCCTTAGCAGCTCTGGGGAGAGGGGCAAGATTGGAGGGTGCCCCCTAAATCAGCCCCTTTCATCTGGACTGGAAGGATGGTGGGATGTAGCAGAAAGGTGGAGTCAAGCCCTTGGTGCTGGGATGCAAGCTTTTTGCAGAAAGGCCTCGTTGAACTTCTCCATCTCTCCGCAGCCAGGATTAGTGCCCTGAGTGGTGAGCTGATCAGAAGGCAAGATGAGACAGAAGCTCTTCTGTCTTCTGTCTCCTGCTGTCTTCATTGCAGTTAGATCACCAACATCACCTTTTTGAGAAATGGCCAATCAGCACCAGCCTGCTGGCCATCTCCGTGTGGTGGTAGAGACTGGCTGGGGGGCTGTGGAGCTGAGGCTGAGCTCAGTGGGAGAGGGTGCGGGGAGCGACTAGTGATGCCTGTTATCGATGCTGGGCGCCACGCGTGCCGTCTATTTGCTAGCCCTAATCAAGGTCAGTTCCCTCTACCCGAGCAGAAGGAAGCTGAGCCCTGAAGAATTAGAGGGGCATTAGACTTTCCAAAGGTGACTCTTCCCACTTCACATGCTTATTGACAGGTCCTCTCTGGAAACCCTTCAAGCCTAAAAAAAAAAAGTCCAAAATCTTCCCCGGTCACTCAAGAACCAGCCTGACCTGGTTCCGAGCACACTTTCCAAACTTCATTTCCCTCCCGAGGACTGTTCCGACTGGGCAGGACGGCTCACACCCCTCCCTCGCCCCTCTCCAGGTCTTTGTCTGTGCTGCGCCTGTGCCTGAGATGCCCTTCCCTTGCCTCCCTGGTCAGCTTCCTCTCCCACCCCTTCTAGCCCAACCTGCACAGCCCGTCCTCTCTGTTTTCCCTCCTGGTCCTGGCCAAACTGTACACCGTAACAATATTCCCATGGGTTCTCTCCCCTGCTGAACAGGGAGTTCCTGGGACTAACCGAGTCGGCTCTGTTTTCATCCTCTCCCCCTTTCTAGCACAGAGCCAGGCATCTGGACCCTCAGCAAATACTCCCTGAGTGGATTACAGGAATGTCTGCGCTCGCAGAGAAAGCAGTGTCCTCCTCACGCGGGACCGCTGGACTCTTTGTGCAGTGCTCTCCTCAGAGCCCCAGGCGTCCTTCTCAAAGTCTGGCTCTCCCACCTCAGCTCTCTCCTGGCTTTACTGTGGCCAGCTAGCCTTCCTTTCATTCTCTCATCCCCTAAGAGGCATCAGGAGGACCCGATTTAGGGCTGGCCTGATTGGGACCTGGTGGGGCAGCCAAAACCAGAGAAAACCATGTCAAAAACCTATTATCTCCCCAGCCCTTTGGCTCAGGACATTCATCTCTCCACACATTTCTCTCTCCTTCCAGTGGGGTGGAGATGGGGACCTGAGGACACTCTGATGCTCCTTTACCCTGAGGATGAATGAGTCCAGTGTAGAGGAAAAACCCCTGCACTGGGAGTCTGTCACAGGGTCTGACTGCATGACCTTGGGCAAGTCTGATACCCTCCCTGGGCCTCACCTGCACGGGAAAGAAAAGGACCCCTCCAGTTCTAGCAGGCGCAGCTCATTCCTGCCTCCCGGGAGAGGAGGAAGCCTAGGACTGTGTTCTGGGAGTGGAGAAGGAGCTCCACCACTCTGTGCCCTGAGAGCCTGGTCTCTTGGCCCCATACTCGAGCTCCCTCCTCTGGGGTCACGTGTCTCGGGCTGCCAGGGAAACTGTTTCTCATAAACCCAACCATCACAAAGCCTTCCTGGGCCAAAGTGATTTGTGAGCTGGAAACCAGAAGAAGGCTCCATCTTTTCTGTGCATTTGGCAAACAAATACCTTTGAGGGGGGCCAGCTTTGATTAAAGACATTTACCTTGTTAAAAATATTTATACGCGCACAAATACCCGCATGAGTATTTAGACTCATTACATTGTAAAAAAAAAAAAAAAAAGAAAGAAAGAAAGAAAAAAATTCCTTGAAGGAAAGAGAAAGAGAGGCGGGGAAGAGGGGGGAAATGGCGAGAGGAGAACTGAGTGCTAATGATTTGGGCGGGGCCACAAACAGCACAGCTGCTTGCAGACATCCTGAGTGGGCTTCCAAACCCTCCACCTCCCACTCTTCTCTGTCTTCCCTAGCTGCAGGAAGCAGATTCCTGCCTCTCAGCCTTTGCTCCTGCACTCTCCCTGCGTGGAGCGCCCTCTCTGTCTGCTCAGTCTTACGGTGCGTTGGGAGGCATGACAGATGATGGAGTCGGGCTCTGGGCTCGGAAAGGCGTGGGTTCCAGTCCTTCCTCTGCCTCCTTCCTTCGAGTTAACTCACCTCTCGGAGCGTCAATCCCGTATCTGAAAATAGAGAACGTAGGAATGTCATCCATTGGCTTTAAATAGGTGTAAAAATATTTTAACATGCATAGAAGGGTGTGTGCCTAAGTTTAAATAACGAGAAGGTCCATAAGCGCTCCAGCATGCCTTTGCTGACAACCCAGCCCTCCAAGCTCTGCCTCCTTTGTCACTTGGCAAGACTGACCCTCCGTACTATACTGGGAGACAATTGCCATGGGGGCAAGGGCGGGTCTCCCAGCCACTGGACACACAGTGCCTGGTCAGTGTCTGTGGGTGAATGAATGAATGAATGAATGAGTATGCAGCATGGCCGCTCTGGGGGTGGAGGTGGTTCATTGCAAGAAACATTGGCTGAGCACCTATAGTGCTGGGAGCTGGCAGCTTCATCTGTGTCCCCTCCTTCAAATTAAGCTGTCACCCCCCCCACTTCCCTGATGCCTCTGGTACACATTCCCACACTGCCCACGAGGCATGGCATGCAGTAGGCACTCGGCAAACGCTCGTCACTGGGGAGGCTGTGACAGGGACGCTGCAGCCGCCCATCAATGTCCAGCCTCTGGGCAGGCCTGCTGATCCCAGTCACTCAGACTGTTTGATTTTTTAATCACGTGGACGTTGTCCACTAATTGTCCAGTTGTTCCTACTGCTTAACAAATTACCCTAAAATGCAACAGCTTTAAACAACCATTTGATTTTTGTTGGCAATGTTGTCAGGAATTCAGAAGGGGCTTGGCAGGGTGCTTATTCTTGGGTGCCTTGTAGGCAGGTACAGTCAGATGCTGGCTGGGGCCGCATTCATCTGAAGGCTTGACGGGCCGGATGTCCAAGCTGACTCACCCCCCTGGCCAGCAGCTAGGAGCTTGGTGGGGCTGGCGGTGGAGTAGTGACACACGGCTCTCCAGCTTGGTGGCCTCAGGGTAGTCTGAGGTCTCACGTGAAAGCTGGCTTCTCGAGCACAGGTGTTTCAAGAGAACCAAGCAGACGCCCCGTGGCCTTTGATGACCTAACATGAAAGTCACATCCTGTCACTTGCATCTCACTCTAATGTTAGAAGCAGACACGCTCCCCCCTCCCCCAGCCCCAGATTCAAGGAGAGGGGTTGTAATATACCTCTGGATGGTATGAATATCAGAGAATTCTAATGATTTTCCCTTTTTAAAGATTTAAGGAAACCTGATTATCTCTGCACTAAATAGAAAACCAATATCAAGTAACTACGAAAGTCAATGCAAGGAAAGCAAAAATTGTCATGGAACAAACTTATCAGCTTAAATTGACATGGACGTATTACCTCACTGCTCCCATAGGTCAGAAGTCCAGGCACGGGGTCACTGATTCCAGCCTGTTGGAAGAGCTGAAACCTCCCTGGGACTGAGGCTCCTCTTGCAAACTCACTGGTGGTAGCAGAATTCAGCCCATGGTAGCCGTGTGGCAGCATCTGTGTTCTTGCTAGCTGTCACCCCGGGACCGCTCTTACCTCCCAGCACTCTGAGCTGTCCACCACTCCTTCCTATGTGGCTGCCCACAGGCAGTTCACAGAGTGGTTGTTTGGTATTTTCCAGGCTCCCAGGAACACACTTTTTGACACTTAGCCTTCTTGTAAAGCTTCCTCTGATTAGTCCAGGCCCACCCAGAATAAACACCCCTTGATTAACTAAGTCACATTCACCAGGTTCTGTGCACAGTCAAGAGAACGGGCATGTACACAGGTTGGGGGCAGAGATCCTGGGGCCATTTTAGAATGCCTCCTACCACAACAGTTACAAAGCCCCAGCTAGAGACCCTCCTGTCAAAGCCCCTGGCTCTGAGACTCTACATCTGGGCAGGATGCCAGCAAGGAAAAGAGGGGTGTGTCTAAAACCCCTTAACCCCTAACTGAGGCTTCTGCCCTGTTGGTAACCAAAGCGTGAGAGAACAGGAGGCACGCTCCATGGTCGCTCTGTGAGTCAAGGCCCCTTAAAGGCCCCTCAAACCACCTCACAGACCAGCTTCTGGGAAGCATGAGACCAGACAAGCTGGGCTTTCCAGCTGTCACATTCCGGGACCTTGACCATCGTCTCAGCTCTATCCTCTCTGCTCATGTGAACTTAGGCTGGTCCCAGTGAGCCTAGGGTTTGGGAATGGGCTCTGCAAACCCTGAAAGGCTGTGCTAATATATTGGGGTCATTATGATGAGGTCTAGACTCCAGAACTCATCTAGCTGTGCCCAGCAGTGGGACAGACAGAGCCCTGCAGCCCTGCAGCCCTCATAACATTACAGCTTTCAGGCCTTCTGTAGCTGGACGTGTCTCCCAAGGCACCAGGCTTGTCCTCTCAGAGGTCTGAGAAGCAGTGGGTCCTGGGGTCCTCCCCCAGGAATAACCCCCTTGTTGCCTCCCCACAACTATGTTAGAGATGGTACATGGCCCAGCATTTGCTCATTCCATGGTTATTTCCTCTGCTTTAGGGAGAAAATCTCCAGCGAATCAAATCTGTGGTTTCACAGGTAAGATTTCTAAGGATGAGGCGGAGTTTAGTGAAGTAAAAAGAATTCATACATATAAATTATATATTAAATGAGGAATATTATGTGTGATATGAATTTAGAGTAAGAAAAGTCATGAGGTTGTTACCGGAATGACTGAAATTTGGAAAAAAAACAAAAAAAACAAAAAAAAAGGCATCTTTGGGAGGACAGTTCACCACAGAGTGGCCTGCCGCCCAATTGTGGGGTGCGGCTCGGTTTCTTCCTGAGTCATCAGGCCCAAAGTCAAGGAGTTTAAGACGGGTCCCTGCCTCACCCCCACCCCCCAACCTCCACCCGCCAAGTTCAGGGTGCTCTTCTTTAACAATGGGCAGAGGCAGAGAAGCAGCAAGCATCTCTTTGTCAATCTGATTGCCTGGCTGGAGTGGGCAGGACAGTGGACCTGCTGTACTTGGTGGAGCTGACCAGGGTGTCCTCTGCAGCCATCCCAACCGGGGCCAAAGGGCAACCTGGCCAGAGCTGGTGGGGCCCAACTTCCTGCTTTAAAAGACCTGAGGGGACCTGGAGGCTCCTGGGTCTGACTTCCAGTGGCTGGGGAGGGGACCAGAGGGAAAGCTTGTGGCGAGGGCAAAGGGGGCCAGGGTGGGGCGGCGGGAAGACATGTCCACCAGGCACCAGGCAGGGAACACCCAGGCAGGAAACATGGGCAACCAGCAAGCCTTCACCTCAGGGACAGAAAAACCAGCATCGGCAAAGAGTAAATAAATCCACCCTGCCCGGCCTGCGCCAGCTGGCAATGGGGAATTGGGGGTGCTGGTGCTCGGGGGAACCAAAGCAGATGGGAGGGGGGTTCTGGGGTGGCCTCTCCAAGAAGCCAGAGCATTAACCCACTTACACAGCAGAGAAGCATCCAGGCCCAGCCCATCCAGAGGCCCAAGCTGTCACCTCTGCCCTCAGGGGTCAAAGTGCATTTGTACACCGAGAAAAAGCATCCTTCGTGTGAACGTAATTGACCAAGATGCACTCACAGCCGCGTACCGCGCTGAAACCAGCTCTTCACTCCGTGCATTGTGAACCTCATGCCAGCTTCCCGACTTCAATCCTGACATTCAAGGCTGCAAAGGTCGGGGCTGAGCCTCTGCAGGGAGCCCTGACCTGCCACCAGCATGTTAGGGGGAGGGGCTGGCTGGCGTAGAGATCCAGGTCTCTAGGAGCTGAGGACAGCAGCACCTGCCACCTGGTGAGGGTTCAGGGAGTTTAACCAGTTTGCTCTCGGCTCCTCTGTGCCAGGCCCTGGGCTGGGCATCGGGGCACAGACACCTGACACGGCTCCCGTGCTCCGAGAGCTCTCAGTCAAGCTGGAGCATGGGCAGCAGGGAGTCAGATAACTCCAGAACAGTGAGTTCAGCTACCCGGGAAGAAGAAAGACCCTTAACCCTCCTAATACCTGAGAGCTGACAGGAACACCACATAGGACAGACGGGGTGGAAGGAAGCCCCGGGAGTCAGAAGCCTCCTAAGACGGACCAGTCAAAGACAGCTTCCCAAAGGAGCTCCCTCTGGGAGTCTTGGGAGGAGGGCCAGGCATAAAGGAGGGAACATTCAAAGCGGATACGTCAGGAGGGCAGAGTCTGGGAAGCACTGCGCAGCGAGCATGGTACCCATGTGGTTGATGGCGGGCCCAGCCTGACCTGGCACCGTGCAGTGCCCCCGACCTGCAGAATCTCACACAAGCTTTACGACATTGCGGTGGGGGCAGCTCACGATGGGCCCATTCTCAAGAGGAGGCTAGCGTGCCCAGTCGCCCTGGATTCCTGGGACTGTCCCGGTTTTAGCACAGGAAGTCCCATGTCCCAGGAAACCCCTTCAGTCTGGAAAAACTGGGATGGCTGGTCATCATAGAACAGAAGTGCTCAACCTCAGCACCACGGACATTTGGGACCAGCTCATCGTGGTTGTGAAGGGCTGTCCTGCACTCTGTGCCATGTTTAGAAGCATATCTGCCCACGGGGTGCCTGTGGCATCCCTCCTTGCGACAACCAGAAGTGTGTCTAGGTATTTCCAAATGTCCCCTGATGAGCAAATTGTCCAGCCTCAGAACAATCCCCCTAGAGGAAACTGAGGCTGCATGGCCCCATCCAAGTCCGCAGAGACGTAAACAGCAAGGCTAGGGTCATTTGAATCATAAATACACGGACTTTCCACTGAGCCATGTGGCTGCTTCTGGCATGTGCATTGGGAGATCGGGACAGAGCTGTGACTCTGCCTCTGATGTGCTATGTGTCAAAGGCAAGGCACCCATCCACTCTGGGCCCCCATTTCCTCATCTCTGAAGTGCAGGCTTCAATCTGACAATCTATGAGGCCCCTGGGGTTTAGAGGCTCTGCCTTCCCAGGGACCTGGGAAGAGGCAGCTTGGCTGGCATGGGTGGGAAGGTGGGAGACTGCACAAGATCAGAGACAGGGAAGGGGGTGCCTGGGTGAGGGCGAGTGCCAGGCCTTGATGTCTGGGCTGAGCCATTGTGGTACCTCTGGACACGTGGCATAGCACGTCTGGGCCCAGGAGGGCTCTGAGCTGTTTACAGTGGGTTCCTTCAGAAAGAGCAGAGGGGTCTGAGCAGTGGGAGCAAGAAGACAGGGGCTGGCAGGGTTCCCGCAGCTGTCTTCATAGCCATCATCATCATTCCTTTCTTTGACTCCTACCTGCTAGCTCTTTGCACTTGGTGAGTGCTCAAGAAATCGTGTTTGGAATGAATAATGAATGAATTAACGAATGAACGAATGTCCAGCCCAGCTCTCACCACAGCTGTGCAGAAACTGAAGTCCCTGGGACCGCCCAGCTCTCTCAAGCCTGTTGATTAACCATCACCCCCACTATGCTCCTGCCTCCCCCATGGTCTCATCCTCCCCACCGTCGGCCCTGGCACATGGGGGCCCCTGCAGAGTTTGCTCCCTTTCATGGGATCATTCTCTCCTTTTCTGGCAGAGAACACAGGGTGTCTATGCTGGGGGATGCCTGATGAGGAGGGGCTCAGAACCCCCATGCTCCCCACCTCTCCCGCCCCCCACCTTGTGGTTTGCTTGCAGAGGAAGCAGCAGCTGGGCCCAAACACGAGGCTTAGAGATGTGCTTACTGGGGCCGTGTGGAAAGTTACAGCCACCACCACTGAGGTCTTTGAAGACCAAACTGTTTGTGTTCCCCACAGCTATTTGTGGCCAAGGCGCCCACCACCCCCTACACGCCCTGGCTCAGAGCTGGAGACTGAGCAGAACTCAGAGCACTGTGGCTATCCCCCAGCCAGCCCTGAACCCACGCCAGACCCAGCCAGCCCGGAACTCAGCCCACCAAGCCAGCTTATCCTAAGCCAGACAAGCCAACCAACCCAACCTGTCTACGCTAGCCCAATTTTACAAACCCAAGTGACCCATCCCATCCCACTAGCTCTACCCAACTAACCCTGCCCACGCCAACCCAAACCAATCACCCAACCAACTAACCCAACCCAAGTAATGAGCTCAGCCCATCTAACAAAGCCTAATTCAACCAACCAGACCAACTCAAGAAGCCCTACCCTACCCACCTGATTCAGCCCACTTAGGCAAACTCAACTGATTCATTCCAAGTCATCCAACCCAACTTGCTATGAACTGAACATTTGCATGCCCTCTGAATTTATATGTTGAAGCCTAAATCATCAATATGTTGGTATGTGGAGGTGGGGGCTCTGGGACATAATTAAGTCCTAAGGGTGGAACTCTTATGATGGTGTTAGTGCCCTTATAAAGGGATGAAGAGGGGTGCCTAGGTGGCTCAGTCAGTTGAACATTAGCCTTCAGCTCAGGTCATGATACCGGGGTCCTGGGATCAAGTCCTGTGTCAGGCTTCCTGATTGGCGGGGAACCTGCTTCTCCCTCTCCCTCTGCCTGTAGCTCCCCTGCTTGTGTGCTCACTTTCTTTCTCTCTCGGTCAAATAAATAAATAAAAATCTTTTTAAAAAATAAATCAAAATAAATAAAGGAAAGAAGAGAGCAGAACTTTCTCTCTCCACCCTGTGAGGATATAACAAGTGGATGGCCTTCTGTAAATGAGGAAGAGGGTCTCCATCAAGAACCTCACTGTGCCGGCACCGTGATCTTAGACTTCCAGCCTCCAGCACTGTGAGAAATAAATGTTTGTTTTTTAAGCATCCTGTCTATGGTGTTCTCTTATAGCCTAAGACACAACTCAGAAGCCTAACACAACTAACCTAACTGAAGCCAATTAACCAGCCAGATCCATCTAAAGCAGCCCAAATCAACCCAACTCACCCAACCCAGATGAATAAACCCAGCTAGATAAAGCCAGCCCAATATCCTAGCTTAAGTATCACAATCCAACTCCCTTTACCCAGCCCCAGCCCATCCAACTCTCCCAATCCAAGGAATCCAACTTGATTCAACTCAACAAATGATTTTCCCTAAGTAGTCCAACCCAAGTAATGAGCTCAGCCCATCTAACCAAGCCTAATTCAACCAACCGAACCAACTCAAGAAGCCCTACCCTACCCACCTGATCCAGCCCACTTAGCCAAACTCAACTGACCCATTCCAAGTCATCCAACCCAACTTGCTATGAACTGAACATTTGCAACTAAGCCAACTCTATGAACTGGCCCAATCCAATTAATTCAGTTTAACTACTCCAACTGAGGCCAGATAACCCAGCTGAACCCAACATGGGGGGCGGGCCCATCTGACTCAAATCCACCTGGTTTAGGATAAAGGCTCTGATTCCAGCTCATTTCCATTTAACCCAACCCCCTTCTAAACATACTACTCGTGCTCTTGATGGAAGGGCAGACCAGCTCAGGGAAGCAGGTGCTTTCTTTGCCTACTGAGCAAGGCCCTGAGGAGTGTCATGAAGAAGACCTAGGCCCTTCCCTCAGGGAGCACACGGTCTCTTGGAGTTTGGGAGGAGTTGGCGGACCCCCTACCATGGAATGATCCCCCCACTGTGGGGGCCTCCTCGAATCTGACCCAGGATTGCAGCATGGAGGAGGCTGCAGTCAGGGCTGTGGGAGCTCTGATCACCAGAAACTATGGCTGACGTGCGCTGGGTGGGGGTCCTGAAGAAGCAGGGTTAGACAGAAGGGAAAAGGAGAGAAGGCATCATGGGCAGATGGAAGGACCAGAGTGAAGGCCAAGAGGTGGGGAAGCCTGGGGCCCTGTTTGAGGAGGGAGAGCAGCCTGCTGTGACTGGGGAGCTCCACGTGGGGAGGGTGGGGATGGGAATGGAAGGGAGGGCTGGGAGCAGAACACAGAGGGCCTCAAGTGTTGCCTGGAGGATTGGATCTCTATGTCTTGGGCAATAGGGAGCCAGGGAGGCTATTGAGCAGGGTAGGGTATGATCACACAGGTAATCATACCTGTGATTTGGAGGGCTCTTCTCCTCCTCCTCCTCCTCCTTCTCCTCCTTCTCCTTCTTTGTTGCCGCCTTCTTCTTCTTCTTCTTCTTCTTCTTCTTCTTCTTCTTCTTCTTCTTCCTCTTCTTCCTCCTCTTCTTCTCCTTCTCCTCCTCCTCCTTCTTCTTCTTCTTCTTCTTCTTCTTCTTCTTCTTCTTCTTCTTCTTCTTCTTCGTCTTCATCTTCGTCTTCTTCTTATTCTTCCTCAATTTTAAGTAGGCTCCAAGTCCATGGGGCTTGAACTCACAACCCCAAGATCAAGAGTCACATGTTCTACTGACTGAACCAGCCAGGTGCCCCTGAAGTTTCTTCTTAAAGAGTAGAGGGGAAGAAGGGAGGGAAAGGCTAGGCTGATTCAGGAGACCTGAGGTTGCTGCAGGTAGAATGGATGAAGGGGTCCCAAGAGGGGAACAGTAATGGAGAGGGAAGAGGGGGAGAAAGGTGGGGGAGGGAGGGAGGTAAGGAAATGTGGTGAAAACAGAGAGAGAGCATCCATGTGAGGACGTCAGCTTGGAAGGCTCTTAAAGCTGTCTCGGCTGAGCAAACCCCTTTTGCAGATGGGGACGCTGAAGGCCAGAAACCAGAGTGTGTCCAGGGCTTGGGACCCAGCCCACACCATCAGCCCTGTGTGCCCTGCCCAGCAAATACTAGAGCCCAGTTCTAGGGGTGATCGTAAGGACCTTATCTGAAGGCCCAGCTCCTGAGGTCTCTTTTCTGGAAGTCAGCCTTATCCCCATAGAAATAGCTAATGACCCAGGGCCCATTCCCTAACCCAGTGCAGAGCCCCAGCCTTCTTAGGAGGCCAGGGCAGGTCCCAGGGATGGGAGTTGGGTATCATGAGGCCTTTGGAAGGGGAGTTGCCAGGAGGGGGTAGGAATGTGTGGATAGGGGACAGTAACTGACACTCTGCGTGTGATACAGACCAGTTAGGCCACCACAAGGGCTATATCCACTCCATGAGCCCTCCCTGGGGAGTGCAACGTGCCCAGGTAGGAGGGAATATTGTTACCACCATCACTGAGAGCAAAGCAGACTGCCTTGACTGATCATTGTTCTGACCTCCTCCTTTGACCCCTGGGGAAACTGAGGCCCAGAGAGATACAGAGACTTGCCCAAGGCCATATGGCAGGTCAACGTCAGAGGGGGACTAGAACCAGATTGATGACCCTAGCCCAGAACTGTCAGACCAGTGCCACCGGGCTACTCACCAGGGGGAAGAACAATGAGTAGAAGCACAGAGTTGCCAAAGCATGGGGGTTGGACCTGAGCCCAGAAGGTGCCCCTGGCCCCTGGCTCTTCCTCCCCAAAGGCCAGGGCTTCCCAGCATGCTCTGCAGTCCTGCCGTACACCAGCTGATCCTCCCAGCAAAGTGTTTCTGAAACTCTAAGGGAACTATTCTTGGCTCTAAACTCTCCACCCGCACGTATCTGCTAGGCTGAGTCCCATTGATTTCAAATTTGTAGGAAAACAGCTGCTGTTGTGACCCATGCTGACAGCACTAGTCAATAAAAACAGCCCTGCCCCTCACCAGGCCAGACAGGCGTGCGTGGCTGGGGGCAGGGGATCCATACCAACCCAGAGCCTTTCCATCTCGCCTACCTCAGCCGTCTGCCTCCCTCCCACCATTAGGGAAGGGAGACCAGGAGATACACAGCCTACTGTTTTGAAAAGTGAGTCCCTAGAGGAGTGGCCAGGCTTTGGGGGTGAAAGGAATGGACAGCGTGAGAAGGGATCACTGCGGAGGTGTGCTAAGGGTCTAACTGTTCCCAGAAGGTGGGAAGAGCACAGAACATCTTTGAAAACAGCTCATTGATAGAGGAAAACCGAGTCTCAGAGAGGAGCCAAAGGCCATCGGGCTATCTGCCCATCTGCCCAGGGCCACGTGTCAGTGAGGTCGGAACTGGGACTCCCAGATCAGGGACACAGCACATTCTGCCTCCTTAAAATCAGAGCCAACCAGAAAACCGTAAAGAGGGCCATGAGCTCCCAGCCTCACTCCATGAGGACAGAGACACTCTACCCTCTGGCTCCATAGAGATGGTAGAGCTAGTAGTCTAAGGGCATGGCCAGCAAATCAGATGCTTGGGTTCACATCGTAGCTCGACCATGTATCAGCTGTGTGAACTTTGGGGGGCCTCAGTTTTCCTACCTGTAAAATGGGAATAAGAGTGTTTCTTTCAGATGCAAAGTGTTTAGAGTGGCCCTGGGTGGATAATGAGGACTCGGGAAATGTTAGCGAGTATAACAACTTCTCAACACTTGACACTTAACGTGACTGTTGAGTGAATAAATCAGACAACCTCCCCAAACTCACAGAAGGGGTCAGTGGCAGAACCAGGACCAAAAGTCAGGCTTCTTGACTCCTTGTTTCCTCACATAAAAGGAGGAGAAATATGCTGAGAAGCGTCAAGGAATTCATGCACAAACTTGTTTGGAATAGCGACAAGCCCCCAACAGACATCAAGGCAGACCGCACGCTTGCCGTGATCCCTCTGCCTGGACTGGGCTCTCTGCTGCCCAGCGTGAGTCATATGCCCACCCCCAATCCAATCAGGGAGGTCCTGGGTGGCTAGGTCTGGGTTGGGGGCTGCTGAGGGCATGCCCAGGTCCACCTGAGCCCCAGGAACAGGACCCCCAGGTCACAATGTGGCACAGAGGCATCATCCTTCTGTCCACAGCATGTGGACTCTGAGTCACCAGGAAGAGAAAGAATAATAACCATTTCCATGGTTTCCAAGTGCTGCTCGAGGGGTGCTTACACCCCTCCTATCAGGTGGGGACTGTTAGAACCCCAAGTCTCGGATGAGGATGCCAGCAGAGCACGGGGAGACTGAGAGCCTCTTAACGATGATGTCTGTGAGGACCTAGTATGGCGACTGTCCCCAGCAGGAGCTTCCTTGGTTCTAACCAGGAAACGTCACAAATGTTCTCCTGTTTGATGCCCATTCGAGACATGTAAATTGGTAATGACAGCGGGCGCTGATTTAGCACCTACTATAGACCAGGCATTGTTTTAAGCCTTTTTGCATATTAACTCATTGAATCCATGCAATACTCCTACTTACTAGGTCCTACCACAAGCCCCACTTTATGGATTAGGAAACTGAGGCACGAATAGATTAAGTAATGTGCTTAAGGCCCCACAGCCAATTATTGGAAGCCAATAATTGGAAGCCAATTATTGGAAGAGAATATCAAGCCCTCATGGTTTTGCCATACAACAGGGGAGATGACACTCGGTATTTCTATAGAACACCTTCCTCCGCTTCTTCCTGCTGGGACAGAGAGCTGACAGTACCTCCCAGTCACCTGCTTGCCAGGGATTCCGCCGGGAGTGTTACTTACATTTAATCTCACTGGACAGACCCCAATGTCAGCCTCCTCATCCCCATTTTACAGACGAAGACACCGAGGCTCGGAGAGGCAGTCTGACTCGCACTGAGTCGCACCCACAGTGGGAAGAGTTGGAGCGGGGCCCGGACTGGTGGGGGACCCCCCCCTCACTCTGTGGTGAGGACCTGGATGAATGGGGCGCAACCGCGGTGTGCGGTGGAATGTTCTGGGCCTGTCCCAGCTCTCTCCCAGCACATGTCCAGAAAACCTGTCCCCAGGAAGGGTGGAGGGGTCTGGGCGCCCTGTGGGCTGTCCCGTCTGAGGCCTGATTCCAGCTGACCTTGGCATCGGCTCCTCCAGGTCCACAGCCTGACCCTTGTTTTGCTCAGAAACCCCACACATCATTTCACACAGGAAATTCAACCTGGCCTTCTCACGTCCTGTTCTCAAGAAGAGAGGAAAAAAACCTGTAAAGTCAGTCACTGTGTTGTTTTTTAAACAGACTTTGAAATGTTTCCTGAGAGGGAGGGAGAGCTCAAGAAAAGGAGAGAGAGAGAAGATAGAAGTGGGAGGGAAACCGTGTCAGGAGGACAAAGAATGAGAGAGAGAGAGAGAGGGAGGCAGGATAAGGGGCTTCTGGGAGGGAACCAACGTGGAAAGCTTCGGGAACGGCCCCGGGGGAAACCTGCGGCCAGTGAGGGTCCCCTGGCGTCCAGCTACCCCCCAACCTTGGGCCATGCCGGGGCAGATAGAGGAGACCTGCTGGGCGAGTGGACAGACAGTGGTGGCGGTGGCTGCGTGCTGCTTGTGGGAGGCCACCGTGACGTATCTGGGAATTTCGCGGGCCCGGTGCTGGCAGCTGGAAACTGGCCTCGGCGGGACTATTGACACCACGGAAACTGGCTGACCTGACAAATCAGGACTTCTTTCCTTTTCTTCTCTTTCCTTTCTTTTTTTCTTCCGTTTATCTCTTCTGAAGAGCCCGCTTACCACCCGCACACCACTGCCCAGGGATTCATTCCAGCCCTGTCTCTTAATAGCTGCGTGGCCTTGGTCTTGTAGCGCTCTGCTCCTCAGTTTCCCCACTTGTGCTATCAGAAGGCGAATCCCCATCCCAGAGGGCTGTTGGGGAACCGAGCTCAGAGTCTGCCTGAAGTGCCCCTTCTTCCCTGGGACAGCTCTGAAGCCTGTCCCCTTGGTCCTCTTTACTTCCCCTTGCCGGCTGAGGTTTCCCTGGAAAAGAAAAAGGGATTTAAGCTTCACCCTCCGTTCAGTAGGAAAGCACTGATCCTCCTGCCGGGGACACTCCTATGTTTCTAAGGCCCTTGTCTTTTGTTTTTTTTTTTTTTTAAAGATTTTATTTATTTATTTGTCACAGAGAGAAATCACAAGTAGGCAGAGAGGCAGGCGATGGGGTGGGGGGTGGGAAGCAGGCTCCCTGCTGAGCGGGGCTCGATCCCAGGACCCTGAGATCATGACCTGAGCTGAAGGCAGAGGCTTAACCGACTGAGCCACCCAGGGGGCCCCAGGCCCTTGTCCTTTGAACTCAGTGTGCAGTCCTTGAGTTCTCTGTGAGCACAGCATGGCAGGGACGGCATGGCACGGGATGGGGAGGCCAGAGGAAAAGATTGAGATGATTGAGATAGATTTCCTGGAGTCACAGGAACGCAAGATGAGGTGGCACGTCCAGAAATGACTGGCACTAAGAAACAAAGGACATGTGGCCTTGAAACATGGAAATCAGGGGAGGCTCCCAGGGAAGGTCACATTGGAACTGGGTGGTCCTTCCTTCCCTCCTTCCCTCCCCCCTGCCCCTTCTTCTCTCCCTCCCTCCTTCACCCCTCCCTTTCATCATTTAATCATAATTTATTCATCCATCATTCACCATTCAGCCCAGGCTAGGTGTTGAGGACACAGAGAAATAGCATGCGTCCCCCCCCCCCGCCCCCCGCCAGCCTCCAGGGGCTCCCAGGCAAGTGGGGAAGACAAACCCACAGGCAGCCTCTTGCCGTGTGGTATGGTCCCCTTTACAGGCCGGTGGGATTGCGACCTCGGGGATGGTGAGGAGGACAGTCCAGGGAGCAGCGGCCGGGAGGCTGGACTAGTCAGAGTGTGTTCAAAGGTCCTGAGGAGGCTGAGGGGCCACAGGGGCCCAGGAGCTGGAAAGGGAAGTCAGGCCCTCGAGCACCTGAGGCAGGACACCTCCTTGTCTTCGCGCAGGAGTGGCTCCAGAGACCGGCAGGGTAAGGAGAGGAGGTGGGAGGAGGGTCCTGGAGATCAGGCTGCCCCACACCAGATGGCCTTCTCGGCAGCCTCGGCAGCCTCGGCCTTCTCTTCTGCAGAGCTAGGGAGCCGCCTCCCTCGGCAGTGGATGTGTCCGCATCTGTCCTCCTTTCCTCTGGAAACAACATCCGGGCTTTCTTGTGAGGCACGGCCTCCCCTCCGTGCTCCCTCTGGATGGTTCTGCCTCACCTCATCACGAGTCAGACCGGGTCACTCCTCTGCTCAAAATCCCCCTCCCTGGCAAGAGAAGGCCAGCTCCCCACAGCAAGCTTCAGGCCCTACAGGGTCTGGCCTGGGTGACTCTCCAGCTGCCCCTTTCCCACCCGCGGGCCCCAGTCACCAGCTCCAGTCACACTGGTCCTTGCGCGGCTCCTGGATCATGCCAGCCTGATCCCACCTCAGGGCCTTTGCTCGTGCTGTTCCTCGGCCTGAGAGGCAGTCAGAGCACAGCGCACACACTCGGTTCATTCAGGTTTCTGCTCGATGTCCTCTCATTAGGGAGGGCTTCCTGACCCCTGCGTGACTTTCCGTCCACTTATCCTACTTGCTGCTTGCTCTGTAATGCTCTCTGCTATCTGACATGTCCCACCTTCCCTTTCGCTTTGTGGTTTATTATTTCTCTCTGACGCCTCCACTGGAGTGCTGACTGGGGGGCCAGGGCCCTTCTGCTCAGCTGCACCCCCAGCGCCTGGCAGAGTCATCACACAAGGACCAGCGGGGAACCCTGGGGGAGGCGGTGAAAGACTCGGCACCCTTCCCACCTTCAGATCCCAGCCTAGCCACTCACTAGTGTGTCACCTTGGACACGTCACTTAACCTCCTGCACCCCATTTCCCTGGCCAGTGAAAAGGGATACAGTTGCCTCCGCCCTGCCGAGTTGCTGTAAAGACAGAATGAAATGAGACCGTACACGTGAAACCCTTGTAGGACACTTGACACGTGACGGTTGCTCGGTCCGGGTTTGCTGCAGTTATTACCAGCAGCTACTTGGAATAAGGCTCCAGCCTTGTCCTCCGGTGTGGGATCCAACAGCTCTGCACACGCTGGATATGTACATTGGGGGATTGACCCCTCTGAGCCCCCGGGTTCCTCGCCTGCCAGAGAAGGAAGCAGCATCCGCCTCACCAGGCTCTTATCAGGATAGAAGGTTAAGAGGGAACGCGGACAAGAAGCCCATGGCCTATGCTCAACACGTGGGAGGTACCCATCGTCAGCTGTGATGTCCGACCCAACAGGGAGTGCCCAAGCTTACAGACACCCGCAGTGGCTCGTTAGGGGCTCGCTCTGGGGTCTCAGCTGGCTGGAGCCATGGCCGGTCTTACACGTTCATTCAACAAACGCTCACTGAGTATCTGTATGGGCTGGACACTGTTCTGGGTGCTGGCGATGCAACAAAGAACAAGACATCTTATTACATGCATGTAATAAGATGAAGTGTCAGAGGGATACTTGTGCCGGGGCCGGACGTGGGTCCAAAGTATTGCAGGAAGAGGCTGGTCTGAGCTGTGGCATGCAGGGCAGGAGCCCAGGCCTTGGAGATGCACTGACTGGCTGACTGCTAAAATTGACACTGGGATTCTTAGCTGCATTACTAAAGGTAGCGCACCCAGAAGAAGGAGGTGAGAGTCTCCTTCTCCCCTATAAGGCTCATACACACCCTCCAACCCCTAGCAATAGGGAAGGTCTGGCTCATGAGTGGACCTCTATGTCTGTACCTGCTGCTACCCACTCTTGCATTTTCTGTAAATGCCACCTTTATTCTCTCTCGAGAACTCCCCAACATCCTCTTCTCCAACAAATACACACATACACATACTTTCGGTCCATGTGATCTGGGTGGAAATGACACCATTCCCCAGCTCTGGAGATAAACATGTGACCAAAGTTTGACCTGTCAGAGCACCGGATCCCACCTCCAGCCATTGGCTTAAGGGAGAGAACATTACCCATGCCAAGCCAATGAGACTCAATTCTGGGACTTTGCCTAGAATTCTGGGATTGCTAAACTGATAAAATGTAAAACTTTGGTTGCTGAAGGCCTCTAAGGGAAAAGGCCTGCCTGAAAATGAGGCCAAGACAGAGAATAGCCTTATGGAAAGCTGTAGAAGGAGAATAAGAGAGCATGATCCCTGATATTGTTTGAACTTCTGGATGCAGCCATGCCTGAAGCCATAACCCCCTGGAATTTTTCAGTTATATGAGCCCATAATGAAGCCAGTTTGAGAGAGAGTTCCATAATATGAAACTACATGAGTCTTTACCAATACAGTTCAGCCCCAGAAAACCCGTTTGGAGAACTGTTGGTCTACCAGATCACAACCAGAAAAAGGCAAAGACAGTGTGTGTGTGTGTGTGTGTTGTGAGGGGTTGGGTTCTTCTTAAAACCATGTCATTTGAGAAACAGTTGAAGGTGCTGTAACCTGGTGGCAAAGTACCTGGGTTTTGGCATCAGCGCAGGTCTTCTACTCAGCTCATATTCCTTAGGTAACCTTAAGCAAGCCCCTTCACATCTCTAAGGCTCAGTTCCACCTCTTTAAAATGGGCACAATAACAGTGTCTACATCAAAGAGGCAGACATAAGATAACATGAGTAATGTGTTTGGCTCAGCATCTGGAGAGTAGCTGATAGAAGAACTGACTTAGAGGCCTGGAGGGGCTCAGAGTGGATGAGGGATTGGCATAGTGCTGGACTGGGGCAGGAAGTTGTGGGGGTGGCTAGAGGGAAGAATGGGGCTGATGAGTAAAGTATAGAGGCAGACTTTAGTTCAGCATGATGAAGAACTTCCTCCTAGTCAAAGGTAGCTAAAAATGGCATGGACTGCCCTGATAGGTAATGAGCTCCCTGTCACTAGAGGTAGTCAACCACTTGGAAATACTATAGAAGGGATTCAAGCATTGGGCAAAGGGTTCCTGAGTTCTATGAGGGGTGAGGAGGAGTCATGAAGCAGACTTCAGTTTTTAGCCAAACTGCTTTCCAAAGGAATGTTTAAATTCTGGTTCCAGCTCCAACCCCCTTCAAAGGAATCCCTAGGCTTCATCACGCTAGTGTGCTTTTCCTTCAGATCTGCAGTTCCAAATTCAGGCCAATTCAGTTCCTTGGATCTGCCTCAAGGCAGGGAGCAAACAAATATGTAGGAACCATTGTCAGGTCCTAGAAAGGAGGGACACCTGGCCTCCTGGCAAACTCTCAGCATCTGTCTCAGGGATAGTCACCTGAGCCAAGCCAATGAATGTCAATCCCAGAACTTTTGCAGGAATTATTAAAAAGGAAGCCTTCCCTTTCTGTGGTTGGCTAAACTTAACAATGTTAGAACTTCTGGCATCTTTCTTTGCACCTCCTGAGGAGAGCTTGCTCACAAATGAAGCCAACACAGAGGAAGGCAGAATAGAGAGAGTGCGTGAGAGATTTTTAAGGAACTGGCTCACTTTATTGTAAAGGCTGGTAAGTCCCAGATCTGCCAGTCTCAGACCAGCAGCCTGAGACCCAAGGGTGAGCTGATGTTGCAGCTCCAAGTCCAAAGGCAGACCGCTGGCAGAATTCTCTCTTCCTCAGGGAAGTCAGTCTTTTTTCTCTTAAGGCCTTCAACTGATTAGATGAGGCCCACCACATTATGGAGAGTGACCCACTTTACTCAAAGGCTACTCATTTAGATATTAGTGTCATCTAAAAACTAACTCTCCAGCAACATCTTGACTAGTGTTTGGCCAAATATCTGGGTCCTATGGCCTAGCCAAGTTGGCACATAGTATTAACCAACTAGCCAAGTTGGCACATAGTATTAACCATCACTTGAAATGACAAGAGTCCTGACTGGAGGCACGGGGGACCAGATGACCTTTCTGTGCTTCTCTTTATCTCAGGCACTCTACCTGGAGCAGAAGCAGTGAATGGAATGTCTTGGAAGCACTGGATTAAAGAACCAGACCTGAACACAAATTTCTTCTGTTCTAAGAAAAAAAAAATAATGAAAAAGAAAGAGCAGGTTGAAATCAAAGTCAGTGTGGAAACAGCAAACCACTCATGTCTGCTTCCTCCAACACCCCATTGGGTTTTCTACCTGGAAGCACAAAGCCCAGAGTAGGAACCTCCAGATTCTGACCTTGGGAACCGCCCAGAATAATCCCAACTCTGACACTTGTTGTCTGTGTGACTACAGATTATTCCTTAGCCTTTCTGAGCCCTGTTTCCTGACATGGAAAGTGAAGATGCCGCATTCTCATGCAACTATTAAGGAGGCAAGGATGTGAAATTTAAGGCCTGTATATAGTAAGTGCTTAATGTATGCAAGCCAAATCTGAGCAAAGTAGAAAAGCCACTGAACGGATTTACTGACCTATGCCACACAGCACTCTGTGCCAGGCACTAAGGAGACACCTGGGAATGGAAGCTGACATCTCAGCAATGGAAAGCAGAGAAGAGTAGAAGAATGAGACTGGCAGCTGGGGACTTCCTGGAGGAGGGGTGCTGAAGCAGGGCCATGCACCATGAGCTTGAGGTTGAAAGACACAGAACCTATTTTGTCCGGGCCAGGACAACATGTGTGATGAGAAACAGCGTGAGGGTTGCCTGGAAGGCCTCCCTCCACCTCCAGGCTGAGGAGTGCAGAGGTGATACTACCAGTCCCAGGGAGCTACGGGAGGCTATAGACCAGGAGAGGACCAGGCATTTTGCATCCAGTGGGCCAGAGGATGCCACCCCAGCCCTGGTTCCAAAAGTGAGTGGCTTCTGCCCACGCCCTCCCCAGGCTTCCCAGAGGCCCAGCTGAGCAGTGAGAACCACGGAGGGAAGCAGACAGCACGCGGGGCCGTCTGACACCTCGACCACATACAAGACAAGAAGCTTATCTGATGTGCCTTCATGTGCAGTGCTGACAGAGCGGGTGAGGGAAGTGTCTTGATTTCTCTCTTGCTTCTGATGGCTCTGCCTTGGAAATACTGCTCTAGCCTCGTTGGTGGGCAGGGATGGGTATCAGGCTGTCATCATTCCCCCCAGAGTGACAGGTCCGGGAAGGACATGGGGCCGCGTCCACTCACACCATCAGAGTAGCTGGCTCTGAGATGCTGGAAAGATCTTTCTCTCTCCTCTGCACCCCATGGCCCGAAATCCCACCATCTCAGTCCCCCCCCCTTTGGCCTGTTTCGTCCACTCACCAGAATGTGGGGTGGAATGCCATGAGTTGGGGTTGGAGGCATGGGGCTGTGGGGAGGGGGAGGCTGGGAAGATTATTCTGTGGTCCAGGCCTCCAAGGGGTCATTCCTACTACTGACGGGGAATAGATTCTGCTGGGGAGAGGATGAGAAAGCATAGGGATTTGGAAGGATGGAGTCAGGAAGAAGTGGGCAGGATATGGCGAAGACTGCAGCCCTGGGACTTTTGCAGCCAATCTCTGCCTTCTTTGGCCCAGAGTTCCTCTGCGGGTCATTGAGCGTCCCAAGCTTCCAACCCTCTTCCTACCACTCCAAACTTTGCCACAGAGCCCCTGGGTCTCCCAGGCCATGGTTCACCAGTTCTCTGAAGATTCAAGATCTTCAGGGACTTTCTTTCCCCACCTGCTCTGAATCTGGGTATCCCAAGAAGACACCTCCTCCCTGCAGCCCTCCAGGAGAGCCTGCCCCTCTGTCTACTCCCACTATCAAGACTGCTTCCAGGTGCTGCCCCAGACAGTTCCCCTCTTGTCTCCTGTTGAACTCTCTGCTCCTCTAAGTCATACTCCTTCTTGTCCCCCCTCGCCAGTCTCCTGGTCACACCTTCCAGCCTTCCAGCCCTTGGGTCCCAGAGGGCCATTTTCCTCTCTGCTCCAAGCCTGAAAGGATGAATGAATCCATGAGGGGATGACTGAATATGTGAATGTGGCTGGCTTCTGCTGGCTTCTGCTGGCTTCTGCTGCCTCTCCTGCCTTACCACAACCCTACTCACCTGAAGTCATAGCTGATGTGACCCAGCATCCCGGCCCCCAAATCCAATGGTCACATCTCAGATTCTCTCCCTACAGCATTTACCAGCATTGATGACCCCTCCCTTCCAAACCTACCCTGGACCCCTTCTGTATTCCCTTTCTTTCTTTCTTTCTTTCTTTTTTTTTTTAAGAATTTATTTATTTGACAGAGAGTGAGAGAAAGAGAGAGAGAGCACAAGTGGGGGGAGCAGCAGAGGGGGAGGGGTAAGCAGGCTCCCTGCTGAGCAGGGAGCCCGATGCGATGCGGGACTCGATCTCAGGATCCCGAGATCATGACCTGAGCCGAAGGCAGAGGCTTAACCCACTGAGCCACCCAGGTGCCCCTGTATTCCCTTTCTGATTCCCAGTCACCTTTCTGATCTCCCCTTCCTCCCTGTCCCTCAGCACCCAGCTTCCTGCCCTCGGTCTAGATCTCTTCACACCTAACATTTCTGTGGCCATGTGCAGGCGGGTGATGACCAAAGTCCTCAGTCTTCTCTTGCTGGCTCCAGAGCTACGCATCTACCTGTCTGCTGGGCCCTTCCAGCAGGAGGCTTGCTCAGACGTGGCAGGACCAACCCGGACCCTCACAAGGCTGGACTCCACAGGCTCTGCCTGGTGCCCCTACCATCATTCACCCAGGCTCCCCGCCACTGACTCAGAGGCATTCTCCATTCATTCAACCCAGCTTCCTAAATGCCAATTGACTCCATCTCCCACCCCGCACTCCTACATAGCCATGATCCTGTTTCTGGACTGGGTGCCCCCTATTGGACATCCCCCTGCCTCCAGGTGCCCCCTCACCTCTCCCTCCCCCACCCAAACCCCTCCTCCCACCCAAGTAACTCTTCTCGAATGCAAATCAGAGCCTCCCTTCCCTTGCTCAATACCCTTCATGGCTCCCCATTGCTAGCCTAAGGCTAATCGCAAAGCACGCCAGCCATGTCTTCAGAATAGACTTTTGCCCGGGCGCCTGGGTGGCTCAGTCAGTTAAGCAGCTGCCTTCGGCTCAGGTCATAATCTTGGGGTCCTTGGATGGAACCCCACAGCAGGCTCCCTACTCAGAGGGGTGTCTGCTCCTCCCTCTCCCTCTGCCCCTCCCCACCGCTTGTACTCGCTCTCTCTAAAATAAAATAAAATAAAATAAAATAAAACATTAAAAAATGAATGGACCCTTGCTGCGGTGAAGATCTCCTTCCATGACCCAGGCCCAGAGAGGATTGCCAGATAAAATACAGGACGCCCAGTCAAATTTGAATTTCAGATAAACAACGAATCATGTTTTAGTACATCCCATGCAATATTTTGAACCCTGCATTTTTATTTGCCAGATCTGACAACCACTGGCTCGGAGCCAGCGCAAACTGTCGACCTCCCCCGCCTACCAATGGTCTTGACTGAGGGCTGCCTAGATTGACCCTCGGTGTGCCAGAGCCAGCCTACTACAGGGGGAGGGCAGGGAGACGGGAGCCTTCTAAAGGCACAATCTCATCCTGGCCACTGCCTCAGCCCAGAGCCCATTTCCCTGTGCCCATGTGCCTTTGGCAGGCCCCCTCCGCTCCCCACCTGCTACCACTCTCCACCCCTGCTTCCACATGTCATCTCCCTGACCACCTACCTAAACCAGCTCCGCACTCACTCTCCGTTCCTTTTCCTGCGCTGGTCTCCCAGAAGTGGGACCCCGCTTGGCCCAGAGCTCACTTACCTTTGCTGCTATTGACCAATGGGGACCCAGCTCACCATTCCTGGTGAATCTCAGAACTAAGGTTTGTGCCTGGTACATCATAGGTCTATGCAGATCATCCTTCCATCTGGCTCACTGCCCCCAGGAGCCACACGGGAGGTGGCAGGACACGCCTCCCAGGCTCCCTGAAACAAAGGGACAAAAAAGTGACACTTGCCAGACAATTGGAAGCACGGGATGGGCGGGGCCACAAGGGTCTTTGGAGAGTTGTCACTCAAGGATACCTGGATGCTGGGCTACAAATTTAGGAATCCGTGTTTTCACAAACCCCAGATGCACGTGGGTCACAGACATCCGCCCCCATGTATGATGGAGACCGTTACCGCGGTGGTGTCTCCAGCACCTTGAGACCACATTTCTGAGGCGGTCATCCCCCAATTCAGGCCCAAATGGTTTGCTCCTCACAGGATAGCTCCTGTCTGTGAGTGGGGCCATCCTCCCAGGATCCCTCGGGAATTTTATGAGAACTAGAGACCCTCTCCGTGGAAAATTCACATTTTCCATGACTTTGTTTGTGGTTTTCAGGACCCCCCCCCCAAAGCTTCTGTACTCAGGGAAAGAATGCCCTTTGTAGGACAGGATCTATCCACGTGGGAGAAAACTGATGAACATTTAGGCAGGGTGATGACATTTGGGGACAGAAAGGAGAGAGGAAAAGACACTGACTCAAGAGAAAGCTGTGCCCCCAAATTCTGACAGTGTTTAATTCTGGGTAATAGGACGAGGGCAATTACACATTATTTTCTTTGGTCTTTCCAACGGCTCAGCGTTGAACTCTGAAGACTTCTGTAGTCAGGGAGGAGAGAGGAGCATAACTAGACCTGAGCGGGGAGTCGGCTTAGCTGTGGCCCGGTCCTTGGGGCCATTGACCTGCCCGATCTGAGCCTCTGTGATTCCACCCATTAAGTGGGGATGGATGGTGACACCTCGGTCAGCAGAGGAGGGTGACAGAGGAGGGAGGATAACACCGGGAAGGTACACGTAGAGGGGAGCTCAACACCCCACCTGCCAGCGCTCCCCGCCTGCCCCAGGCTTCGGAAGAGGCAGCTTCAATGGTCTGTGATCTGCTCCCTTGAAAAGGAGAAATCAGGGGTGCCTGGGTGGCTCAGTGGGTTAAGCCTCTGCCTTCAGCTCAGGTCATGATCTCAGGGTCCTGGGATCAAGCCCCGCATCAGGCTCTCTGCTAAGTGGGGAGCCTGCTTCCCCCTCTCTCTCTGCCTGCCTCTCTGCCTACTTGTGATCTCTCTCTCTCTCTGTCAAATAAATAAATAAAATCTTAAAAAAAAAAAAAAAGGAGAAATCAGATGTCTTTGCATGAGGGGCAGGGGTCGAGTGGGAGCTGGAAGCTGGGAATGGGGGTGGAGGGAACTTCTTTTCAGTCCCCTCAAGAAACCTGGAGGGCACCTTCCACTCCGGGGACAGGACCCTTTGCTGAGGGACTTTGGTGCGGGGACCCTGCAAGGACTCCAAGGGAGCCCCCCTCCCCTGGGGAGGCCTGAGGGGTACCGCTGAGCCTGTGGGCCTGGTCCCTGGGGCAGGCGGGACCTGCTGAAACAAACGGTCTGCCAGTTAGCCACCCCAATCCGATCCCCTGATGCCTTCCCAACCCTCAGCTGATAATAAAAGTTCAGAGAGGTGAAGGCACTGGCCCAAGAGGCACAGCCAGCCTGCGGCAGAGCTGTCGGTTAAATCTGGCGCCATCAGCTGCCACAGGGCCTTCTGACCCTGGCAGCACGGGCAGCATTTCCAGGGCCCAGGCTTTTTCCATCCACTGCTTCATCTGAATCCACGCTACCCTGTGAGGTGGACGCCATCATCCCCGTTTCACAGTTGCGGGAGTTGGGCCACACGTGGGAGGGCACACACACACACACACACACACACACACACACACACACAGCTTAAGGAGGTGACAGACTGGGGATTGAACCCGGGTGAACAAGGCCATGTCTTTCTACTGGTGAATTCACCTCAGTTCGGCTCAGTGAGTCTGTGTGGAGCAGCCGCGGTGCGGTGAGCCCTATGCTGGGCCTTCTGAAAGGGAGGTCCCTGCTGTTGGGCCCTGGGCAGAACACCGAGTAGCCCGTCCAGGATTCCAGCCAGCAAGGGGTCTCAGATGCGTGTCAGCTTTCTGGGGCCACTGAAACGACCACAAACTGGGGGGCTTAAAACATAAATGTATTCCCTCATGGTTCTGGAGGCCAGAAGTCCAAGACGAGTGCTGGCAGGGCCATGCATCTCCAGAAGCTCTAGAGAGGCCTTCCATGCCGATTCATCCAAGGCAGCCAACAACGTTCCTTGACTTGGGCCCACATCCATCCAACCTCTGCTCCTTCTTTACTGGGTTACCTGCCCTTGCCTCATTCTTCAAAGGACACATACGACAGCAGTTAGGGCCACCTGGATGATTCCAGAGAATTGCCTGATCTCAAAATCCTTAATTTCAATCCCATCTGTTTAATAATCACCCTTCTGCTCTAGAAGGTTCCGGAGATTAGGATGTGGACATATGTTTTGAGGAGTCACCGATCAACCCACAAGAGCCAGGTTGGCCTGGGTGGGTAGCTGGGAGGGTGCCCGTTTCTCCAAAGTGGCAGGCCCTCCAGGGAAGCCCCCGTGAGTGGTACCAGGGATGAGGACAGATTCAGAGGAGACAGGCTCATCTCTAGGGTGGTTGGGACCAGAACCCCAGGGCTAACCTTAACAGGAAGCCACCCACAGAGGCTGGTGAAGGGAGTGGAGGTGGGGAATCACCATGCCAGCCTGTTCTCAGCGACAGGGGCTGAAGATTTCATGCATCCCTGACCCGCCCCCCCCCCCCATGAACTAGTTCTTTAGAGAAAACTATACAAATGCAACTCTGATCACGTCACACCCTCACTCCAAGACTTGTCAACACTGTCCTCACCTGGGATTGCTTTCAAACCCGCCTCCCACGCAGACAACCTCTGCCTGCCTACTCAGCCTCTCTTCTCTTCCCGGCCAGCCAGTACCTTCCATCACCTCCTGAACCAAGTCAACCTCTTGCCCTCCTCTGTTCTTGGCCCATGCAGTGCCTCCAGCAGGCCTACCCACCCAGAACTTGCCCCCCGACATGTGGGCCCACCCCCGCAAGTACAGCTGTCACTGACCCCATGAAGCTTTTATAACTAAAATGAAATCATGCTCTGTGAAGTTTCTTGTTGCTCCATCAGACTCTAAGTCCTGTGAGGCGTGAGATCAGACCTGTTGTGTTCACTGTTGTATCCCCAGCCCCAAGCTTCCAGTGTAACACACAGTAGGTGCACAAGATGTAGGTATTGAGTAAATGAAATGAATTTTTGGCCCAAGTATCCAAGCTCCCTCTTCTTCAGTGTTTCAGCAAAGCGGAGACATTCATTCACTCATGCATTCATTCAACAAACATTGGTGGATGCCTGTGCTGGGAGCCGGGGACGCACTTCCTGTCTTCCAAAACTCTCACCGGTGGAGGGGGCCGGACACACGGAACAGACACAGCTAGAAGTATGGATAGGACAAGGAGCCCGGATAAGGAGCAACTTCTCCAAGGACAAGGAGCTGCGGCAGGGAGGAGGCAGGCCTCCCAGGGGAGGTTACGGCAGGGGTGAAGTCACCGAGATGGGAAGCAGCAGGAGCACTAGAAACATCTTGCGAGGTCTAGAAGGCAGAGGCGGGAGGAACACGTGCAGGGAATCCTGGGGCTGCCTGTCCATAGTGGGAAGTCATTAAAAGCTCAGATAGGATATGGACAGGTGTCCCACTTATCTGGCTGGCAGGTGGAGGGCCCAGAGGTGGTATGAGGATTCTTTCAAGGGTAAAGTCACCAGTAAACGCAGAGTAGAGAGTGAGCGAGGATCCAGGGTGGGGACAGCGTGGATGGCAGTGCCATTCACAGAAGGGGATGGCATCTGATGAAGTCACTTTGGGAGCTGTGACGTTTGTATTGTCCGTGGGAACTCTGGGCGGAGACTCTGGTAGGTAGGTGGCCACTTCCACAGGTATTGCTTCTACTCCATCCCTCCTTCAGAGCTGCTCTTCACCTCTCTCTACCTCCTCTGCACACCTGGGGGCTGATGCCAATGGCCTGCCTCATCTGGGCTCTGTGCCCTCTGGCTTCTGAGTCTCTGCCCTCTGGCTTCCCAGCCCAAGGGTGGGGATGGGGGCTCAGCCAGTGGGAGGCACTGGCAGGAGGCATTCCTTCGCCCTATATCTGCATTCCTTCCCTGAGTCATCCCCTCTACTAGGGATGTTGAGTTCCTGGTCCCTTTGGGCTGGGAGATAGCTTCCCACAGCTGCCGGCATCAAGGAGGGTATCAGCATCCCAGGCCGGCTCCCTTAACCCCACCCACATGTCCCTAAAAAGTTGCTTCGCTAAGGCCCCCCGGTTAGACCTTTGAGGATACCATCCATTTCCTGCAGGATCCTGACCAATGCGCTCTTAGAAGGCATCAGTTTCTGGGTTCTTTATTTTGACTCATTGGCCAGTTGTGCAGTATGTCTCTGACTTCATGACCATGACATCCCAGATCCTGGTGTTTGGCAGAACGACCTTACCCTTCTTGCTTCTCTTTACAGAGTCATTTTGGCTCTTCTTGGCCATTTATTTTTCTTTCTTTTTTTTTTTTTTTTTTTAGATTTTTTATTTATCTATTTGACAGAGATCACAAGTAGGCAGAGAGGCAGGCAGAGAGAGAGGAGGAAGCAGGCTCCCCGCTGAGCAGAGAGCCTGATGCGGGGCTTGATCCCAGAACCCTGGGATCATGACCCGAGCCGAAGGCAGAGGCTCAACCCACTGAGCCACCCAGGCGCCCCCCCATTTATTTTTCTACACGAGCTCTAGAAACCGTTTTTCAAGTTCTGTAAAAAAAAAAAAAAAAAAAAAAAAAAATCTTGTAGGGGTTTGGATTGGGTTTGTTAATATAATTTATAAGTTAATTTGGGGAGTATTTGCAGCTTTAAAAAAAATTGAGGCTCCCCAAACACAAACAAGATATTCCAAACAAAATCTTCCCCACAACTTAGAAAACAGAAGGGAGTGGATGAAAAGCATGCATTTACCTCTGCTTCCTATCTATAGAGTGTCGATGTTAGTTGGTTGGTGGTGTGTGTTTTTTTGGTTTTGAAGGTTTTTTAGTCCTGAGCCTACAAGGTCAAAGAGAACAGGAAAAAAGAGAACAACAGCGTGTAGGAATCTGGAAATCATTTGTGTAAGAAGTCACTGACTCGGCAGACCCAAGAGACATGAATTCCCCACAGACAGAGCTGTGGGGAAAGCCAGGGAGCCGCTCAGCTTCCTACATGGCAAAACAGCAAAGAACCAGGGACTGAGCACAAAACATGTGTAAGGAAGGGACTGAGAACAGCAGAAGTATTTGAAAATCTGTAGGAAGTAGTTAGACCCTCAGATCCTCTCCCTCACCCCACTGGAATAGTTGAGGCTTATTTTTTGGAGAGAGAAAAAAACAGAGGGTCTCTGGATAGGAGGGGACCAGCCACATAAAAGGCAGAAGCTACCACACCAAAAATGAAGGATCAAGTGAAAATAATATACATGCATTCAAGACCCTTTTGCCCCAGAACACTGGCAGTCACTTCAATATCCTCTAAGAAGAGTCTACTCCAGGGAATCCCAGCAGACTAAGGGGAAGGATCCAAAAATACGAAACAAGGAAATGACTGATCCAGATTCCTTCTATATGAAATCCAGAATCAGGCAGTCCCACACAATTATACAGAGCTTCTTATTAGAGTTCCCCCACTACTAAATAAATCATACAGAGAAGGATCATCAGCCATATGACGAAAACCTCTACTAGGAAAGACAAGGCAAAATAAAATGAAAAAAAAAAAAAAAGTAACTTAAAGGAAGCACATCAGGCAGGGAGATTATATCTTTTTTAAAAATTCTATCATTAATACCCTCAGAGAGATAAGAGAATGTACTGCAACTACGCAATAAGAACAAACAGATATGAAATGTGAACATTAAAACCCAAAAAGTACAAATTCAAGTTACTCTAACAGAAATGAGAAACTCAATAGAAACATTGAAAGAAAAAGATACCCTCCCTCAAAAGACTAAAAAAACACAACACTAAGCAATAGGAAATAAGAAAGAATAAGAATTTTAAAAGATACAATGTAAGGCAGGAATCTATCAAAATCCTAGAGGATCACATAGGCAGTAACCTCTTTGACATCGGCCACAGCAACTTCTTTCAAGACATGTCTCCAAAGACAAAGGAAACAAAAGCGAAAATGAACTTTTGGGACTTCATCAAGATAAAAATCTTCTGCACAGCAAAGGAAACAGTCAACAAAACAAAGAGGCAAGCCACGGAATGGGAGAAGATATTCACAAATGACACTACAGACAAAGGGCCGATATCCAAGATCCATAAAGAACTCCTCAAACTCAACACCCAAAAAACAGATAATCACATCAAAAAATGGGCAGAAGACATGAACACAAACTACTCCAAAGAAGACATACAAATGGCTAATAGACATATGAAAAAATGTTCATCATCATTAGCCATCAGGGAGATTCAAATCAAAACCACATTGGGATACCAGTTAGAATGGCCAAAATTAATAGACAAGAAACAACAAGTGCTGGAGAGGATGTGGAGAAAGGGGAACACTCTTACACTTTTGGTGAGAATGCAATTTGTTGCAGTCACTTTGGGAAACAGTGTGGAGATTCCTTAAAAAATTAAAAATAGA
The DNA here is from genome assembly GCF_011764305.1 of Mustela putorius furo. NCBI lineage: Eukaryota > Metazoa > Chordata > Mammalia > Carnivora > Mustelidae > Mustela > Mustela putorius. Next base: position 18,081,723 of record NW_025422005.1, on the reverse strand, counting down.
GCTACCCTATGATCCTGCAATTGCACTACTGGGTATTTACCCCAAAGGTACAGATACAGTAAAAAGAAGGGCCATATGTACCCCAATGTTCATAGCAGCAATAGCCTTAATTGCCAAACCATGGAAAAAGCCAAGATGCCCTTCAACAGATGAATGGATAGAGGAAATATGGTTCATATATACAATGGATATTATGCCTCCATCAGAAAGGATGAATACCCAACTTTTGTATCAACATGGACAGATCTGGAGGCGATTATGCTGAGTGAAATAAGTCAACCAGAGAAAGTCAATTATCATATGGTTTCACTTCCTTGTGGAGCATAAGGAATAACATGGAGGACAGTAGGAGAAGGAAAGGAAAAGTGAATTGGGGGAAAAGTGAATCGGAGGAGGAGATGAACCATGAGAGACTGTGGACTCTGAGAAACAAACTGAGGGTTTTGGAAGGGAGGGGAGTGGGGGGATGGGTGAGCCTGGTGGTGGGTATTAAGGAGGGCACGTATTGCATGGAGCACTGGGTGTGGTGCATAAACAATGAATCTTGGAACACTGAAAAAATAAAATTAAATTAAAAAAAGAATTTAAAAAGATATTAGAATCTTAAATAATTTAGAATTTTAGAAAGTTCAACAAAAAGAGAGAACAGTGAAAAAGAAAGAGAGAAAATGATCAAAGAAATAATCCATACAAACTACCTGGAAATGATCACTGTGAATGTTCAGATCACAGGGCTGGTTGAATGTCCACAACAGTGGATGAAAATAGAATCACAGAAAGGCACCTCATTGTAGAATTTTAGAACACCTAGGACAAAGAGAATATCTCCAAAGTTTTCAGAGAGAGAAAAAAACAGGCTGTTCTTGGAGATTAGAATGTCATCAGACTTAAGAATAGCAGCACAAAAAGCAAAAAGACAATAGAAAAAGATCTCTGAAAAGGAGAAGTTATTTCAAACTAACCATAAAGTATGATTGAAATTATCATCGATGTAACAAGCTCACAAATAAATGTACCCTTTCTCAGGAAGCTACCAGAAGATGTTCTCCGTCAAAGGGAGTAAACCAAAAAAGAGAAAGAATCCAGGAAAGGAAGACTCCCGTGCAAGAGGCGCAAAGAGAATGAAAGTGAAAGATCAACTGAGAGTGAAAGAAGATCCCAGGTTGACAGCTGAGCAACAGGCTAGAGAGCAACCCGTCCAGACTGGAGAAGGTAGGGGGTTCCAGGAAAGAGGACTTCAAAAATTAAATAAAGTACCTGTTGTTATTGAATTTCCTACTAGGAGGTTTGGACAACTCATGGAGAGTTTGGGATGAATCAGTGGTAAGTACACAGAAAATTATGCAAATGAAAAGCTAAACAAACTACAACTCCAGGGAAAACAAAAAGCTGTGCAAGCAAGGAAATGTAATCAAAATGTAATCAAAACGTACATATGACTCAGCTGTGACAAAAGCATTTACCCAGTTGTAAAAAGGCAAATAGTAACAATTAACCTAACTAAAATAACTGTCCTGAGAGGATGGAAAGGCCCTGCATGGTAAAGAGAGGGCCAGACCGGTGGGAGCCAAATCCTCTTCCCTGGTGGAAGGTCAACAGGTAATGCCTAGAAGTGAAGAATCACAATGAGCTTGGTAAGCATGTTTTTTGGAGAGATAGAGTAAATACTAAAAGGAGCAGTTAAAGGAATTGGAAATGGTTTCTCTAAGGAGTGAAAAGGAAAGTCTTTTAGAAATATTTGACTCGTTAAACTATGAGCATTTATAACTTTGAAAAAAATAAAAGCTAAAATAAAAAATAAAAAGACAGACAAAGCAGTCTTCTCTGGTGGAAATGATGGAGAGAACAGACTCCCCCCTCTTCCATTCAACTTAATCCTTGGTACATCCCTGCTCCGGGCCACCCCAAGGTATTGCCTACCAGGGTTCCACCAGACACTATTTAAAAACCAAGGGCTAACAGCGGAAGCATGGACAAGGGAATCTCGGGCCCTGGGGCAAGTGGTGGGGGAGTGATCTTGAATCCCACCAACTGTGCCAACACATCCTTTTCCTGATGTCCTGGTAGTTTAGAAGGGTTGAAAACAGATACAGATGAAGGTACAGCTATGTGAAACAGTGACTCCTTGCCTACAAGCACCAAGAGATGCCTTAGAAATCATCTATTCAGCCTGAATAGACTGTTCCCCTACAGGACAGGTTGGCCTGAGAGTGTTTTCTGGCCTTGAGTGAACTTTGTCCAGGGCAAAAAGTGAGAACTGTTAGGGAGACATTATTCACAGCACAACCCTCAACCAAGGAGAGAGAAGACTTGGTGGATTCATACCCCGGCTCCCCCTCCCCTGCAGAGCAGTTCCTCACAGTACTGCGGCTAAGTCGTCCGGGCATCCCCAAGGGCAGAGCTCCAGGTGCCCAGAATGGCTGCTTATTTCTGGTACCTTCTATGGATGGGCCACCTCTACTTCCTTGTGTCACCCTCCCCTCCCTCATCCCTGCTTCCCGCGGTCACTTCCCAGATACACTGCTTACACATATTCCTGAGATTTGGGGTCTGTCTATAGGGGAACTGAAACGAGGACAATGATCTCACCCCCTCCCTCCACCGATGAGGAGAAATGACCCAGGGAAGGAAAGGAATTTGTCTGATTTTACACAGCAAGTCCGTTGCGGAGTCTGACATCACAGAAAGAGCATCAGGCGATGAGTCACTGGATATAGATCTTGGCCTTAGCTGCGTGGCCTAGGGCAAGTTCCTGTCCCTCTCTGAGCCTGGTTTCCCTAAGTGTCAGCCTCAGCCTGTAACCTCACTGACTACAGGGGCTTTCTCCTCGCCTCAGAAAGCCCCTCTTCCTGCAATGCTACCTCTTATGTATAGACGCTTAAAGCACCCTAGTTTAAAGACAAGAAAATGCACACACACAGCGACAAGGAAGCCACAGGCCTGGATGGTAGCTAATTCTCTCATTTCCTTGAGGGTTACTGAAATTCCTGGGATGCTGGATCGGTGGCATATGAAATGCCCCACCATTTCCCAACCACATAATGACATCCCCCCCCCCCTTTTGCCTAGGTCAGCAAATTTGCTGGTCGGCACACCCCTGCAAATGGGAGCGAGATAGAGCGGAGGGATAACTTTAAGACCAGATCAGTTTTTAAATGTTACAACCTGATATGGCTTCCCCTGGGGCCTAGCCCTCGGGGGGTTAGGAGTGGGGGGCTGGGGGTAGGGTGGGAGGTAGGAAGGGGCAGAAAAGTCTTTGGGAATTCCAACTCCATGTCTTCTAACTCCGCGAGCACAAAGGAGTCCCTTCATCTCTGGACCTCAGTCCTTCTCAGTACAATGAGAGTACCTCCCCTCCCCCCTACACACACCCCACGTGTTGGAGGAGTAACCGAAGTCCCGGGTGTCCGGAGGCAGGGGCCCACGGTCAGAGAGCCTGGTCATGAACCCTGACCTTACCATTTCACATCCAGGTTATTCGGAGCAAGTTCATCTGTTTTTCTGAGCCGCCTCTTCTCAGCTGTAAAATGAGACTAACTAAATCATGGTGAAATGGGGCTGTGGGGGTTCAAATCCTCGTTCCACGCCTCTGAGCCGAACCTAAGCAAGTCAGGGAACCTCTCTGAGTCTCAAGATCCTTATCTGTTCGATGGTCAGATTACCACGAGAATTAAGTGAATTAATTGTCAGGAGCTTCTTGGAAGAATGCCTGGCCCATGGTAAGCCCTAGTTTATGATTATTGTCACGGTTGTTATTATCGGGTTTGTGGGGAGACTGTGCGAGAGGGAATGGGGGAACGGGGTGGGGCACAGGACTGGCCCAGAAAGCTCACTGAATGGGAAGGGAGGAGCCCCGGGCAGGAGTGCCCAACCTGGGGCCCTCCGAGGTCTCCCTCAGCCAGCCCTGCGGGTGGGGGCACCCTTCCTGCCACCCCCCCCACCCCACCCGTTGAGGAATGCCTGCCTCCCGCCCCTTTGTGGTCACACAGAGCTGTCCCTCAGCAGGTCTAGGCCCCTGGCAGAGCTCTTTGATGCTAAAAATAGATTTTTCCACCGAAAGACTCAGAGAAAGATGGTTTTAGGAGCCAAAGGGGCTGCAGTTTGGGGTTTTCTTTCTTCCTTTGAGGGGTCTGGGACACCGAGTGGGGGCAGCGTCTTATGGGCAAGATTTTCCAGGTCTCGAAGGAACGCGAGAGGCCGCGGGACTGACCAACATCTCAGGGAGGATGTGCTGTGGCCGGAGTGACCTCTCCAGCATGCCCTATCCTGCGGCCTGGGACCGAGGTTCAGGCAGCCCTCTGCTGGGGACAGCCCCTAGCTGCCAGGAGAGTCAGGGCCTCTCCCAATAGGGCCTTGGTGAGACTGGGTGGTGGGAATCTGCTGGGGGCCCCAAGAACCAGGGGAAGGCTGTGAGTCAGTCCCGTGCCCCTTCAGGCCACCAGCTCTGCCCTCCTCCTCTCCCTATCCCACCCCCACCCCTGTGGCTGCCCAGGGCTCTCAGACCCGTAGCAGCTTCCCCTGCCAAGTGCCTGGCACGTGCCCTTCCCGGGGGTCCCCCCTCACCTGCACACCCTGGGAAAGAGAGGCTTTGGGGTTTCCCCATTTTACAGGTGAGGGTGGTGAGGTGCTTATAGGACCAACGGACATCCCACATGATGACTTAGAAACCCAAAGCCGGGGTCCAAACTGGCTCTTCTGCCTCCAAGTCCCCAGCACGTGGACCTCCCCTGAGCGGACTTGAGGGAGAGAAGGGAGGTCAAGGGGTTCGGGGGACATGGCAACAGCACGTGGGCCGTCGAGTCCCCTTCTCATCACGTGACTGTGTGAGGACTTTCCTTCGGGAGCCTCGGTGTCCCCGGCTGGGGAGGTGGGGAGAACCACCTCTGCGGGATCTGCCTGGTTGGCTTTGTGCGAAGGTGGTAGTGGGGTGGGGGATGGAGGAGCAGCGGAGATCCTTTAGTTGAGGTGGGGGACGTTCCCCCCAGAAAGAGGGGTGATGGCCCCGTCTGGGGTAGAGTTCAGCCCCCATTCTTCTCCCCCAGGTGGCCAACCCCACTGCGGGGCTCCACTGCTCCATGCCGGAGATCAGCCACGGCAGGAAGCCACTGCCACCCTTTGGAGAGAGAGACACAATAAATTGAATTTGGTATGGGTGGGACATGGTCAAATGCCCAGTCATGTCCGCCTTTGTAACACAGGACTTAGGACTAACCCGTATCTGGATCCAGAGGGGGCACCCGTGGTGGAATTTCAGGCAGAAGGAGAAGCTTTGAGTAGAGCTGCTGGGTCCTTGGTGAGGCAGATGCTGTGGCCAACGACAGTCATAAAGTCCTCGGTGACACCGAACCTATGTGACCACACAGCTGCCCTGGCGTGGCCCTGAGGGGTCCAGCACGGGTGGGGGGCGGGAGACAGGGGCTAATGCAGAAAGGGGGAGGAGGACGGGGAGGGGTTTGGTGCTGAAGGGGGGGACCGTGAGCAGTTTTTTTTAAACAAACAACAGGAAAGAGAGAGGCTGAGGGCGGGGAGGGGAGAAGGAGCCCAGAAAGCAAGTGGTGGGCAGGCTGGGGTTGAATCCTGCTTCCTCCGCCTGCAAAGTGGTGACCGTGGCAGGTCTCTTCGCCTCTTTGACTGGTCCCCTGGAAACTGGGCATGGTTGGCTAGTCTGAAAGGCCACCACTGGAGACACTGTGCATAAAGCTCTCAGCATATGTGCCTCCTGAGTGGTAGGCTCTTAGCTGCAGATCCTTTGACTTTAGCCTGGGTATCCTGGCTCCTGGGTGGGCTGTGTGGCCTGAAGGCCTCACCCTCTACCCTGAACATGGGCCTACGCTAGACAGGGTGTAGACCTGGCTGGGGTTGGAGGGAATTGGGGAGGGGACCGGGGGGAACCTTATCTTGATATCTCCATGCAGGAGCCTGAAGGTGGAGAGCCGTGGGCAGGCTGCAGTCTGTGTCACACTCCTGCACCTTCCCTGAGCCCAGCACTGTGATTTGCTGGTGGAAAGGCAGAATTTGAACTCTAAGACCACTACCTGCCTCAATTCTGCTGCCCTTTTCATCCAAGCTGACTCCTAGAGGCTAGAACTTGGGGATTAATCCCTGGGATTAGCCTTTTCCTCATCAGAAAATCGAAGAGAGCCAGCCCTGTCCTGCAGGATATTGGGAAGGCCCCATGAGCACCGGAGTATGCCATCTTTCTAAGGTTGAGCCCAGCAGCCAATTCTCATGATCAGTGGCATCTCTCCCCAGTCACTGTAACCCAAGGTTATGGTGAAAGTTTCAGCAATGCACACTGGTTGAGAAAACAGATTTTATCACCATTCATAGTAGGTACTTTCTTAACTAATCTCCATGTAACCAACTCGTGTGGTTCACTGCTATTACCGGAGTTGTAGACCAATCGATCCCCTTGGCTAGCAAATCCCTTGCTGGAATCCACACCTGCTTCCACCAACCCGCTGAGCTGGCAACTTCGCAAACATCGGTTGGGTTTGTTCTCAAACCCATTGATGCCAGTTGGGTTTCCATGGTTACAAAACTTCATTGGATATTACACCATTGTGGGGCCATTTTGCCCTCAGTTCCATTCTACCCCCTTCCCGGTTAGGCTCTGTAATGCTGGGCTCTGGTTCTATTAAGTCAGCTGGGAGGCACTGGGAGGAGGTTAAAGGATAGGAGGAAGAGAGAGCCCCTTTGTTGTTTGTCTCAGGGCATTGCCATAGCAGCTGAGTCCCCTCTGTGTCTCCAGCAAATGCTACTCTGTTCTACTGCGCTTCTGCTTCCGCAGGTGGGGAGGGCATGCTGGCGACACTGCCTCTCCCTGTGTCTCTCTCTCCAAAGGGTGGCAGTGGCTTCCTGCCGTGGCTGATCTCCGGGATCCTCCACCATCATGGTTTCGTTTCTCAGCTCTTCCATCGCCCGTGCTGCCAATAACCCCCCAATTAACTTTCCTCTGTTTCCAATACTCAAAGCGGCTTCTGTTTTCCTGGTTGGACCCTTACTGATAGCAAGACAATGTTACCAATGATGCAATGTAAAACAGGAGTGTCTCTTTCTAGGAAACTAGGTTGAACACCTTGGAAAGACTTGGCCAAGGCAAGGTGCTAAGAATAAATTGAATTTGGTATGGGTGGGACATGGTCAAAGATTGGGGGAAATAGTAAAATCTAGATTCTCCTCGATGCGGATTGCTTCGTTGGTATCTTTATACTACATGCCACTTCAAAGAAGCCCAAACCGGAAATGGCAGGAGATGCCTTGGGGGCTGGCTTAAGCCAGAAGACCAAGATAAAGACCATTGAATGCGTATTTATAAGTTTAAAGTTAAAATAAAAGCTTTATGGCACGTAAGTACTATTTTTCATTTAGGCAGAGGGGGAGGGGGAAGCAGGCTCCCCGCTGAGCAGAGATCCCGATTGGGGGCTCGATCCCAGGACCTTGGGATCATGACCTGAGCCGAAGGTGGAGGCTTTAACCCACTGAGCCACCCAGCCACCCATAAATACTATTTTTCAATGATTCCCTTCCTCAACCAAATTTCTAGAATAACCTGATCTGATTGGTTCAGAGGCCACTGTGGTATCAGGCGTTTTTTTCCGTGGAGAACAAGAGAATACCCAGCAGCCTGTTGCATGGTGGGAGAGAGCACAGTCTGAGCTAAAGGAAGGGAATTCCAAGAACTGGGCAATTACTTTAGGCCAGATGCGCTCCTAATATTTTCTCACTTAATCCCTTTTTGCAATTGCAAGAAGCAGGTGCTGCCATTGGCCCCATCTTACAGGCAAGGAAGCCGGCTCAGAAAAATAAATCCTCTGGCCCACAATCTCACAGCTTCAGGAGTATTCCAAAGTCAAGCCTCAGGAATGTCCTTTCTGCTTCTCCAGCAGCCTCCAGGGGTTCATTCAGGCTAGCACATGTTTCTGAGGGGGCATGCGGGGATCAGAAGCCTCCTGAAGGATGGACCCAACCAGGCACCCGGTCAGCATTCGCTGCCTTGCCCCAGGATCACACTAAGCCACCTGCTGTGTAGATGTGCTCCCAGGCCCAGATGTGCTCCTGGGCCTGGACGCAGCTTCCCGGGGAAGCTGAGGGGACGTCCCCCAGGCGGACCAAGTTACTGATTATTCTAGGGGGACCCGCTTTGACACACGGAAAAAACAGCAAAGTGTGTTAGGGTGGGCTGTTTGAAACTGGAGGTGGTGTTGGTGGATCGGAAACCGCTCCTGGGCTGGGAAGCAGGGGGCCAGGGTTCCACTGACTCACAGGGTGCCCCTCGGGGGAACCTCAGTTTCCACTTCTGTCAAAGAGGGTCTTTCCTGCCATGTCTGTCTCTGATCTGTTTCACATCGACTCCAAATGGAACCAGGAGGTCAGGGCCCCTCAGCAGGCGCCGTGTGCCACTGACTCAGACAGCCCTGCCCAGGCCGAGCCAGATGGTTGGCTCACAGTGGGGGCCGTCTGTCGTCCTATGTGACCGATGCTTCTTTACCTGTGCCTACTCATAACAGACCCCAAACTGCGTCACGGAGACTCTGGCAAGGAAACATGTCTACGGAGACATCACCCGGTTGCCTGTCCCTCTGAGAAATGTGTAATCCCCATTTGACAGGGAAGGAAACTGAGGCTCAGAGAGGGGAAGTGACTTGCCCTAGGCCTTGTAGCTGGGATTCAGCAGAGCTGAGAGTGGAACTCAACTCTGACTCCAGAACCCTGTGGCTTTTACCATAAACCTGCTTCCTCCCGAGACAGATGACAACCCATCACCACTACCACCGCCCACTCGCCATTGAGGAACAAAAGACTGAGCCTTCACCGGGTTCCCAAGGAGGCACAGGCAGCAAGTTTCCAAGGGTGTACTGCTCCCTGGTGACCAGTGTGGCTGCGGGCGGAAACCGGTTTCTGGGGGCTGTAGACCAGCCCTTCCTCCTTCTGCGTGCCCATCCAACAGGGGCACTCTGTTGGCCTTCAGAGACGCCCACAAGTGCAAGGATGGGTGCTGGGCCCTGGCTTCAAGCTTGGGCACCCTGAGAGAGGCCAGGGGGCAGCCCCCAGGGGGCAGAGGGCTTCCCGAGGCCTCAGGACTGAGCCCAGAGGGCACGACAGGGTGCTGTGGTGTTACAGCAGAGGCCAAGCTGGTAAATCAGAGGCCGGTGTTCTAATTCCACTCACAATATTCTGTGGCCTTGCACAAGCTGACTTCAGCATCCTGGGCCTCAGTGTCTGACCTACGAAATGGGCTAGTAGAGCTTACAAGGGAAACTGTGAAAACCACCACCTTGCACACTGCCCCCACCTCCGCCCCGACTCTGGTCCCCACCTGCCCAGGCTTCTGGGGACAGAATGTAGGATTGAATCACTTCCCATGTCTTTTCTACTTTGGAGTCCCTCTGAGCCTTGAACCCTTCTGGGACATGAAGAATCCCAAAAGTGCCCTAATAAAGGGTAATGGTGGGGGTGTGTTTGTTGTGGGGGGGGAAGGAGGAGACAGCCATGGAAGCAGGAGAGCCCAGGCACACTCAGCTAATACAGAGAACTCTGAGGAGATTAAAGTGGGCAAGTGAGCAAAGAGCCTTGAACGCCAAGCTCAGGGCTCAGAACCTGAGCTCGACAACGGGCTCCTTGGCACAGACGGCCCTGCTGCCAGCTTTCATGAGGGAGGCCTCCGCGGGCAGGCCGCACTGGGGTGATGCCACTTCGAGTGCTTCCCTTTGTGTTTAATTCCAGCTGCTGTGAAATCCCCCCGAAGTGCCACACATGTGGACTGTTCCCTGGCAGCAGTGGTGGCGGACCGTGGCCGGGTGTCAGCCGCAGCCCCGGGGCGGAGGGCATGGCGGGGAGCCCTACCACCCGCTGGTGGGTCTGGTGAGGGCCCTAGGGGCTCCCAGCCCGCCCAGGCCAACCCTGGCCTTAATTAAAAATGAGTCTCCTTTACAGGATCCAAACCACCGCCCAGCCACCCCCTCCGCCTGCTTTCAGTTCTGCTCCTGGGCCGCGTGCTGAGGCCACAAATAAAAGCCATCACTTTTTTTTCCCCTTCTCTTTCTTTCTTTCCTTCTCTCTCTCTTTTCTTTTTTTCCAAAAAGAGAGAGAGACAGCTACAGAATCTTCTAAGAGGCCGTGACATCACAGCCCAGGTGACCCCAGCCCAGCCAATGGGCCAAGGCCGCGAGCTGGCTTCTTGCATCCTGTGAGCTGAGGTTGGGTTGACACTGTGAAGGCCTAGTCCCTCAACCACAGAACCACAGGGCCAGGCCCTCAGCCGCCTTCAGGGCCCTGCGCGGGAGCTGGTTGGCTCCTGATCCTCCCCACCCCCGGGCCGCCCTCGCACCCACTGGAGCCCGGGCTCTGTCAGGGGCGAGCCTCATTCATTCATTCCCCGTGGCGCTGATGCTGGGCCTGGCTCTGCTCTCGCTGCCCAGCGAGCTCCTCCGCCCTGGCTGCCGAAGGCTCCTTCCCGCCATCTAATGATACACTCTGCATACACTTCTGTTGAAAATTTGTGGCTAGACATTCCTGTGGGACTGGGAATCCAAATTCTTGGGTACAAACAGAAACTTACTTTCCTTGGGGATTTTTTTTTCCCTCTCTCTCTCTTGCTCACACACACACTCTCGCGTTCTTTCCTTTTTTCTTTTTCGTAGCAATAGGGGGAAAAAAGAGACAAAACAAAAAAAACAAACAAAAAGCGACACCACTACCCACCCCCCCTTTTATTTTCAAAAAGTAACAAGGAAAAAATAAAACAACAGCCAACCAAGTCAATCCCAAGCCAACCCCCGGAAGGTCTGATTTCTCGCCTTCCTCAGAGAGGGGCATGGCATCGAACAGCATCTTCGATTCCTTCCCGACCTACTCGCCAACCTTCATCCGCGGTGAGTAACGATTGCCCAGGGCCCTGGGCTGATCCTTTTGGGTGGGGAGCTGTGGCCAGTCCGGGACCGACCACCCAGGCTGCCTTCAAGTGCACGGCCTGCTTACCTATGTCGGCTGACTCCTGAAAGCCTGAGGTGGGAAGAGGGGGTTGGTGGCCTCCGTGGTCTCCTGGAGTGGACTTTTGTGGGACTTTTATCCTCAGCTGGTGGGGACAGTAAGTGGTGGGGGAAATGGACGCCGCAAGACCTCAGCGGCCAACCTCGAAGGGTCCTGAGGTGGTGAGGACATGGAAGGTGTTCCCGTGACCTGAGGCTTCCTGCCTCACTGACGGGGCTCCGGGACCCTGCAGCCCCAGCCCGTGGCCCACCCCGGGGAGCTCGGACCCTCCACCTGAGCTCAGGCAGACGCATTCTCCGGGGCACACTCAGGTCTCCTAGAGCCAGGCCAGCTTCTGTCAAGAGCCATGAATCTGGAGATCTTTCTGAGGATCTCTCCCAGGCTTTCCAAGTCATCCTGGGTGGTGAGAAGCAGAGGGAGGAGAAGGAGGCTACAGGCATTTGTGGAGAACTTGCATAGCTCTGGGATGCAAGAAACTGGCTGAGCGTCGGGGAAGCAGGCCTGGGGAAGGTTTACAGACTCCGCCGCAGGGGAGAAGAAAGTGTTTCTAGGTGGCTCTTGCCTCTATTCATGGCCTAAAGTGACCCAGAGTTTTGGGCTCTGTCCTTCAAAATGGATAGGGTTCCAGGATCCCCTACTTGGAAGCTCTGATGGAAGCTCCATTCCCGGGGGGAGACTTTTCCTGCCTCTGCCTGGCTCTTAGGGCTGATGAGCCCTGACCTCAGACATCCGCCGGCTACTGTCCTCCCCATCGTCCCCCAGCAGGAGTCCAGATGAGGCTGTGACACCTGAGATGGGGGTCCAGAGGCCCTGAGCTTGAGTCCCCAGGTCTTGACTACCTTGCTCAATGGCCTTAGGCAAGGAAGGTGACCTGTCATGGTCCCAAATGGAGAAGCTCTGGCTGTGGCATTCTGATCGTCTGAGGCTGGGGTTGGGCTGGGGATGAGGTAGTGCCTCGGGATTGTACACGGAGACAGGCTCTCCTCTAGAATAGAGGGGCTGAATGTATCTAAAACTCCAAAGGCTGGGGGGTTCGGGGGGGCACTTTGTTGCATTTCTTCAGCTGAGGTGGTCAGCTGAGATACAGAAGATGGTCTGACTATCTGTCTGCCTTTTTGCCTGTCGGTCTGTCCTGCTGCCGGCTAACAGTGTGACTCAGAGCCAGTCCCTGGGAGGCCAGCTCTGGGCAGGGGCAGAGGCACATTTGGGCTCTTATTGTTTAAAGATTTCTTCAAGGGCTTATCTGAGGTGGGACCCTTTCCTCCTCTCTGGAGAGAAGCTGAGGCAGGCTGTACGGCTGCAGATGGGGGCTGGGGCTGGGGGGGCGAAGTGGGGGGCTGCCGTCCCTGAGGCGGATGCACTCCCGCCAAACCTGGTTGTGGCTGGTGACAGGCAACAGCCTCAGGTCTGGGAGCTGACAGCCGTGGCTCCTTCCTTCAAGCTGCTCCTATTATAACGCTATTCCCTTTGTAGTCCCCAGAGCTAATTAAAGGCAGTCTGTGGCAAGAAAATAAGAGTTTATAAAAACCATTTGCTGGGTCTTTGTAATCTGTGTTTCTCCCTCCATGAGCAAGATGGAGAAATGTAGGGTTTAAAACAAAGGAATCTGGGGAGACTGGACTAAGGGAGCTGCCTCCTAAGATGGGTTCCTAAGGCCATGGAGAGGGCAGAGAGCAGCTCGGAGGGCAAGCGAGAGGAGAGCTGGTGGCTTTGGGCCCCATGTGCGCCCAGAGACAAGAGGCTGCTGGGCACAGCAGGCTGATTCCTGGTGGGCAGGGACATAGATGTGCTCTGTAAGCTGGGGTCCATGTGGACAGTTCCAGGTCTGGGGTCTGAGGCATTGGTCCACACTGGCTAGCCCCGTCTCTCCTTCCCAGCTCCATTCCCCACATCCTGCTTACAGCATGATTACTTGGGTGATCTGTCCCCCAAGAGTCACAGGGCTCCCGCTGCCGAATCTGTCCCCAGAGAGAGCTAACCTCTGGGTGGTAAAATGCTGGGCTCCACACTGAGCCACGCTGGGTCGTTAACTCGTTCTGAGCCACAGATCTTTCTGAAAACTATAGAGGCCTTCTCAGAGTCACACTTTTTAAGGGCATGAAACCAAATCCGAAGGACTGTGCAGGGGACCAGATCTGTGGAAATACGGTTATCAAGCTGTAAAAAAAAGTAAGTGATGAGGCTGGGACCTCGTGCCTCTGTCGTGACACACAGAGCGCAGAGAGCTCAGGAGCTCTAGCAACAGCCACCGCACAGCGGTGACAAGCGAAAATGGCATTTCCAGATCCTCCGCTGCAGCTCTCACGACACGGAAGAACATCTGTGATTTCCACTGGGGACAAAATCATTGGGGAAGGAGACGCTGCATTTCGTTGGAGGTTTGCGACAGGAAAGCTGTCCCGCGTTCCCACCCCAGCACGCAGACATCCTGAATTCCCTGTGAGCAGGACCTCCAGGCCTAGCCCCTCAGCAGGAGGGCGGCAGGGGGCAGGGGTCATCCTCGGGACCCCAAACTCATGGTCCTAGGGAGAAGAGGACTAGGAAGAGGGCGGAGGCCGTGAAGTAGAGGGGGAGGGGGAAAGAGGACAAGATGCAACCCAGGAAGCTGGCAGCCTGACAGTAGAGTTGCAGGCACCACAATGGAAGGAGAGAGAGGGCACAGGGACCTCCTGGGGCACCCCTAGGCCCCCAGTAGTTCTCCATTCTTCCCCCTCTTACTTTGCTGGGACTAGCCCCTGACAAAGGGTATTTATTCCTTTTTTTTTTTTTTTTTTTGAGAAATGGAGATGCTGATGGCTCTGACTCAAACGTACTGCATGATTACGGGCAAGTCCCTTCCTCTCTTTGGGCCTCAGTTTCCCCATCTGATAAACACGGGCAATGGCCCTGGGGATGACCAAGGGCCCACCCGCAGCTCCGTGGAAGGCCGGCACCCTTGTCCTAAACTGCCCATGAGGCCCTTCTCTGGGGTGTCCCCCTCGCAGCACACCCCTTAACCACACCCATGCAGGCAAGAGCTCTCCCCACTGGGGTACCCTTCTGGGGAGGAAACTGGAGGAAACGGGTCTGAACTGCAACATGTAGCATTTAGGAGAACCAAGGGAGGCAAAGGTTTCCACGTATCCAGTAATTACACAAAAACTCCTCAGGGAGTGGAGCACGGGGATTCGAGTTCTGGCTCCAGAATCTGATTCTGCCCCTTGCTAATTGGGTAGCCTGGGGCAAGTCATTTCACCTCTCTCTACCTGTTTTCCCATAAATAAAATGGGGATTATGATCATACCGAACTCAAGGGGCTCTGGAGAGAATTCAATGAGCAGGGTGCCCGGCCCAGAGGACATCGCAAATAAACACCCTCATTCTTACAATTTCCGTGAGGCTGGCCTTGTGCTGGGATCTCAGATATGAGGGTGATTGGGTCAGGCTCTCTGCCCTTAAAGAGCTCAAAGTCAGGTGTGGAAAGAGATGAGGAAACTGAAAATTGTGCTGGGGTGTGATCGATATTATGAGGAGGGAAGAATGGGGGGTCTAGCAGTTCAACGAAGGGGACTAGACTAGCCCACCCGGGGATAGGAAGAACAATTGCCTTGGGGAAGTGACATTCGGGCTGGTCTTGGTTAGGTGGAGAAGTGACAGAGGGGGGAAGGAATGCCAGGAGAGAGAACAGCCTGGGGTAAAGGTGTGGAGGCGGGAATGAGATGACTCTGGGCACCCCCAGGGTGGCTGGAGCCTGTGGAAGTGGACGGACAGCCGGTGTGTTGGGTCACCGGTCCCACCAAGATCCTCTCAGCAGTGGTTGGGTAGTCGGCTGGCAGCTCCTCCTGTTAAGATGCCTGGGAGAGACGGAAAATGGCCTCTCAGGCATGAGGCAGACCTGGGTAGAGGCAGGGGGTGAACAAAATGGCACTGGACAGCTCTAGCCCCCATGGTCTGACTCAGAGGTCACCGGACAGGGAGGAAACTGTCCAGACTAAGGAGGTCAGTCACTATCCTTTCCTAAGCCAACAACAGGGGACTCTTGGTTTTTGCCCTGAAAGTCCCAGACCCCAGGTACCACAGGATAGTAGGTCACCCTGAGTGGTGTGCCCATGGCAGCCTCACCCTCCTCCGCCAACTCTGGGAGATGAGCGGACTGACCAGACAGACCGCCAGCCACCCCACGCCCACTATGGTGCTTACCTGACGCCACGTCTGCTGGGCCCCTTTGACGGGGGCTCCCGAGGCCGTCCTGCACACCCCCCGTCTCCCCAGACCACCCTGTCTGTCCAAAGTGCCCCCCAGGGAGACATTCCTGGGAGTCCCCCACCGGCCACAGGGTTTGGGCGGACATGAACCAGCCCCACACAGTGGGACTGTGTGTCTGGGCCTTACCCACACCCACGATGGCAGCTGGCGGCCCCCAGCAGCCCCACTGGTCACATAGAGGGCCCATTGACGCCTGGGCCTTGAGGCTTGAGGTGGCCGCATCAAAGCTGAGGCTTACTTGGTTGCCTGAGGCAGTGGGGGAGGTTACGGAGGGGAGGGGAGCTGGGAGAAGAATGCCCCTGAGCAATAGGGCCTGAAAGCCTGACCTTCCAGAAGGCTCTGAGAGGCAGAGGGGAGCAGCAGCCTCTGATCCCAGCCTTGCTTCTGAGCCAGTCCGGACTGCTCAGTAGGAGGGGAAACTGAGGCCTGGCCTCAGAGTTTGGCTGGGGGCAGGGGAGGGCCAGGCGGCAGAAACACCAGGCGTTATTCCTGTCTCCTGGAAATGCCTTATCTGCAGGCCCCTCCTCAATTCCGCCAGCCAGAGTGTGCCCTCTTGGTAGCTGAGGAGTCTCATCCCATCTTCAAAACTGAGCTCAAACACCCCCTCTGCCAGGAATCTTCCCCAGGACCACCTGCCACCACCAAGGGGTCCTGGCCTCCTCCAAGCTCTCAGTCCCAGGGCCAGCCTTGGTGCCCACCTAATTCCCCGTATCCCGCCTTACTTGGTGGAAGTATGAGGAGGGAGGAAGGAAGGAAGGAAGAGCTTTAGCCCCCAGTGGAGCCTGGGCCCTCTGTCATTGGCCTTGAAGTAGCCCCTCCCTAAGGCAGCCCCCAACCCGCCCTGTGCAAGGGACGGGCACGGATGACTCTAGGAACTGTGGGCCTGGGGTAGGAGTGAGACCCGGTCGTACCTTGAGAAGTCACAAGAACCAGAAACAGTGAGCCTATGCAGGAAAATATTGGACCGGGCAGATGGAGAGGGCCACCTCCTCACTAAATAGATGGGGAGACGGAGGTCCGAAGAGGAGTCTGGTCTTGTGTCAGGTTCAATCCAGCGGCAAGAAACCAAGTTTTCTTGTCTACCCAGCGACAACCTTCCACCTGGCCCACAGTGTAGGAGTCAGGATGACCAAGTCAGAGCTGTTTAGCAGGCAACATGTTAATTCACCTCTCTGAGCTCAGTTTCCGCCTCTGTGCAATAGGGCTGGGAGCACGGACCTCCAAGGGAGCTTTCCCTTAGTGAATAGGACCTGCCCTGGAGCCCCGTGCGTGGGCCAGCAGGCAGCAAGGGCTCACTGTCTTGTCTCTGGCTGGGCTGGAGCCACGCTCTGCATCTGCAGTTTCATCACATGCCATGGCAGATGTTCCCACGTCTGGTTTTCTCAGGGCCGGAGAGGGGTAAGCATGGAGGAGACTGTAGAGAGACTGTGGGGCCCCTTGTCAAGGGCTCTCTGGGAGGGTAGTAGAGAAGAGGGTGTTCTTTGAGGACAAGGCAACATAAAATGTGGTTACAAGCCCAGGCTGTAGCCGGGCACTGCCACTTCCCCGCTGTCTGGCCTTAGACAAAGCACTTCACCTCACTGAGCTCAGTTTCCTCATCTTTAAAATGGGGAGAACAAACAGTAGCCAATTCAAAGCTTGTTGGGTGGATTCAAAGAGAATTTATATTATGTGCTTAATGGCGGTCTGGTGCAGAGCCAAGCCGTCCATAAATGCTGGGGACTGTGGCTACTTAATGTCCCCTCCCCTGTGTCTTGGGCAGGAGCCTGTCTGACTCTGAGCGGGATAGGGAAAGTGAGACAGCTGCCTGTCTTCTCTCAAGGCCCAGCTTACTGGCCGCCCCCCTGGGGTGCCTACCTGGGTCCTTCCCCTGTCCCCTCCAGGCCTTGGGAATGCCCTGCCCCACCGTCACTCACCGTCACCGCCCCCGCCTTGTATGTGTCAAGAAGGACCACCCAGGGGTTTTTTTTTTTTTTGCTAAATGGGTAGAGGAAAGGGAGGATGAATGGGCAAGCGACTGAATGAACCAGGACTGACCAGCCTGGGAGGTTTCCAGCAGGGCCCCTCACTTCCCCCTTTGCCGGCTGGCTCATTCTTTGAAACGCTTGCTGGTGGGAGCCCGAGTGCTCCCGTCCAATCTGCACCGCAGGCATGAAGGTTTAGGTTCCTCTTTGGGGTTTTCTTTTGCGTCTGGGAAGTGTTTTTGGCAAAAGGTTCAGACTTACATGTGGGCGGAAAGGGTGAATGCCCATAACTTACGATTTGCAGGGGTGACCAAAATCGCCCCCCCCAAACGTCCTTCACTCTGTGACCTGGTGACCACAATTTCACAGGGAGCACTTGGCTGCTCTAGGGCACCCATCTGGGTCCCTGTAGTCATGATATTTTGGCACCAGTGGGTCTGCTGGTCTGCTCACCTTTTTTTTTTTTTCCAAGTTTTTAATTATTTAGATAATCTCTGCACCCAACATGGGGCTCGAACTCATGACCCTGAGATCAAGAGTCTCACGCTCCACGGCCTGAGCCAGCCAGGCGCTCACCTTAGTTGAGATGAGAGAGGCAGTTGGGTGCAGAGCTAGCAGAAGGTATTAAGGGAAGGGGAAACTCGGAGCCCTCATATGGAAAACAGGGTGAAATGTAGTTGGGGGGAGGAGAGGAAAGATCCATTTTGGTCATGTTGCTGCCTGAAACTTAATTTGCCTGGGCACCAAAATCCCCCCAGTCCCAGAAAGTGCCCCCCATGCTGAGAATTTCCCTGCAGTCCCCCATCAGTGGACCTGAGTCCTGGTCCCTGCCCATGGAGGAAGGGGGTTGTTGCAAAGCCCCTGCCAGGGTTCTGCACACCCTCCTATTTTAGGTAGATCTATTTGGTCCAGAAAGGTTGGAGTGAGGAGCCCCATGTTAGGAGTGGTAGGGGGCCCAGAGGTCCTCTATGGAGCAGCCATTACCTTCCCAAGAGGAGAGGAAGCCAGCTCTGAGTGCAAGGCAGCTTTAGAAAAAAGACTGGAAGGAAAATACTCAAACGTTGTAGTTAATGGTACATGGTGCAATCATGGCAGGGAGCTTTTGTCCCTAATTATTTGGTGATTGGTGTTTTCTAAATCTTTAAACACTGAACTGCCAGCCCAGGACCTGCTGGTTACCCCTCTTCTCTCTTCCTCTTGCCAAATCACTGTTCTGTCATCTTCCCCCTGGGCCTACCTCTTTAGGATGTAGAGGAAGGGTCTGCCCTGGGCTGGGCAGAACCATGTACACAGCAGGTACTCAGAAATGCGTGCGGCTTACATTGTGATCCTAATCTGGAGACAGTATTCTTGGCATGCCCAGGACTTGGGACGTGATAAGGTACAGTTGGCACCACTGATTTTCCAATGGATATTTATTGAGCATCAACTGTATGCATGCCACACAATGTTCTGGTAACTGGGGATACAGGAGCAAATGAAAGGCAAAGATCACTAACCCCAGCCCACCCCACCCCCCACCGCCACCAGAGCCAAAGTTCTAGTGATAGGTGGAAAGAGTTTGCCTCTGGAAAATGCCCCAGGGAGATAGGCCAGCATCCCTCTGGTCTATGCCCTCCCTATCCATGTAAAATCTCAGCCTTCTGAGACTTCCATAAATGCTCCCATGACCTCATGAAATCTTCATCACAGCTATCCCTACCTCTGTTGCAGAAATGAATACATGAACAGACTCAGTGACGGTATGACTGGGCGAAAGTAGTTATTTAGGAGGAGAAAGGCAATGACGAAGGGATATGGGAGCCGCATTTGCTGATGACTTACTGTATGCCAGGCCCTGTGTGGTCTTTGCATGAGTATCTCATTTCACCTCATCTCCATGCACTAGGAGTTATTGTTATTATAGACGGGGAAACTGAGGCTCAGCAAAGGGATGGGACTCATCCAAGGTCATGCAGCTGGTAGCTGGTGAAGCCCAAATGCATGTGAGAATCTGTCTGTCATCAAAGCCTGCCTAGCAAACCTCTTCCTTCTACCTGGCAGACATCTCTTCTTCCTGAAGGCCTGAGAATTTGCCACTTCTTGAAGCCCTGACACCCCCAGATGCCAAAGTGATTTATAGCCTCCTCTATTCAACCAACACACCTCTAGGCCCTTCTCAAACACTTCCAGAAGGCTTCCCAGGAAGGGTAGAGTCTGAGATGAGTAGGTCTGGGAAGGAAGGAACATTGATGATCCATGCAAAATTAACGGTATGAGTTAAGGGGTGGATCTACGCCACATAGAACAGGTTTCTTAGAGATCGGAGAGCTTGTGGGTCTTGTGGGAAAGTTGAGGAGGAAGAGGCTGGAGGAGAGGTGGGCCAGGCCTCGAGGTCGGGCATGGAGTTCAGGGCAGGGAATCCAGGCAGGATCTAAGCTGGGCAGTGATGTAGGACAGAGCATCCCATGATGCACCGGGCCGCCTCTGAAATAGGCCAGCGTAGACGTGCACCTTGAGCATGGGTACGTGTGTGAACATAGACCACAGGGGCCCTCCCGCGCCCACTTGCAAGCCCTATTTTTGTCACTCTCTAGGCACATGTCTGAGAGACCGAAGCATACTTGTTCTCAGGCACGTAGAGTGAGTGCTCCACGGATGGGCACATCTGTGGTCTGAGGAGGACAAAGGCAATGATTCCGAGTCAAAATGCGACCCATCCTGAGGAGAATCCCAGCCCTGGTGCTGGCGACACACTGTGCAAGGCATAGCGCAAAAGGAAAATGCAGGGCCCCCTGTACAAAAATCATTCGGAATTTCAGGATGGCAAGCCCAGAGCATTAAACTAAGTGTGGGGTTTTTCTAAGCAGGGCATTGTGAACTACTGTGTGGCTTGGGTGCCCAGGAAGCCACCCTACCTAGAACAGCCCAAGGCTGGAGGGCCCTGGGCCTGAGAAAAAAACACTGTCTGCCTTTCCCAATTTGGTGTTTTATTCCAAGGAATAAAATTAGTGCAGGCTCCCACTCTTCACGAGTCGACAATCTAAGAAACACTACTACTACTAAGTTAAGCCTCAGGTAAGATCATACCTTGAAGCTTTTAGAAGCAGTGAGAACTAACTAGGGAAAAAAAACAAATCCATCAACATCCCCACCCCACCTGCATTTTACGTTGTAGATCTCCTGAAGGATCTAGGAAATTTGAAAATAAGCTGTAATTGCAACACCCAGAGAAAACAGCTATCATTCGGTCTATTTCCTTTGAGACTGTTTTTCCCTGCATCTGGTGTTCGTCTCCGGAGCACCTTTTCCCTCCGTGGGTGAGGCCAGGCAGAGACATACAACATATCCAGGAAACTCATCAGGAATGTTAATAATCACGATGCATGTACATCGGGCTACGTCTAGGAAAAGACTAGAGCAGCTCTGTCCAACCGAACTTTCTGGGATGATGGAAATGTCCCAGGTCTGTGCTGCTCGATGCTGTAGCTCATTGCCACGCGTCCCTAAAAATGTGCCCACCCAGTCCACAACTAGAAAAACTGAGGGACCAAATTTTTAATCTTATTTCATTTTCATTATTTTAATTTAAATAGTCTCCTGGACATGACAGCTACCTTGTTGGGCCATGCAGATCAAGGAGAGTGTCGGCCCGAATGCTCATCCAGCTTTATCTCTTGGAATGAGATTATGGCCTTTTTCTGTTTCCAACTCAAAAGGTTTAAAAAATCTTATACACAGCAAGCATGGATTGCCTTTGTCATCAGGTGAAAAGTTACTAAAGATTTTAAGTTTCTAATACATTCAGTGTATAGTTGGTGGGGGGAACACTTTAGATTTTTAAAAAGCAAATCACTGGGGAAGACTGATCCTGGCAGAATGAAATCTATTTGTGCTTTTCCTATCAATGTTCAGAAAAAGAATGTGGGGTTCAGAATCAGAAGCTGTGGGTTTGTCTCCCAGATCAGCCAGTAGGCTGTGTGGTCACTTAAACCTCCCTGAGCCTCAACTTCCTCATCTGTGAGATGGGGATAGTGACACTACTGACCTCCCCGGGCTGCTGTGGGGACTGAACCAGACAGCAAAGGGGAGGGCACAGGGGACCCGAGCAGAGCAGTGAGGGAAGAGCTTTAGTGCAGATGATTTCTGCAGGGGTGGAACCGAGCCTCTCTGTGAGGGGCATTACTCAGAGTTCTCGCTCGCTCGGCTCTGCCATTTCCTAGAAACCAGGAAATGAGGGGGGCATCTCCCACCGTGTGTTCGGCAGATGGTGTCAGGTGCTGAGCAGAAATAAAGGGGCTCTGTGACCAAACAAGACTGGGGAAGAGTGTATCTAACCATGTTCGACAGAGTATTTTGCTGAAGGATTTTCAGAAGCTTTTAAATGCTGAGGAACATGGGCTCCTCCTCGGGCTGGTGTGCCAAGAAACCCTCTTTGGGAAAAGCTGCTCCAGGGAGCCGTGTTCAGTCCACCCAGGCTACAGGCCCCATGGGGGCAGGGAGTTATTTTTTCAAGGACAGAGGAAATTGTTCAAGACTTGAAAGAGATAATAGCTGGATGCTCAGTGCAAAATGGAAAAGCACAAAATTGGAATTCCTAAATGCATTATTGTCTAGGAAACAGAATTATAACAGCTCAGCTCTGCAATGGTTAGGATATCAGCAGCAAACACTGACATATAGCTCTTATTAGTGCCAGGTGCGATGCGCTTTCCACACTTCTGCTCCCTGAATCCTCATGACCCTATGAGACAAATGCTAGTATTAAGTCAGTTTTATAGATGAAAAAACTGAAGGCCAGAGAGGTTAACCTGCCTGAGATCCCCCAGCTGGGGTTCTACCCCATGCAGCCCGCATCTGGAGCCTGTGTGCCTCACCACAGCACCTTGGCTAGGAGCTCATTGAGGTCTCCCTGGAGAAGCATTCCTTTGTTTCCACTGGTCCCCTTCCCAGGAAGAGCCGGTAGCACTTCCGCAAGCCTGGCCAATCAGAACCCCTTTCTTGCTGGGTGAGTCAACACTGGGCTTCAAGTTTCCTCATCTGAGAAATGGACCAATTGTCATTTCAGGGCCAAAGAAGGGAGATGTGTAGAACACAGTGTATGGTCCGTTCAGAAGACACGTGATGTACAGTGGCTCTTCTTCACCAGGGCGTAGATGGGAAACTGAGGCCTAGAGAGGGCATGGAACAACATGGCCAGAACTGAGCTTGGAAAGTGCTCCGAGAAAGCCAGGCCAAAATCCCTTGGCTAGCCCAGGTCCATACATGGCCCAGGCAAAGGGCTTCTTTCTCATCCGGCCGGGGCCTGTGTTATCCTTCTCGTAATGGCACTGTGAGCACTTCGGCGGGGGCCTCTCCCTCTGGTTCCTCTCCCCGACCCTCTAGCTCTCCTAGGAGTCCCTCCCACCGAGTGCACCAGCATTCTGCCCCAGTCTACTGGCCTGGAGACGTCCCCGGGAATTCCCCTCTCAGGTGCCCCATGTGGGGTAAGGGGCACACAACCACACGTGCCTCTGCCCCTGTTTTAGGGCCCACCACCCTGGCCTGGTGCTCATTCCTCTGCCCTGACTCACCTCTGAAATTCACCCTGCCAGTACTGGGCTCAACACTTTACACACATCACCGCTAAGATCCACAACCCTACAGGGTCAATATTTTCATCCGCATTTGGCAGAGGAAGAACGTGAGAAACGAAGGCCCTTGTCTAAGATCACGTCGTTTAGAAGCAGTATAGTGGGGTTCAAGGCCAGGCTCTGCCCACGCCTTCCACAGGCACAGCCCAGTGCATGAAAGACAGTTCCCGAATGCATGTGGTCTGCTCCACACTTCCTACCCCCGCACCCCTGCATGTCAGGGGCTGTGATGGGAATTGGGTGGGGTGACACCCATATCTGAGCTGGGACTCTCCCTCAGGCAGGGGCGGCGTCTCTGGCTGCATCCCCAGGGGCGACCCCAGGGCTCTGAACTCAAAAGGGTCCCCTATGCTTGGGTTAATGCTCTGCAGCTGCCATCTTGAAATTCTTAATAATTTCGTCTTTGGATTTGTGCTTTGTAAGTGAAGTCGGATGAGACAGAGGAGAATGTGGGGACTTGGGGCCTGGGCTCAGTCCTGCCCACACAGGCAGGGCCAGACGTGAGTGTGGGCATGGGAAAGACAGGGGCACATGACCCATATGCCAAGGTTTGGTCGGGGGGGATGTCTTTGAGGGTCTGCACTCACTGCACACTGTCTCCATGTCCAAGGGAATGTAACATTAAATAGCGAATACAGACATCATGACAAGTCAAGAGATACTACGGGGGAAAGCTAGGAGCTTTTTTCTTGCCTTTTCAACAGGGAACCTATATTTTCATTTTGTACTGAATGCCACAGATTGGGTAGTTGGCCCTGTCTGAGGAGAGGGGGAACATGGGCAGACCCCCAAAATATAGCACAGGTGGCAAGGGAACCCAGACCCGTGTTGCTTTTTTCTCGACATGAGAGGAGTGACAACCCCTCGGGTGGTCTGCTGGGCGTCCTGGGCTTTGTCAGGAAGAGAAGACCCAGTTCAAGGATCTGGGGACATACAAGCCCTTCCAGTGGCTGACCTGAACTGGGCAGGGCTGCCTGGGGCTCCTCAGTGGTACACACAAGCTCAGACTCCCGGGGCGGCCCCATACTTGAGCAGAGACTCGCTTCCCAGCCAAGCGCAAGAGGGGATCTGGACTTCTCTGCCCTCCCCGGCTGGATCAGGGCCCAGGCCAACACTCCGGCCCCTGCCCCAGGGAGGCTTGGCCCAGAAGAGTGGGCCGGAAGTGGCGGGTAGGCTCTTGATGGCTTTCCTCCCAGGCTTTCCTCAGGCCTCCGACCTGGGCTTTAAGATACATCACGGCTGAAGAAAAGCTCACAGTGGCCCCTACTGACTGGGGGAGACAGGACTATGGCTCAGTCGGTGACAACCTGAACTTGCAATCAAGCTTTTGCTCAAGTTTGGGGCTCAGCCTGTGCCCATTCAGACGGCTCAAATGAGGGCCTTGGCTGTCTTGTTCACAACCGAGCCCCCTATGCTGAGTTAGATCTAAGTCAGAGGAGGGGCTCAGGAAATACAGGGGGAGGAATGAATGAGTAAACACAGTCAGCTCAGGGAGCCCAGCTCTGGACCTGGAGAGCATCTGCACTTGCCAGTTAGCCAGGCCTGGCATCTTTGCTCTGCCACTCCCTCCCCTATGGCTAGTTGCCCTCTCTTTTGCTCAGTTTCTTCATCCGCACAATGAGGAGAATGACAGTACAGAGAACTTACTGAGACAGTATTACAAGTACTCAGCTCCGCCCTGCAGCCCATGTGAAATGCTCAGCGTGTGAGAATGGATACGATTCTATTAAGGCTCAGAGTTTTCACCCTGGCTCTCAGATTTCAGGCTTCAGCATTTTGGGAGTGTTTTTCTATAGTTGCCAATTTTTTCCAGCGGGCTCATATTAGAGCTGACCCTTAACACGGCTTTGACCTTCAAGGATCCACTTATAGGTGGATTATTTTTCGCCATAAATACAGCACAGTACTGTTAAAGTATTTTCTCTTCCTTCTGATGTTCTTGGTAACGTTTCCTTTTCTCCAGCTTACTTTATGGTACTGAATACATGTGACATACAAGTTAATTGACAGTTTATGCTATCGTAAGGTTTCCAGTGAAAAGTAACTTAACTAAGTTTTGGGGAGAGCCGAAATTTACAGGCAGATTTTTATATGCTGCACCAGAGTCAGCACCCCCACCCTCACATCGTTCCAGGGTCAAAACCAGCTGTATCACAGGGGTCGGGGTGAGCTGTGTGAGAGACCCACTGATGTTGTGTATTAACAGCATTGTTTTAAACACACAATAAATAAAAGGAGGCAAGTCAGAGTCAGCTTCTGCTACGGATCCCCTGGGGTCCCAGGCTTCTGAGGCCCAGAGAGCATTTGGGAGACCCCGACCCTCCTGGACATGCACCCCACCGCACGCCCCCAACTCCCCCCCGCCCCCCACGCATTTAGCACAGGGGTCAGACCAGCACCAGCGAGGGCTTCTGGGTAGGACCTGTGAGTGTGGTGGGGCGGGGCCTCAGTCGTAGCTCAGGGGCCTCTGTCCCCCCTCAGCAAAGCCCCGCCTCCTCCCTAGGCCCCGCCCTCTCCCCACCCCCTCCACGCGCCAAGGAGCACGCATGAGCGGCCACACCCACTACAACAGACGCCCTGACTTTTCAGGAACCCCTGCCCGTGGGGACCAAAGGACACCTGGTGATGTGGTCTGAGGGAGGCCGCAAGGGGAAGCTGCTTTACCCCTACCCAGGCTGGTCCTGCCTCTCTGGCCAGGAAGTCCCTCCTCTTCCTGGGAGTCCCCAGACACCTGCCAGTGGCCCCTGTCCACTGGGCTGGAGCTTGAGGGACAAGGCTTCACGGGAATCCCTGACTGATGGCACAGTGTACAGGCCTCAACCGAGAACTACGTTTCCCGGCTAGGAGAGGCCTCAGAGATGCCTCCAGGGGACCCGTCATCTGATAGGTGGGGAAACTGAGGCTGAGACAGGGAGGGGCTGCCCAGGGTCCCCAGGAACGTGGCAGGGGAAGAGGTGGCCTAGCCAGGTGGCAGGAAGGCAGGCAGGCTCTGGGTGTTTCAGATTCCCCACACATCTTTCTGTGGCCATATAGTGGCTTTCTAGCTCCAGCGGTCTGACCTGGGAGCTCTGGAAGGCTTCAGGGAGCTCCAGATGAAGTCCACACAGCTCCCTGGGTAGAGGAGGAAGAGGATGCAAATAGGAAGGGGCCCTGGGGCCCTGGGTTAACCCCCTGAACTCATTTCTGGCCTCTTCTTCCTGTGGGGTCAGTTAAAAAATAGCCTCCCATCTGCTAGGGCTGGGGGGTGGGGGTCAGGCTCCATCTGGGGCTGTCAGGTTCCCCATGCCCAGCCTAGTACTCAGACCTCCTCACTCCAGTATCGCCCCCTGCCCCTGGGACCAGGCTTGGCAAGGCGGTGCATCTGACCAGTTCTTTCTCCCTTTGACTCAGCACTGAGTATCACCACCACTCTGCTGAAGCAGCCATAAGCCCAGGAGGCTGTCCTCTGAGTATCTGCCCGCCCATTTTACAGATGGAGAGGGTGAGGTGAGGCACGGTGTCATCAGGACATAGGTCAGGATCTGGCCACCAGGTTTTAGATCAAAGCCCTGTCCTTGCTTCCCAGGGATGCTGGACTGTGACCCCTTGGGGAGCAGCCAGGAGGAATACTGGGGCAGGGTCTTTGCTGCCCCAGATTAGAAAGCCCAGAGTTCCGTGGAGCAGAATCAGTGGTCTACCTGGGTGTGGCCCCAGGAGGGTGGGGCAGTCATCCTCCCCTGGAGTCAGGCTGACCTGAGGCGGATCCCAGGTGCCCTGTGTCTCCGCTCTGAGACCTCAGCCAGGCCACTTAGTTCTCAGACCCTCAGGATCCTCATCTATAAGATGGGAGACAGCTATGCCGGCCCCTGGAGAGTGCTTGTGAGGACATATGGAGATGCACAGGGCCTGGGACGTGGGGAGCTCAGGTAGAGTATTATTAACAAGTATGAGGTCTACACATGCCCGAGGTCACAAGCACCCTCAGATTGCAGTCATCTGTGAGGGTTGGATCTTCTGGCTGGATCTAAGTATCTGGGATGGAAACCATAAGCCTTAAACCATAATGTGGACAAATGGCTGAATAAATGGGTATTTTCAGCCCAGTGGAACTGGCTGGCGCAGAGCTGGTCCTAAGGGAGGAATCTGGAATGGGGCTAAGACGTGTATACCAGGGTGTTCCCGGCAGTGCCTTCATAACAAACACACAAACACCCGAAAGGGACAGCCACAAGGGAACACTACGGTGGTCCAGCAGGGGAAGCAGGGTGTCTTCACACATCTCCCCCCCACCCCCCGCCGCCCCGCCACCCCCCCCCCATGCCCTACAGCACAGACGCTTGCCCTGCCAAGGGGGAGAGGATTTGATGAGCAGGGCAGGAAACATACACAATATGTTGGTACGTTTCAAAAGCAGGTTGAAAACAGTATGTAATATATGTTCCCAGTGTTAGAAAAGAAAAGAAGGAGGTCGGGGGAGGAGAGAAGAAATTAAATCTATACGTACAGTAGGAGCACCAGAGGGCTAAAAACCAAAATGTTAACAATTGTTCTGGGTGGCAGGATTATGGGTGGTTTTAATTTTCTTCTTCGTAATTTTATTATTTTCCAATTTTTCTTTAATGAATGTGTATTATTCTTATAATCAAAAAAAAATGTGTTTTGAGAGATGGGGTGGGAGGATGAGAGACTCTTCTTGTCCTTTAATAGACTCTAAAACTAAAGCCCAGTGTGAAATAGTTGAATGTTCATTCATTCCCTCTTCCATCCATTCATTCCCTCATTCAGTCATTCACTCATTCATTCATCCACCCATTCATTCATTCATCCATCCATTTTCAAATGTTTCTAGACACCTCCCTGGAGCCAGGCTCTAAGCTTCAAGCCAAAGAGCTGAAAGAGACCCCTCTCTGATCTCAGGGAGGTCAGTGTCAGGGGCAGGGGCCACAAGAGTAGCGAAGAGAGGGGCTGAGGCATCTTGGGAGCATGGTCTCCTAATGAAGGGAAATTAGAATGGGACTTCAGTGCACACGGAGGAGTTCTGGAGTCCCAGAATGGGGGAGGGTACCGCTTGCAAAGTCATCATGGGCTGTTAGAGAAGATCTACTGTGTGTGAGAAAGTGTGTCAGGACATGAACCTAGAATGTTCTCCAGGTCAGGTTCTTCAAAGACTTTGAGTCGCTTGGCTGAGCTACTCAAATGGCTGCTAGAATCTGAGCAAGTTGGGAAACGTCCTGGACCTCAGTATCCTCTCCTGGAAAATGGCTAATATCCTCATCGGGTTACTGTAAGAATCAAACAAGGCAACAACTGTAACACACTCAGAACAGCACCAGGTGTGGAGCCAGGGCCGGAACACGGTTTGCCTCGATTATTTGCTATTAAATACCCTTTATCCAGAAGGCACTCTGAAAACCAAACAGATTCCTAAACTAGAAATTAACATTCATTCGTTAATTTATGTACTTCATTCATTGGACAGACGTTTACTGAGACCCTTGTAGGTACCCAAGCATGTTTTTAGGCACTGGGGATAGAGTTGCCAGACCAAATACAGGACACCCAGATTATCTGAGCTTCAGATGTATAAAGAATCGCAAAATTTGTGATAACTTTATACGAGAAAAGTGCCTGTCATTGGTCCAAAATCCAACTTAATTGGATTCTCTGTATTTTTATTTGCTCAATCTGGCAACTCTAACTAGGAAGACACCACCAGGTGAAAAGACAAAACTCTTCCCGCCTGGAGTTGACATTCTACGGGGGAGAAGAGATAGTTCATGAGTAGAGACATAATCTCTCAGGCAAGGATAAAGGGGCTGAAGAAGTATAAATCAAGGAACAGGGCTGTATTGATTTCCTTAGGGCTGTTATAACAAATTACCACAAATTTTCATGGCTTCAAACAACATGCATGTACCATCTTACAGCTCGGGGTGGGGGGGGTCAAAAGTCCTATGTGAGTCTTACTGGGCTAAGATCAAGGTATAAGCAAGGCTGTGTTTCTTTCTGGAGGCTCTGGGAGAATCCATTTCCTCCCCTTGTTGGGCTTTTAAAGGCCACCCACTTCCCTTCCATGGTGACTCTTTCAGTTTTCCATGTCACATCACCCACTGATTGTCCTCTCCTGCCTCCCTCTTCCACTTCTACAAGGACCCTTGTGAAAAATTAGAGCCACCTAGATAGTCCAGAATAAGCTTCCCATCTTGAAGTCCTTAACCTTCATCACACCTGCAAACTCCCTTTTGCTGTGTAAGGCCACATGTTATTGGTTAGAGGGGCTAGGATGTGGACACCTTTGGGCTCCATTATTCTGCCATTATTGAAGCACAGGGCCTCAGAGAAGGTCTTTTACAGAGGGTGACAAGGATCTGATTAAGGTGGTGAGTGGAGCCATGCAGACAGAATGTGAGGGGCTCTCCAGGGAAAGAGAAGCCTATAGCAAATGCCCGGCAGTAGGGGTAGGATTGGTATTTAAGGACCAGCAAGGAAAGCTAGTGTGGCTGCATACAGGGAGGGGGCAGGTAGAAGGAGATGAGGACAGAGAGATGGGGGTGCTGGCCGTGCAGAATCCCAAAGAGCTAATCCCTCCCCTGTTCCAGGCCCTCAATTCTCCAAACCCTGTCCCTAGCCCCATCCTGCTCTGCTAAACTGACAGTGGCTCCAAGAGGACTTGCATCAACGACCAAACTCCTCCCACAAGGATTGCAAGATTAGAAGGAAAGGTTCCCTGCAACAGGAGGTATTCAATTAAATGTTTCAAAGAACTCCCTGTGGGCTAGCAGGAAACGGTCAGTTACCTACCAGAAAGTTTGGTAACATGCGAGAGACTAGGTCTTAACTAAGGGTCAAAGGGGCCCAGTGCCCCCTCCCTGGACCCCACATTCAGGGTCCATCCAAGCTCCCAAGGTGAGTGGTGAGTCCTGACCTTGGCCACTAGCCATGCTATGACCTCAGGAAACCACGTCCCCTTCTCCGACCTGTTTCTCTGGCATAAGGGACTTGGACTCAAGGATCTTCAAGGTCCTCCCAGTGTTGACCAGCTGTGATTCCCACCCCCTAAGACTCTCTGATCCTAGGGATCGTATATTCTAGGATAAAAGCCTTGTAACTGTGTGACCGCAGGCAGGTCCTCTACCCTGCTGAGCCTCCGTCTGTGTACCATGTGGGGGTGACACGAGAACCCACCTCCTCGGGTGTGGTGATGGCGACAGTGCCGAGCACACGGGGAGCACTCAATTAATGTGAGTTCCAGGGACGAGGGTTCTACTGTTGTCAGTCTCAGCGCCTCAAGTCTGTGACTCTGTCTCCAGAGCCTGACATTTGCTGGCTGTGGCATTTTAAGTCTCCAGGACGCCCCCCCCCCCCGCCCAACTGCCAGTGTGCCCCCAACGCCCTGGCTTCCCCCACGTGCTGGGTGGCATGCCTACCCCATGACCACATGAAAAGCCATTCCCCCAGGGTGTCCCCACACCTGGGAAAGCCGGCAGCCTGCCCGGCGCTGGCCCCGCCTGGTGGCTAGAACACCGGGCAAGATCAATGACGCCAAGCTGAGTTCCCAGTGCAGCCACCTTGTTCCAATCAGGGCTGGGCGCCTTCCGCTCTGGACCCCCCTCCCAGCCCCGAGCTGCTGTCCCTCCCGGACCCTGCCCAGCAGCCCACATTTCCAGCCCCGTGACCCCAGAGAAACGATGCCCACTGCCTGACTCCCCTCTGGCTGCAGCCTGCCCAGACCTGGGCATTGAGGAACCAGCTGGCGGATGGGGTGGCTGGAGGAGCCCCAGACCCCAGGGAGGGGGCGGGGTCTGGTCCTGGCATTCAGGCATCAAACTTTACAAGCCCCTTTCACTCCAGCCTCAGTTTCCTCAGCTGCACATTGGGTACTTCAAGTCTCCCCATCTGGTTTTCAGGGCCATTGTGAGAAAAGCAGAAGAGATAGAAGGCAGAAAATGTTTTAGGAACTGTGGACATGCCCGGTCCAAAGCGGGGTGGGAGAAAGCAGGTGGGAGAAGGCAGTTCTTCCTTCTCCCATCTGGGTCCTTCTCAGCCTCCAGGTCTCGGCTCAGATATCATCTCCTCCGAGAGACCCTCACTGAGCACGTGCTCTAAAGTAAGGGATACCACCTCCTGGCCCAGAGCCCCCACCCAGTCATCTTCCGTCCCTTGGCCTTCATCATTTTCTCCAGCATCCCAGGACGCTATCAGATACTGGTGCGTTTGTCTGTTTACTTCCTGGTTTATCCTCTGCCTTCCTCACCGAATCAAAGCTGCGTGGGGCAACTGCCTGTCTTGTCCACAGCAGTACCCCCGGCACCTAAGACAGCCTCCTGCTTGTGGGCTGAAGGTGCTCAATGAGTGTTTGCTGACCGAGCGGATCTAGAACTTCCGTCGCATCTGCTTCCCATTTCTCCTCTTCCTGTCCATCCTAGCTCCCTGCATCGGGTGCAGGGCTCCCCGAGGACAGGCCTGGAAACATTTCCACTTGCACCCCTAGGGATGGGGCCAGGCTTCTGGAAGCTGAAGGAATGTCACATCATCAGGGCCAGCCCTGATTTGAGTGGGCCTCAAAGATGGGGCAGTAAGAAGGCCCAGCCCCCACCCTAGGTCTGAGCACCTTCTAGGATCCCCTTCCAGAAACCCCCTCAGGTACAGTCAGAGACACACAGGTGCTAAACATCACATCCTTGCCAGTGACAAATGCAGGCCAACAGGCAGTAACAAAGAGTGCCCCGTGTCTGAGCCTATGGCCTAGACATGCCAGGCAGGGATTAATGGGCCTGCTGAGGTGTCTATTCGCCTCTGCCCACATCCTGAGCACCTCCCCAAGAGCCATGGGCCTGGTAGGCAAGGAGGGGTAGGTAGGCTGGCATCACTCCAGGAGCAGATCTCCCTTGCTTGACCGCCCCCCCATCCCAGCCGCCCAGCCCTGCTGGCCTTTGGTCTCTCGGGGTCCCCTGTGGACCCTGGGCCACTGCTCTGTCTTCCATGGTGTCTACGCTCCTCATGCAGCCAGGTCAGGCAGCTCAGGCTGGCAGGCTGCCAAGTTCAGCTCTCACGTTTACCTGTGGGGTGAACTAGAGCAAGTTACAAGCTTCTTGGGCCCCGGTTTTTCTAGTGTTATCATGGGGATGTTGACAGGGGGCTCAACCCATAAGCTGGCCATGAGAATTTTAAGCGAAATAATACCTGTAAAGTGTAGATAGCATTCGTTATTGTAACTGAGGGGCCCAGGCCATGGGATGAAGCTCCTGGGGGTGAGCAAAGCACAATTTCAGCATCAATAGAGCTTGGTTCAAACCCCAGTTCTGCTCCTTCCTGGCTGGGTCCAGCAGGCTTCCTCAGTGACATTTAGTTCCTCGCACATAGAGGAAGCCCAATGACACGGATCTGGAGGACAACTGGTAAGATTTAAGGAGCTCAGTAGAGAGCATGCTCAGTGGAGGCTGAGCACCCAGAAATGCCCCTTAAGGGGATGTTGCCTTGAGAAGGATGGCTTCAGAGGCCACCAGATCATTCGGCTGAGTTTGAGCTGGTAGACAGGACAATCTGGTTGAAACAGTGATCTGGTCGAGAACAAACACTCCCCAGTTTTGACACACGATGAGCAGTTTTGCAACTGTATAAAAATGTAAGCATTTTTGTCCATTTCTTTAGAGCTTTGGGTCAGGGGTATGTCATTTTCTATTTTCCTCCCTTTGCCTTTCTTTCTAAATATTTTTTTGTAAAATATAGTAACAGAAGAGTATATAAAACAGAAATATGTTTAAAGCATAAAAATAAAACAGACACCCAGAATAAATAAAAAAACAGAAGCCACTTAGCTGTGGCTTACAGACCTGGACCCTTATAGCGCCTGACAGGCTGAGGTGGACTGGGGAGCAGGAGAGGGGGGACAAGACCAAGGCTAGGCCTTCCAAAGTCTTGTGCAGGGGAGAGCTGGGCCAGCACACAGGGACCTCAGAGTCAAGTCCAGCAGCCAGTGAGCCTCCTACGTGACCCTGAGCATGCCTCTGACCTCTCCTGGACCTCAGTAGCCCCAGAACTGTCCTGGATTAATATGGAATTCTAGAACACTGAAGATGGACAGTCCTCCTGAGGATCAGTGTGGCCCAATGCATTTAGCTCCCTGATGAGTTGTCTGATGCCCAGAGAGGGAAGGGACTTGTCCAGGGTCACCCACCAAGAACTAAGGGGACGGCTCTCCTGGAGCCAGCAGCCAGGTCCACGAGCCTTGGGCCTAGCCCATGTTGTAGGTCATGACCTCTTTAGGACCCCTTCATCCACAGTTTTCTAGGATTCACTGAGGACTGGGACTGCTTTAAGTTGATCAAGACACAGGGTGCAACTGCTTCCCCAACCAGGGAGGGCGACAGAGGGAAACTAGGGCATGAAAGAGTGCAGAAAGCCACAAAGAAGAACTTCCAGGTGTTTAGAACCCAGCACTGGTGAGGGGTGGGAGACGTCAGGACTCCTGCTACCTCCCAGCCAGACTGAAGACAGTGACCCACACAGAGAGCTAGCACATTTAGGAGCAGAACAAACAACTCTAAAACCGGGACACCCCCCCACCCCAGCCATCTGGATGCAGGCTCCCATCCCTACCATGCAGCCTGGTACTGAATGCTCCACTAGCCACTGGACATGCCCCTGAGCAACCTCACCTCTTTGGCCTCTGTTATTTGGAAAAAAAAAAAAAAAAAGAGCTTGACCCTGCCCATCGCTGCCCCCACGGAGCATGGTGAAGATGAAATATTGCAGCATGTAGAGTGGTTAAGACACTTGCTTTGGAGGGAGAGGGACCCCACTCCACATCCAGCTTCCTTGCCACGTGGAAGCCTCTCAGAGCCTCAGCTGCCCCATCAGCACAAGCCATACAACTGTTCTGGAGTTCGTCTCAGATGATGTTGGCAAAGTAGGTGCTCAAAAGAACATGACTCCCCAGGCCTGGGGAGATGTTGCTGTCAGCTGACGGGGTGACTTGTTGGCCAGGACGGCTTACCTAATCTAGGGATGCTCGGCGGCAGAATGAAAACACTGACCCTTGGTTCAAAGAGTCTGAAGGATTTTGAGGCAGTGACGGCAGAGCAGGGGAGCGGGCACGGGACCCTCTGCAAGTAGGATGCTGTGTCACTGCCGGACTCACTGGCCGGGGGGCCAGCCCGGCCAGCGGGGCATGGAGGGCATCTGAAGCCCGGCTCAGGTGCAGGGGCGGAGGCCTTTCCACTGTGGCTCCCACCGCCCCTCCCCGGGGCTGTTGCTGGGCTCTCGACCGCCGGGCCCTGCCACTCTCGGTGGCCTCGGGAAGCTGCATAAGAGACCGACTGTTCTCCACCTCGTTATGCCCCGTTTTTATCTCATGCCATGCATACAGCACATAGTTGATTTCTTTCCGCAAAGGGCTGCGCTTTTTTTCTTTTCCAAGGGCGACGCTGGAAAGCCATGTGGCTTTTATTGCTGGCAGGAATGTCTGAGGCGTTCCTTCACCACCACATGAAATGGAGCCGTAATCTTCATCTGCGTAAGGCCAAAGCCCCCGGTCTCCTCAGAGCCATCAGCCTCTGAGATTAATTAAGGCTTCACAAGGACTGACAGTCATTAGGACCTTTTGGGGGGGGGGTGGAAAATCCCTAATGGGACTGGCTGGGCTGGGGAGCCACTGGGTGGGCGGTGGGGTAAGGAGGGCCTGCCACAGAGAGAAAGGCATCCTGGACCAGGGTCCCCGGGAGCGGGCAGGAGGGGGTTCCAGACTCTGCCTCTGGCCTAGGCGGTGACTTTGAAGGAGACTCTTCCCCTCCCCGGCCCTCAGTTCTTCCGCTTGACAAATGGGAGATTTTGGATATGGTATCTCAGAGCCCATTATAAAATTCTGAATCCTGCCCACAATTCTCATGCCAGGATTCTAATTCTCTTCCATGACTAGAACTTCAAGCATCTGATTCTGGTCCACGAGAACAGACTGTGGGGCCAGGCTGCCTGGTTGTAATCCTGGCTCCACAGCTGCCCAGCCGTGTGACCTTGGGCAAGTTTACATCTTCACCTATAGGATTTTGGTGGGGGGAATGCTTGACCTCCCCAATAAGGGTCCTGTGAGGCACAAATGAGCACAGAGTGTGGGATTAGGCCCAGCATGCCGGAAGCTTAACTGTTGTCAGTAACGATTAATAGAGCTCAAGATTCTAATCCCATGGTTCCAATTCAGTTCCAAACATTGGTTTCTGACTGGCAGCTATTCTTACCATCTGATTAAGGCTTGGAGATGTTTTGAACCTGAAAATCCTCCTGTCTTTCCCCCACAATAGGAAGTGCGAGAAGTGCCAGCCACTCAGAGGAGCTCTCTCCCTCCCTGCCAGAGCTAAAGCCCCTTCCTGGGCCTGGGAAAATCTGCCTTTTCCAGAACCCTCCTGGGCTCCGAGCTACCCAGGGCCCTCTCACCAGCCTCTGTCCCTCCCTCCCAACAAAGAATCCTCAGATTTGATGACTCTGCCAGCAGAGCGCTCTGTAACCCTGCCCCTCACTGACTTAGAGAGAGAGGCTAAGGTACTCTGACCAGCCAGCAGAGCAGAGACAGAGTCTGGATCAAGGAATCCTGTTGAAATAAAGGCCCTCCAGTTCTGAGGCCCAGAGTGGGGAAGCTCTTCACTCTTTGAGCCTCAATTTCTCCATCTGTAAAATGGAGAGAATTAAATACCCTGCAGAAGCCCCGAGAACATTAGCAATAAATGAAATAAAAGTCCCAGCATACGACAGGACTCCAACTAATTAGGGCAATTATTAGTCATAGACCAAAGGGCTCTACCGGAATTATTTTCCTGTTTTATAAATGATGAAAGGGAGGAACAGGGAGGACAGATGGACAACCAGAGTCCACTTCCCTGGCTACTATGGGGCCTGCCTCCTCTCCCCTGGCTAGGCCCACGCTGAGACCACCTCTCTCCATCCTTCCCTCTTGTCTCTCTAACTCCCCAAGCTGAGTGCCCTCTCAGGAGGCTCTCCATGGGAGTTGGGGTAGAGGTCCAGGGCTACACAAAACAGGGACCCAGTGCCACCTGAGGAGGTGGGAGGTGGGGAAAGGGGCCCCATGGACTTGGCCCCAAAGTCACAGTAAAACCTACCTGGAGGTCCACAGGAAGCCAGCTGGGTGCTTTTAGGGACCATGGAAGCTCACTCTCACCGTTCTGATAGGGATGCTGAGGACCTGAGGGAGACACACAGACTCTGGCATCTCCCCAGAGCAATGGGTGCTCAAGGTCCCATCTGGCTGTGAGGCACCGGGTACCATCAGGTGGGTCCTGGCCCAGCCCACCTGCGGGCTGAGGCAGAGTTGGTGGAGGCTGTGGGTGGCTGTCAGCTCACCCTGCTTTTGGTTGCAGCATGTAGTTGCCTGGCCTTGCGAGAGCTTAGTCCCTTAGAGCTCCCTTAGAGCTCTTCCTTAGCGAAACAGGTCAAGCCTCTCCCACTTTCTTGGCCTCACTGTGGCTATCTGTATACTGGGGACCACAGCCGAGTCTATCTCCTCACAGGCAGGTTCTGAGGCCAGAGGTGAGCATGAGGCAGGTAAGCCTCAGCAGATGACCCATGCAGCCCCTTTCTGCTTCCCAACCTGGGCCGGAAGGGTCTGTTAATTTCCACACTGATGGCTATTTCACTGTGTCTATTGCGCACCCCCTCCCTCCACCGGCTCCACCACCATCGTGATCGCGAACGTTTATTAAGCACTTTCACTATCTAGACATCAGTTCTCCCCAATATTTTGTTCAACCAGCACAGCGGTGCACAATCAGGTGGTGCCTCTGATCCCCAAATTTTGCATCAGATCAGCCTTTTAACCCCACTCTGGTTCTCCCGAACCCAGAAAATATTGAGCGACATTTCTCTTTGTTTCAATGGGCATAAGGCCTACCCCACACAATTGCCGGGTGAAATGAAAGCGTGTACTAAAGCCAGAACACAGGTCCTGGGCACCGGAACACTCCAACAGTCCTCGCTGTAGCTGTTCTTCCCCTTTCCCCCCGCCAGGGGACGGAGGCTCGGGGAGGTGCGGAAGTGCCACAGGCAGTCAGTGGCAGAGCCAGTAGCTGTGTCCTTAACCACAGGGCTCTCTCCAGCTCCCCCTCCCTCCCTTCACAGTCTGGTCCTTTCCCAAAAAAAAAAAAAAAAAAAAAAAAAAGAAAAGGAAAAGGAAAAAAGAGAGAAAAGAAAGAAAGAAAGAAAAAGAAAAAGAGAAAAAAAAGAGCCACCCTGTAATCTGAGAGGCACACTTGTCCTTCTGCACATTCAGGAGGCTTCCAGAGAGGCTCCCTGAAGGAATTCTCTGGGGTAAAGGCCCCCAACCCTGCCAGCAACAACCCCTTGACCATATTAATGTTGCTCTTCATGACCTTTTCTCACTAATTTGTGTGTGTGTGTGTGTGTGTGTGTGTGATAATACGTATGTATAAACTTACATACTTGAAATCAGGATGCAAGCAAGTCTAGGTTTAACTAGCAGTATTTTCTTTCCCCATGGAACGGTGGGAGGTGGGCCTTAGATGTGGGGAAACACAATGTTCCTGCCCTCCTGGAGGGAGTCTTTAATCCTCTGGATTGTGAAACAGAGCCATCAGAACCACCTCCATTCACGGAAGGGGAAACTGAGGCTCCACGGAGGGACAGAAACGTCCCACCTTAAGTTCCAGGCCACTGGGCACAGGAGGGCTTCACCAGACCGAGGGTGTGGAGGCCAGACTGGAAGAAATCATTAACTTCTAGAAGACAGTCCTCTGCTAGTAACTGGACTGGGGCTCCCATGAGACTTGGGATAGAGGGAACATGAACCTCCTTGGGGATGGAGTGGTGGCTAACAGTATCAGCTGAGGCCCAGTTCCTAGTCAAGAGAATATATGCCTGTAGTGGGATAAGAGGTGGGGGTCAGTGGGTTTCCAGGGTGAGGGTCTAAGAGCCTAGGGGAAAGAAGTTGAGCCTTCTTAAGATCCAGGCTCAGGCAGCCCCGTGATGGTAGCTGGAAAACCCTCCTGCAACCGGCTCTGCCTAGAGGCAGGTCACAGACAGTCCTGACCTCTCCCAGGCAGCCCCTAGGCGAACCAAGGTGGGGCAGGATAGCCATGGACTAGGCTCCAAATCCTGGCAAGCTTTGAAGCTGAGACTTGGATATTTCACAGATGGCAAGTGTGAGGCCCACAAAGAGGAAGAGACTTGCCAAGGGCCCCCAATGAGGGGTCTCCGAGCCTTATTTTTTCAGTGTGACAGCAGCGATAGCTCGCATGGATGGAGCACCCCCTGTATGCCAGGGGTTGCTAAGCACCTTACACACATTTCTGTGAGGAGGCCACAATCCTTAGCCCTACTTTCCGAATGAAATCAACAAGAGCCAAAGAGGTTTTAAGCAATGTCCCCTAGCTCACGGTAGGTGGTGGAAAAAGGAAAACAGGCAGTGGAACTGCAGATCTCAGGCCCCTTCCACAACCAGTGAACTTCCTAGAAGGTTTTCCATGTCACCTATGTCCTGTGTCTGGCACACTTGGGGGATCCCCACCCCATCCCAGGCACCAGACTCTTGACGAATCAGACCTGACCTTGTAAACTCTCTGGCCTGTGGGGAGACATGCAGGCACCCTGCTACCACCAAAGCTTTTAGAGTACACCCCTAGGGGGTCACAGGCAGCCAGAGGAGGGCGCCCTGTCGCATGGTCGTTTTGACGCCATGATCTCACTCCCAGGGGCAAAGGATGCTGGTGGGAGGAGAGGCTCCCAGGTCCTGAGAGCTGTGGGCCCCAGTTTGGGTCCTTGCTTACCCAACTCTGCGTTAAGGTACCACCAGACCTCCTGGCTTCTTCACGCTGCTGTGGACAATGTGAGCTGCTCTTAGCTGGGAGCCATTCAAGAGAAAGTGGGAGATTGGTGCACCAGTCCACCGGAAGAGGGAAAGGACATGTCTAGCCATAGAAAACGGGAAGGAAGAGGGTATCCACGTGTCCCACGTAAGGGAGTGGGAGCTGTCCAACTGCCTCTCGAAATGGTAAAAAGAAAAACAGAAAGAGAGGTGGCCCTAGGTCTTTTGGTCAGGGATGGGGAGGATGTAAGTTAGCCATTGGTAGAAATTGGGAATGGGCTGGCCTGTTCTTCTGTGTGTCCTCCTCTGGCCCCTCAGGACGAGGAAGGAGAGGACTGTGCATTTCTGGCAGGGAGAATGCTCTGTGGGTCCAGTGCCACAGGGCCCGTGGGGTGCCAGAGAAGCATCCGTGTCCATCAGGGCAAGTAGGGCAGCCTTTGGTCTGACACAAAGCCATAGGTTTATTCTGGCCACGTAGATGGTGAGGAATTGTCCAGAACGTCTGCCCAGAAAGCGCAGTTCCTAGGAGGCGGCCCGTTGTGCCTAGACACGCGACCGAAGCTGGCATACATCTGTGGGCAGGGCCTGGCCGGGCAACTCCACGGCGGGCAGAGTGCAGGCGCCAACTAGCGGTGGCTCCCGAAACTGCTCCCCGCCCGGAGGGCCCGGGCGACCGCAGGCTGGAGCCCCAAGCGTCCCCCGGTTCCCGTGCCCACACGCCCACACGCAGTGAGTACCCTCCGGAGGGCTGGAGCCACGCCGGATCCTGTGCCAGGTGCCGAGACCCAGAGGAACCGCATTTTCAGGATGTCCGTTTGTGAACCCACCGTAGGATGAGGGAGAAATCAGGCGGAGGGGCAAGTAAGGGCACGGGTGCAAACCGAAACCACTAGACCAATCGAATTTACAAACCTCTGATACAGCGGGTCCTGGCCCTACAGCCGCTCCAGGGCCACACGGGTCCCCCCCCCCCCCCGGCCCTGGGCCGTACCTGGCCACAACTTGGTGGGCCTTTTGGCGGGAAGCTCCCAGAGGTCCGACGCACCAACGCCCCGGTACCTCGTTTTTTTCTGGTTCCGCCGCTACTGCCTCCCCGTATGGGAGAGTGCAAGGGCCGTGGCCCCGGCGATCTGCAACTCCGAGACGCAGGCTCTCTAAATAGATCCCGTAGGGTCCTTCGGTGTCCCGGCCTTAGAAATGGCCCGAGGGGCTGACGTGAGGCGACGACAGGGTCAGGGACCAGCTCTCCAGGTGGTCGAGGTTGTGCCGGAGCCTCTCCGCCCTGCAGCGCACGCGGGTCTTGAATTCGTTCCGCAACGACGAAATGGCGCGCACTGGGTCGGGGTCAGATCCCGGCTGCGATCTGGCGGCCACTTTCGGATTCTATCCTTCTTCGCTTCCGAGGCTTGGAATTTGTTGCACTGCACCTGTCAAGCGCCGAGAACAACGAATACTCAGCCCAGTCTCCAGACGGCCGAGACTCGGTACGCCTTCGTCGGTTCCCTGCACTCGAGGGAGCACCTCTGGGGCGTTAATCCAGAATGAATGGGGGCTTGATCTTTGCAGTTCCCCTCCCCGCTGCAGCTTGTCCTTAGGCCCGCTCGTTTGGCCTACGAGGCGGGAGAGGCCAGGGTTGCCTGCCGTGAAGCCCCGGGAGTCGATGGGTCGCGCGGGCGGGAGAGAGAGAGGTCTGCGTCCCTGTGGCGCGGCCGTAGCACACCGCCCGGTAAGACGGAGGCGCAGGCCCTCGGAGGGCCGGTGCGCATCCACGCGGAGGAAGAATTGCCTCCTCTGGAAGCCGGGGCCCTTGGCTTGGCAGCCATCCCCTCGTTCTCCGCACGCTTGTCTTCCTGCCGTGGACTCGCGACCTCTTGCGCGATGCGAGACCGTGGCTATATGCGCGGGGCAAAAATCAGGGGGGAACACTCGCGTTTTCCAGGCTCCATCGTGTTTTTCAAAGAATCACGGGCCGCCACAACGAAGGACGACGGAGCGAGGCCTGCTCGGTCCTGAAAGTTGCTTTGGGGGGAGCGGAGAGGAACGGGGTTTGTCACCGCCAAGCCAGATTCCAGACCCCCCCACCTCCCGCCGCCCAGGACACCCGTCTGTCCCTGGTCGGCAACCGGGCCAACGAGGCCCGGCCCAAAGCCGCGCTGCGCTGGGAGCTGCAGAGGCAGCTGGTGGTCGTGGAATCTCGTGTGCGGTGGAAGCCCTTGGGCTGAAATCATTTGCGGGACTGCGGGGGACGCCGGGCGCGGGGTGAAAAACCTCTTGGGGTCGGCTACCCGATCGATGTCACCGGCCTTGGAGCCCCCACGTCCCGCAGCAGAGAGTACAGGCATCAGAGGCCGAAAGCAGACGGAGCGGGGAAGGCCCAGCTACCGGCAGTGGGGAAAGGGCGCGAGAAGGGAAGCTGCGGCCCCCGAGTCAGGGAGCCGCCGCCTAAGAGGCAGCCGCCCAGGAGCCTTCTGGAGGGCCCGGGCGTTTTAACCAAATTTTTAGCATTGACCCCGGGGCCCCCGAACTTTCGAGGAGCTCTGGGCTAACGCGCCGGGCCCCCCGACCCGGGCGTCCTCCCCGGGGCGGGGCCTTCCGCCCCTCCCCGTTGGGCGGCCTTCGGCGGTCCCCGTTCCTCCCCCACGAGCGCGGCCGAGGTGCCGGCGATGGGGCTCCGATTGGCTGCGCGACGCGTCGCTCGGGCCGGCCCCGCCCCCGCGGGCCCCCGGTTACTAACCCCGCGCGGGCCGGCCCGGCGCCGCCACTCGATTCTCGAGGATTTGTTCTGGGCTGCGGCCGCGCAGTCGGTGGGGCGGCCACAAGAGCGGGCTGCGGGGGCGGGAGGCGGCGGCGGCGGCGGCACAGCCCGCGCGGGCCCCGCGGCGGCCGAGCCAGACGTCCCGCAGCGAGGGGCGGCCGCAAGCCGGGCCGCGAGCCCAGGATGCGGGACTAGCGGGCAGGGCTGCGCGCGGCCGTCGGGGCTGCGAGGCCTCTCGCTGCGGGCGGGCCCCCGGCGGGGCGTCCCCGGGCGCCGCCCCCTGCGCCCTGAGGCCGCGGCCCGGCTGCTTCTGCTTTCCCGCTTCTCGCGGCAGCGGCGGCCGAGGAGGCGCCCGCGCCGGCCGCCCCCGGGGGAGCCGCGCCGCCGCCGCCCGCCCGGCGCCCTGACGGCCGCTGTTATGCGTATTCCTGTAGACCCGAGCACCAGCCGCCGCTTCACACCTCCCTCCACGGCCTTCCCCTGCGGCGGCGGCGGCGGCGGCGGCAGCGGCGGCGGCAAGATGGGCGAGAACAGCGGCGCGCTGAGCGCGCAGGCGGCCGTGGGGCCGGGCGGGCGCGCCCGGCCGGAGGTGCGCTCGATGGTGGACGTGCTGGCGGACCACGCGGGCGAGCTCGTGCGCACCGACAGCCCCAACTTCCTCTGCTCCGTGCTGCCCTCGCACTGGCGCTGCAACAAGACGCTGCCCGTCGCGTTCAAGGTGAGTGCGGGGCCGGGGGCGGGCGGACGCCGGCCCTGGCGATCCGGGCGTCTCAGCGGCAGGACCCACGGGCCCCGGGGCCCCGGCCGGGGAAGGCAGGGGAAAGTGCCCGCTGCCTCGCCGCGAGAACCCAGCGGCCGGGCCCAGAGCGCTTTCGGTCTTCCTGCGCGCTCCGCCAGGGGACTTCGGTGTTCCTCCTCAGATGCACCCGGCATGGATGGCTTTTCGGGGCGGGGGGCGGGGGTTGCCCCCTCCACCTTCGGGGAGCCCGGCTGAAAGACGCTGATGAGGAAACGGGCGGATGGGGTT
The DNA here is from genome assembly GCF_011764305.1 of Mustela putorius furo. Classification (NCBI taxonomy): domain Eukaryota; kingdom Metazoa; phylum Chordata; class Mammalia; order Carnivora; family Mustelidae; genus Mustela; species Mustela putorius. The sequence continues at coordinate 18,039,323 of NW_025422005.1, read as the reverse complement.
TCGCTCCTCCCCAGTCGGGATCCCTCCGACACAGCCTTGCGGGCAAAGGGGAAGAAGAGCCCCGGGACCAGGGCGAGGCCCCGGAGGTGGGGTGCGGAGGGTGGATAGGGCCTAACCTCCCCTGCCAGCACCCCTCCTCCTGCACCGCTTCAGATACACTTCCTGCTCACACCCTCCACCTCTGGCTTCTGAAATTTTACACCGGGCGACTCTAGGACTGAGAAGGGGGGCACCGAACCCTAAACGTTTGCGGCAGGAATCCCGAACGCCCGGGCAAAAATGGGGGGGGGCGCTCCCACCCCTGGCACCCCCCAGTCATTCAGAGGATCTTTTTCTTTTTGCTAGGGAGTAGGCGACTGTTTCATTTTCATTTTTTTTAAGGGGGCAGCGAGATGAAACGAAAACGCCTTGGTTTTCCCCTAAACCTCTCACAGCTGCCGTGAGAAAGGGCAGGGCAGGAAGGGCCAGCGGCTGGGGGTGGCGGGTGCGCGAGGTGGCTGGAAACAGCGGCTCCTGGCAGCTGAGGCCGTCCTTGCTCCCATTAAGACGACTCCAAATTGGGGGGGGGGGGGAAGGATGAGTGGCTCTTGGAGGTCTCCCGGGTGACATCTTAAAATGCCAGTGGGGAAACTCTCCCGGGGAGGAGGGGGAGGGGAGGCCCGTGTGACTTTAATCCTCAGATCGGAGGTTTTACTGTCACTTGGAGCTTAAAAGGAATCTTTGAAATTAAAAGAAGACAGGATGTTGACAGGAAATCTGGCCTTTTTAATCAGACCCCAAACATTTTCTCCTTGAAATTTTTACCATCTGGATCCCTAGTCCTTGCACACGGTGGCCACGTTTAAATGGCTGTGACTACATTTGCAGCGTGATTCCTTTTCAAAAGGCATCTGCCTCTGCCCGCTGCTAGGGGTGAGGGGTGGGGGAGATCATATTAGGGGGGCATCTCCTCCCCCACCATGCAGTTCCCAGCAGGTGCATTCTCCTATTGAAAGCCCCTCTTTCACTTTAAAGGGGTTTTCTGTACAACCCCTCTCAAAACACCGGTTTGTTTTACATTTTGCATTTTCCCTGCATAACGAATTCAGTCTTTGCAGAGGTTGGCAGACTGGGCCGGGGCCACATTTCAGGGCCGAATTTTATACCCCAAATGGCTCTAGTTTTAATTCAGTATGGGGAGCCCGTCCTGTTATTATTGTTGTTGATGTTATTTTTACTTAGGGACGTGGTTGCTAGGAGCATGTTGATTCCTCTTTTGCTCAGGCCCAAGGAAAGAGGGGAACTGCACCCCACGCCACAGTGATCGAGCTCATTCACAGCTCTCATGCAGATTTCATTGCAAGGATAATTTCTTAGGACATGACTTAACCAGTTGAGCTAGGATTTGGGTGTGGAAGGTGGAGATTTCGGCTTCTTGTTTTTGTTTTTTTGTGGGGGAAGGTGTCCGTTGGGATTTAGCCTTTTCTCCGCTCTGCTTTTGAGAAATCCTGCAGTGCGCCTAGGACCTAGGGGAGCTGCCTGGCCCCTCCCCGCCTCTCCCTGGCCTCCCCTACCCTTCTAAGCTGTCCCCCTACCCCTGTGCCTTCAGGTGGTGGCGCTGGGGGACGTGCCCGATGGAACAGTGGTGACCGTGATGGCTGGCAATGATGAGAATTACTCTGCGGAGTTGCGTAATGCCTCGGCGGTCATGAAGAACCAGGTGGCCAGGTTCAACGACCTTCGCTTCGTGGGCCGCAGTGGGCGAGGTGAGCTGCAGGGAGTCTGCGCACCCTGACACCAGCAATGGCAGAGGTCTAGGAAGGAAGCTGAGAGCAAGCCCTTGGGGTCCCAAATGGGAGCCCCAGAAACAAGTGCCCAGGCCCGGCTTGGTCTCAGACAGCGGTTTGGAGCCCCATGGGAGTGTCACAAAACCCTTTGAGGATGCGGGTCCTTGGCCAGAAAAAGACACAATTGGCTTCCAGCTTCTGGGGTTTACTAACTTTTGTAGCTGTCTGTGTCACCCCTCTTTCCCGATGGTTGAATGTTCTGGCCTCATAAAAGACACTAGGAAGAGATCACGGATTAAGGAGGACCTCGTAGGTCTTCTGTGGCAAGAGGGCTTAGCAGCGGGTTTAGACGAATGGCCGGTCTGCGGGGGCCCAAGCACCCTAGCCACTCTCCCCACGGGGCTGGGATCTCCCCAAGCTTCAAGTTTTGAGCCAGCCGAGGCTGCCTCTCCCCAGCTGTGGTCTCCCCAAGTCACAGTTTCCCCAGCCCTGTGAGCCTTAAGGTGGTTTAGGAGGGACACGAATGCAATGCGGGGGGTGGGGGGGGGAAGCCTGCAGGCTGCCACCCACCCCCCACCCCGCTCAGAAGCCCCGAGTGCCCCCCTGCCTGTGTGATTGGCCTCTGGCAATAGGAAGGAAGGCAGGACCAGCCCGCGTGCTGTGGCTCCTGCCCCAGGGCTCTCCGGTGGGAGGCTGCTGGGACCCGAAACCCATCATCACTTCTGGGTGGAGAAGCCCTAGAAACCCTGCCCCAGCGAAATGGAGGCTCGAGGACTCGCTGGCCCTTTAAGACCAGCCTGCTGAAAAGCCAGGAGTGCCCAGTCGCAAGACCCAGCCTGCCCCCCCAGTTGGGTTAAGAAAGTACGCTAGGCTCCCTCTGCCCCCAGCCTCCACAGAGGCTGAGGCAGAATTGTACTTTTCATCACCAATAAACAAGACCTTCTCAAGGTTTTCGTTTGCTCCCAGCCGACAGCCCTGCTCAGCAGTGGGCATCTGGGCACCATTTTTTCCTCTCCAGCCGTTCAATGTATACATACAAATGTCAAACATATTTTGACTTTTCAGCATTAATTAAAACCAGGGCATTATTTGCATGTAATAACTGTTTACTTGTTACTTTTTATGAAACTGAAATAGTTTACATTCTTTCAAACATTTCCTGTTCCTGTTGGCTCCCTTCCCCACGCACAGATTTCTTTCAAACGTTGCCCTTAACTGGTTGCAGGTTGATGGATGGAAAATGTTTGCTTTTATGAATTAAGCTTTCATTGCTGCTCCTAATTAGTCTCCAAGCCCCTTTTGTCATCCCCGATCTCTCCAGCCTTTTGCAACTTAATCCCAGCTGCAACCCTGAGTGGAGAGTCACTGGCCACCGGTTGGTGGCTGGCAGGGATGCAGCTTGAATTTGGGGCGGTGGCCAGGTGTGCAGCCAGGTGGCATGAGGATATGGAGGGTTGGGGGGAGTAGGGAGGCCCGCCCGCCCTAGCTGCAGCCCCTGAAGGAACAGGCAGAGGGGAGGTCCATCCCAGGAGCCCAGCGAAGCATCAGGAACATGGAACCTCACTCCATGTCCTGGGAGGTGAGATTGAGAAAGAGAAGACACGGTGATCCCAAGTGACCAAGGGCATGGCTGGCTGGTTGGGTGGCTGGCCTTTTTGCTGCGTAAAGTGATTTCTTTGTGGCATTTATGCCCACGGACCTGCACTCACCCTGCAGGACTTTGGGGGAGAGAAGTGGGTTTGCAAATCACCCTTTAGCTGGTGCGCTTGAAGCAGGCGAGGCTGAGGCTGGAGTTATGGCTCTGGAGGAGGCAGGAGGCCATTTATAAATCATTCTCACAGCCCTTCTCCCATCAGTCTCCCTGGTCCTGGGCGGGGGCAGGAAGGGGCCTGAGTGGGAGTTCCAATACCTGGGGACTTGAGCAGACTCTCAGACCTCAGAGTCTGACAGTATTGAACAACGTGGACTTGACAACCAGCCCAGCTGGATTCAGTCCTAACTCCGCCGGTGACTTGCTGGATGACATGAGACAAATGGTTAAACCTGTCTGTGCCTTAGTTTCCCCAGCTGTATAAGGGGGCAATAAGGACCCCTCTCTCCCGAGGTTTTATAAGGATTAAGGAAATTGGCCCCGGTGTATCACTTGGCACGTATTGAGAGGTGGACACGGGTTACAGATTTTGTTACATCGAATGCCTATGACTGGAGAGATCTTTGAAGTTCCTTTGAGTGGTATAGTCACTGATTCTGTGATTATGGTGTGGTTTGGGCGGGGGCGGGGGGAAACCCAGAAGGTGTGAATTGCGGAGTGGGAGAAGTGGAGGCGGCTGGCAGTGAGAAGGAGGGAACAGGGGTCCTGTGGCTCTCAGCAGCCTGTCCGCTGTGCCCCTACTGCCCACTGGGAAATTCCCACCGAGAGGACAAATCAGTGATTGACCCGGACAGTGGGGTGCTTCGAGAGTTGAGACAGGTTGGAGTTTGGGACCCGGAGCCATTCCCTGGCCCTCGGACTTCTGCCAAGATCGAGAAGCCAGACGGAAACTTCTGTTTGTTTCCTTGCCTCGTATTCCTTGATGCTGTCTTAATTCCAGGAAGATAGGTTTCCATGGAGGACATAGACACCACCACCACAGAGCCCTCATGATAAGCCTGAAGATGGGAAAGAAACAAGGGAGGGAAAGAAACCAAGTCACTGGTGTGTCCTGCAGTGATTAGGGCCGAGATTCCCACCCTTCTTACAACAAATACTATATAACGCACTTTTCATTGTCCTACAATGATACGTGTAACTAATGGAACCTCCCTACTTATGTGCAGTTTCAAAATCCATAGAAGTCCATAGCTTTCATGGAGAAAAAAAAAGTGATTTATGATAAAATATTCATCTGAATATATAAATGTGGGGTGAGACCGCCTTGTGGTGAGTGGGAGGTTGGCCAGCCGGCAGAAGCCCGGGAGCGCCGTGGCAGACCACCAGCCCGGGCGTGTGGGACTTAAGAGTCCACTGCCTTTGACGACATGGTTTTCTGAAGGGGCGAACAGTGCTTGGCAAAGTTCTGAACAAAATTTCAGGGGGGGTGGGGGGAAACTGTCTGGAAAATTCAACAGATACTAAAAGTGTGCAAAAAACTTGGTTTTATGTTATGTAAAACTGAGTTAGGCTCATGGCTCGGAGAATCTTTGTAACAGGTGTTTCACACACAGGAGGAATGACTGCCTGGGTGCCCTGTACCCAGCTGGACCCATGCCTCCTCCGCTCCTCTCCACCCCCCCCCACACCCCCTACACCCCTCTGGAGGACCACATGCCACAAATTCCCAAAATGTCCTCTAGGAGGCAGCCTAGGTGAACATGAAAACAGCGGGAGCTCCTTAACAGTCATTAGCTGTTTGAAAAGAAATCCTAGTAGGTAGAGGGAGATTTGAGGAGAGATGTGTGGGTCTGGCTTATAGATTTCTTGACCAATGTCCAGAAAACCCAGAGGTCCCCTGAGATGTGTTCCTCCTATCCATGAGGCCCCCATGATGGGGTTTTCTGACATGAGAACCGGGGCTGAGGGGAACAGGGACTGGCCCAGAGCCACACTGCCAGACCCGGTTGTACGTGCTGATTGGTCCAGGGGCCCACGAGATTGTCTGGAGTCACCCAAGTCCCTGAGGGGTAGCTGTTTCCAGACTGGGACTTCTCCCCTCTGGCCGGGGCCAGTCCCCGGAGTGCCTTGGTTAGCAGTTCCTGGACTTCTGGCTGATGGCAGGTCTGCCTGAGGTTCCTGCACGAAGTCCTCTACCTTCTCCATCATCACAGCTTCCTGCCCTGAGACGGGGTGAGGTGGGAGGAGGCGTTCACCAGCAGGCAAAGAGAGAGAGCTGAGGGGCTCTCAGGGAGACAGCTTCCCCCCAACTCGTTCTGGGGACCCCTGCTTCCCATGGTACCTGATACACACCCCTCCCTTCCACTCTTGTTCCCAGGTCCCAGCCCCTGCCTTTTGTCCTCCTCCCTCCCTCTCTTTGGGCACCGGGGAGGGGTGGTGCCAGGCCTGGAAAGCAGGAGGAAGCTGTGGAGGAGGGCTGATGACCTCAGGGGTAGTTTGTGGTTTGCTGCCTGGTGAGAGTGGAGGCCTCTCACTGCCCAGAAGCAGGTCCTTGTATGGGGCTGAGGCGGGGAGGGGTGGGTGCTGGAGGGGAGGCAGGGGACTCCAGCACATTCTAACCTTTCTGGCCCTGCCTAGATACTGTTAACCTGGATGACTCATTGCCCCTCTGTGAGTCTCAGTGTTCTCATCTGTAAAATGGACACGGTTGTCTCTCCCTTAATGATTTTAACAAACATTTCTTGAGCACCTACTATGTGCCAGATGCTGTCCTAGGGGTTAGGACACAGCAGTGAACAAGACAGAAGTTCTGGTGCCCAGGGAGTTTACCATCTAGTAGAGGGAGACAGAAAATAAGTAGAGGAATTGCCAAAAATAATTAGCATGATGGGGGAAGTTGGAGCAAGTAGGGAGAGAGCAGGAGGGTCCCTGATGTTTCACACTGAGCTTCTTAACTTTTTTTTTTACCCCATGGGTCAACTTGACAGTTTCTAAAAAATGTGTTTTAAAGAATAAAATGAAATACAAAGGATTACAATGGAAACCAATTATAATAAAACACAGCAAAATGTCTAAAAAAATTGGGATAAATGTGCTCTTTTATTAGTGTATTAAATAATAAGATGTGGCAATGGGTCTGATGACGACCATGATTTTGAAGTTGTGACGAGCATAAAAGATATTTAGAGAAATTTGCAATGTCTGTAATGTGATATGTAAATATCTGTGACGTCTGTTGGTGACAAGGTCACAGGGACTTCTGTAATACCTCTGTGGTTTGTTGCCCATGGCCATACTTGAAGGAGATACTAAATTGCAGCCAGAGGTTAGAGACAATATAGCCGTCTTTTTTTTTTTTTCCTGTCCCTGTTCACGGGGCCCACTTAATCCTAAGAAGGAGCCCCAGATGCCAAGTTTAAAATGCCTGCTTCAGATAAAGTGTCCAGAGACGGCTTCACCGAGGAGGTGACTTTTCAGTAGAGACCCGAGGGAAATGAGGGAGACACAGGAGCACTTAAGTAATTGGGGCCCATCTGACTTGGCACCCTGCAGTGTCTACACAGTGATAGGGAGTCTGGCAGGGGAGGAAAAAGTCCAGGAGAAAAATGACCAAAGAGAGGGGAAGGCAGATCCCAGGAAGGGGAGATGGGCCCTGCCTCAAATTTCCCTAGACCTTATACACTTTGGTTTCCAGAAACCATGGGACGTGCCCCCTGTAGTCTGCGAGTGAGGGGTACGATCTCCTCTGATCCAGGACTCCAGGGGCAGGGGCTGTACATTTCCATCCCTGCCTTCAGTGGGCTGGCTCAGGAAGATTCTTCCAGAAAGGCCGCACTTTGGCCCAGTTTGAGTCACGCCTCAATTTAAACCACCCCATTTATACACCAGTTCTTCGGTGTCTCAGAAGAACCCCTGGGGTTCCGTGGTGCGGTCCTGGAAGCCTGGCTGGTTTACTTTCGTTCTGGATTTTCCTGTTTCTGGGGCTCGAGTTTTCACATGATCACCGGATCCAGCCTGGCAAGGAGAACCACAAGCTATCCTTCCCTGTCCTGAGTTTTCATCTCCCGCTGGTAAAAGGGGGGTAGCAAGACTGCCTGCCCGCCTTGGAGAGTTGCCAGAGTGCAGGGACTGGACTCCTGTGCTGTCCCTTTGCGGGTAGCCTCCCTTAGTTGCCCGCCCTGGGTGGGCACAGGTGCACTGGGCCGCAGGCCCCTGCCCTTAGGGAGTCCCTGATTGATAACTGAGGTCCAGAGATAGGGATGCTCGGAGGCAGAGAAGGAGGAGGCCAAGCTTAGAGGAGATGGGCGAAGCCCTCACCCCAGCCTCCCCGATCTCATGCAGTGGGGGGGACTTGATGCTGATAGAGAAGAGGGCCGGAGGGAGGATCGACTCCTCCTTCCGTGAAGCTGCTGGGAGAATTGGGTTGCCCTTATCTTTACCTTCTACCAAACCCACCAGTTAAACCCCCAGAAGAATCAAGGAATTAAAGGTGGAAGGTAGCGAGAACGCTGTCTATCGAAGGTAAACCTTTACCGGCTTGGTACAGTTCAGGTGGGGAGCGCTGCCCAAACATGAAACACTAGGAGAAATCACCAACAGGGGCAAGAGCTGAACATGCCGTACAGCTCGGTGTCAGAAGGCAGAATGTGAAGCTGAGAAGCTGGTTGCTAACCGGTTAACACAGGCTGATTTCCAAACGGAACTAAACCGCGAATGAGGAAAAAAATAAATAAATAAATAAAACACGACTGAGGAAAGCATGAAGGAACCTGAAGTGATCATTTGTGTTGGGTTTGGGACAGACCATAAGCAGATAAAAAGTTTCAATCTCCCTAGGCACGGCAGAGAGGCAGACTGAAGTCAGGAGTGTGATAGGCGGCTGTGGGGCTGGGCTGGGCTGGGGGGTTGCCGCTCGCTGCAGTCACAGTCACGGTGACTCTCTCCGGGGCTCTGTCCGCTCACTGGAGCGATCAATGCCCCTGAATGCATCCCAGCCCTCTGATGCAACGAAATCACTCACCACTTCTTGGAATCTATTCTGAGGAAATAAACAGAGATGGAGGCAAAGATTTTTGTAAACAAAAGGTCATTTTCGTTTTATTTTAAATGGTAAAAAAAAAAAAAAAAGAAGGGAAAATTATTATTTTAAAAGTTTTTCCTCTCAGGAATTTTGAATGGAGACTTTGGAGCCAAATGTCTATCTAAAAATAGAACAGAGCTCTGGAAATAACAGTTGCGTCTACAAATGAAATGCCGGCAGCTCCCCAGTCCGCGCTCTCCCAGCCCCCAACCCCCCCGACCAGGAGTCAGCCAGGAGGAGGCTGCAGGGCCCGAGCCCCAGGGAGGAAGGAGGCAGATAAAGAAAAGACGAGGCTTCTGTGGGTTGAAGTATTTTGCAGCATTAAAATGAAGTTTATGAAGGGGTTTTAATGACACCAGAAAGTGCTTACGATGTGAGGTTAAATGAAGAAAAACACAACCAGGGTATAAATATACGTATTTTGGAGTCCTTGCCACTCTGTAAACATACATACCCACCCAAAAGGGACTAGAGCCAAAAACACCCAAATGCTAACAGTGTTTATCTCTGGGTTAGTGGAACTGTAGGTGATTTTTCTGTGCTCCCCTCCAGTTTTTTATAAAGTCATAATTACTTTCAGGAAAAGAAAATAGTATTTTTTTAAAAGATTTTATTTATTTGTTGGAAAGCAAGAAAGCATGAGCAGGAGTTGGGGGACAGAGGGAGGGAGAGGGAGAAGCAGACTCCCCGCTGAGCAGGGAGCCTAACCCAGGACCCCAGGATCATGATCTGAGCCAAAGGCAGATTTTTAACAGACTGAGCCACCCAGGTGCCCCCCCAAATCTGTATTTTTATGCATATTTTAATAAATATACTTCAACGCTCCCCACTCCAAAATCATGAAGGTCTCTGGGTAGAAGGAATGGCACAAAGGCAGGGAAGCAGGGAGGAAATAGCAGAGAGGATGATGCCAGACCTCCAAGGCCTTGAATGCCAAGGCCAACAGCTAGACCTTCACCTAGAGCCCCATCTGCTGCCAGGTTCAAAGGAGAGAGATCTGCCCCTTCTGGAAGGGAGAACAGAGTATTGTTCATCGCTCCAGGTGCCAACCTTCTGCATTTATTCTCCACCCCCCCCAGGGAAGAGTTTCACACTGACCATCACCGTGTTCACCAACCCCACCCAAGTGGCCACCTACCACCGAGCCATCAAGGTGACCGTGGATGGACCCCGAGAACCCAGACGTAAGTGCCAAAGTCACTAAGCCCCCTGGATGGGGGAGAAGAGCCCAGTGTGGGTGGGAGTGGGGGTTTGGGGTGAGCAGCAGCCAAGGTCAGACAGATGGCACTGGATGCCTGGAGAATTCTCGCGTGGGATTGCAGTCCTGGACTCCACATCCCAAAACACACCAGCAACACCTGACCCTCTGTGCTTAGCTCTGGACTCCTGGAGGCCAGCAAGGGTGCTGGGAGGGCAAAAGGCAGAATTAGCCTGGCGCCCTTCCCTGAGGAACGCCTGCCCGTGGAAGGGTGGGCAGATGGACAGTTAGAGGAGTATGGACTTGCAGTTTGCGTCTGTTGAGGAAAGGGTTCAGGGAAGGAACAGGCTTCAGATAGGGTATTTGTGAGGGGAGGGGGGCCAGGCTAGGTTTGCGCTGCTCCACTCCAGCTTCCTCTGCCAGCGGCTGAGAGAGGGAGCCATCAAAAACAGGAGCTGATCTGGCTGCGAGGCCGGATCCCCTCCTTGGAAACTTTCTCTGGATCTGTTACGTGACTTAAGTCACACAGAGCCCAGGCACTCTGACCCTAAAACCCATACTCAGGAATGCAAATTGATTCTGCAAATATTTATTGAGCAGCTACTATGTGCAGGGAGTCCTGATGTGTGTGTTTTAGCATCAGAGTTGTGTTTCATTGCTTCTGCCTGCTGAAGGACCTGGAGTTTGCAGATTTACATCAGAGAAATTGGAGAGTGGGGCGGTTGCCGCAGAGTGGGCCAGAGGCTTGCGTTCCATGAATGAATGAATGAATGAATGAATGAAACTGAGAACCAGCTGGCCCTCTCTGGACTGGCTGCTTTCTGACCAGCGTGTTTGCCTGCACCGCCCCCGGATTTGCAGCGTGCTCAGTGTGGGGTATGGAAAGTGGCCCTGACTTTCTCTTTGTGATAGTGGCCCTTTGCAGTTCAGAAAACCCTCTCGCATTCATTATCTCGTGGGATCCTTGTGAGAGCAGAGCCAAACGGTCACCCTAGTTCGAGTGAGGAGAGAATCTAGGCCAGGGGATGTTGAGAACCTGCCAGGGCCTCCCGTGGTCTGCTGAGAGGTGCCCTGTCTTCCCAGAGACAGTCTTAGATTTCCATTCTAAGCTGGGTGGACTTGGGGCAGGAAGACAGAATGGGGACCTGAGCCCAGGAAGCTCTGAACAGGGGTGTGGCTATGCAAGGGTGTCATCAGTGAGGGCCACCCAGGCCTGCCCTGTGGGCTGGCCCCTTCCTTCTTGGGAATCAGGCTGGCTTGTCTCCCCATCTATCCAATTCCTGGTTCCACTCCAGGGACTGGCCACCTAGGAAGGGCATAATGCTTGGCCTAGTGGCCCGGGATGACTCCCTGTAGGCTGTCAGGGCAAACCCTCCATCCTCCTGAGCTTCTGCATCTGGCATGAGGCTCGCAGGCTGACATCTGCTCCAGCCGTATTCCTGTTAGGATTGGCCTTGGGTGGATCCATGCCCCTGGCCTTGGGCTCCATAGCCTTGGACAACCCATGTGTTCTTTTTGGCCTCAGTTTTGTTATCTGTGAACTGGGTGGGTGATCCCAAGAGTCCCAAGAGACCCAAGAGTCTCAGGTGGTGATAGTTGGGAAGCCCTTGTGAGTTACAGGCCTCCATGGTGCAGAGAACAAGTTCTGAGTCAGCCGGCCTGGCTGAAGGACCCCAGGCAAGTTACTGGCATCTCTGGGCCTCCACCCCTCCTCCCAGAAGTGGGGTGATACCCCCCACGCTGCGGGCCTAGAGATCAGTGACAGCATGTGGCTAGCATCTGGCTGTGGCAGAGGGAGGATCCGGGTGAGTCACTGGATCTATGGTGTCCTGTTATCCCCAGTACCTGACCGCTGCCATGCGTTCCCACCACCACCACCACCACCATTCGGGGACGGTGACCCTCTCTGGGTCAGCAGCAGCATGGCTGCTAAGAAACCTAAGCCGTGGCCTTAGAGGGGTAATGGAGGTGACATGCCTGCCTGTCTCCAGGGGCAGAATCGGGGCAGATGGGAGCCACGGTTGGGCTCCGTGTGTTGATGCCGCCCTTAGCAGCCACTCCACAAAGCAGCCGGTCCATGGAGGCCTGCGAGCTGGGGGTCCTGGAGCTTTCTAGGAATGTTCCCTTGGGGCCCAGCAATGCCTGGAACCCCTCAGGGCCTCCACGTCCAGCCCTGCTCGGCCCAGAG